>NC_135665.1:23822903-24433557 GCF_964188315.1 Podarcis muralis
TTGCCTCTTGTGAGTCAGAAGCTAAAGAGTCTTAAATGGCAGAGGCTGCCATCCCATTAACCTAGGAATAAGCCCCGTTAAACACAGTGGTACTTGCCTCTGAGTTACCATGTGTTGTGCTGTGCTGAAATTTGCAGGTTTGTACAATCCCAAGCACCTGGAAATGTGATGCTGCTTACATCTAAGAGCTGGAAATACGCATCCGGCTGAGTCAAGGGCTTGCACCAACTCCTGCAGAGAGTTCTGCTAAATCTAAGCTCTTAGACACAGAATTCGCTTTCCAAAGATATTCCATCCCACCTAACTGTTTTCTTTAAGTGTCTGCAGCAGACCTGCGAAACCTCCAGCCCACAGCAAAAGAGAGCCTGAAGCTGGATTTCAGCCCTCTAGGTCCCCTCTCATCCATCAGCTCTTTTAGCAGGGAGAAATGGAAAGGGACAATTTAAAGTGCACAATTCTAGCTCCTTCTTTCACAAAAGGATCTGCTCCAAGAAGATCAAAGCAGAAGGGCAAATGTCTCAGTGGAGAGGTAGACTTGTGTCCCTTGCCCATATGCAAAAAGTGTTCATACATTTTGCAACTGCATGCGCATTTTTGAGATGCAATTGCATTTTTAATTTTGAGGTTTTGAATAGCTATAACGCAGGCCTTTTTGTGTTTTGCAGAATCAGGACAGATACAGGGTACTGGATACAGTGCTACCTCAAGTTAAGTACTTAATTCGTTCCAGAGGTCCGTTCTTAACCTGAAACTGTTCTTAACCTGAAGCACCACTTTAGCTAATGGGGCCTCCTGCTGCTGCCGCGCCGCCGGAGCCCAATTTCTGTTCTCATCCTGAAGCAAAGTTCTTAACCTGAAGCACTATTTCTGTTCATATGTGTGATCAGTTGTGTGTGTGTGTGTGTGTGTGAGAGAGAGAGAGAGAGAGAGAGAGAGAGAGAGGGAGAGGGAGAGAGAGGGAGGGAAGGAGAGAGAGGTGGGGGGTCTGATCTCACATTACTGGAATGGGACCCCCAACAGTTTTCCACTACAGCAGGGGTTCCCAAAATGTGGTCCATAGAATTTAAATTGTAAATACATCATCATTGGGGTCCTCAGCAGTTTTCAAGGGGGAAGGGGTCATTTGGGAACCATTTCACTAGCGTAATGCAACCCTTGGCCTGCAAAAAATATTCATCTTCTAAAAGAAAAACAAGATTGGAGAAGTGGCTTTATTCTTGACAAATGGAATGCTGGCTAATATTCTGCTCAGCGCTTTTTTCAGCCGGAACTCACCGGAACTCAGTTCTGGCACCTCTCAGGTGGGGGCCTTTTCCATTCTAAGAGAACAAGAGAGGGGTTCGTGGTGAGTTCCGGCACCTCTTTTTTTCTAGAAAAATAGCCCTGATTCTTCTTCAGTGACACCTCTAACCCTCTGTGCTGGCTATGCTCTTGTATAGCTTAAAGACTGGCAACTTGCTGAGGAGCATTAATTTTTAGTCTTGCACTTAAAAAAACAAGGTGGTAAAGTAACTGGATTTAAAAATAATTATTTCAGATAAGGTCCAGTCTGCATATAGGAGACAAAGATACTGGACTTTTGCTAGAGAGAGCTATTTCAAAATCCCTGCTTAGCCATAATTTTTTTCAGGGTGGCCAGATACTATTTCTCAGTCACAGGGTAATTGTGAAGATAAAAGCAAGGATGAAGGTCAGGCAGGGGAAGTGTAATACATACATAATTTTGACATTTATTTTTAGTTCTGTTCCACTGTAGTTTCATTCAAATCTTGCATCAAATCTTTCAGAGCTGAAGGCAATTTTTAAGTGCTTCAGGTGGTTTCGTTCCTTCCAAGGGTTTAAGAGTCCTTGCAATGTCCTTCTCCTTTAATTTTAATTTCACTACTATTTTTGTGAGCCCTAAACTAGACGTGCCATCCCTGTATTTCTGTAATTACTAATGTCAGTGTTGACATCTTCAGTTTCCCAGATTCCACAAGGCATCCATTCAGAGTACTTAATGAATCAAAAGCCTTCTCATAATCAATAAACCTTAGGCATAACACTAACTCATATTCACTGCAACTCTGGCATAATTCATGGAGGATTTGAAAATGATCCAAGTACTATGATTACTTATAAAGCTGATTGCTTGTAAAATATGCTCGCTCCCTTGGGTGACTGAAATCAAGTTTTGCTTGAAATCTATGCAGGCATTTTCTATTTAATTTGATAAGCAGTATTATCAAGTCTTTAATGACATATAATACTTTATACTGGTGAATGTCAGTGGAAGCCACAAAGTCATTAAAACCAGAGTCTTTTTTTTTTAATTTCCCCCCTCTGATCATTCTTTACTCCTGAGCAACCAGCAGCTTGAAGAGGAAGTAATGAAGAACTAAATAATTAGTCCACATTTCAAATTATCTTTTTAAAGAACGAATTGAGCTTCCCACACACAAGTTTTCAAAATATGCATTTCTAACTACCCACACCTAACTGGTTCCTAAAGCACCATTGAGCATTCCACCTTCCGTCCAGCCCGAGTATTTAAGCTTTTTTTTCTTTTTGCAAAATTAACACTGCTGGCATGGGTTGCCATACATCCAGATATTCCCGGAAATTTTGTGAATTTCTGCCTGGACACTGCTTCCGACTGCAGTATTCGGGTATGTCTGGGAAATTCCAGATGTATGACAACCCTAATACGAACTGTTGTGTAAATTTCACAGAAATTACACCTGGGGAGGCGAGGTTTGTGCTTTCCCTCCGAAGCTGTAATCTCTGTGAATTTACCCCCTCCACACATGTTCCAATCTTGATTTCATTTGGGAGGGTCTCCTAATGCAGAATGTCTGTTTAACCGCAGGTCAACATAAGTGAAGTAAAACACTTATCATCAGAAGGGGGAGTGGCTCCATAAGCCTGAAAGCACAGAGTCTAGCAGCGGTTCTCAACCTGTGGGTCCCCAGATGTTGTTGGACTACAACTCCCATCATCCCTGAGCTCTGGCTTTGCTAGCTAGGGGTGATGGGAGTTGTAGTTCAACAACATCTGGGGACCCACAGGTTGAGAAAGGCTGGAAAGTTACCCAACCTGCACCTCTACTGTTCAGGGCCAAGTCAGAGAAGATGTGAAGATATCAATCAGGGCTTTTTTTCAGCCGCAACCCAGTTCCGGCACATCTCAGGGGGGCACCATTGCCATTATAATAGAACAAGGGAGGCATACGTGGTGAGTTCCGGCACCTCTTTTTCTAGAAAAACAGCACTGATATCAATGAACAGATATATGCAGCCATTCTGATTCAAACTGCAGCCACAACACAATGGAAAAGTGTTTCTAGATGTGGCTGTTACTCAGCGATGAGTTGCAAAAATGTACTCCCAAAATGTGCTCCAAAGCTTGACTTTTTGCATAGCTTATAGAGTAGAATTTTCTCACGGGCTACTAGTTGCAGGAGGTCTTGTATCCAGTTTTCTGTGCTTGGTGTGGTCCAGGCTTTCCAGTGTTGAAGGGTGATTCGTTTTGCTGCCAGTGTGATTCCGTGGAACCACTTTTCTTGTCCTTTTGATGACCCCCACCTGGCAGGTGTGTAGCAGTTTATCGCAGAGAGAGAGACAATGCAGGGATGGAAACATCTCCAATTTAATGGATGTTATCTGAGTAAGCATTGACACTGATTTATCCTAACCCTTATCTGAGTCTGCAGACCTGAACACTGTGTAGCATGCTGAATATCAGAGATTAAAATACTGCAACTAAAAGGATGGGAGAGAGAGAGAGAGAAGAGGGCAGGTGGTTGAAGAGAAGCTGGATAAAGCACTATAATGTTCTGCTGTAATAATGTGAAAACCCTCATATTTTAAAAAAATGGAAAGGGGTGTGTGTTTTTAAGACTTCTGCCTACCATTGCTTTCCCTCTCCAAACTGCCCCCCTAGTGCTGCTCTTTGCCCAATGAGGGGAAAAATAGAAGTTTAGCAAACAGTTCTTAGTTTGGACCTCAGGCCTCTGACCGGTGAATGAGTCTTGTGGGCCACTGTTGCTGCAGCCAGTTCTGCTGCATGTATGTTGTTCTCAATTTGTTCTATATTGCTGTTTTTATCATTTTCCTCTGTTGGGACCCACCTCGAGCTAACAGAAAGCTGAGGTGTAAACAAATAAATAGCATAGCATAGAGTTACGATGAGATCTTAAAAGCCAGCAAAGGCCTAGCACTCAAGGGTGTTGGGCTGTTATCACTAAAATGAGACACTTAGTTGGCAGTGGAGGCCTATTCAAGAATTACCACTTTCCTGTTTTATTATGCTATATAAATATGTCCCCGTTTCCTCTGCCAAGACCACAAGCAAATGAAGAATTAAAGTACTGCTTGAAAGAAATAAACATTAACAACCTAATCCTCAAAACACAGTGGCAGAGAGCAAGCCCCACAGACGTGCATTTCCAGTGCGCCCAAATTGTAGCATGTAGCACTCAGGATCCAACCAAGCTAGACTTAATTGACTTGGTGATTTCAATGGAGGCCAGTTGTGTGGGCAGAAAAATTGGAAACAGTCTGGAAATGGTGCTCTGGGCATCTTTTCTAGCTGGGGCTCTCACATCTTCCCCTGCGCTCTTCAATCCATCACCACATCCCCTTCTACAAAGTGGGGCTTTCCCCTCCCCCTTTGGGGGGAGGAAGGTGGAACAGGCAGCAAAGGGCAGAGTGAAATGCAAGTGAAACCAAGACAGAGGAATGTTCGAGGAGTCTGTGTTTGCCTCAGTTCTGCTTACTGTAATTCAAGCAAGGATGTTCACATAGCCAGGCTCTCTGCTCCTTTTCTTCTTCCTTTCCAAACCCAGATTCAATGGAGGCTCCTTGGTTGGGCAAAGTGGGGTGTAGCCCTCCTACGTTTCTGAGCCCGTCAAACCCTCCAAAGCCATAGTCCTTCTCCTGTCACCATGAATACATTTCCACTGACCAGGAGGCTTCCTAGATACTTCTACTCATCTCCTCTGCTCAGCCATGAAAAAAATCACTACCCGCAGATCTCACCTCTGACCCAAGCAACTCTCTCCCCACAGAAATGGCTTTGGCAGGGTGGTTCACATTCTTTTTTTATCTGTAAGGAGTGATGTTGTGAGAAGGGAACCAAACTATGGTTTGGAACAAGGGGCGGGGTGAGGGAGAGGCATTGGTAGTCCTCCCTGTCAATTAGCCCACCCTATGCCAATCAGGACCATGCATTCTTCCTGTGCCATCATCTGCAGTGTGTACGAGAGAGAGAGAGAGAGAGAGAGAGAGAGAGAGAGAGAGAGAGAGAGAGCTTACTCACAGGAAGAGCCTTGTTTACCCCCCCCTTTTTTTGGGAGGGGTGGATTGCTGAGGAATATGTGTGTGCTTTTGTTTGCTTGCTAGAATCCTTGCTCTCTCCATTGTTGCCTTTTTTCCTGTTCCAGGGATAGAAGGCTCTACTGAATCAATCAATTAAAAAAGCAATTTCCTGCCCTTTCATGACACCCAAAATAAGATGCTTGATGCCCCAATTTATCCAATGGTAGGGCTTACCCACTTTTGAACACTGATGTCACAGGGACATGCAGTGAGAGAGTAGCCTATTGTCAGCAGATTCCATTAGGCTTTCAAGGCTAGATTCCATTGTTTACAAGGGTTTTCAGGAAATGACAAGCAGGGAGCCCCCTACGTATCTGTCACATATTCACAGCGTGGTAAAAACCAGTTGCCTCAGACCAAAAGAATCATGTCATGTATAAAATGCACTGTTATTATCCAGAGAGAACAGAGGAGGGTCAAATGTTGGTGTGCCAAAGAGGTGAGAGCAAATCATGCTCCAGTTAAGAGAAAAGAACAAGCCTTCAAGTAGTTGCACAAAGCTGATAATTCTCCCCTGTGATTTGTTCAGTGTTAACACAAACAGAATGGAATCTGCTTTGGCTCAAGTGTTTGGAAAATGTGCAAAAAGAAAGAGAGGCAGGTAAATGTGGTGGACATTCAAGGGTGACTGGCCACAGCACGATCAGATCTGATGTTGGCAATTGCATATTCAGAGATTAGTACCACAAAGATATTGGATTTTTGCGAGGAAAGGCTTTATAGGAATACAAAGCAATGTGAGGAGTCCAGGGGAATCCTAATTAGAATTGATTGTTGAGAAAGTGTATTCTGAAAAAATGGCAGGAGAGCCAAGAATATTTACATCTTCTGTCACAAAGATCCCTGCCACTACAGTGGAAGGTAGGTGGTGCACGCTAACTGGTAAGGCTTGTCAGAAATCATAGGGAAGGCGTCATACGTATCCCTGAAAAATAAGAAGAGGATGGAGGAGGACTGTGTGTTCTGCCAAGGGGCAGAGATTCTTTTAGGATTCAGAACATAATAAACACACAAATGGGGTGAGGGATAAAGATTTTTTTATCAAATAGCCCAAGAACACGGTTGCATCTAATCCAGATTAGAGAATATCTCCTCCCTCACTGCAGTTCAGCAAAGTACCCCGTGAAAATAATATGAATGGCTGCTTATCACAAGTGGCAGCAGTTCCCTTCAGAGCTGTCACTGAGATGATTATCTCTGAAAAGGAGGAACTCGTGGCATCTCCGTGACTGTCTGATAATGCTAAGTCTCCCAAGTGAACTGAATGAGATCGGAAGCCTACAGATCTTACACCTTTCCATTGCACAAAACTATATATAAATGACAGGGTTATAGTATCTATTTAAGTATGCCTTTCCTCACTCCTCCTTAAAGGTGAGAGCTGTGAAGTGAAGCAATTCCTGTCAACCCAAGGGCACAGAGTGAGATGCTCTTAAATTTCAAAAAGGATAAGAACAGCACGGCTAACTATAGAATATATGTCATTTATAGAGTTCAGATGAAAAGTGATTGAAATTTAGCAACAACAAAAATTGCTTTTCCCTATGATCAACAAACCAAACATGAGCCTGACCAAACTGCGGGAGGCGGTGGAAGACAGGAGTGCCTGGCGTGCTCTGGTCCATGGGGTCACGAAGAGTCGGACACGACTAAACGACTAAACAACAACAACAACAATTAGATGTCAAGCTGTTTTGCTCCATTGACTTCAGGATAATAAAACAGCTATACTTGCACACCTTACATATGATCTTAAAGTGTGGCGAACCAGCTACACCATACATGTAAAGTTCATTAAAAGCTTCCCCTAAAGAATCCTGGGAACTGTAGTTCGTTAGGGTGCATTGTGAGAGGTAAATTACAGGACCCAGAATTCTTTGGGGGAAGTCAAGCATTTTAATTGTGTGGTGTTGACACAGTCCCATAAATCTAATCTATTGCACTCACAAGAGCAATGGTTCTACAGCCCTCTGTACAAACAGAGACTTCCCCATTCATTCTGATGTCAATTACAAAACTATATGTGCATCTGCTGTTAAGTATAATTGTTTAATTGTGACTGAAATGGATCTTGTCTGAATGTGTATTGCTAACATTGGGGATTTTCCATAGCAGCATACTGACTGCTCTCGGAGCTTTAACTGGTTGATAATTAACAGTGATATTCTCTGCTCTTATACTGAGTGTTTAACTGTAGATCATGAGATGAAGGTATTCGCCATCTGGGAAGGGTGGTGGCTGTTTCCTTTGTTCCCAGGCTCCATGGGAGAAGGATGTGAGATTGACTCGCCCCAGGGAGCTCAACAGCCTTGGGCTGGAATACAGGCTAATGGAACCCATGTGAGAAAGAGCTCTGTTTGTCAGCTCTGATTGTAAGTTATTTTGTTTCTAAGAAGATGAACCTATGCCTTGGACAGGTATATGTCTTATGGAATTATTTTGATGTGTCTTTGATTGTTTTGTATCTGTTTATGAAGAAGTTCTGCTTAGTAAAGCTTTGGACATTGTCTGGACAATGTTTTATTCCAAAAGGAGTCAGTAGTTTTTATGAATCCAGTTGCTTCAAACTGCGCAATATTAATATCTGTAACACCTTCCTCCGCCTTGCATGCACAGGGCTGTTTCAATAAACAAAATCCTTTGTGTATGTGGGAGCTCTCACATGCACACATTGAAGGCTCTCCAACTTGGGCTGGGTGTAAAAGAAACACTGATTTCACAAACACTCTGAGAGCATAGCCGAGACAACTCTAATCCATTGCCTGAAGCCCTACCTTCCTCAGCATTTCAAACAGGCAGAGCAGGACTCCCAAGTTGTGCTCCTGCATTACATGAAAACCCTAAATCCTTTGGTGAGGGCACAGATCAAAGTGGCCATTGGTGAGTAGGAGTGCTTTACTAAGGGGTTTCCTGCAGAAACAGTCCAAGACATTTTGCCGCCTGAAATACAGCAACAAATGATGCTCAGTGGGTCATTCCACACATTAGGCCAACTATGCAAACAGAACGGGAGCTGTAATGACTTCTGGTTTTCCTGATAAGCCTACCCATATGATGCATGTTCATTGCATTCCAACTTTTCTTGTTTTCAGCCTCTAGCTAAGATGTTTTTTAAAAGGTAAAGGGACCCCTGACCATTAAGTCCAGTCGTGGCCGACTCAGGGGTTGCGGTGCTCATCTCGCTTTATTGGCCGAGGGAGCCAGCGTACAGCTTCCGGGTCATGTGGCCAGCATGACTAAGGGACCCCTGACCATTAGGTCCAATTGTGACCGACTCTGGGGTTACGGCGCTCATTTCGCTTTATTCGCCGAGGGAGCTGGCGTACAGCTTCCGGGTCATGAGGCCAGCATGACTAAGCCGCTTCTGGTGAACCAGAGCAGCGCACAGAAACGCCGTTTACCTTCCCGCTGGAGCAGTACCTATTTATCTACTTGCACTTTGACGTGCTTTCAAACTGCTAGGTTGGCAGGAGCAGGGACCAAGCAATGGGAGGTCACCCCGTTGAACTGCCAACCTTCTGATCAGCAAGTCCTAGGCTCTGTGGCTTAACCCACAGCGCCACCTGCATCCCAAGATGTTTTTAGTGCACATCTAAAAATGTAATGTCTGAAATGGCCCTGTATAATTCTCCCCCCCCCTTTTGTTTATAAAAATAAAAAGTTATATGCATAAGAAGATTACAAGACATACTCGCACATACATATGCACTGCATATAGAAAGATGCAATACATGTGGAAGCCAGAAAAGAAGACTTTTAATACTACCGTGGGTCAATATAATACTTTGCCTTACAAAGCTGACAGTATTTCTAACCCTAAATTTTCTGTAGGAAAACTTTTATTCTAATAATTCAAAAACTTTCCCTATTGCTCTATATAACTCATATATTTAACCATGCACTTATTCACACAATACATTTTTGTAAACAGCTGGGGGGGGTACACCTTTAAAATGCCCTGTTTAAAGCAGCCCAGAGTCTCCAAAGAGGTAAAAAATATCCCTCCTATACAGATGACAGCAGGAATGAATTTGATTCTAGTTTAGGATTCCTAGTCCATGAGCCTTGGCATAAGGTAAATGACACAGAGCAGGGAGTGTATCACACTTTATTTTAAAGAGTTGCAAAAGTGATTTCTAGCAAACTCTGGCAAATTTGGCTCACTATAAAAGTCTGTGATGAAGGCTATCAAACCAGCCCTGTGATTTATTGTATCATTACCCACTAGCTGCTTCGAAACCAGATGTCTGCAAGAAATATGAAAAAGTCAAGGCTGATATTCAGATAACTTAGCTCCTAGCACCACAATCAATTCAAGCGACTTTCATTTACCGAACAGTAATGCACATTGTTTTATTATCACATGAATGGCCAAGAATAATGGGGAGGAGGGTTAAAGTACCCATCGCATGACACTTTGTGGACTTTAATAAGATAAGAAATTTAGCAGGCAGGCAAAGAGAAATGGCAGCATAGTTACTGAAAGGAGTATGTACACGAGCTTATGTTCTAGTTTATATATTCATTATATTTATGAGATGCCTTGTGAAATAGCTTCCGTGGGTGTTGTACAAATAAAGAGAGCAAACACAGTAAAAACCATCCTGCAATAAAGCCACAATAAACTTGAGACAACCAGCATAAAAAAATCCAAACCATAATACCATCAACTAAAACAACCATCATTAAAATCATCAACTTAAAGCAGATCTTAGAAGGCCTAGAAGAACAGAAAAGTCTTAATCTGGCACAGAAAAGAAAGCAATGTAGAAGCCAAGAGGGTTTCCCTAGGGAGGTGAGGAGGCCATCACCAGCAAGGCCACTCTCTTGTGGCCACCCTTTAAGCTTCAGATTGAGGCAGCACACAGAGCATAGCCTCTGTAGATGACCCAAACTATAAGTGGGTACATAGGCAAGGAGGCATTCCTTTAGGTACCAAGAGCCCAATTCATAAAGGGGTTTATGGGTCAAAATCAGCACCATGAATTGGACACAGACATGAATCTGAAGCCTGTGCAGATAACCACCATGAGGAGGAAACAGGAATCTGTAGGACAGAATTACAGCATCAAGATGTTACATAACGCTCAAGTGGCCTTAGCATTGTAACTTCAAAGGTTCCTCTCTCAGCTTTTCGCAAGTCATTGCAAAACGCAATATTCTGTCTGCATAAATTATCAATAAGAGGTATTTGATACCAACCGCAGCAGCTTCAGTCCTGTTGAACTGCAAACCAAATAAAGGGAATACAGCTGTACATACTTAGTATTAAAATATTCATATATTTTGGAGTGATTATGCTGAACAGGGCTGTGAGTTCCTGTTGGTCGCTAAATAATTTGTCAGCCTGTTATTAGAGTTGCCACACAGGCATACAAATGAATTTCCATCAGTCACCCATTGAGACAAGTAATATTTGCAAAAGAAGACCGTAGCATGAAGTACTGTTGTTCAAATTCCTCATTGAGTTGTTCAGGGAGGGGTACCCTTGGGTCATTTTTTGTCTAAAGGCTTCTTGGACTTCTGCAAACACTTGGGGGTTCCCCAAGCCCACTGATACCTTCGTCTTGTGCTTTAGCTTGGGGTAGACCATCTGCTTTGCATACAGAAGGTCCCAGATTCAGTCCCCAGCATCTCTAGGTAGGTTGAAACTCTTGAGAGCCACTGTTAGTCAATGGTCTTTCTCAGTATAAGGCAGCTTCCTATGTTCCTTGCATATGGGTGTTGTCTGTTTTGCTGTAAAAGGATAGGTACATAGGGAATAAATTTATTATTTGTATATAGGAGCTAACTGGCATTTTTTAATCAGTTAAAATATTGTCTTCTGTAGGTGCTACTCCAAGTATACAGTTAACATTCAGACTGTTCTTTCTTTCTTTTGGGTAAGTTCCTGACTCTTTTATTAAGATCCTATCCATAACACTTTGACATTTGAAGATCTCGGAAATTAAAATTAATAATTAACTTTGAACTGTAATGGTAGTCTGCAATGGTAGTCAACATCAAGGCTAAAGTTTTATATTACATTTCATGTAACATATCTATCAACCTAGAACTTGCAAATACAGTAGCCACTACCAAGAGGGCCCTCTCTGCTGATCTCAGCACCTGGGAGGGTCTGTAGGGAAGAAGGTGGCCTTTCAGGTAGAAGGCTGTTGTGTTTACACACAGGCACCATTAAATGCTATCCATAGTCATCGTCCCCCCTTCATAACTATTGTTTTCCTCCTATGCAAAGCTATGGCTATTTAATCAATCAATTCATTAATTAGTCAACTACAATTCCTTGAAGCAAACAGCGCACTTAACTGTTAGCTATCCTTTCCATTCATTTGACTAAACAGGCCATTTCCAGAATCTAGCATGGACTCTTTTTGATCTCACCTATTTAAGTCATTGTGTATATTCAGCAAAATAACATCATGCATTTCCATCTTTCATGGTATTTGGACCAACATTAATATATACACATGGTGTGACCAAGCCTTTTGGCCTACAGTGATTTTGGTAGCCAGATGAATGTTTTGACTGATGATACTGTGGAGTCCATGTGTTTACCAGTAGAAATTAGGCTCCATCGTCTAGATATAAGATATAGCAAAGAAATGTCCGTGAAACATGAGGGCTTCAATGGCCATGGCATACAGGACTTATGAAAATTCCATTAAAATAACAAAGAATCTTGCGGCACATTAACAGCTAATAGATTTATTATGGCACAAGCTTCCGTGGACTTCCGTCCACTTAATCAAATGCAAGATTAAAATAATAACTCCTGCGATCGATATGCTCAAACTCTTGTACAAAATAGAATAGAAAAATAAGCAGCTATGCCATAATATCTGCAGGATATTACTCAGTGTAGGACACGGAATACAAGCAATTAATCATTTCAGTAAGTCTAAAAATGAGCTCTCTCACTCAGATTCACGCTGTCTTCCCCCCACTGCAAAAGGAAGGAACAACACATATTTTAATGCGGGCCACTTATCTTCAATAGGCAGACTTCAAAACTCTGTCATATAACATGCTAATCCTTAATATTTCTTCTCTTCTATTTCTCCAGTGTGAGAAAAGAGATAACCATGTTACTAATGGCATTCTAAAATAGTTTGTAAAGCATGGCTCTTGTTTGTAAAAGCAAAAAATGAAGAAAGCTGTCACTGTAAGGCTAAGTACAGAATCCAGTAGGCATGGGAAATTCAGTGTGGTTTGCCATGCTCAGGTTTCCACCTGTGTTAAAACCTTACAAATTTTGGAACAGACTGCCTCAGACTGTCATAGGAGAAGGCCTCACCACACACCTCTGAAATTTCCTATCTGACATACGTCTTCTACCACCACATTCTCTGCTTCCCTCTTTCCAGCTCCCAAACATACCGGTAACTGTTATCCTTGTGTTCACATTGTCCTTAACACCCATTCTGTTTCCATACAGATGTTTCCTGAATTTCTTTCTTGAGTTAGATAGAAAGCAATGTTTGATGGGATATGAGATGCCCTATCTACCAAGCCTCTCCAGGACCAACTATGGTTTCTTGTCCATTTCCATCACCACCTCATGCCCTAGCATGTTGTATCTCAAGTGGAACCTTAGGGTGATAGCCAACTAAGTCCAGGTCACAGTAGACACACTGAAATCAATGCAGAATCATGAGCAATGCTATAGGACATAACAGCACACTTGTGCATGTGTCTAGAGCAGCACTAGCACCTATTTTCCTTCCACTTCTGATTCTTTGAATCCAGCCCATACTGTTTTTTTCTCCCCACTGGCCTAAATAGTATGTCACTTGGGCCAAAGGCAGATGTATTCCTTCAGTTGCTCATCCATCCTGTTCTAATGGTGTAATGGAGCACAAGCACCTCTTCATTTCCTATATCTTGCCATCATTAAAAGAGAGTTCACATGTACAATGATACCCAAAGGACACTCTCAGCTCTCATCACTTGCTTATATATTTTTCAATAATTTTCTCTCTTCATAAAAAGATAATTATATGAGGTTGCAGTCACAGTAATGTTTTGTTAGCAGAAAAGACTTTCCCCCAGGCATCTGCATTTTGCCAATTCTCCCCCTAAGCCACTTAATATCTGCTTCTGAAGGTTGAGGAACCCTCTGGACTAGATTATGGTGCAAGGACTGGCGAGATTGGCAAAAATTGGGTGATCCACCTTGCAGACCCTCCAAGCGTCCTTATTTTCCAAGGACATCCCTGATTTAGAGAAGCCGCCCCGGTTTCTGATTTGATCCCCGAATGCCCCGCTTTTCCTTAGGAAGTCCCTATTTTCATTGGAGAAATGTTGAAGGGTATGGAGTTATCCAACCCCCAAGCCGCCTGAAGACAATCCTGTATAGTGAAGTTTTCTTTTGAAATGTTTAATGTTTTATTAAGGTGAGGGGAGAGACTTCATCAGGCATGGCCTCTTTCCACCTGCCTTGCCCCACCCTCCGGCCCTGGGTCTCCTCATAAGGAAGCTGCGCCTGGAGGAAGAACTGTGAGGGGAGAGACTTCATCAGGCAAGGCCTCTTTCCACATGCCTTGCCCCACCCTCCTGTCTCTGCTTCTCATTTTGTATTGTATTATGTTGTGCACTGTGGTTTGCTGTTGTTTTATTGATTGGAGTTTAGAAATTACTTATTGTAACTGTTGAGTGGATCTCTGTTTAATTTTGAACTGCTGATATCTAATATTATTCTGTATTGTTTTAATATATGTTGAATGTTATTTTACTTGCATATTGTATATTGTATTATGCATATTGTCTTATTTATATGATGTTAGCCGCTCTGAGCCTGGCTTTGGCTGGGGAGAGCGGGATACAAATAAAATTTATTTATTTATTATTTATTTATTATGTTTTTATATATGTTGGAAGCTGCCCAGAGTGCTGGGGCAACACAGTAAGATGTGTGGGGTATAAATAGTAAACATATCATTATGGAATGGGACGTCCCTATTTTCATCAGAGAAACGTTGGAATGTATGACCTTGCATGGGTCAAGAACAATTTTTGCTAGTCATAAGTGCCCATCCAATACAGCCCACCTTATTCTGATGTTGCATTACACGGATAGTATCTTGCTAACAGTCTATCTCTAGGTTATTGATATATGAAGCCCTCTTTTGAATAAAAATCAAAGGGCATTATACTGTAGTACTGTCAAAATACATTTGAGTGGGAAAGATGATATTTGCAAACAACAAACAAGAAGATGGACAGGTAAGGATGGCATATGCGAAACAGTGAGAGAGCCTTTGTTGTGCAATGTCAGAGTATTGGAATAAGACTGGGGAGACTCTATAACCATTGTTTCAAATCCTAAACGTAAATTGCAGCTGACTATGGCAGCATAAAGCAACAAGGTTAAATATTCAAAAATCCATATGACGGCAGCACATTTACTGGGATCATCAAATGGCGTTTTGGTTGGCCTGATATCGGTATTGTCCTAATGCAGCCCTTCAGATTTTTTTTCTCGGGATTCAACTTGCCCATCTCTACACTGTGTTTAAATATAAGAATACTGAAGTCAGACTGAAATTTGGTAATATGTAGTTTCACAATTCAGACACAAAACCAGTCTCTTTAGAGCAAGAACAAGAGAATGAAGTAGTGAACTTTACATGATGAGAATTATTTTTGCAATTCTGTTGGCCAATGTCAAGCTAGAGAAATTGGCCTATTGCTTCCTATATTGTCACACTGCAGTGAGCGCCAACAAGCTCAGTCTCATTAGGGCAAACTGAATTAGATAAGCTACGTCCCGTCTTCCCAGTGAAAAGCCCTTTCCCCAGCCCACGTCCCTTTTCTCAGAGTAAAGCTTGCTATAGAGAGGAATGCTATGATTAGCTGGGTAGGCTTCACGCAGATATTCAAAATCCCAGTCCCCTTCTTAAAATGTACTAGCAAGCAGTGTGCGTCCTTTTAATCAGAGCAGCCTGGCATTGCGGGAACAGCTGAAAGCAGGCTTATTAACAATCTCCAGGTTTTTGGCACTATTGGAGGTGCACATTCATTATGGAGTTATCACAGCTTAATTTTAATTCTACGGGTAATACAAATTACTCTGGGCCAAACTAGGCATATGCATGTTTATTAAGCATGCGATTGCCAGTTCAGCTATAAAAGCAGGGATGGAGATTAACCACCTTTAACAGTAAATGGAGCAGGCAGGGGACAGGAGCTATGCCCTCCCCCACTTCCGAACGCCCCTGCAAGCTGCTTTATGAGGTTTTCTCTCAGCCCAACTCTGATACCCAGAAGTGAGCAGGCCTGGAAAGAAACGCATTAAAGCAGAACACAGAGAGGCCAGGCAGAGGCAGGAGAAGGATTCACTTCATAGCAAAATTGGCAAGCACAGTAATCCTTACCTTCTTCTTTTTTAAAAAGTATTACTACCGGTGAACCATGAGTTGGGAAGGTGGCTGAAGAAAGAGATAAAGGTGAATTGCAGAGGTGAAGGTAGTTTGCTGAGGCCTGAATGTTAAGCTATTCCTTCAAGGTGTGAGAACTATACGTTGTCACTAACCCCAAAGTAAATATCCATTTTCCTTTATGTACAAATATCCCTTTAATACATACCCTTCAACATTTCTCTGATGAAAATAGGGAGGTCCTATCGCATAAATAATAATAATAATATTTATACCCTACCCATCTGATTGAGTTGCACCATCCACTCCAGGTGGCGTCCAACATATAAAAAAAACCATAATAAAACATTAAACATTTTTTTTTAAAAAGCTTCCTTAGTACAGGGCTTCTTTCAGATGGCTTGGGGATTGGATAACCATCCAACATTTCTCCAGTGAAAAGAGGGGTGTCCTAAGGAAAAAGGGGACATTCTGGGATCAAGCCAGAAACCAGCATGGCTTCTGTAAATCCGGGACTGTCCCTGGAAAATAGAGAAACTGGGAGGGTATGTTAGTAAATGATCTTAATCACTACATGATAATGCTCATTCAGTGCTGGATGCAGGCACCTTTTTGATATGTTTTCCCCATTATTTGCCAATCTAAAGCACATTTTGCTGGGGCAGACTTCCTAACATTGCTGAGCTTGGGCTACACCCTCTCACCATATTTAACTTGTCTATGAATGAAATAGGCAAAGAAGAAGAAGAAGAAGAGGAGGAGGAGGAGGAGTTTGGATTTGATATCCCGCTTTATCACTACCCTAAGGAGTCTCAAAACGGCTAACATTCTCCTTTCCCTTTCTCCCCCACAACAAACACTCTGTGAGGTGAGTGAGGCTGAGAGACTTCAGAGAAGTGTGACTGGCCCAAGGTCACCCAGCAGCTGCATGTGGAGGAGCAGAGATGTGAACCCGGTTCACCAGATTATGAATCCACTCCTCTTAACCACTACACCACACTGGCTTCGCCAGCTTAGCCACCTTGGTATGTATATCAGTATATCAACATACCAGTTTCCAGCCCCTTTTTTGTAAAGCTGTCCCCTCCCACAAATTTTCTTTAAAGGAAATACCAAATAAAGGGGGGGGGCAATAGAGAACAGCATCACCCACTAGTCTGAACACTGGGTGAACAGAGAACAAGGATAGTAGTTGCCACTATCCTTACATTACACAATTGATTTACATTATTGCATGAAGCTGTGAACAATTTTGAACTGCTATGCACATGGCCTGAGCTGAGGAAACCACAACCTCCCGTTACCAAACAGCAAAAATTAAGCACACCGTTTAAAGAAATTTCCTGGGTCACTTAATTTCCCCCTTGCTAATCCATGATGCATTTATATTTGTGTGTGTTCATAAATCACTTGTTTGTCCCGCTGATCACAACTAAGGTCACACTGAAGCAGCCAAGAACTAATTGTTAGCATTAATCAGTGATTCCGCCCTGTGCCAAATACCATCAGCCCTGTGGGAACCTGTTCACTTGGAGCACAAATTTAACACCCGATCAGCTATCCTTTGATGTATACCATGCAGTAAGACATGGAAGGCTGGAGGGGTGGGGATCAGTTTAAAAAAAAACAAACCAAACCCCTCAGACATTAGACAAATCATATCTGAGTGAATAAGTGTTGGAGGAAATTGTCAGAACCAATAGTTTTATATGAAAGATGAATGATCAACAAGCACGGCAGAGGAGTGTATTATTATTATTATTATTATTATTATTATTATTATTATTATTAATACCCCGTCCACTTTGGGTGGCTCCCAACAGAATACCAAAAACATGATAAAAGATCAAACACTAAAAACTTCCCCAAACAGGCAGGGGAAGAGCTACCTGCCACGGCACCTGGAGCAGTGTGGTGGCAGAGTTAGCCACCCTCCACCCTCACAGCGAGCGTTGGGAGGGGCACCACTAGCCGCCCACACAATGGACGTCGGGACTGGCGCCGGTAGCTGCCCACAGCAGCATCGTTCCTAGCGGCCCACCAGCCACACAGCGAGCGTTCAGGGCCACCGCCCGTGCAACAAGTGGGGTGGTAGTGCGGCGATGTCACCCACCCTTACAGCTGACACCCGGTGCGCACCACACACCCCGCACCCGCCTTCCTCTACCAGGGCAAACAGGGCTGCTTTCAGATGTCTTCTAAAAGTCAGATAGTTGTTTATTTCCTTAACATCTAATGGGAGGGCATTCCACAGGGTGGGTGCCAGTACCGAGAAGGCCCTCTGCCTGGTTCCCTGTAACCTCACTTCTCGCAGTGAGAGAACCACCAGAAGGCCCTCAAAGCTAGACCTCAGTGTCTGGGCTGAACAATGGGGGTGGAGACACTCCTTCTGGTATATTGGGCCAAGCGTAAAAAAAGGGGGGGGGCTTAATATTAAAGAGAAGGAAAATATGATGAAAGGGAGGGAGCTACAATCTCCTTGGATGTCATGTGGGTTCCCTGCAGCATCTGCTCCTGAAATATGTTTGGCCCCATTGTTGAGGCCACATTCACACCATACATTTAAAGTGCTATGTTTTTTAAAGGTGTTGAGAGTCGTTAGCAGGCCTTTATTCCCCTCAGAGCTACAGTTTTCAGAATAGTTTATCAATCAATCCCTCTTCCTGGAGAACTCTGAATTGTAGCTGTGGGGGAGAAATGGGGGCCTCCTAACAGCTCTCAGCACCCTTAACAAACCACGGTTCCCATAATTCCCTGGGGAGCTCCGTGGGACTTGTTCTAACTTTGGACAGTTTTCAATTTTAATTGTAAGCAGAAAGTCCTATTAGCGTCTTTCAAAGTATGGTGAATGCCCTGGGGCATAATACTGGAGGCAGAGGCAGGCTGGGGGAGGAGAGGTGGGTCCACTGGACTGAAGAAAATAATTGCAGTAATTACAGGGAAAAGGAAGGAATTACCATGTCCTCGTTTCAATTGCGTGATTTCTCAGTGGGTTTCCTATCAACTTGTACCAGACCGAGGTTTACCATATGTGAGTTTTTTATTAATTATAAATCTGGAAGAATTAAAGTGTGATTAATCTGTAGTATCACACCAATAAAATAAACCAGTCAAATTGTGTCAATAGAGAGTCTCTTATCATTTTGCTTTCTTGTACAGTACAGTGGTGCCTCGGGTTACATACGCTTCAGGTTATGTACGCTTCAGGTTACACACTCCGCTAACCCAGAAATAGTGCTTCAGGTTAAGAACTTTGCTTCAGGGTGAGAACAGAAATCATGATCCGGTGGTGCGGCAGCAGCAGGAGGCCCCATTAGCTAAAGTGGTGCTTCAGGTTAAGAACAGTTTCAGGTTAAGAACGGACCTCCGGAACGAATTAAGTACTTAACCCGAGGTACCATTGTATGCTTTTCTTATATGCAGAGGGGGTTTTTAGTGATGTTTGCTACTCTGAATCACATGATGCAGGATAGGCTTTTGTGTGAATTGTCTGAGGGGAAATGTCATACTGTCTCACTTCCTGGGCTTTCCCCCCACAAATTCTTTTTCCATTACCTGGCCTTTCTTTTGAACTTGTGAATTTTCAGCACTGCACTTCTCACGCAGGCACGTTGTTCATTTCATCGGCAGATTTAGCTCTGTCCTGAACCCCTGGCCTACCTGGCAGCAAGTCAGTGTGCGAAGTCCAAAGTTCAAAGTCTTGGGGACAATCCACACAGGCAAAGTCCAAAGGTCAGGAAACGCAGTCCGGGGTCAATCCAGATAGCCGAGTCTGAAGTCCAGCAGTCAGGAAACAGTTCAGAGTCAAAACTGAAGCACAGTCCCGTAGAGCTCCAGAAGCAGCCAAGTCAACATGGGCAGATGAGCAGACACAGTACCTGGCCTTGATGAGGCATGTGACCCTCACCTGCTCCAAGCCTACTCCAGCTGAGGAATCACACACCACCTCCCAGACCTAGCGAACCTCACCTGGCCAGGTAGTGAGCAGGGTTGTGGGCCCTGGCCTGCCTCAGCCTCCTAGAGTGCCTCTCCTGCTGCTCCCTACACCTCAGAACCTGCCATGTTCATGGAGACAGGGGCCCCTCTGGCTCTGGTGTAAGAAAAACACTGGGGCCTAATTTGACCAGTGCAGTCAAACCTCGGTTTTCGAACATCTTGGCTGCTGAACGTTTTGGAAGCCGAACACCAAAAAACAGGAAGTGAATGTGTTATGTACTGAGTTGAATAGGATCCAAAAAGCAGCAGTCTGATTGGTCCTAGAACAATAGGATTCAGAATGCAGCAGTCTGATTGGTCCTAGAACAATAGGATTCAGAATGCAGCAGTCTGATTGGTCCTAGAGCAATAGGGTCCAGAATGCAGCAGTATGATTGGTCCACAGGAGCCACCCAATCCAGCTCCAGGTGGAGGTGAATCCGCAGCCTGATTGGCCTACAGGGGAATCCCAGAATTAGCCAATTGCGTGCAACCCACTGTGTAAATAATGTATATAAAGCAGATATTTTGGGGAAACTTTCATTCCTCACTACTATGAGCTGAATAAAGAGCATGAAATCCACACTCGACTCTGAGTATATTTCAGTTCCGTTTTCAAACGTTCATCAGAAGCCGAACGACTTCTGAGGTGCCTTTCTCCATTTTTCTCAATAGAACTTGACAGTCCTTTGATCCTCGGTTTTCGAAAGTCGAACGGGCTTCTGGAACGGATTATGTTCAAAAACCGAGGTTCCACTGTAGAATGTTTGGTGGGTGGGGCTTGTGTGTTATGCTCTGGAATCAGCCCCTCCCTTCTGTGTTCCGTTAAGTTTCAGTTAATAGGGACCAACTGCCTCTTTTTGTTTCTTGCCTAGTGTTGTTGTCTTTAGTTTCTCGCACTGTTATTTTGTTACCGTTTTCTTTATTATTAAAGCTTAGTTTACTTATTTTTCTCAAAGAAAAAGAAAGTATTTTGAGAAAGGTATGGAATGTCCTAAACTGCATGAGTGAGGGGATATTCCCAGTTTGCCGGGAGAATTTATTTTGTTAATCATCTCCCCACCTCCACAACAGATGGGTCCTGCTGCTCTGGTTCCTGTGCATTGACCCCCAACCTATGTCACTCTGTGAGTACTTCCTACACCAAATTCTCCATCCCCAGTCCCAGCTACACCCCTCACCAGAATCCTTCTCCCCATCGTCCTGCCACTTCAATGACAAGCAGCGGCTGTCTTGTGATTCCATTTCGAGGAAAGACTGGAAAAGAAACTTTCATTCACATTTGCATGAAAGTTATTGGAATGCCTATAGTCAATTTTGTGTAACTGCAGATTCATTGTTTCGGAAAAATAAATTAATGGGCTTAATCTAGGGTGGTCACCTTTAATAATTACTTTGAAGAGTGGATTTTAGCAAGTGTAGCTTGTGTGAAGAGTGCATGCAAAGATTTGTTTAGGACAGTCAAACAAAATGCCACAAGACCGATGGTCTGGATGGCCTCCAACAGGGCTCTGTTGAGGGAACACTACAGTAATCCCTGTACAAGAAATATTACAAAATTCAGGCTATCGGACAAATTGGGTTTAGTCTTGCACATTTAAATCCAGTGGGAACACCAGCATCTATCTTTGTGTGCTTCAGATTGATTTGTTTTGATCTCTGGATTACCATGTATCACTAAGGCTCATAGCAGGTTTCAAAACATCCATTTTAACTTATCCTTGAATATAGAAATAAGATTAAAAGTCCTATCAGAAAGCACTCACCATTATGCCTTTCTCAGGCCCAACATTATTCACAATTTAAAAGAAGAAAAAAGAATTGTGCTTACACCAGCTAGGGGGTCATCTATCTTGGACCTGGTCCTCACAAATAGGGTGGAACTGATTGATGAAGTGGAAGTGCTCAGAAATTTGGGAGGAAGTGATCATGTTCTCCTGGGTCTCAGGAACAGAGGCAAGAGAAAACTGAGTGTAGTCAGACACACATAGTGAATGCTATTCTAGGCTGCATCAACAGAAGTATAGTGTCCAGATCAAGGGAAGTAATAGTACGACTCTATTCTGGCTTAGTCAGACCACACTTGGAATACTGTGTCCAATTCTGGGCACCACCATTTAATAAGGATGTTGACAAGCTGGAATGTGTGCAGAGGAGGGCAGCCAAGATGATCAAGGGTCTGGAAACTAAGCCTTATGGGGAGCAATTGAAGGAGCTGGGTATGTTTTGCCTGGAAAAAAGGGGACTGAGAGGAGATATGATAGCCATCTTCAAATATCTTAAGGGCTGTCACATGGAGGAGGGAGCTTGCTTGTTTTCTCCTGCTCTGGAGGGTAGGACTAGAAGCAATGGCTTCAAGTTGCAAGAAAGGAGATTCCGACTAAGCATTCAAAAAACCTTCCTGGCAGTAAGAGCTGTTCAGGAATGGAACAGACTCCCACGAGAGGTGGTGGACTCTCCTTCCTTGGAGGTTTTTCAGCAGAGGTTGGATAGCCATCTGTCATGGATGCTTTAGCTGAGATTCCTGCATTGCAGGGGTTGGACTAGATGGCCCTTGGGGGTCTCTTCCAACTCTATCATTCTATGGCACACTGGCCGCTTTTATTTTAAAGGAAAAAGAGCTGTGGCCCTAACCAAAAACACACTCCCAATTTGGATTGGGCCAGTTTCCTGCTTCTTGATTTGACTGCAAACATCACCTTTCAGGGCAAATAACAACCAGGCATGTAAGGTCCTCTGCTGGATCATCATGAGCACATTCTAGATCGGGGACCTCCACCATAGTTTCGTAAAAGTCTGGCTGTAGGCTGACAGAGAGAATACATTTTCTTCCATCTAGACCAGGGGGAAAGGGCAAAGAGAAGGCTGCTTCCCTGTTTATGTAATTGTAAATTATCTGGATATCTACAGAGTGCTTTTTTCTGGGGGGGACGCAGGGGGACGCATGCCCCTAAACATTTTGTGAACATTTTGTTTGGCCTCAATATGAGTAGGAAAAGGAGAGTACCCCTAAACATTTTTTAGGAAAGAAAAAAAGCACTGTATCTACATGAAAGATATATCTTCATGTCAGTTGGCCTACTTAGAGGAGAGCAGATGAAACAGAAATTCACCACCACCCACTTCTATTTATTTGTCACATCGGATGAGAAGTTTCTAGGAGGACGGGAGCCAAATTATTAAACAGAGCACAGCTCTAAATGGGTGCTTTTTATAAACCTGTAGTTCTCTTTCTTTCAACAACACCCCATATAAAATAATAAGAAACACCACACTCCCTCAGTTTGGGATCCACGTGTGAATATTGCTGCATAAAGGTAGTGCTGACAGAATGCAACTTGATGATTCCTCTTGCAGTTTTAAAACTGGTGCTCTGTCAGGCAATAAGGCAACTGAGGCTACTCCTGCAGATTTATCCTCCAGCCTTTTGCTATCCCCCTTCCTTACATTACTGCACTGCGCAGTGTACTTATGAGATAGGGAGACAGGCTCCTAGCAAAGTGGCCCCTCAGCCAGTCATTTGTCATATAAGGAAGGGGCAAAGCAGGATGACTACAGAGCCCTGCAGTCATTATCAGAGGCAGTTACTCTTGTAGAGACCCCATTAGCCGGCCCAAATTATGGCTATGGCCATGGCAAGAAGCTTTGCCTGTGTAAAAAGGTAAAGGGACCCCTGACCATTAGGTCCAGTTGTTTACTGGCCAAGGGACCCGGCGTACAGCTTCTGGGTCATGTGGCCAGCATGACTAAGCCGCTTCTAGCAAACCACAGCAGAACATGGAAACGCCGTTTACCTTCCCGCCGTAGCGGTACCTATTTATCTACTTGCACTGTGTGCTACTAGGTTGGCAGGAGCTGGGACCAAAAAACAGGAGTTCACCCCGTGATGGGGATTCAAACCGCCAACCTTTCAATCGGCAAGCCCAAGCAGCATAGTGGTTTAACCCACAGCGCCACCCACGTCTCCTTTAAATGAATTAGTTAGGTATAATGCAACTGCAGCAACAGACTGTCCAGCAGCCTTGCAAAGTGTTATTATGGGCTTTTAAATTACCTTAATATGAAAACTTCCTGGGGGTTTCATCCCCCTCCCCATATGATTGACTGCACTCACTTTTACAGCCCTACCAGGGTTTCTACCAAACATTCTGGTCCCTCCCTCTTCTTTCTCAGCAGTTGTGTCTTGACTACAGTCCTGTCAACTGACTTTGTTATGAGAAGGAAGTGATGATTGGACATGAAAGATTTTGACCAGGGGTAGGCAACCTAAGGCCCGGGGGCGGGATGTGGCCCAATCGCCTTCTCAGTCCAGCCCACGGACAGTCCGGGAATCAGCGTGTTTTTACATGAGTAGAATGTGTCCTTTTATTTAAAATGCATCTCTGGGTTATTTGTGGGGCATAGGAATTCATTCATTCCCCCCCCCAAAAAAAAAAAAATATAGTCCAGCCCACCACATGGTCTGAGGGATGGTGGACTGGCCCACGGCTGAAAAAGGTTGCTGACCTCTGATCTTGACAATTGGAAAGGGCACTGCTAGCTTATAGCATATGTAAGTGCTGTGTTGAACCTTCATTTTTATTTCTACTTCTTCTGAATCAAACAGAAGCAATGTCTCAGCTCTAAAAGGTTCTAGCATGGAAGTAATCAAAGGAATATCTATAAGGTTATGTAGCTCCAGTCCAGTCCACTTGTCCTCCCCCCCACCCACCCCGCAAATATCTCCCCAGGCTTCCATATTACATGAGAACACCGATGATTTGGTGTTCCAAGAACCCCATCTAGGTTTTGAAGTGATTTGGTCCCCCTTTAGACTAGGACAGGCACGTCCAACAGGTAGATCGTAATCTACTGGTAGATCACTGGATGTCTGTGGAAGGTCACCGGTAGATCACTGGCTCCCTCCCCCCTAAAAAAGCTCAACATTTTTGCTCTGCACCCCCAAAAAGGGGGTAGATCACTGCCAATTTTTAATTCTGTGAGTAGATCGCAGTCTCTTGGGAGTTGGCCACCCCTGGACTAGGAGAAAGCAAGGGCTTTTTGAAAGATGCAGTTCTTGTTCCATGTTTGCCAGTTCACATATTAAACTTCACATATTAAACACTTTGGTACTATTCAAACTATGTTAGAGCTGTCCAAGGTCTGGTGCTTGTCTAGTTTGGATTTTTTTCCCTCCCCACTCAGTCTTGGGGCGAATCTCCCCATCTTGTAGCACAGACACTGCTTCACTTTCAAAAATGTTTTGCTATGCCTCAGGAGAAAGAGAGAGAGCTGCTTTTCAAGTAACGCAAGTCCAAATCCCCCTTGGATATGCAGAAGATAATCACACTGTTATTGAGGAAATGTGTAATCAAATAATGGCAGATATGTTACCATGGCATTGCAAAGAGGGGGGGTGGCGGGTGGGGACCTACGGACAATTTTAATGACTTGTAAATGTGCGGTCTCAAGCTGCCACAACCCTCAACCATTTAGTAAGTAAGCACCCTTTTACATTTTTTAAAAGAAAGAGTTGATGTAAATATATCAAGCAGAGGACTGCCCTAGGTATGTCAAGACCTTGCTTCATCTCTTATTATTCTGAAATGCATGGAGAAGCAGGCTAATGTACCTGCTTTAAAATCTAATTATTGCAGGGTGGGGAAAACATGGGGAGGGGAGGGAATAAGCATAGAAATACACATGCTTTCCTTCCTGCTGGATTGCTTGTTTTTTAAAAAAGGAAAATAAGCAGATATGGTCATGATTTTGTCTTTTGTGTAAAAATATGAGCCAAAGATTGTGGGGACTCCCCCAGCCTACAGTATGTGTCTTCCTAGCAAGAGGAAAACACCCTGTAAAGCAGACAGGGAGTGTGAATTATTAAAGCTGAAGGAATAATCTACTCCAACTGATCAGAGAACAGCTCTCTGGAGAGAGAGTGGGTTTTTCCACTGGCAGCCTGAATATATCACACGTGAGCTGCATCTAAAACAGACAACCGTATTTCCATAATGCCATTTCAAGCAGAATTTGTCAACTTGGGGGCTTTCCATGGTGGTTTCTTGTTTTTGTTTTTTAAAGCGTTCTGGTGGAGGGAGCTGCAAATGAGAAAACGGTGCTGGATTGTTCTAAAAACAATTAGATTTTTGTCTTCCCGGTGAATCTGAGGCTCCCAAGGAAATGATATATAACTAAGAACGATCCCTTCTCTAAATGCAAAGGACAGCAAAAATGAATATCGATGGGCAGGCATGTTTCCCAGGCAACCCCCTATCAGATGCCTTCCTGCCTTTGGGCGATACAGATTTCAGATGCTTAATAGCTCAAATGTGCTTACACAAAAAGCAAGCCAAAGTAAGGCCAAACTGAGGAAGCCACATGCGTCCCCTTGACATAAGATATGCTCACATTGGACAGTTATTTGGATTTCTATATTTCAGTCTCTGAGAAATCTGGTCTGAAGTACCTATAATAAGTATATTGCAAGCTTCCCTTTAAAAAGAAATCAACACAGAATGAGCTTATTTTACAATGCCTTATAAAATATTACTAACCATAACTGATGCAAAAGCATCCTCAAGAACTGTATCTGACTGATTTTGGAAATCTGTACATGTGGTCCTTATCATCCCTGTTGCTTTAAGCCTGAGGGCTCTTCAGCGATGACCTCTCAAGGATTCCTCTCAAGTGACTCTTGACAGTAAGATACTGATAAAATGATCAGACAGGGTGTACACCTCAAGCCTCTCAGATTCCCTTATGATATAGAGCTTAGCAATGGCTGTCCCTCACAATGACCAGCAACTATTTGAATGGCAGGTCAGCCCCTTCTCCTCTAACCTCCCTGTAGGAAATGATGTTATCAAGTCTTTTTGTAAAAAATAACTGGAAGTTTAGCTTTGAGGCACACAGAGCCAAATGAGTCTGAGGAAAAATTGGGGTTGTAGGATGTGTTGGGGGCTCTGAAGGAATTGGGGGCCCCTCTGAGAAATCAAATGGGGGAGCAATGTCTGCTGAAGTGGTTCTCCACTTATGTTCAGCTTATATGTGTGCACGTCAATGAACTATATATCGCAAAATACCATCTCATTCCAAGGAAGTTAAACTCCTGATACTTCGCCACTCAGTCCTGGGGTGAACATGGCAGTATTTATGTAGGCTAGAAAGAGCTGAGAAGTTATCCTGAGACAGGCTCATTAAAGCCTGCCTCAGAAAAGAGGTGACCTTGAAAAGCCCCCAAATTATTATCCAACTTGAATTTCAATCCAAACTGGAGGATAGCAGGGTTTAGCTCAGCTGACTCCCCGGAACAGCTTCATTCCATTAGCTTGCATGGGCTGTTTGGGCTCTCTAAGGCTGAAATCTGATGTGCAGAGACAAAGAAACATGCCTAAGCCCCTAAGCAAGGTGATGGGAGCAACTTTGCTCTGTTAATTTTTGTAGGAGTGGGGATACAGGGTGTGGGAAAGAAGGAGACCATTTTCCAAAGCACTCAAATTGGTTTGGGAAATTCCTAGGATCTCGGGTGGGTATTCTAATTCATGGTGACCTTCAGAGCATTCACCTATCTCTAATTTAGACTCTCTCCTGCTAAGATGTCTTGCTAGGAAACTCCTGTCACACTAAAGAGTAGACTGATATATAAAACATCACTTGAATTGAGCATTGTCATTAAGATCTAAACATAACAAGAATTATTGCTAACATGCTGCAGCCTCCATTTTTATTTAAGCCAATTCTGTAAACATGGCATTGAATTGTGAGACTGGAAGAGAACTGTTTGCTAAGAAGCATTTTAGAATTGACCAACTCCATGGACAACATCACAGAGGCTCAACACAGAAACACATATTTTTGGTTGCACTTTTCTGCCCTTCTTCCAGCTCCTTTTTGAGATAGGGCAGCAGAAATGTAGAGTACATTCCAGGTGTGGTCGCAACATAGATCTGTAAAGCAATAGCGCCTAACGTTTTCTAGCCTAAGGTTGCACCAAAATACAACAGCACAGTCATTCACCACATATGAACATCTCACCCCACATGCACAGGTCACACATTCACTACCTCACCACCCCTGCAGCACACACAAACCCCACACGTGTAGACCACATACACAGAACAAACAGTCTTTACTCATGCAGGCCACACTCACTGTGCTTCCCAGTCATACCTGTTGCTTCGGTAGAGGAAGCACTAACCAGTTTTGGACCGTTTCTGCAACAGTCTGTGCCAATGTAAGCGGGACAGTTATGGCAATGGCTTCAGTAGTGGTGCTAAGTAAGCCTTCGCCATTTAATGCTGGGCAGAGTGTTCCATAAACAAGAAGGAAAATGCTGATTTGCCCCAGCGCTTGGGGAGTGTTGCAACAGAACAGAGCTCTCCTTTCCACAGTGGCGGAGGAAGGAGGGTGTGGTGGGTGCAGGCCACCACGGGTATCATAACTGAGGGGGGGTGACAAAAATATGAGCTTTTTTAAAAAAAATTGGCTCACAAAACTTTTTAGTTCAGTCAAGAAACGTAACGAAACACGGCTGGCACTGGGCGCCACACTGCTGGGGCTGGCACTTACGCCTGCAGTGTGCCCGAGCCATGCATCTCTCCTGAAACGGCAGCGTGGGGCTTGCGCCTGCCCACTGCCTCTCCCTCAGCTGCCCTACAGCTGAGGGGGAGGCAGTGGAGAGGCACCTGAGTGGCTAGCTATGCCGCTGCCTTTCCACTCTGACAGTGGTGATTGATCAGTAAAATTTGTCAGGTCATTAAAAATGGCTTGTTGGGCCAGCCATGGACTGCAGATTTTCCATCCCAGCATAAAGAGACTATGATATTGGCAGTTTTATGTTAGATCACTTTACTAATACTCCCTAACACATAATTCTCCTTTTTCAAAGTTACCAAGGTGACATTTTCATTGACATGTGATGCCAAGATCCCTGATGTCTCACTGTGTTTTTATATTTTGTTGTAAGCCACCCAGAGTGGCTGGGGCAACCCAGTCAGATAGGTGGGGTACTACTACTGCTGCTGCTACTATAATTATTATCACGGGTGTAGCCGTAGGGGCAGGGAGGGGCAGCTGCCCCCCTAAATAAAAAAAATAAAAATTCATAGCTAACTGAAGTTCTGCTCCCCTAAAAAAAGGCCTGCCCTCCCAAAAAACATCCTGGCTATGCCCGTTGTGGTTGTTGTTGTTGTTGTTGTTGTTGTTTTCCTGATCAGTCACTGTCTGTTCATAACCTATCAGTGCTGATATAGAGTTAGGATTTATTGCCCCATTGTGTAGCACTTTACATGAACTTGAACAGCATTTGCCATTTTGATGCCCATTCAATTGGCTTGGAAGTAGCCTTTTGAAGCTTCTTGCAATTCCTTTTTGTTTTTAGTACCTTGAATAATTCAGTGTCTTTAGCAAGCTTGGCCATCTCACGGCTCACCCCTAAAGTCTAAATCATTTATATCCAAATTATAAAGCACCTGTCCTAACCCAAACCCCGGAGGGACCATTTCCCAGCTGTTCTGAAATATTCTTAGCCTGGTTGTAGCCGCTTTCAACTCAATGTCCAGCCAGAGGAAACTGAGTCTTTCTGAAATCTAATTAAAAAGATGGAGTACTCTAAAGGATAGCTCTACGTGCTCACTCAGTACTGTCTCCCATCACTAACAACAGAACAACAGATCTTTACAGCAACAGACAGGCATTTTTTAGAGTCGGCAAAAAAACACAACCATAACATAACATGCAATATGAGTAGCTTCTGATTTAGGACTGGTTGCACTCCACTGTTGGAAAAGAGAATAACCACTGCTGGGACTGTTCCTGTGGCAGCTACAAATTTAGATCTCCTAGAATAAAAAGCACTCAAAATCATAACCTATGGCTTTGCTTCAATCACATATTTAACACCAATTCCAGTATCAGTGATTTGTTGTCTTTCTCAAATTCCATAAAAAGCAAACATGTGTCCACAAATGGTGAAAACACATACAACTTTCTATGCATAGCACAAATAAAATACAAAAACACAAATGCTAAAGAAATAGACAAAATTGCAGACACACGATGCAATCCTATGCATGCTTATTTGGAAGAACATCTTACTATGTTCAATGGGGCTTACTCCCACCAGGTAAGCATGCACTAGATTCTAGCTACAGAAATGCCATACATAATTTTTTAAAGTACGTCATATAGATAAAATATATCAAATATATTGTACCTTCTGAAGATGTTTGACAAAAAGACTATTGGGTTTTGATGTGGAAAACCTAGATTCAATTCCACCATCTACAGTTACGGACTTAGGGAAGACTCGGCTTTAGTTGATGTACTTTATTGGGTTGTTCTTCAGGAAATACAAGAGAAAGGTTAGGAAAACGTCAGAAAAGGGCATGTAAAAAGAGCATGTAAAAGCTGAATGTTGGAAAATTCAGGGAAGACAAAAGAAAGTACTTATTCACACAGCAACAAATTAAAATATGGGATTTGCTCCCATAAGAGGTAGTGACAGAGACCAACTTGGATGAGGATTAGACAAATTCATAGGGAATAAGGCTATCCAGTCATGATGGCTATGTTTTACTCAACTGCCAGAATCTTAGAACTAAAGAGTTGGAAGGGATCATAAGGGTCATCTGGTCCAACCCCCTGCAATGCAGGAATCTTTTGCCCTATGTGAGTCTCAAACACATGACCTTGAGATTAAGAACCTTATGCTCTACCAGCTGAGCTACCTGAATACCAGTTGTTGGAAACCACAGGAGCTGTTGAGCTCAGGTCTTGCTTTTGGGCTTTGCACAGGTATCTGGTCAGCCACTGTGAGAACAGGATGCTGGACTAGGTGGGCCACTGGCCTGATCCTGCAGGCTCTTCTTGTGTTCCTAAGATGCAAGCTACCTTGCACCTTAAAAGCTCTATAGAAATAGTTTTAAAAAGATTTCCATCATAGAAGCAGTCACTACTAGAATCTGCTTTCTATCAATAGCACCATTGGTCAATGGATTATTTAATTGGTGGGTTGCTGGTTTCTGCGGGAGAGCAGGCATTGATTATAACAAGATATAACAATAACCTGAATTCTGAAGCGACGTAGGCGGAAAATAATTACAAATATCATTCCTGGGCTTTAGAACACTTACTCACATTGTGGGATTTTTACAGAGGAGGAAATTGCCCAAGTTTTTGTTTGGTTCTTTTTAAAGCTATCATTTGTTAAAGTTTAAATTTGCAACACCTGGAATGTAACAGATGTGGTAGCATATAATTTCCTGCATGAGAGCAGATCAAATTCTTAATGCCCCAGCAGGAAGCCTTTTTAGCTATGCTTTTGGCCTCGGCTCCCACTGCAAAACGTCAAGCTGATGCAGCAAGATTACCCAGATTGGAAAATACCAGGTCAAAGGAAACTAACACTGAAGAGTGAGAGGAAATAAATTGAAAAGGTGTCAGCAGAAGGCTATTGTGCAATGTTACTAAGCCTCGTCTTGAATAAATGGCAATGATATGGGCCAGCACTGAACTCACATATATTCTCCATCACAAACAGTAACATTTCAGTTGCATTCAACAAGGAAAAATACATTGGATTCCTGTCACTTTAACTCATTTTGGTGAACCCTTTTTAGGTGGTGGGAATTGTTATTAGTTATCTACTGATCTGAGTAATGATTAATCCCTAAGAATCCAATCCTGACCCCACTCAGCAGTGAGAGACCCAGTGAATTCAGCAGGACTTATTTCTGAATAGAGATGGTTAGGATTGAACTGTGCATCTCTTTCAATTCCAGGGGCTGATAATTTTTTATGCTGCTCTAATTTTTTAATTTTTTATGTTAACTTTTATTGTGGTTTTATTTTGGGGTGTGCCTAAAAATGTAAGCAATTGGAAAACTCTTTTTAGATGTAAAATCATTTTAGAGAAGTGCTATAATATTAATAAAATAAAATATCTCTCTCTCTCTCTATCTCTCTCTCTCTCTCTCTCTCACACACACACACACACACACACACACACACACACGGTTATTAATTCAGAGGCGCTAGACCTCTCTAAAATTTCTGGAACCAGTAAGGGTTATAATTTAATTAAACCTTGAGGTGCTAAACTGTGCACCAGATGCTTCTAATCCTTGGACCTAGCAAGTGTTAAAATATAAGCAAAGACTTCTAATTCCAAGAAGTAGCCAGGCTAGTCTCCTGATGGGCCATTAAGAGAGCAAAGGATCAAAGAATGTGCAAGACAACAAATGGGTAGGGGGGGCCCTCACTCAACTCCCAGCACATTGGCTCCCAGTACATTTTCGAGCACAATTCAAAGTTTTGTTGCTGACCTTTAAAGCCCTTAAACGGACTCAGCCCAGAATACCTGAAGGAGCATCTCCACCCCCATCGTCCAGCCCAGACACTGAGGTCCAGCACCAAGGGCCTTCTGGCAGTTCCCTCACTGCAAAAAGTGAGGTTATAGGGAACCAGGCAGAGGACCTTCTTGGTAGTGGCAGCTGCCCTGTGGAACGCCTTCCCATCAGATGTCAAGGAATTAAACAACTATCTGACTTTTAGAAGACATCTGAAGGCAGCCCTGTTTAGGGAAGTTTTTAATGTTTGATGTGGTCACTTTTTTATTAATATTCTGTTGGGAGCTGCCCAGAGTGGGTGGGAAGACCCAGCCAGATGGGTGGGGTAAAAAGTTGTTGTTCTTGTTGTTGTTGTTGATGATGATGATCAAGTCACAGTTTTGAGTCAATAGTTAGAAGCAATGTGAGCTAGAAGCTTAGAGTAGTGAGCAGGAGGTAAATCAAATAAACTGGAAATGAATATATGTGCCCCAACCCTCAATCAAATTTTTTGGTATATTTTATTTCTCAAGGATACTAAATAATAACATCTGGAATCACTTAACTGTAATAGGCTCAGTACTAGCTAATGGCTCAGTGAATACATTTCTGTCGTGACTTACACATCTGCTGCTCTGGTATCTGTCTACTTATATTGTTTTTTTGCCACATTATTGTTCAAAAAGGCTGATTGGGTGCCTGAAGGGCATACTTTGGGCTTATGAAATCCCGTATTTGCTCAGGGATTGGACGTGAACCTGTTGGAATGCTATTAACTAAACTGAGCACACAATATGGTAATTCCCTGAAATCATCCATGGTTTATCATCCATCACAGGCTTCTAGAAGCCACATAATCCACATATTACTGAAGAAACTGGATTTTTTTTTATAGAGGTAACTTTAATTGCCACAGAATGCAAACTCCACTAATTTCCTAGCATATGTGTTTATTCTCATTTTCCATATTAAGGGCATTTAAAGCACATTTCTCCTTCCCCAAAGATTTCTGGGAGCAGTCATGTACCCCTCACGGAGCTACAATTCTCAGTGCCTTTAACAAACTACACTTTCCAGGATTTGTTATTGAGGTTTGCTTTAAATGTATGGCGTGAACACACTTGAAAAGTGATGCACAGTCCTTTGTTTTGAAACATCTTCCTCTCCAGGAGGGGGAAAAAGCGAACAGCAATGACAAAAAAATCCTGTCATTAATTGAAGCAATGAAATCACCTATTCTAGTTTTCACCCCACACAAATCAAAGCACTTACAGTTACTTCTGCTTCAAGATGGAGATGGTAGGCAAGGGTACCTGAATCTGGACCTTTGCCACAGCATTTTGCATTTCATGAAATATAAATCAGCTAGGAGAAAAGATGTTGACAAATTGGAAAGCATTCGGGAGGAACTATGTGAGAATAATAAAAAGTTTAGAAGACAAGTTACGCAAGGCAAAGCTGCAGGAACAGGGTTTATATTTGCTACAGAGAGAAGAAGGTGAAGGGGGCATATTGACAGTTTTCAAATATTTAAAAGGACATCAGATAAAGCGGAAGGGCAGTAAGGAGCAAGGAGTTGAGTTTGCAGAAAAGTAGATGTAGGTTAAATGCCAGGGAAAATATTCCTAACTACGTGAGCAATTCAGCATAAAACCAGCAGCCAGAGAGAGAGGGGGGGTGTTTCTTTTGTTATTGGTAAAATTCATGGATTTTAGCAGCACCTAGAAAAGCAAATTTTCAATTGACTGCAATTGTAAAAATGCATGCTTTAAGAATTTCCAGAAGGGTAGCTGAAGTGTAGGTGGGTTCCCACGAGGCAAGATGCAGTGATAACAGCAAGAACCTTTATTGAACTACATAACTGGGAAACAGGGGCAAAGCAACTGCTTATATACATTCCTGAGAGCCTGGGCCCCTCCCACTCCCAAGTTGATTGGCTGTCTGAACTTCCAAGCTGAGAATCACGAGTTCAAGGGCCAATGGCAGAGGCCCAAATCCTGAAATGTTCTGTGATTGGACATCATTTATCTAATCAGAACACAGGAGCTCAGAATCCTTAGTCCAGACTCAAACTCAGGCAAACACAGACCACTGAATACATAACAGTAGCCATGTTAGTCTTTAAGGTGCTACCGGACTCTTTGTCATTTTTTGTTGTAAAAGACTATCAACTTTATTGTGGCATAAGCTTTCCTGGACTACAGTCCACTTCGTCAAATGCATGAAGTGTTGTCCTGACTTGCAGGTGTGTATATAAATGTTCGGGGAACAGCTTGTAGATGTTACAGTGATAGTTACTAACTTAACAGCTGTAGTTCACAAAACAGTTCATGAGAACACAGACATCCTGATGTTCTGATGAAGCAGATTGTAACCCATGAAAATGTTTGCCATAACAAACTTGTTAGTTTTTAAGGTGACACAAGTTTCTTTGATCTTTTGGCAGGATGAGTATGAAATATGTATCCCAGTTTTGAGCATTGCTTAGGAGTGGAACAATAATGTGTGCAAATAAGAGGTGTTCCTATTTGGAAACATTTAACATATTGCTGCTTCGGAATTTCCTTTGCCTCTCTCCCCGCCCCCCGCCGCCCACCTGAAAATAAGTTCACGACATGGCAGGGCATTGCTAGTGGAATGGCATTTGGCCATTTTCAAACCGGCTTAGATGAACATGGGAAGCACCCGACCTCTACGCCTTTCAAAAAGAACAGCCACAAGTATTGGTGACTATTGTGTTCCTAAACATATTTAACATGGCAATTACAGCAGTAACTGCTGTGCTGTGTGGGGGAAAGAACAATTTTCCAAAACACAGCTGTGCTTTGAATGTTCTGAATTGTAAATGGGAACAGAAAACTGCTCTGGGGGAGGATTTCTGGATCCAGCCCAACAAATAAGTCAGAACTCCGTGCATGTTCGCGTTTTAAAACAGTATGCAAAGGTACTAGGAGTCCCTGGCCCTTCAAAAGCACTGGGTGAACTTCCTAGAATAATTATCTGCCAATTTCATTGGTGCAAAGTCTGTGCATTCTATTTGGAGCCTCTTTGTACTGCTGACAAAATTCAAGAAATGCACTCAGTTTCAAGCAACTAGGCAAGGCGTTTACGGCCATATTAGATGTTACACAACCACATAGGTCGGATGTTTCATTATAAAGTGGGGAGGGGAGACACAAAGTTCTCCACTGCCCACACTTGAACAGCTTCCTCTCAGCTGCTTTTCTTCCAGTGGGACTCTGGGGGTAACAGCTGTTTGTCAGAAGAACAGACCACCTCAGAAACTGGTGGACTCTCCTTCACTGGAGGTTTTTAAACTCAGGTTGGATGGCCAACTGCCAGGGATTCTAGCTGTCATTCCTGCATTGCTGGGGCTGGACTACAGTATTTGATCCTTGGGGTCCTATCCAATTATCCAATTATATTATTCTAAGTAACCCCCTCCAGGAGAAGAAACTGCTTGAGTGTAGTGCTTTAGGAGATATAAGGGTTCATCAGCCCCATCTTACCCATCCAGGCAGCTCTTTAAATGCATCAGTCCTATTAAGAACATAAGAAGTATGCCTGTTGGATCAGGCCAATGACCCATGTGGTCCAGAACTCTGTTTTCACAAAGACCTAAGAGATGCACATAGTGGCCAAAGAGATGCATTTATTTTATTTTTATTTTATTTACATTTGTATACCATCTTATACCTGTAGGGATCAGGGTGGTTCACAACACAAAGTTACAACACAAAAGCACAGCATGCATAATTAAAATAATTAAAACAAAGAACTATACTAATATATACCAACTAATAAAAAGCACACTCCCCAACAAAAGCCCCTAAATAGTCCCCCAGCCAAGAAATACAAATTCAAAAATCCAAATTAACATATAACATTTAAACAATGTTTTTTTTAAGGAAGAACTGCCACCCAGTTTTTGCAAAATCCTCCATCCTCATCTGTAGGGAACGTCTGCCTGCCAAAATAAGGAGGCTGCTTTAGAGAGGCTACTTGGCTGATTTTGTAGAAGATAAATAGCATCAACACACAATGTTTTTCTAATGCAAGTATTCCTGCTATATTTAGGCACAGTATTCTCAAGTCCCGTCGCTCCTTTCTATTTCTCCGTATGATTCCCGTGGTTTTCACCTTGCCCATACTTACATCTGTCATTGATGTTGAGTGACCTGTACGTTTGTCTGTCCTAACATACCTTCTGCCTAACTGAAAGCCCACTGTGAGTCCCAGCTTAAGGCAATCTTGCAAAAAGAACAGACTATCAGCTGTACACTGGAGAGTCGATTTGCTAATAGCTGCTCTGCTGTGCTTGTCTAGGTCATTTGTAGATGGAGGAGAGCCACTCAAGTGTCAGTTACCGACCGTCCCCAAGGCTTTGTCCAACAGTCCTTTTCTCACACATGACTAGCAGATGTGAATGAGAAGGGAGACTTAAATGCTCAGCTGTACCAAAGAGTCTGCTATAAAGTGGAATGAAACATGATAGGCGATACAAGGGCAGGAATACTACTGAAAGTAGCAATGTGTCATTGCACACACTCTTAGGGATGTTGGATACCTATAGGTAACTATAGGAAACATTTATCCCTCTGGCATAGAGTTATACATAGCTAATTCACAGAGGGCTGGGTGAAAACTGCAGGAGAGAATTTGCCAATTAAAAAAAAATACATTTACTCTTAATATTCTTCATCTCACCCATATCTTTGTTGTTGTTTTTTAAAAATGATATTTATTAGAGGTTTAATAGTTACAGAAAAAAGAAAAAAGAAACAATAATAAGTTAAACAAAACAAAACAATACCTTACAATACATCAGAAATAAAAAGAAAAACAAAAAACAATACAGCAAAACAACAAGAAAAACAAAAACATTTAAAAACACATCCAATATTTCCGTATCTTTACCTTTCATTTACTTATTTCATCGACCTCCTCACACCTCCCTTTTTTGTATTCTAGTTCAATTAGCTATTTCAGCAAATCCTTTCCATCTTTCTCAATTTTTGTTCTACAATTTATCTTAACACAATCTAACCTTAAATTTTCCACTTTGGCCCATTAACAATCTATTTTTACTTAATTCTTTATAACATTTCTGCTAAAGCCATATAACTTCATTCCAGCATCCTTCTAACATTCATTAATTTTGCAATATTTCTGTAAATATACTTTGAATTTTTTCCAATCTTCTTCCACCGACTCTTCTCCCTGGTCCATCTCACCCATATCTTTGTTTCAACAGGTTTTCTGTCTCTTACAGGCTTATTTCCCCCCCTAGACTTTGCCTATTCAAAACCACATCCTGGAACCACCTAGAATCTTGTGCACTGCTCGGCAAGGATTAGGGGTTGGCATGCCAACCTTTGTAATAATATTGTTTGACTGAGGACTACCTACAGCAGCTTGGTTTTATCCTGGGCGTCTGAACTGGGTAGGACATTGGACCTTCCATATCCTCTGCTAGATCTAACCTATTGCACTAGATATATGACAGCGGCATAACCCTCATCCAGAACAACAGAACAAAGTGAGGTGGAGGCGGCAGCATCATTTTCATTTACAACAGTCTGAGCTCATTTGGGCTGATTTTGCAACCCCATGCATTTCCTTAAAAGGATTGTGTAGCATAGTTCTCATAATAAGAAAGGTAAGAAAATGCTGCCTACTCCTTAAAGTTCCTTAATGACAAGTGTCTATGAATCTCAGCCAAAAAAAAAGTTTACACCTGTCCTAATTGTTACAGGGGGTGTGGGAGAACACGATATTCTCCAGAACAACTAAACACGAGCAATGTACACAGAGAGGCTCGTTTAGCAGTATAATGATCCTGTTTTCCTACTTTGAAACTAGATTGCTGGTATTATTCAAATAATGAGTGTGATGTGGAAAAGCACTTCCTGATGACATGCTCTCAGCACTTAGTTGACCAGATGTGTATATATTTCTTTATTGTGACATTTACATGTGCGCAAGACACATTAAAGGCAAACTACAGGAGGGCAGTGAGGGTAAGTAGCAGTCACAGATGAGCTGCAACCTTGGAGAAGAGAACTGTGGATTTCAGCATGAGACATCCCTTTTGCAAACAGAGATCTGAAGATCAAAATCTGTGCCCGTTGCATGAGGAGATTGGAATAATAAGAGCCAATCTGTGCATGACATTGAGTGAGGTAGAATTCTGGACTGTACCACTTCAGAATGAAGGAGGGAAAGCCACAGTAATTCTGAACTCTCCTTCAAGTGTTAAAACAAATTCATATTTTGTGCCTAGTCTGAAGTACGTTCCTGTTGAATTATAGTAATTGCAGCCAAATTTATTAGAATTGCCATCAAAGTTATTAGCATAGCCTTCCACCTGATTTGTATGCAGGTTGTCCTTTACAATAGAAGAGAGATCAAAATTATGAGTCTCACATTTGCAGCTGTATTCTGAAGTGGTACAGTCCAGAATTCAGCCATGTTCTCCTGCTTCGCAGTGGTCTGGTCCAAAGTTAGGTAGAATGGAGTGCACCTTCATCAAACTGCAATGGAGAGGGTCACTGTGACATCCTCTTCAAACAACTCGTTGAAGAAAGAAAACAGGCTGCCATTTCAATTTCCCATCATCCTCTGGAGCACAGCTACAGCATTGTGGGTAATTAAAAAAATTGCTTTCCTCCAGAATTTTTTGGAATGCTGCTGTTGCTACTCACTGTTGCTGCTGCTGCCACTGCCAGGTAGGCCTGTAGGAGCCAATGAACATAGGAAGGGGTCCACCTGAAGGTACTCTGCTATTAGGAGCCAGCATCAAGCAAAGGTCAGCAATAAAAAACAGGGTGCCAGTGAACTTAACGCTTTATTCAAAGAAACCAAACCAGCGCAGGCCTAGTTATCTCAGCAACTCTTCCCTGTAGGTCTTGTTCCAATGAGAAAACGGCGAGGACTGGAGGTCTCTGCCTTCCTACCACAATCTAAGCCTCTTCCTCTCCAGGGTCTTCCCCAAACAGTTGAAAATTGTGTCTGTGCACAACCAACATCTCTTCTGTTGTTTTCATTTCTCTAGGAGACCGGAGAGAGGGGAGCTGGTCGCAGCAGATGGAGAAGACTCCCTGGATTCTTCAGCAGCCTGTCTCAACTCTGCCTCTTGGCCCCACTCCTCTCCACCCTCCACTTCAGCCTTGGAGTCTGAACTGCTCTCTGCCACAGCCTCTTCCTGCTCACTCAACCCTGATCCTCTTCTGGTTCCGACACGTCCTCCTCCCAGTCTGCTTCTTTCCCCCCCTCTGACCACTCATCATTGTCCCACCACCAATCCCCTGGCTCTGAGCCTTCTACTCCTGGGAGTTCCCCAGCTGGTTCCCTCCTCTGCATCCATCCAGTCCTTGACATTTGCCAATGGCCTCCTAAAACATGAAGTCAGTCATTCTCACTGTATGGAAATGGGCAGACTTGCTCAGATTTATATGTAAAAGGGGCGTGAAATGGGGGCACTTGATTCTGAGGCTGCCATCACGTGTTTTGGCTTCCACTTGTACTTCAGTTTCAGAATATCAAAGAAATGTGAGAGAAAGGGCCTCTCTCTGCTAGCAATCAGAAACAAGGAGTCGAGACCTCATAGTACCAACTACAACACCTTTCCAGAGTGACAGTCCCAAACCACAGCTCATCAGCTGCAAAGCAAACCATACTTAACTCTCCAAATATATATCTGTGCCTTTCTGCAGCACTCAGACCTAACCCCCTCCGGTTCCAGAAGATTTCATGACACCACTTTTATTATTCTGCAGATGTCATGCCAGAGTCTTCCCCAGATGATAGCAATCACTATTCGCTTTTTAAAAAGCACCCTTGTAAGAGAGTCGACTGCCTCTTTTCTCTGCAAAGACAGGGTGACAGATGGTGTCATTCTGAATATTCATCAAAGGCAAAAGAAAAAAGAAAACCCAAGTTCTCTTCCAGCAAGGTGCAGAAAAGGAGAGGATGAAATGCTAAAAGTCAAGACCACAGACTTCATAAGATGCAGAGGAACAGGGCAAGTCAATCTAAAAGCAAGACTTTGTTCTTGCCTTCTTCTTTTTTTAAGCTGGCAGTAAAGAAAACATGAAATGGTGAAAAATGCCTTTTGTCTAATCAAACACTCCAAGCTTATATGGTTCCACTGCACAATAAGATACAATGCTGTTCTGATTGCATTTTCACAGGCGAATATAGAAAAGGAAGAGGCAAAATGCAGGCTGACAAGAGAATTTCAATAGCACCAGGCTGCTATACCCATGCACTTGTTGGCTTTAACTGAAACAAATATGACATCACAGACAGCCAATCAGAAAGGTCCACTTTCATGCAATTAATAATGTTTAGGATAATGGATTCAATTTATTTGTGTCAGTTTCATACTAAACCTGCCACAAACACTGTTTTATATACACGTACAGAAGACAGGGGAGGGGAACCCGATTAAAATTGCTGTATAAATGAATATGTATTTTTTTTAAAAAAAAAGCAGACATGTTCCAATAGATCAGATACCTGACAAAAGCAGTTCATCTTTATGATTAGTGGACAATTTGTGCATTTCTAACTAGAACATATTTTCCATAAACAGTAGATTACGCTTTAATTCTCCCAGAATGCTGACGCATTATTTTTGCCCTTGGATTTAGTGAAACTAGTTTGCATGCTGCTTTCTTCGGGGGTTTTGGCTCCTTCCCCCTGACTTTTGTGCTTTTGGATTCCCAACAACAAGCACAGACAATGCGCTTTTTGTCCAAATAATTGACAGTAGATTGCCCCATTGAAATAGTAAATTTTCACATTGCTGATTTCCAGAGATAAATGGCCCTGCGAAGCCAAGGGGCTGCCTTTTGACTTTCAAACTATCTGCTGCCTCAGCTGAACTGTAAATTGAAGAGAATTTGCAGAGCAGAGCTTCTTTATCGATAAGGGTCTATTTTGGGGAGGATTAAGACTCTAACGTCACGGAGAAACAGAAACATGCCAAGAGTCTGAATGCTTCAAACCTAGATTGCATTTTCCTTCACCGTCTTCAGTTATTCCTGCACATTACAATACTGTCCATTTAAGGACTACTGCAATTTGGAAAACATTCCTTCACAGGGTATCCTGCCAGAAGAAAGGACTATCATATACTTTTATGGCTTGGGTGACCACTCTTTTATCAAACATCCATTAATCTCTTTGTGTGTGTATGTGTAGAGAGAATGGTTTGAACAAATAAACACCCTTTATAGAACACTACTGGCCTTTCCAGATAAGGAACAACGAACACACCTGCTAGAGCTGATAGATAAAGCTACTTTAGCACTGTCTGAAGTTGCAGCAAAATATCTAATGCCCCCACCAATGGTTTGAGCATGTCCAGTTAACCATCTGTGATAACAGCTATGCTGCAAGGATGTAACTCAACCAGTTCTTTTGATTATATGCAATATTTATACTTTCTTGACTTTTGTGGTCAAATTTTTTTTGTTGTGTATTAATCTCTTGCACATTGAAGCAATGCCTACCTTTATGCCAGTTTCAAATCCTTTGTTCAAACACATTGTGTGATTCCATCTTATCAAGCTAGTTTCCGAAGAGATAAGTACAGGGGCAATGGATGGGAACATGAGCTGCTTCTAAGTGATGTAATCATATACAGTAGTACCTCCATTGTGGACGGGATCCGTTCTGGAGGTCCAGTCGGATCCCAAGGTTTCCGCAACCTGAGGATCGCTTCTGCACGTGCACGCGCAACCAAACCCCGTAAAATACTTCCAGGTTTGCTGCTTTCGCATCCCGAAGTTTACGTAACCAGAGGGTTACATAACTGGAGGTACTACTGTAGTGTGTATTATATTGCAGGGAAAATGTAGTAGTAGTAGTATTTCCACAACTTTTTGCATTTAAGCTTATATGAGCCCCCACCCACAACTGAGTGGGTAGTCACAACTGAGCACCTCTATGTCCCTCTGACTTCAATGGATGCAAATTAAGCAATGGGTGCAAATTTCTGTATTTACTCGAATCTAATGCACCATCAAATCTAATGCGCACCTCAATTTTCAAAACCTTGAGACCAAAAAAAGTATTTGCTGGTGAATGTAAATGCACCATCAAATCTAATGCACGTCCTAATTTTTGGGACGCAATTTGGCCAAAAAAGGTGCACATTTGATACTCATAAATACGGTAAGCTGGAAATAACTGACACACTCAAGGCTGACTGTGTGGCAAAGACAGGTTGATTCTATGCTAGACTCTCAAACACTCCTCAGTTAGTGTGTTCCCATAGGTCAGTGATTGGGCACAGTGATAGGACACATAGCTTGCATTCAGAACACTCCTGGTTCCCATAGGGATGGGAAAGTTTAAAAACCAGGAAAGCAGGCATAAATTGGTACGAGGTCTTCAAACTTTCTGAGTTCCTCCAGAGCATTTGCACAGTTCAAACTACAATAGCCCTTTAAGGATGTTAATAGCCGAGTATCTATCATGGAGGCTGAAGGTGGTTTTCACAATGAAAATCCCTACCAACTATATAAAAAACTAGTTGCCTTATCCTGTCAAAGTGGAATAACTGAGTGAATGCCTTTCCTCGCAAATTCATCTCAGAGGACCTTTCTGAATCCCATCCGCAATGAAACAAGGCAGGTGATGACCAGAGACAGATCCTCTTCATATATGTTGTACTAGCTAAGGGCCTCCAAGAGGTTTGGACTTTACCAGACATCAAGTTTGACGACATTTTGGTAGCAGACAATCCCTTTTTCTATTTCCCCAGGCCTTTTACATTGGTGATTTTCAGTTCTGCTTTTTGCTGGGTATGCTGTTTTGTTGGGGTTTTGGTTTTCTATTGTTACACGTTTCAAATCTTGTTATAAGCCACTCTGAGAATCCTCTGGATTAAAGAACAGGGAGGACCAATCAATAGGGCTAAAGTGGGAGCACAGAATGGAGCTTTGCTTATTATGGGAAGGGCAAGCCTCTGCGGAGAGGATTTGAGCTATGTTTAGAAACACTATCAAGGGAAGGGCAGAATCTGCGGCCTACCTTTGGCTCTGGGTGGCCCAGCCCTCACTAACAGGGCTCCTGTGGGAGGATGCAATGTCTACGCAGATGTGCTACATCCTTCAGGGTTCCTTAAAGCATATAGGAACAGGTTCACATTCACCTCTCAATGGGTGCTTTGCTTCTTATATATTTGTAGTCAGTGGACCATAAATAATGTTTGTCTTTGTACAAATATCATTTGTGTCAGGGAAGATACCAAATAACCAGGGAGGAGAGAGGCTGAAGGAGGTAGTTCCTTTTTTTTTCATGTGAAAAGGGCATTCCCTATTTTAAAAATTTATACAATAGCACCACCTAGCACGACTGTAATATTTTCTGCACTACATCAAGGATGTAACCATGTTGCGGAGTTGAAACAAAGGTTCACAGATGCTTCTAGGACTTCAGAACATTACCAACTGGGGAATGTTTCTTTAAGTTTGTATCATATCTGCACATCTTAATTTAGCAGAATATTGGTCTGAGTGGGTAAGCCCCTACTCATAACACACACACACACACACACACACACACACACACACACACACACACGAGGCAAGTCAGATTTGTAGCTTTACTGTGGAATACATTCTGTCCTTTAGCTTTGCCAACGGTAGTTTTCCAGTGTCAAAGACTGCAATCCTAAACACACTTTGCTGGGAGTTAATCCTATTTCACTTCATGGGTCTTGCTTTTGTACAAATATACATAATGCTGGGTCCACACTGACTGAACAAAGTACATTGAAGACCATCATTAAAAGACAGAGACCCCAATGATCCTATTTCATTCAACTTCTGTATAACTAACCAATTGCTTAAGATCATACAGATCCTCTCACCCCCCAAATTAAGCAGATTGACTGGAGTGTGATATATTCCCAAATATTGGCAACCCAAGATGGAGTGAATGCTTCTGCTTGAGAAATGTGTTGGTATATTCTAGAACCTTCCAAAGAATGCAAAGAGCAGGCAACAGAATCACTCAAAAAAGCAAATTGATACCAGTGCAAAAGGACTTTGCAAATGTGCAATAGTGCCCTAAGAAGGCTATTTGTATTCCACATTATTGTACAAAAGGGGTTTTTTTCATTTCTCCTCATAAACAGGGTCAAAAAAAGGGGGGGGGAGGGCTTCAATTACTTCCAAGAGAAGTTGCCACCCAGCATTAAACCTAGGGGCATTTCCAGAATGGCTTGAAGAAACAAAAAAGCAAACATGCTTTCCTGTATAAGAAGGCTCAAGGGCTTGGGCCAGCCATGGAAGTATCACAGCTTGAAAAGTGCTTTTGGAGAAGGGTTTTTTAATTTTCAAATCGCAAAGAGTAAAAACTGATTTTGAGAAAAAAAGTTCCATGCACGTAAAGGAGGCTCCCTGGCAGTTGAAGCTGCTCAAAATCTCAGTCCCCTATCCAAGAATTATGAAAGGCCAGATGCATAGTAGGCAAAAACGTTCTTCTTCAACCAGGCCTTTGGCTGATTAACATCCAATACCCTTTTAAATGTGTTGAGGGAAGGGTTTGTTTATGTTCTTATTTTTATTATATATTTTGTGTTTTTTATATTGCATTTTTTATGTTGTGAGTTGCCCAAAGATCTATGGATGAAGGACGATATACAAATTTAATAAATATAAAAAAATAAAAGAAGGCTGTTGACAAGGCAAGGTTATTAAATGAGCAAAGCAGGATAGTCTGTTACTGCCACATACCACCTAGATCAGGTATTTTTATGCTTTTGCTGCTTTCATTGTCACTGGACAGCTCTGTAAGCACCACTACCTAAGCCTTAGCGCTTTTCAACTATGCATTTGTTATTATTAAACTGTTTGTTCTTTACAGTAGTACCTCGGGTTACAGACGCTTCAGGTTACAGACTCCACTAACCCAGAAATAGAACCTCAGGTTAAGAACTTTGCTTCAGGATGAGAACAGAAATCTCACAGCGGTGGTGCGGCAGCAGTGGGAGGCCCCATTAGCTAAAGTGGTACCTCAGGTTAAGAACAGTTTCAGGTTAAGAACAGACCTCCAGAACGAAGTAAGTTCTTAACCCGAGGTACCACTGTATATGGAGCTAGAGAAGAGAGCGCTTCATTGATACATTCATATTTTATCACTCTTTGTTGTGACCCGTTTTGACTGTAATGCATGCAGAGTAAGAGGGCTGGCTATGAAAGGAATCCGGAACTTTTGGATTTTGAGATTTAGACAGGCCAACCCATAAAAACACATATGGACAGTAAAAGGACATATAGCAACTTGATATGTACACACACGAAGAAATATCTTGATTTCCAAACACTTAGAAACAGCTTTGTCTTTACCTACCATACTCCCCTAGTTTTCAGCACTATAGCTACTTTATTTATGAGCACACACCCCAGTTCCAGAGCAGAGCAGACATCATAGGAACCAGAATCTCCACTGGCTACTCACCTTTCGTTTTTATTAAAAGACCAAGGTAGATAAGGAAAGACAGATGAACAGTGAACTATCAGTTCAGAACGTAGTGACTGGTTAACCCTGTAGCGGTGACTAGGAAAGGAGGACCCTTTAAGCTTGCGCATAATTAAGTCGTACTATGAAAAAGATTATTCAGCTTTTTAGAAGTCGATGAAATTCACTAACAGGAATAATAAGCCTGTGTGCATGTAAACTTTATTTAGGGGAGGAATGTACATACAACCCAACCATGCTGACACTATATTTTCATATAACTTATTATTATTTTGTGCTTTAGAAATATCTAGCCTATAGCAAAAAAAGCATGTAACTGATCACATTTCCTTTGTGCCCGAGAATAGCTGCACCTGAATCCTGATCTTGAAAACATTTAGAAGAAACATGTAAGACAGCCTTCTTCCTAATTTCCTTTTTAAGCTGTATTAGGTTACTGCAGTTTGTATATCAATGGTACCTGAAGAAGAAGTAGAACAGAATACTTATTGTTGCTATATACAACCTGACAATGAATGCAATTAAACAATCAGATGTGAAGAACTAATTCTTGGTAGATATAGTGCTTTGATAACAGGTTACTCTCTGCGGTAGAAATTGCTCCAAAACACCAATCAGCTAAAAACAAAATGGCTTTATTCTAAATACATCTTATTTCCAACTTAAAACTGGTAAACTGGTAAATGACTGGCATTAGTTAGTAGTAAAAATTAACAAGAAAATGCGACGAGATGTACAGAGGAACTCAATTACACATGCTCAAAAATCACAAATAAGTTCAATCTATACATGAAAATGTAAAAAACCCTTAACAACGAAATGCAAAGCCAAGAAATTCAAATCCCAAATTCATGTAAAAGCTAATCCACTGTAGTTTTATCCTTTTATTAGTGGTCTGTGGCAAATAATTGCCTTTTTAACATTCTTAACTTAGAAGACTGCTCAGTAATTAAACCATCCCTGTTCAAATGCTCTGCAGAAAAGCTGATTTGGCCATCGTGCTTTTAAAAAACGAAACTACAGGAAAGAGATTGAGTGGGGGGCTGTACAAGCAAAGTACAACAGATTATATATTTGCACAATGTAGGTGGGAGCTATTTAGACAAATCAAGTCAAAAGAAATATGGCAAGTGAAAAAGAAAATCAAAAGGGCACACTACAAGGAACTTGTAGGCAATTTTGGTTAGGAGAAAAAGGTTGCTGGTGATTGTTTTAAGAGGAAGGCTAATCAAAACAAAATGGTTCCTTAAAGATACCTTTCCTTCAAAACTGAAGAGCTGTTCCTGATGCACCCGCTACGAGCAAAGAATTAGGAAATCCATGCCCATTTCTGCAAGCACATAATGGACACAGAATAAAGTCAAAATTAAAACACCCCAAAGCCAGCTTTCTGACAAAAGGCACTCATCATTTAAATTGGATTTAATCTGAGGGGAGGAGGCTCTTTTCACTGCTTTGTCTACTCAGTGTTTTAGTCCAGTAGCAGAAGGTGTTCACAACCCTTTCAACTTCGAAGCTGTACCTCCATTTCTTTTCCCTTGAGCCTTGTTGGAAAAGGATTCTATCCAGATGAATATTACTCATTTTCCCCAGACCTACTGCTTTAAATTACAACACGGTTAAAATTTCCACAGCAGCTTTGGTCTGCTTTGGTGACCCACCATTTGGAGTTTGGGTGTCTTAACATTTGAAACTTCAAAGTGAATGAAAAAGAACAAACTTCTCAATGAAAATAAGAGCAGTCCACATTGTTTCCTTCAAACCAGAACACAGCCACATCCAATCTAGTCTGTGCTAGAGGAGTGCTGCTGACTGCCTGCAGCTCATTTCCCTCAGGCATTTCCTTCTTTAGGTGCACTGGTGATCTTAGCACATTATCTATTTCACAGGAGGTGGAACTGTGGAGGAGAACGACAAAGTTTTAAGTCTTTATTCGTCAAACAAAAACTTCTGCTTAATTTTGGCAAATGGCAATGTGATTTTCTCAAGTGGTCACTCTGTACATCAAGCTTGTTCTGGAAGAGCATTTTAAAACACAGGAAATTACTACGCTGGCCTTGCAATCTTCTGCTTCACTTGGCTGCTCTATTGGCCTTTCACTCTGCATCCTCCCTCCACAGCTGTCACCCTGGTGCAGTATTTTAGCTCCACTTCCCCCTCTCCTAGCCTTAAAATCTAGTGACGTGTGGATCTATCCAATATTACATCAATAACCACTTGAGAACAGCTACTACTTTCTCTAAGCTTCACCAACAGGGTTAGAAAACCTTCAAATTCATTCACATTCTCATCTGGAGAGTATACCTCAAAAGCTGCCCGTCGTATTTTCAATCAGCCGCATTTTTCTCTCCTAAAGGAATACGGTCCCAGAGCTGTAGCAACTGTTCACCAACCTGAGGTTCCAGTTCCTACACCAGGGGAGGGGGGAAAGTGATGGTGTTATAAGGCCCGGATATAAAAAGGAGACCACTACGTGGAAATGACAACTAGCCTCAGTAGAGGCTGCTTCAATTACAAAGCCGAAGTTACGTCCTTCACTCTACAGGGAAATTTCTTACATCTTGATGTTATTTTAAATAGTGAGATAAAACTGGCCATTACCGGTTTTAAAAAATGAACTATGTCAAGACATTCTTGACAAGGAAGACAGAGGGAATCAAGTAATCCATCCTTGAGCATATCCTTGTACTCAGGGCTGTAAAACCAACATACCTGGCCATCTCGACTTATTTGTACTTTCTTGTTGTCGTTCCAAGGGTTGAGTAAGTGGTGAGCAAACTGAAAAGGAAGACTTTCTTTCCGGATCCACTCCACCTTGAATACTCCTCCTAAGCCAGCAGAACCCCAGTCCTGACTCTTCTCACGCCCAATCTCTGAAGACATTCGAGCAAAGCCCTACAACACATTTAAAATGTTAGAATCTAAATAAAATCAGTTTTTACTCTGTACCACATCAGGTGCTATCCAAATCAGAGTAGGACCATTGAAATAAATTAACTGAAGTCCATCAATCTCAGTAGGTTTATTCCAAGTATGGCTTAGTTGGAGAGCATCTATTCTCACTTAGTAGGAAAAAAACCTGATAGGTTAATGGGTTGTCTTTTTATCCCAAGCTGACTTCTAATATTTCTTGGGGGAGCAGGATATCCAAAATAAAACCATGTGTCAGGAGAAGAATATTTTAATATGCTTCTCTGACCAGTTTTTGCTTGAAAAAATGCACAGCATTCTTTTTTTTTTTTACCTCAATACATTAATTCATAAAACAGAAAGAGGGTTTTAGAAGTTGTTTTCCTATCTCAAGCCAAATTCAAATGCTTTGGCGTGGCAAAATGCCCCCCAATAACGCCACGTGTAGTGCTGCAGAAGGAGGCGACTTCGCTGCTTATCTGGGTTGTTTTTTGCTTGAAAAACCACATGAATCTTACTACTGTCTGGGGTAAAGATTCAGTCAGCTGTTTTTCTTCAGGTGCTTAGTTGCCGCGGGTGCTTTTTGTTTACAAAAAAGAAAATGTAAATGTTAAGTGGCTGAAGTTTGAGGATACTGTTTACTACCATGTTTGAGAATACTGTTTACTACCATGTTTGAGAATACTGTTTACTACCATGAAGATGAAAATAAGTTAGGAGGATTACATTGTGGATCTAGTTCTGTATAAAAGTCACTCCCAGGGTGGATTTCAACCCCATTTTTCATGTGAGGTTGCCTGTTTCTAGTAGTAGTCCTTTGTCAGATCACAACTTGAAAAATTAAGAAATTAACTCTACACACAAGTTGCCTATATTGCATCACTGGAGGAAGGAAAAGGACAAATTATAGCAAGGTAAATGTTGTGAATGTAGCAGATGTTGTTATAGTCTGGTAACAATTTTGCAACATACTCATCAACTTCAGTGTATCAATTTCTCACCTGAAAGTGTCCTGATCCCTGAACAGAAAATACTAAGTAAACAACACTGCTCTCCCAAAAGGCTCGGTTCAGTTTTCGCTCATTACTTGGGGTTGTAGACCAAATGCCCTTCTGCTGTGAAATCTCAAGGTTTCTCAGGTTGCTGCTTTTCATAATGAAGTATCGAACTGGCATATTTGGTCTTGGAGAAGGAGACTTGGAGCCCTGCAAAAACAGATACCTTTTGTAATGTTTGGACACACTCAACCCACTATGTCCCAGCAATTAACAGTAAGTAAGACCACATAAAGAAGGCTGATCGCCAAAGAATTGATGCTTTTGAATTATGGTGCTGGAGGAGACTCTTGAGAGTCCCATGGACTGCAAGAAGATCAAACCTATCCATTCTGAAGGAAATCAGCCCTGCGTGCTCACTGGAAGGACAGATCCTGAAGCTGAGGCTCCAATACTTTGGCCACCTCAAGAGAAGAGAAGACTCCCTGGAAAAGACCCAGAGGTTGGGAAAGATGGAGGGCACAAGGAGAAGGGGACGACAGAGGACGAGATGGTTGGATAGTGTTCTCGAAGCTACCAGCATGAGTCTGACCAAACTGCGGGAGGCAGTGGAAGACAGGAGTGCCTGGCGTGCTCTGGTCCATGGGGTCACGAAGAGTCCGACACGACTAAATGGCTAAACAACAACAACAAGACCACAGCTGCACTACCTGGGGATAGGCTATATTTTGGCTGGGTATTACATTCAAATTCAACAGTGAAACCTTAGAACCATGGTACAACTTGTGGTTTTTTCTGGAAAGAGATAAATCATGACCACAGATCTGAAGGTAACACTAAGGTTCAGCCCCGAGTACCATGGCAGAAGCATGACTGGAAGAGGAGCCTTGCAGCTGCAATCTTGTCTGCAGAAATCTACATGTTCATGCATTTGCACTAAGCCATGGTCTGCCTTAGAATTATAGGAAAACCAGGACAATGATTAGACACTTCTTGTTGTTTTTTTAAGGTATTACCTTTAAAGGTATTTTTTAAGGTATGACCATACCATTCTTGTGGAAAGTAGTTCAATAGTTGGTATCTTTGATGTCAAAAGAATGTAAATACAAAACATTGCAAATTAAGGTAGTAATGCAATGTTGCAATACATCAAGTTGAATTTTATTGGGATCTCTAGCACAACTACAGTTTAGGGACAAACAACCAGCTCTGCCCCTTCTGCCATCTGCTGTCAATAGGTCTCTAGAAGCAGCCTGTACATTTAGGACCAGTTCTTGTTGAATGCCAAAAATCTTGTAGGATAAACGTACAGGTCATATTTTACCAAATGAAGTCAGCTCTGGTATCTAAGCAGAGCTGGTTTTCTGGCTCTTAGGAGAATGAATCAAGTACCCTAGTCAACCAAAACTGAAGTGAGGAGAGAACAGGATTATACAAAAGTAGTCAGCTCTTTTAAAACGTTATGTTTTTAAACATTTCTACGGCTCTCGATTTAGCCTAAGATCTACCGATCCCTTAATTTTCTTCAATGATTCTCAAGGTATTTGTGTTTCTGCTCTACATATAGACACAAAAACCTCTGAGAGGGTACTCCTGGTTCAAGGTGGCAAAGAAATAAGCCATACAAATTTATCTGAAAGAGCTTGAACCATGTACTCCAGAAAAGGAAATCAAACCAGCAATATTTGCAAAATGTTGTCAGCTCCAGGGTACTATGTCTGATTTTATTATTTCAGCAAGCAGTCAGCAGCTTCCAAAAATTTAAAACAGGATAAAGAACAGCTACTGTACCTTCCCAGATGACGGAGGAGAAGGACTGGCACAGGGGCTGGGGAAACTGCTGCTGTCCGTAGATTTCACAGACGACTGGTCTGACCTATCATCTGTGCTTCGTTTGGAATGCAAAACGCTTCTCTCTTTGTATTTCAGGGGTTGGTGAAATGCTGGAGATGCAGACTTCATTAGAACTCTATTAAGTTGAAAGCAGAAAACCAGGTTTAATGAGGATCAAGCAATTCTAGGGAATTGATAGGAGACCATGGCCCTCCAGATGTTAGGACTACAACTCCCATGATCCCTGACCATTGTCCATGTTGGCCTGGGTTTGATGAGAGCTGGAATCTGACAGCATCTTGAAGAGCCACAGGTTGGCCTCCCCTGCTCTAAGAGGTTTCCTGAAGATGCCATCTGCTCACACTTAAGGGGTTACAAACTCTGGTCGACAGGCGGAAGCAGTTTTTCTGTATATACTAGCAACCCAATATGCATCAAAAAGCGGCATAGGGACAAAGACAGGCAAGCAAGGATAACAGGTTTCCAGACAAGTTATTCAGCAGCAGCAGCAGCAGCAGACTGCACAGCAGCCGTTTGCCAGTTACCATTTATCACTGTGGAACTAAGTATGAGAAGGCAGACTGGTGTAATGGCTGCTAGAGTCAAACAGCACCAATGCCTTGTTCTTTCCTTCCCCTGTAGTTCATATGAGCAAGTAATTTAAACTTTCTGGAGAAGGGACAGTGCAATTCACTATTTTTATATTTCCTTAGTAAGCAATCTATTCTATTTATTTTTCTCTTGTCAAATTGCCTTGTATTCTTTGAAGTGTGCTTTTTAAAAGCTTTAAAAATCGGAACGTTACCTTAATATTGTATTGTTCTGTTCTTTGTTTATATCATAGCTTAAAGTTGCTTTGGGGGGATTTCTGAAAGAGAAAACGGCTATATATTTTCAAGTTGTTTTAGAGACATTTTACAAACATGTTGAAGACTAAGTTCATATTATGCTCAAGTCCTTCATAAATATTCCTTTGCTTTTCTATATATTTCTGGTTCTTGCTGATTGTTTTTAAATACTGCAAAGAAATGAATATTGTTGAACAATAAGCTTTTTTGTTAACGCTGCATATTTTTAAAACTACTCTGTTAGCCATCAGTGTTGTGTGAAAACTAATTTCAAAATTATTAAAAATGGTCCTGAATATGTTCCAGTATTATTAGATTACCTTTTTAATGATGCTGAAATTACGTTAAGCTTAAATGGTAGCATACTTGTGTCTGTTACACATGACAATTCTTATTTTTTAGCAGTATATTCTAAAGTTTAAAAAAATTCATGTACGTATGTGCACATATGTGTGTGAGAGAGAGGGTGTATGTGCATGCCCCCATAATAGAAAACTGGGATTCCATGAAGTATCTTTACATATAAAGTTTTGTGTTTGTAAGTCTGCCCTCCTCCTCAATGGCTTTACTGGACCAGGCAGGAGAGGCACTCTTGAAAAGTTCGGAGGAGGGGGACTCAATTAAAATTCGGTCCAGCTATCCCTATTTTGTCCTAATGCATTTTAGTAAAGCTTCAGATATTTTGGTGAGTGGAAGCAACAAGTCAACCAAAATGCAAGGAAGATGTAGGAAAGCATAGAACCTCAGATTTCACTTCTGTTTGCAAAAGACGCACAACCACAATATGACTTTCTATGGGCATGCACTGTCAGATTAGGTCAGGAGCCTAAACACCAGTCAAGAACTCTCCCTCCATCAAGAAATACAATGTATTAGTTTGAGGTGACCCAACTGTGGGTTTGCAACTGCTGAGCGACAAGCAATGAGTGGACACAGAGAAGAGAGCTTATGCCACCTCTGGTCCTCTCCTGCTAGGGAAAAAACTACAGCTTCATCCCTTCTTGCTACTTGTAAAGCAGAGATGGCCAACCAACAGCCCTCTGTATGTTGCTGAACTACAATTCCCATCATCCTAGATCACTGGCCATCCTAGCTGAGGTTGATGGGAGTCTCAAAAAATGTGGAGGGCCAAGGTGAGCTTTAAAGAATACAGACACCTCACGGGGTTAAACCCTGTGCACACTATGTGCTTCCTATTCACGGCAGGCACAGAGCACAGTACTGCGGACAGTACTATCCACTAGATACTGACCTTTCAGCATTAAAAGCATCGTCTGCGAATTCTGCTTCTGCTGAGCTTTTTCGGCTAGTGTTTGATCTCCATGAAGACGCTAGAGGAAGTTCTTCAGATGACATGGGTCTTGGTCTTTGCCCAATTCCCGAAGGCTGCTGTAGACCTGCGGACTGTTCTTCAGTGCTTAAAACAGCAATGATTGCTCGTATGGTTGCCTCATCAACTTGAGACCAGGGCTTTGAAGGAGCTCTCATGCGCCGTAAAAATAAACTATGCCATTTTTGCCTCAATTGCAGGAGTAGGCTAGCAGCCTGTAATAAATATAGTTTATAATTTAATATATATATGTCTTGGAGACCCTTCCAAGAACGCTTGGTGGCCCTTTATTGAATATAAGTGTATTAAATAGTTTTGATAACTCCAATACTTTGAGGAAGTTTGATGTCAGCAACATGATTCCTGAAAACATTTTGGAACAAATGTTTGGAAGATTTTTTTTAAAAAGTATTTTAATTAATACTTCATTCCTCTGTTATATCTGTAACCATGCCCATCGGCAAAGAATTTCAAGTTTTTCAACTGGGATGATTATTCTCATAGGGATATAGGAAGAACTGGGATAGGTGCAGAATTAAACTGCCCCTGCATGGCTTTCTTGCAGCACCGTTTACATAGGTGAAAGGACATGAATGGCTAAGGAAGAGGGAGTTCAATCTAAATCAACATCAATAAATGGTTGAAACATCTGCTCTTTCCACCCAGGCGAAGTGCACAGGTTTATGTGTCCTGTTCCTACCTCCAACCTCCATACATTCATCAAATCTGGAGCTTCCATTTAGCCAGTAGAGATAGTAGCCTCTATAATGGACACTTATAGAAGATCAATGTAACCACCTTCTAAAGTCATCTAAGTCAGTGGCCATCACCACATTTCAGGATAGCAAATACCATGTTAATTATGCAGTCTCTGAATCTAAAGCCAATTAATTTAATTTAACTGAGAGAGAGGGGAAAATACCTCCAACAACTTTCTTCACATCATGTATGATGTTATAAAAACACACTAAGGTCCCCTTGCTGTTTATTTAAAATAATGATAATAATAATCATTATTATTAATTTTATTTGTACCCCACCCATCCAACTAGGTATTAATTCCACATATTGGTGAAGACCAAGCCCCAGCTCCCAGCTGATCTCTCCCAACTAAGTCCTCCAAACATTTTAACCTTTTCTCATATGGAAATGGTTCCAATCCCTTGTTTAATTTATTTTGACTCCCCTTTTTGTGCACCATTTCCTACTGTACAACAGTGGGGTTTTTGTTTGTTTAGATGCAGTATCTAGAACATATATTTTAATGTGGTCGCATCAGAGATTTATAAAAAGTAATTACGATGCTGGGTGAAACGAGAGAGCAAAGAGTTCTGTTTCATTCAGTGGTCAGTTTTTGAGCCTGGAATCCTAATTTTAAGTCATTCTGAGGTCAAAATGCTGAAAGCAATTCTCAAGACTGAGTTTTTTCCTTTCAATTTTTTTCAGATGAAGTACGCACCTCTGGGTCTAATTTGAAATGAAGCCATTCATCCAGTTTCAAGGCAGCCAAGTTAGCAGTAGTTCTGTCTTCCATCTCACTATCACTGCTGTCATTAGGAACACCATCCACTATATTAGAGAAAGGCAGATCTCAGACATTAACATTTACTGTACTCCGTACTTAAACCGACAACAATTATGAAATGTATGCATTCTTAATATGCATCAGGATTAATCTGCTAACTTCCTACCTTGGTGCCTGGTTCAGAAACTGCAGCTAATGGAAAATGCAGCTGCTAGGTGACTTAGTGGGACACCCAGACTGACATGTTACACCAGTGTTGTAAGATCTGCACTCACACCCTATTAGTTGTTGACATTTAAAGCGCTAAATAACCTGAGAACAGGATACCTAGCAACACAGAACTGGGCCTTCCCAACGATAGCACTCACTCTCTGGAATGAGGTGATGACAGTCATGACATTTAAGATCTTACAGTTACCCAAGCTTTCCGGGACTCCAACTCATTTCTTTCTTTCTTTTTCTCTTTCTTTCTTTCTTTTTTGTACTCTGCTTAGTTTTATTATTTGCAATATACAGCTGCCTTTTGCTTTTATCTCATTTACTTAACAGGTTAGCTTATATGACAGTAACCACATTCATATTTATTTTAACAAAGCATTAAAAAAATGAACTGTTTGAAAGAGCTGCTAAAGGCAAGACAATCTACATTTTCTTCCCAACAGTGAGGCGCTTTCCCTACAAGAAAACATAATGTATGAAGCTGCTTCCAGACTTTAAAATAATGAACAGAACCCAACAATCGGTTTGAATTTAAGAGGGGAAAATGAGAAGAGCAAGTGCCAATTTTTCATTCCCCATCCCATTATAAAAAAAATGTTTATTTTACTTTAGCGCAGGAAACAAACAGCTCTTAACAACTGCTAACACAAGTCAACAAGTGGATTAGATGTACCCACACATGCATATTAAAACCGTGTTTCTTATTCTAGCACTATACCTCTGAAGGAGGAAGGCTCCTGCAAAGCATTACTTGGCAACCTAGCTGATCCACAGAAGAGGGCCACAGTGACTGGCGTCACAGTTGAGCAGCACCTGATATTGGCTATGCGGTGGGCTCTTGTCATTTCATCGTATATGAGCCAGTCCGTGGGAAGTGCCTGAATAGCTGCCACTTGACCATTCGCTGGAGGAATCTGTTAGGCAGTAACACAGAAGGAACAGAATTGCTTCTTTCGGTTCGATAAAAAGGGACAATTTAAAACATCCATTTGCAAGCAAACTTCCCCAGCCCTCTGAAGAAAATGGGAAGGGAGTACCCAATGCGCAGCATTGATGAATCGAAACCATTGTGAACCTCCTCATTGCTGTATGGGAGACTACGGGAGCTCCATATAAAACACACAAAAAGCTATGCAGAACAAAAGTACATGGTCAGGTAGCCTTAAAGGTAAAGGTAAAGGGACCCCTGACCATTAGGTCCAGTCGTGACCGACTCTGGGGTTGCAGCGCTCATCTCGCTTTTTTGGCTGAGGGAGCCGACGTACAGCTTCCGGGTCACGTGGCCAGCATGACTAAGCCGCTTCTGGCGAACCAGAGCAGTGCACAGAAATGCCATTTACCTTCCCACCGGAGCAGTACCTATTTATCTACTTGCACTTTGATGTGCTTTCAAACTGCTAGGTTGGCAGGAGCAGGGACTGAGCAACGGGAGCTCACCCCATGGCGAGGATTCGAACCGCCGAACTTCTGATCGGCAAGTCCTAGGCTCTGTGGTTTAACCCACGGTACCACCCGCGTCCCATCAGGTAGCCTTAAGAAAGGGTAAAATCCTGCTGCATGAGGTGGGACGCACAGTTCACATGAGGAATACTGTACAAGGCCTTTACAACACAAACGTCCTGAAACAAGATCAGGTAATACCATTTGGTGCTAAAACAAGTTTAGCAAAGAAACTCAGCAAAGGCTTGTGCCACCTTATTTTACTAGATCTCTGCTTCCTCGTTAAGAATAGCAACTGGTATCGGTCATGGGTTGCTATTATTTAAAATACGTTTCTAAATAAACAAAACATTCAAAGCTCATGGAAGAACTGAGGTTCTCATATCTCCCACACTAATATTTTAAACTTTATACCTTCTTACCTTTTTATACTGGGGCTGACTAAGAACGGAGGTAGGATGAAATCTAACTTTTTTTTCTTTTGGCCCAGTCAAAACAATGTTCTCTCTGTCAACGTGAACTATATTGGGGTACATTCCAGCTACTAAGGCACCTTTCACCACAGCCCAGTTCTCAGAGTTGGTGTTAACATCTCTTATGTCGCCACCACCTCTGGCTCTTACAAAACCTAGAAAGAAAAAAAGAAAGAAATGTATGTCCTGCTAATTAAGAAAGCTATTATTAACTTCAGAGACGCATGTCAGGCATAGCCTTTTTAGCTCCCACTCTGTCATTAACAGTATACCATTCTGAGCAGTGAAACTCGGGCATTTGGTTGCAAAGGATCTTGCCTTGGTTGCAGAATGGGAGAATAAGAGTTATTTTGCACGAGAACAAACAACACCCAAACACAGTATTTTCTCATTGAACTCAGGACACAATCTTTCCTGCTGAAACTTACGGAAACACCATTCCTGTCAGGGACTGGGCATAGGAGGAATGGTGGAGACTGCCTCCCCAGCCTGACCCTTCCAGAGAAGAAGACAGTTCAGAATTACTACAGGGGTTTGAGGGAGGTCACAGCTCAGAGGCAGATGAGGGGGAAAGCTGAGAAATAATGGAAGAGGAGGAAAAAGAAACACTAGAGGGGGGACAGCTGACAGACACAGTGCCTTTAGAAAGCATTCCAGACCCGCCCCCTCCCAGAGCCCGGCGAGCCTTGAAAGTAGTAGAGCAAAGGGCTCAGAAGCAAAGGGCCCTCAGTGCCACCCGTAGGAGACAAGGTGATGAATGAGGAAGTGGGAGAAAAAGGGGGTGGAGAGTCACTTGGGACAACGCCATTATTCCAGGAGGCTGTGTTCCAATCCTCTCTCTGTAAATATTGAATAAAAAGCAGATGGTAAGGACTTTTTCTTGTCTTATCCATTCCTGGCAACCTGCCGTGAGGGTTGGTTCCTCTGCCGCCTGACAATTCCCCGTAAAATACCTCACTTGAGTTTTCTGTGCTCCTGAGCCAAACTCAAAAATATTAGCTCATTTTGAATTAAAACTAGCTCTTGGCTTTGATGGGCTATCAGGCTTATTTATTTTTACCCTGCTCTCCAGCTGGAAAACACTCCCAGAGAGGTTTACAATAATCATTAGTAAGGATGTTCCCATCCACAGTCTAAAACTCAGCCACTACTTCTTAACTGCAAATCTCATTTTAACACGGAGGCTTGAAGCAAGCTCAAAGCAGGATAGGACCAGCCATAGGTGCACTTTTGTTAGGATAACAGAACAGTAAGTATTCACTACACAATCTACACAGCAAATATTACTAGTGTAACCACAAATACACATAACTGGGGCATATTTACAATCCACTGCAATAGCATAACACCTCAAAATGTGGTAACAAGTGGAATATGCTTTCAGTGTAAGTAAACCAAAGGTTTGGTTGTAGGATAACTGCTCCAAAAAACCCCTCAAAAGATAGCAACTGTATCCCTGATCATATACACAGGAATCAGTAGTACAGTGAAATCCAGGAAGAAAGCTTGAAGTCTTTGTGGGGCAGATTTCAGGTTATTAAATATACAGATATATATATATTACCTGATGCTCTGAGTTGCCCAAGCAGCTGTGTTCTCATTCCTATGATAATCTCCATTGTTGCCTGAGAAAGGAAATTCTTCTCACAAAAAGCTCGTTCCCAGCCATCGCTTCGTGCCTTTTGCCATGCCTGAAAAACAAGTTGATTTAAAAGAACTTTCAGAGTAGTTAATGTTTCTTCAGTAACCATTCAGAACGCAACCCCTTACAAACACACATTTCAAGATGTTCAGATCATTAGTATAGAAAGCCTTGATTTCTAGAATAGCAATAATTTATCTATGGTGTTGCTATATCACACAATTCACAGGCAGATTGCCCTGCCCACCTGTCAAAATCTCTTGCTGTCCCTGCAATCTCATCTGACCACAGGAGAGGTGGGGAATGAGCTCTTTTTGCAACAGTCATGGCATAAGCCTGACATAGTATAAGCCCCAAGTACTCTGAGCCAGTGAGAAAGAAACAGAACACATTTGGGGAATACCCAATTCCTGAAGGCTTCTCTCTACATTGTTCAACTACCAGAACATTGCTAGGAACAGCTATACCACTTTGCAAAGAAGAATCCAAGTGCAAGTCCATGGTTCCCCCCCCCCCGCATCAATGGGCAGATGAGGAAATATGGATAGCATGCTATTAACATTTCTCCTTAGCATCATGGATAAAAATAACTTTAATTAATCCTTACTTAATCATAATATTAGAGCAATCCCCCTCACTGCAAGGAGGGGATGTGGACATACTTTTCCCATAGCACAGCTTCCAGCATTATCTGTGTACAATTATTCAACTTAAAAACAAGAGATTCATGGAAAAATGGAGATGAACCAGGTGATTAAAGCCATGGCTCAATGGAAATTAGAAACTCATCTTTTCTGATTGTTAAAACAACGCTACCGCAATACAAAAGCTGGGCTTGCATATCTCCAAGCAGCCCACCCTCAGACTCAGTTCAGAGCAATAGCAGTCTTATAAAGCAAAGGCCAAAGGAAGATGATACACATACAATCAACATAGCACTGCTTTTTCCAGCTAGCAGCAGTTTAAAAGGGGAACAAGTGGCAGGTGGCAAGTAGCAAGGGGGGGAGACAAGAAGCAGCAGCCAGAGCAGACAAGGTGTAGAAAGGCTTGGTAATTGGCCTCCGATAACATTAGTTTACTAGACTACACTAGGTAGCATTTCAAGATGTGTTAATCTAGCTTAAGCGCCTCCTTGCTTTCTGATACACTTCACAAAGATCATAAGTCTTTTGGGGGTTTTTGTAGACTCGCAATACCTGGAAAGCCCGGAGAAGAGCCATATGGTCACTAAATGTTCCTGCAGTAAATCTTTTTCTACACAGCATGGCTGCACGCTTTTGAGAGGCCTGTGTAGGTAACACGAATGGGTCGCGGTATGCAAGGGTGCATGCTATTGTCAGAATAGGATCCAGGCACTTCAGAACAACGGCGCACAGCACCATTTTGCCAAGATGAGGTTCTACTGGTAAGTCAGCCAGATGATAGCCAAGTTCTGTCAGATCCTCCCAGGTATCCATAGCATCTATTGTCTATTTTTTAAAAGAGCAAACAAAATCAGCGTACAAAGAAATGCACAATTCAAAAGCAGGTAACGACTAGACTCCAAATTTCAATTAGCTTAGCAACTATTTCTCTTGTCGTGGCTTCATCTGAAAATGCAAGTGAATTGTTTCATACAAACAATTCAAACACAGACTCGTGTAAAGCCACTTTTGATCAGATATTTCCAGGGCAAACTTCAGAGGAGAAGTATTAAGTAGGGCACTGAGGAAATTGGGAAAGGTGCTTACGGATTTTTTCCAGAGCTAGTAATTTCAGTAGTTATGCAAAAAATTAGTGTTTTAGGAATCATTATAAATAAAAATACAGGGACAAGAGTAGCTTTATTTATTTTACTCACCTTAAGCATCTGTACAGCATTTCTTATGATTAAAGCAGGAGGTGGTTCTGGAGCTTTCATCAAGAAGTCAGCAATTGGACAGTTGATGGGAGCTAGCAATTTTGTATGCAAACAAAGCTCCTAGAAATTAAGACATGTTTCAGAATATACAATATAATGTCCTTACATTGAATGAATTTACTTCATTATGGTCACAGACCAGCAGAAGCAAAACATCTAAATAAAAAGCATAACAGTACCTCTAAGCGGATAATTATTAAATTAATTGGGAGCAAGAACCAAACGTAGATTAAAACATATACATAGAATACTTGATTAAGGATAGATATATTAAACAATGTGCTTGCAGTGCAACTCTATACTTGTCTGTTCAGAAATGCCATGGATTCCAATGGGATTTCTATAAGTAAAGTGGGCATATGTTTACAGGATTAATTAGTTACTTATTTTTCCCCCAAGTATTAGCTCAGTAAATGCATAGGAGAAAAACTGATTGCTCCCTAGTACTTAACAAACTCTTATGCCAGTCTGACATTTGAAAATGTGTGAACTAAAATACACAAAATCGAATATTCAGCTTTAATCACCCCTGATCCAAAACATGTGGTAAAGCTGTAACAAAAATAAAGAAATTAAGAATATTCACACTTTCAGTATAGCAAGTCTGCAGGAAAAGCAGATTTTTATCTTAAGCCTATATGATTGCTCTACTGAAAAGCAAGTACCACCTTCAGTGGGATCAAGGAATCCTGCCTATCAATCAATTGCTCATTTCTACTTAAGCCTTGATATAAAAAGCAGCTAAAGAAAAATGCTTGCTTGTGACATTCTACAGACATTCTGTGCTAACTCATACAATGTTGTTCCTGCAAAGGAATGCAAATAGGCAAACAAAACCAGCAACACCATCATCAGTGACTACCACCGGACACAACACTGAAACATTGTCCAAGGCTGCTTTTTGGGATGATGTGAAGTAGAGGTGCAGGACACTCTTAATACTGATCAGACTTCCACAAGTATTATACAGAAATACAATGGGTTATTTTAGATTCTTTTAAAATTGAGGTGTCCTATGGTAAGGGCTTCAAACAGCAACCTTCCACGTACTGGTCATGTTCACACATCCTGCTAAAGCATAGCTTAGCGTGACATGAATAAAGGAGAATTCTTGCATATTCTTCCCAACCAGCTGGGAAGCAAAGGTCAATAGTTTCCAATACCATGAAGCCTGAATCATTTTTCAGACTCCAGAGGCTGCAGCTCCAAGTAAACTGGTGGGAGGACAGAAAATAAAAGGAAACAAACAATTCTAAACCATGGTTTGGAGTCTAAACTATGGTTAGCACAAGTCATGGTTTGGCTTGAAGGTTGAATGGGACCTTTGTGTTATAAAGACCTCTTTGGATTTAACAATACAAGAAAGATCACTAACCTGTAATGGCATTCTTAGTAGTTCTGGGGTCTGAAATTCCAGCATATTTTGAAATCTGAGTCTACTAAAAAGTCGGAAACAAATTCCAGGTCGACAACGTCCTGCCCTTAGAAACAGTAAGTATTATTTAAGGTAAGTCAATACATAGAAGAGTAGAATTTTAAAAATCAAAGCAGGAAAAAGAGATGTTGAAAGTAGAAAGTAGATTTCATAAATAAGCTCTTTAAGAAGTGTCATTCATTATAACTTTTGCCTGAAGGGCTCAAATTAATTGGAAATGTAACATGCGCTTCTTAAGAATACAACAATATAAATTTTAAACACAGAACTGGTGTGTGATCCAAAGTGAATAGTGTGAAAAGCACAACCAGATGTCTCCAGAAAGATATTATTTCCAGAAATAGTCTAAGAAAGATTTTGCTGAAAAATAAAAATAAAAGTACTAACATTTAAGCTTTTTAAAAAATCAAAATTAACCTGTTTCAAGTAATCTTATACCAGTAATTCTAAGAAATATTTTTTTTCTTTTTGAAAAAGTAAGAATAGCCTGTCTGTAATCTGATCTTAGAAGAAAATATTCATGATATTTGCATTACCTGCCCTTTCTCTGAACGGCACTAGCTTTAGAAATCCATACCATCTTCAGCATGGTCACACAGTTCAATGCATCAAAGGACTTCTAAAATTTCAAGAAAACACTTTTATTAGAATGCAGATTTAGGACAGCAAGGTGAAATGAACACTTGAACGATAAAATAATCTAAATTAACAATAGTTTCATGAGGTAATTTTGGCATACATTGGCCTGGATCCAGGCTTGCCCTTTCAAGAACAGAAGTTCTCTTTCCATTTATAGAAGGCACTGAGATTCATTTGAGGCTCCTGCTGCAGAGAAGGGAGGAGGTGAATTTCCCCGATTCCACTTTCCATGTTGTTGAAAGATCCCCAAAGCAGCTTTTCAGGGGCACAGAGAGCTGCTAGGGAACTGGCAAAAATCAAGTCCCACCCTTCCAGCAGCAGAACATCCTTTTGAAATGTGAATGCTGGAAATCCCTCCACTACAGACTCAGGTTGCATATATATCTGTGTAAAAACACATCAGTCATAAAGACACTGCAGTCTCTACTGTGCCTTATTTCTGAGAAAAACATGAACCCTGGGTGAAAGCCAAGACCCCTGGAATCTCACACTAGTTGGAGATTGGGGTGGCATGTAACAATATTTTACACATTGTACAGTGGTACCTCGGGTTACATACGCTTCAGGTTACAGACGCTTCAGGTTACAGACTCCGCTAACCCAGAAATATTACCTCGGGTTAAGAACTTTCCTTCAGGATGAGAACAGAAATCGTGTTCCGGTGGCGCAGGGGCAGCAGGAGGCCCCATTAGCTAAAGTGGTGCTTCAGGTTAAGAACAGTTTCAGGTTAATAACGGACCTCCGGAATGAATTAAGTACTTAACCTGAGGTGCCACTGTACTAAAATCCTTCTTTAAATGTTTTGTTTACAATACATCACACTTTTAGTTTATGGTAAACTAAAATTAAACATGAGTCTAAGATAAATTTGAGGGGTTTTTTTGCAATATACAGTTGTGTTTTATTTTCACCTCATTTTTAGCAACTGTTAAACTTTATTTTATGTAAACCACTTAGAGACTACAGTGGTTGTGAACGGGATCCATTCCGGAGGCCCGTTCGCAACATGAAAAGAGCGCAACCCGCAGTGGCGCATCTGCGGACGTGCGGGTTGCAATTTGCCGCTTCTGAGCATGATGTCATTTTGCGCTTCTGCGCATGCACGAGCAGTGAAACCCAGAAGTAACCCTTTCCGGTACTTCCGGGTCGCCGTAGGACGTAACCTGAAGCAAATGTAACATGAGTTATGACTGTATTATATTAAGCCGTATCTTTAAAAAAATAGATAAACAGGCAGATGGCATACCTCCTTCATTTTTCCAGAGTCAATCACAAAGACAACATCATTAACTGTGATGCTGGTTTCGGCAATATTAGTAGAAAGAATCTGAAACAACACATTATGCTGTAATAAGAGTTGATGTGAAAAGAATGTGGATTGATAGAAACGGTTAAAAAGTAATTTGATACTTGCTATTTTGCGGATGCCTGGGGGAGAGGTCTTTAGAACCTTCTTCTGATCTGATGTCTGCATATTTGAATGCAGCATAAAAACTTGGAACCTAATAGCAAAGAAGTATGAATTGAATGAAACGCAGTCTTCTAAGAGTAAAACCAATATACCAAAATAAGAGTTACATATTTTTTTTTACCTGTGAGCATTATCAGCAAACCTCTTGTCATCAAACAGGATGCGGTCCCTCAAGCCAACAATCTCATCGTATCCAGGAAGGAAAATTAAAACCGCTCCTTTAAGACGAAGTTCCAAAGTGAAAGGAAATAGAGTAAGAGAAAGCTATGCTTAGCATCTGGTCTTTCATTATGAGCTCAGGTGGTAGAGCAGAAGACCCATGGGGTCATGGGTTCGAGTCCCACAATGGGCAAAAGATTCCCACATTGGATGGGGTTGGACTAGATGATTCTCATGGACCCTTCCAATTCTACAAATCTATTATTCTAAGCCTAGACAGGGATGGGCTACATATGCTCAAAGGGCACAAAGAGCAAGTTTGAGGCTTGTGCCCACTAATGTATGTGTTAGTGTGAAGCAAAACCTGCCCATCTCCATTCATACACATGGGAGCCCTGTAAGAACCATCCATAGGAAAAGAGGAGTGGGGCATAATCACAGTCAAATGCATTTGTAAGTTAAGAGCAGTCTTGCTGATCAGACAAAAAAAGTCAATTTATTGCAGTACTCTACTTCTAACAAGCTCACATGTGGAGTATAACAGCCTTTGGCTTCCAACAAATGTTTTATGTGCATAGTAGTCTGTGTGCCAGAGCACAGACTAAAGCATGTGCATATAAAAGATTGTTAAAATGAAAATAAGCACTACATCTGCATTTACCTGCATCACAGCTGTGACAGATATTGTATAGCAGGTGCATGATCAGGTCAAGATCCACTTTTTCATCATCAAAGCTGTGATGATAAGCCTTTAGGAGTTCTCTGTCTTCTGCACTGAGTTCACTAGCATTTGCATGGACCAAAGAACTTTCATCGAGATTACCCGACTCTAGTGAGGCACTAAAATACAAGCATCAAAAAATACACATGTCAAGAAATTGGCAATACTTGCAGAACATGGAAACAGATTTTTAAAAATATCATTCCTGAAGTTCTTGGTTCCTTGATCTACTTCCACTATTATCTGAAAACCACAAAGGAGTCTTCCCACGAACCCAAGGGCCTTTGAATCAGCTGGCCAGATCCAGTTCCCTATCCATGCTTTAGAAAGTACAGGCAGTTCTCTGCCATGTACTCAAGCACAATGGGATAGCTTAGTCAGTAGCGCATAGGACTCTTAATCTCAGCAATGTGGGTTCAAGCCCCACGTTGGGCAAAAGATTCCTGCATTGCAGGGGATTCAACTAGATGACCCTTGTGGTCACTTCCAACTTTACAGTTCTATGATTCTATGATTCCAGAGTTAATAAACACATTACCAATAGGACTCCAACAGATCAACCACTTCCGTCTGTCCGAAGTGCTTAGCCCAGTCTAAAGCTGTCCTGTAATAATCACAAAAAATTAAAACAAGCATTTTGCTTAAGTATAAAAATGTAACCTATGAATAAAGAACATTTTCAATCATTGTTAGTTACATGTAGGACAGCATTTTTAATCTTATTTTATTAGCCTGCATATGACTAGAGGCAAGAATGCCACTGGATACTTACAAAAAAACCTTTGCCTAGGACTATAATATTTTTTTTCCAATACTAAAAGAAAAGTCAAAAATTAAAGTAGAGCCAAGAGGACAGGACTTGATCAAAAGCTCTATTTCTTTTAAAAAGCAAGGAGCTCTAATTGATATGTGGAGATATAATTAAGACTTTTTTGATTATATAGATTTACTAAGATAATGTTTGGGAAGTGCTTCCAGCTAATAGGAAAAGTGCTAAATGACCATTATTATTTATTGAAGTCTTCAAAAGACTCTTCCGCCTCCATTTACTGTGCAGAGAAACATACCCAATTCTGAACTTCGGCTATGTCTACATTGCACATAATTTCTCCCCAATTCTCCTTGAAGCAGGGAGAAGGAGATTCTTGCAAACAATTTCTGCTTACGGCCGAGTGTCAAATTAAATTGGAACAAAGACCAAAACAGATCTTAAATTAGAGGTCAGAGAGCATAGGCCAAATTCATGCACTGCTTCTCAAAGACAGGGCGGTAATCATCACGCAGATCTAGCCTGTGTGCATGAGCCCTGTTTTAACATGACATCTACCATGTGGATACTGAAGGCATGGTGGCGGAGGGAGAAGTAGGTACATACTCAGTCCTCCACCCTCATTAGAGGCATGTCTGAATAGGGGTTCCACTAATCGGAAAAAGCAGAACTAATACAAACTTAGAGTAACAAGATTCTATACAACTTGTATTTATTAGTTGAACTCATAGCACTATAAACTACCAAACCCAACCAAATGAACTGTGGAAATTAAAAAAAAGCTTCACATGGGAGACTTTTAAACTTTTGGACAAAAATCATGTGGCACATTACATCAAGGGTGAGCAAACCTGCAGCTCTCAGGCAAACCCTCGGCCTACTTCCAGGCAAGTGGCAAGGAGGAGGGAAATGGAGGAGCAGGCAGAAAGAGAAAGTAGGGAGGTAAAAGGAGAGAGAAAAGGGATGTTCTACCCACTGTCTGCTCTGGCCCCACTCAGTGATGCCACCAGTTATGTCCACTACTGGCACCTGGGCCCCCACAGATTACCCCTGTGGGAAGGCAGCAGTAAACAGGAAAAGTACAGTGGTGCCTCGCAAGACGAAATTAATTCGTTCCGCGAGTTCTTCGTCTTGCGATTTTTTCGTCTTGCGAAGCACGGTTTCGGAAAAGTTTTGGAAAAGCTTCAAAAATCACCAAAGTCTTCAAAAACCTCAAAAAAGGCTACCACACCGCGTTCTATGAGTTGCTCCTCGAAGTCAAGTCGCAACTGTATTAACGGTGTTAAGAAAAAGGAAACAAACTTGCAAGACGTTTCCGTCTTGCGAAGCAAGCCCATAGGGAAAATCGTCTTGCGAAGCAACTCAAAAAACCAAAAACCCTTTCGTCTTGCGAGTTTTCTGTCTTGCGAGGCATTCGTCTTGCGAGGTACCACTGTATCCCACTTGTTATAGAGTTGAGTTTGTTGAGGTTTTGCTCTTCAGGGGTGGGGAAGTCGCAGACAAGTAGACAGGAGCTAGTTGCTTTAGTAATGCAACAGACTGTGACGGTCTTGTCTTGTAGGGCAAAAAAAGGACAATTCTATAATCTCCCACTTCCCACTGTATTAGCTATAAATTGTTGAAATTTCTTCTATCTACTTCAGCATAATCACACAAATATTTAAGCAAACACTGAAATTTATTACAACAGACTGTATCCCTGACAATTAGGTCTGCCAGATCTCAGGCAATACAGAGTATAGCACCAGCAATGTGGAGTAGATAGTGTGGGAACTAACAAAATAATCTTGTTGATTAAAAAAACAGCTTATAACTTACCCCCAACATTTCTAATAATCCACAATTTCTCTCTACACACACACACACATACACAAAGAAATGAATGGGGAAAGTTGCAATGAGATTGTTTTACCAGCCATTGGATGATTTGATGTGAATGTTTGCTCCCATACCAATCAGCTGTTCTACTTGACTCAAGAAACCTCTTCCAGAAGCTACCATTAAAGTCGTTGCGCTTGTCTCACTGTGCCTGTAGTCAACTAGGACAAGGAGAAGGGAAAAGTTAGTGTTTAACAAATGCTCAACTCTCCAAACTATTTTGGCAAAATCTTTTCAGAACATTCTGGGCTGGATCCATACCAACTTAGCTGCACTTAGTTCCCACTGAAATCAATGGGAAATCCATTTAAATTATGGCAAATGCACTCCATTGATTTCAACTAACCCAGGGTCCACAACTTTAAAGAGTAGCTTGCATGGATTCTTATTACTTTGGGTTTAAACCTATATACATTTACCTGGAACTTGCTCCAGAGGAAATATACAGAAGATTAAGCTGCATGTTTAAGGAAAAGGAATTGCTCAGTGGTACAGTATCTGTTTTGCAAGCAGAAGGTCGCGAGTTCAATCACTGACAGTCAGTGTGGACAAACTGAGCTAGATGAACCAATGATCTGATTCAGTATAGGGCAGCTTCCTATGCTTTGGGAAAATACTTGCCATTCTCTCTCCCCCCCCTGCCGCAGCCACCCTTCCCTCTGCCGCAGAGGGTTGGATCTTGCCTATAGTGATTGCTCATTAGTCCCAGTCCACTTATTCAAAAATAATTTAAAAGAGTTCCAGAAAACGCCTAACTCCAAGAAAACACATATTATTTTTAAAAGGTATGGATCAGATTATTATTTTTTAGGGCAAATAAGGTATTTATGGCTTAGGCGCACAGTTCAGCAAGGGAAAGTTAAGAATGCAAACTTACCACTGACGTTTTCAGTTAAAATAAGGTGGAACACCTGTGCAAAGGCATCAATGTCTTTGTGTAGCCAAATATCAGAGAGACAAGCATCCATTTCTTTAATTAACCAAGGTTCAAGGCAGTTGACATCTTTTTCAGCCTGAAAATAAGAAAACAACATTACCTTTTTATCTGAATGCTATCTAAGAGCAACAGAAGATCTCCGGTTGCTATTTCCTCACCCTGAAACTGATAGAATAAGAGGCTTCAATGTTTCAAAACTTGCATGCTAGGTGCATGCTTCTTGGCCTTTCTTTGACTTTACAGAAAGGATTTCTTCCAGGTTGATCGTCATGAATAATATACAATATAGGAAGTAACACTCTTAAGTTAAAGAAAGGTCAAGGACCTAGATCTATATACATAGTGAAGCTTTTTGCTGTCTTAACTTTCTATTCTTAATGGCAGCCCCTCCCTCTCAAGTTTAAAAGTAGCTTTTACTGTGCCAAAGTGAGAGAAAGTCCTCTGCAGAAGGCAAGGCATCCCAAACTCATGCTACTCCAACATTTAAAAACAACACAGAATTACACATAGGTGTTAAAGAGAAAGAGAGAGAGAGCCCCACCATGCACAAATACAAAAATAGGCATAATCACTAACATATACTGTATGAAAACAGTAATGAGTCACTTGGAAAGGTGAAGCAGAAGCCTGACTTTACAGAAATCCTAGAGAGTAGGAAAAGTAAGAGGGAACTCTACGAATGCACATCTGTTGTGTATGCAGAGGAGACTATGCTGACTATGAGCTTCATACGCAAATGAACGTTGGTGGAAATTTGAACCTAGATCATACCGTTCTGGTTTCATAACAATTCCTATCAACATGAAATATTAGAATCCTTAAACAAATTCATACCAACTGACTGAACACTGTGTCACCACCATCATCCAGCAGATCATATTCTTCAGCCACATTTGGTATTGCTCTCTGGCGCTGCAATTCTGGCTTGCTGTTGTCTTGTGCAGAATACCATTCAGTCAGAGTTGTCTGTTGTTTTTCCTCTGGAGAACATTTTTAAATGTTTTACACAAAGAAAAGGAGTAAAGATGAAAACGTATATTTACTTACTAGTGTTTCACAGTATATTTGGGGGGGGAGGTGTTTGCAATGTTTGCTTATCTCTAGATACATCTCCCTTCTAACACCTGCATATATAGATACCAACCTCGCTGTTTTTCCTTTTTGTATTTGATCATCTCTTTATTTGTGTAGCCTGTGCTTCTTAGTAGGTCTTCAAGGAACATCTCTTTTACTTCAAATGGTCTTCCTGGTACTGAAGACATCAATATAAATAATCAAGTTTATGCTAAATCATCAATATCATACTTAACCCTGTAGCTTACAGGTTTCAAACTGCTAAATCTCTTTCTCTCTATACAGTGGTACCTCCGGTTACAGATGGGATCCGTTCCAGAGCTCCGGTCAGATCCTGAGGTTTCTGCAACCAGAGGGACTGCTTCTGCGTGCGCGCAGCAGTAGAATACTTCTGCGCATGCGGCAAAAACCCGGAAATATACTTCCGGGTTTGCCACTTACGTATCGCGAAGTTTATGTAACCAGAGGGATACGTAAGCAGAGGTACGACTGTATATAGATATACATATGCCATGTAAAAATAGTAAATATGTACCAAAAAAAGTAGTTCAAGACTTATAGAAATGCAGCTTTAATATTAGCATATTGGATTAAGGAAATTATATACTAATTGTTACAAGCTTTCTCAACCAGATGAATAGGTCTCTGCCATGCATGTCTATTTTGTATTGTTTTAAAATATATCTGCTCTCAATTTCTGTGTGACTTTTACCTGTTTTTTGTTGCATTTTGCACATTGCCTTGAGACATGTATGTGAAAGGCAGCAGTAGCAGTAGTAATAGTAACAAAAATAATAATACATTGATTTGATTCCAAGGTTTGACATGTACTACACCAAGCTAAGGAAAATGCATTCAACTGAATTTAGTAGACTGATTCCTACTAGCATTTGAACTTACTATATATCACTGGACAGCCTGCAAAATATCTGAGAAAGAGGTTCACATCCAGGGCAGCACTAGAAAGTATGAGTTTCAACGATGAGTGTTTTTGTAGTGTGTCTCTTAACTTCGTTAACAAGAAGTCGCTGAACCGATCTCTCTCATGGACTTCATCCTGCAATATAAACAAGAGAGCCCTCTTTAGAACAGAGCTTAAGAAGTTTGCCACAGTATACTACGTAACTTCTGCATTACCAATTTTGTCATTTGTTGACAATAGTTTTATATTTTTTGCAAATACACCTGCTAGGCATTTATCGTGATCTATATAGAATTAACACAGCATTCATCCAGAAGAAGTAATCTTTCTCATATTAGCAGAAGTGCTAAAGTAAGCTTATCTGACTAACATTTTACTAGATTAAATTTATGCAGCGTGTTAGGTATTATGTTCTACCCAACTGCTACTCAGCCATTCTTGCAGACCTGCCACTCTATTCTCTTATCCCCCTCAGGCTTTCTCTTGTGAGCATGTTCTTTGCTTCACTGAGCACAAGGTTTCACCATGTCATCAGTCTAGCAGCACATCTGATGTTGTGGGATACATGTTAACACCTGTGTGCTCTTATAGTTCGTTTGTGCACACATCATTCCAGTTATCAGCTGGTGACAAGTTTACACCATAGCAGATATGACAGTTAAGCTCTCCTTTAGTTTTTAATCAGCCATTCACTGTCCACTAAAGAAAAATTTATTGAATAAAAACTGGGCCTGTTTTTTTATTTATTATTATTATTATTATGTTAAATTTCTATACCGCATCCTGGGCCATTTAAGGCTTTAGTATTCTGTTGACTAAGGTAGACACAACTCAAGTTCAGAATTGTAGTTATCATGCTTTATGTGCCTACCATAAGTTATTTGTAGCCTCTTGGTTATCTGAATAAGCACATTTGACAGCAAGTAGCTCAAAGTCAAGCATTCAACTACAAGTTCCTTCGTATGTCAGCCAACTCCAAAACTATAAAGTTGATCATGGTGCTCTATGTGTCAATTTATGCATAAAGTTTAATAAAGAACTAACAAGAAGAACTTTAAGTCAAGTTTCTCAACTTCAAAAATTTGGCATAGTTATTTTCGTGAGAAATCATTAGTCAAACTTACCACAATGACATGAGTTACAGTTGACAGTGCACTATCTCCTGCCATTAATGTACGAAGTAATACACCATTAGTGCAAAAGGTTAAAAGTGTCTTTGGAGAGACCCTGTTAAAAATACAAAACAGCTTATGAAGAAATATTTGCACACATCAAAGATATGAAGTCATTGCAAATATATGCACTTTTAGCACAAATTTATCACATCCAGCCCCGTATAAGATTGTTGACTATGCATAAATACTATCTGACCTACAACTTTTAGTGACACAAGATTGCAAATGACCACTTGCCTGAGAGACAACAGTCCCTCTTCCTGTCTTCAGGACAAAACCATGTTTTATATAGTACTATGTTCAGAAAGGGAGCAAAAACACCCACTCTGTCTGTCTGTCTGTCTCTCTCTCTCTGATACATGCACCCTCGTCTCCGCTGTCAGAATGCATGGAACAGATCAACATACTGACTTCTGAAAACTGCTCATTAGAGTGTCTTTTTTTGAGCCTTCTACCTATGGACTTTTACAATGCTATACTGTTGATATATTCTGAGCTGGAGAGCTCTTTTGCTTCCATTTCTTAGGTTCCACAGTGCAGCCCTGTTTAACAGTGTCATGGAAGCATTATGCAATACACATTTAAATTTTTTATTTAAAATACCCCACTCCTTCAACTTCACAAGTTTCAGCATGGCTTTCAATTAAAACAATCAAGAATAGAAAAAGAGGGAAATGTTACTATAACGGCAGAGCAAGGGAGGAGCATAAAAGACCTTGACAAAGAGGTCTTCACCCAATGCAGATAAAAAATTACACCAGGCAAGCATTCCTGTGGTGAACATTTGATAAATGGGGCACTGTACTGGGGGCGTGGGGCCCACTTAACTTTGAAAGGCAGAGACTCAGCGGATGGCTTTGACTTTTGAGGAGGTTCATAAAGGAATTGCAGGTGTCATCAGAGGACAGCATAGCAGCCACATTTGGAACCCCTTGTGGCTATGTGCCTTACCTCTGAAAGGAAGAGCCCCAAAGGCTAAAAGAACAGGGGGAGCAGGTAATTATCCTGTTAAAGTTTTATTTGCAAGTAAAGTCATATCTTGGCTCCCAAATGCCTTGGAAGTCGAATGTTCCAGCTCCCGAACAATCAAAAAACCGGAAGTGAATGTTCCGGTTTTCAAACATTCTTTTGGAAGCCGAATGTCCGACAAGGCTTCCGCGGCTTCTGATTGGCTGCAGGAACTTCCTGCAGCCAATCAGAAGCTGCGCTTTGGTTTCTGAACGTTTCAGAAGTCAAAGGGACTTCTGGAATGGATTCTGTTCGACTTCCAGGGTGCGATAGTAATACATTTCTGCTCCATTGTCTCACATTTTTCTAAATGTCTCTAAAACACTTTCTATCCAAAACTATAAGCAATATTGGCAGGACCTGCTTTCCAGTCGGATTTGATAGCCAATCGTCTGCCCAATCTTCTCTCTTCTCTCAGCGGCAACCCTTTCAGCCACAGCAATTGCTGCTAAACGTCTTGGCTGAGTGCAAAATATGCGACATGGTATTCCGTTTTTGTAGCAGTCATCAAGTAGAAACTGGGGAATCTGAACACAAAGATTTTAGATTAGCGTTGAAAAGGTTGTAATCTGCACCCTCCTCACAAGAGACCCAGTTCACACATAATACTGAGCCAATCTGTGCAGGCTACTGGAGAAGATGTTCTTTATGCTGCTATGCCATGCCATGCCAATCAAAGCCAAAGGCTGACTCAGTATCTTCTACAAACCAGGACCTTTGGTTACAGCTCCTGGTGGGTGAAGAGAGAACTTAACCACAAGCACCTGTTCAGACGACATACTAGGCCAAACCTTGGACCAGGCAAGAGCGAAACAGCTCAAGCTCTTCTCTGGAAGCCCACATGCTCAAGCAGTCCTGCTAAGCAATATTTTAACTTAGGATGACATGTGAACCAGGACACAATTTATTATGACCAACTGAGAATGTGGTCCAGCCAAACCCACTCCAAGTGTCCTGAGTAGATATTAGTTTTCTGCAAAAAGATGCTTCGATAGTAAAATGCATAAGAAATCAAAGTTGTTGAAACTTTATAAGTAACCAGAAAAAAATAAGTCATCAAAATGAAAGTGTATTTCCATTAGTAGACAAAACTAAACACTTCAGATTTAAACTATTTTGGAATTTGTAAATAAGCAATTCAAAAGATCTTTCCATTTCAAATTCTGATAGCATACATACCTGAGTAGTTTTTCCTGATCCAGTTTCCCCCACAATCAAAATAACTTTATTTTCTTTAATAATTCTAACAATTTCATCCTGCTTTTCATAAACTGGTAGAGACTGCCGAAACGAATCAAATTCAGATTCTCCCCGTTTCACTGGGATTTGAGGGATGCCATTGTTAAGTCGCCCACTTGTTTTGCTCATTTCTCTATTCTCTAAGAAAAGACAAAAGTAATGACTGCACCAAACTTGCTATTAATCTAAACAGATGTATGTAAAATTGAATACTTCCTAGCAAACTAATCAAGATTACATTTTTTCCCCCAGGGGAGGGGGAAGTAAACAACTGTGCTAACAGCACATAATTATATCACTACACAGGGGTTGGGGAGTGCTCAGCCCTAAGCACAAACAAGGCTTTTATCTTTAGAAATGGTATGCTTCACTTACACATTTAGCTTTGCCCATGTTTACAGCCAAATGTGAGGTTGCAGCTTAGCAGCTGCACAACTATTAGTGCTGCTGTGGCTGCTAAAAACACCTGCGACATACCATGTCACAAACTTTGGTCCTTACTGAAAGCTGTTAATGACCGTTCTTGTTAGTCTTGTAAAAGGCTATTTCTTCATTGGCCACTGAACCACACAATCTCCCAATCTTTTTGCATGCATAGGGTTTGGTGGGGTTGAAATGGCTTTAGCACAGCATCCCACAGTGCTCCATAACACAGCAAAACTGTAGATCATACCATTGAGCTTCAGTCTACCGTAAGAAGAAATGCATGTTTTCTAGAGAGAAAATGATCTTTTTACACGGCTAGGCAAGTATAAAAATGCTTTGGAAGCATCACAGGAAGAGCCGTGTATTTGTCTCTTAGTTTACATTTTCTCACTGTCCACCTGATATCCATATCTGCTTACAGAATACTCCTGGCTTACAGACAGGAAAGGTAGAATGTTCACCTCACATTCCTTCCTCAAAATCTGCTTGGTAGGGCTGGGGGACTTGCCAGAAACGGTGTGGGAAATAACACAAGAGGCTGCCTGGGAATACTGAACTGGCAAAAATGGCATGTCCTCCCATGAATGGGAGCCTCCGGCTCTATTACAGCGCCTTCTGTTAATAGAGGGGGCATAGGGGAACCAAGTCATGGTCTCCTTTGGTTTGATGTGCCACAATTTTTGTGCATTTTTATTTGAAAAGATAGTGCATGATTGTGCACATTTAGGTGTATCTCATATTATCAGAATGCACAGCTTGCAAGGTGAAGAGCTTTCATTCTCCACCTAGCAGTGCTTTCCAAAAATAAAATGGCAGCAAGGTAGTGCTATAAAAGCCAAGTCTTTTGCAGCACCATCAAAATGCAATGAACGCACCAGCACTTATATGGCAACCACATTTGGAAAAACATTATGCAGTTGTAATTGTGTCGTTATACACACATAAGCTATAGACCTCCAAGAGTCTCCAAGCATAGCTTGAGGTATGCAATAAATTTTCCCTTCACAATTCACCATTATATTTCTTAACAGAATATACTCAACGCACCAGCTTCAACAGCAAAAACATTTCCTCTCTCTGTCTTTGGCAGAAGCTCGGTGCGCTCTTTATTGGTGACAGGAAATCGCTGTACAAGGCTTCTAATAGCATGTTTTGTGTTGGGAATCAAATTACATGTCATTACTGTATGTGCCAACTCTGAGCCATCTTTTTTCTTCACAGTTAGATATCTGCTTGCACCTTTCCTAAAAAATAAAAAAGGAAGGAAGAATCATTTCATATTCAGCACCAGAAGTAACCTTTACAAACACAGATCATAAGACCACAGTGAAGCAGTTTTCTCAAAACATTAAGATATGCTAGGACTCCCCAAATATGTGAATTAAACTCTAAACACATTGCTCTGCTTTCTGAGTCAGTGTCAGCTACACTGACTCAGAAATATTGTTTCAGATGCTACACGCCATAGATTTTTGATCCTGCATAAACACAAAGTATCAGTGTGGTTTAATGTTTGGCATAGTAAACATCTAACTTCAAATCTGATTTGGTTGGGTCTTGTTTTCCAGTAGATATGCTTCAAATCTCTTCACTGCCTGACACAATAGTCTCATTAGGGACAATCATATGTCAGTTTAGTAGCCCAATACAGTGGTACCTCAGGTTAAGTACTTAATTCGTTCCGGAGGTCTGTACTTAACCTGAAGCACCACTTTAGCTAATGGGGCCTCCTGCTGCTGCCGTGCCAACGGGGCACGATTTCTGTTCTCATCCTGAAACAAAGTTCTTAACCTGAAGCACAATTTCTGGGTTAGCGGAGTCTGTAACCTGAAGCGTATGTAACCTGAAGTGTATGTAACCCAAGGTGCCACTGTATATAAGAACCCTAACCCCTCAGAGCAAGACACAGCCTTCCTCAACCTGGTATGCTCCAAATTCTTTGGTATAGCAGTGGCATTATAGCTACAGCAGCCAATCTCTGCTGCCTTACAAAGCAGGTAGCATGCAGAAGGGAAAGTTACTGCAGCAATGGCTACACAGTCCAAACTTGGGAGCCATATATGGTCACCTGAAAGAAACAACTACTTATCACAGGTAATCGGGCAAAGGCCAAATTATGAATCTGCCTCAACAGTGTCAACAGATATCTCACCGCACCCTGGCAGTACTTGTACACAGAACTGTTTGAAACAACAGAACACAAAGACTCTCAGGAAGAATTCCACCTCAAGACACTACCCAAAACTGGAAAAAACTGTGCCAGAAAGATGCATATTTTCCCATTCACATGGGTACGTATTTTTAGCAAGGTACTTACTTACCCTTTACTTTTAGAAATCAGACCAAGCGATTGACTCAGTCGATGAATGAAGGCTCTTTCAGTACTAGTCAAGGAGGAAGGAAATTCCATTTCTGAAAGAGAAAGCATACATGTATGTGCCTACATACAACTATGTCTAAATAGTAGAAATGTATCACCCCTGAATAAACAAGCAATGACTATTTAAGGACAATAAATTAAGAACTGCACTCACTCACCTGTAACTCAGTCCCATTGAATCTAATAATAATAATAATAATAATAATAATAATAATAATAATAATAATAATTTATTTGTACCCCGCCCTCCCCGGCCACAGCCAGGCTCAGAGTGGCTAACATAATATAAATAATACAATGTGCATAAAAACAAACAATCAACTGATTAAAATGCATCCCAAAATTAATTCAAACAAATTAAAATTAAAGTTAAAACTGGATAAATGACAAACCTCAGGTTAAAACTGAAAGCGGTTAATACTCGCCAAGACCAACTGTTTCTACTGATATTATAAGGACCTGTGAGCAAGCTGGGAAACCTCCTTCGTGCTTGTTCTTATACAAAGAGAAAATGAGTCAGACTGAACCCTGACCAAAGGCCTGGCGGAACAGCTCCGTCTTGCAGGCCCTGTGGATGTCAAATCTCGCAGGGCCCTGGTCTCTTGTAAGAGAACATTCCACCAGGCTGGGGCCATGGCTGAAATGGCCCTGGCTCTGGTTAAGGACAGTCTGATCTCTCTGGGGCCCGGAATCTTCAGGCTGTTGTTATTTGCAGACCGTAAGGTCCTCTGTGGGACATACCAGGAGAGGCAGTCCTGTAGGTAAAAGGGTCCTAGGCCGTATAGGGCTTTAAAGGTTAAAACCAGCACCTTAAACCTGATCCTATACTCCACAATGAGCCAGTACAGCTGGTATAGCACTGGGTGAATGTGATCTCAAGGCAAAGACCCCGTAAGGAGTCTCGCCGCGGCATTCTGCACCCACTGGAGTTTCTGGGTCAGTTTCAAGGGCAGCCCCATGTAGAGTGAGTTACAATAATCAAGCCGGGAGGTGACTGTCACATGAATCACAGTGGCGAGGTCAGGGTGAGAGAGGTAAGGGTAATAAGGCTTACTTCAGGGTAGATATGAATAGGATCATACTATGTATTGAATTTGATCAGCAAGAAAGATGAAGAAGGAACAAAGGAGATATTTCACACAATGCACAGTTTAAAACAATTAGTGTGTGAAAGTTACTGCCACAAGCTATGGTAATTGCCACAGCTATTAGCTGCTGTTCCAGTATGTCCAGAGGTAGAGGACAAACTATGAGCTAGCCATCACTTTGCTAGTGATCTTTCTACAGTATAAAGCTTGCTGCTGCTGGAAACATAGTGTAGCAACTTAGTTTGATCCAGCATGACCATTTTTTATGCTCCATTCATTGGGTTTTGCTATATAAGTGCATGAAAAGCAAATATGCATGCCGTATTATTATTTATTGTCTTTTTCCCCTGATGGGGTTCAAGTCAGCTTACCAATAAAAATTGTATATGCCATACTTAAATATAGAAGGGCCTCTTCTACATAAGTGATACAACTCCTGCATTGCATGCCCATGATCCCCGGTTCAATCCCCATCATCTCCAGTGAAAGGATCTCAAACAGCAGCGCTGGACTAAAGAGACCAATGGGGTAAACTGCACCCTATAGTAGACAATGAGGACCTGTAGTTCTGCATCAACCCAATCCAGTATGACCAGTTGGTCAGGGACGATGAATTGAACTCCAGCAACATCTGAGGGGCAAGGGCCATATATGAGCTGAAGATGGGTGCCAAACTGGAAAAGGACAAAGATTAGTTCCCTAGCCCACAGTGTTGCTTGTTGCTGCCAGCCACTGAGACAGCACTGAAAACGAGGGAACGGTGATCTGATCCCGTGGCAAGACAGCTCACTATGGATGCATACAGCCACGCCACCACATCTATAGCAGAGGTGCCAACTAGAATAAAATAGGGGGTGGCACGTAAGCCGTACCCCACATAATCACATGATATGGTGCACGTCATAGCAATGCCCATCAACTTTTTGGGAGGGATGGCCCCCTCAAATATTTCATTTGGGGGGGCCAAAACCCCATAGCCTCTAGGAGTTGGCAGGTACATACAAAAGCGAGCTCAAGACTAATACAGTGGTACCTCGGGTTAAGTACTTAATTCGTTCCGGAGGTCCGTTCTTAACCTGAAACTGTTCTTAACCTGAAGCACCACTTTAGCCAATGGGGCCTCCTGCTGCCGCCGCACCGCTGGAGCACAATTTCTGTTCTCATCCTGAAGCAAAGTTCTTAACCCAAGGTACTATTTCTGGGTTAGCGGAGTCTGTAAGCTGAAGCTTATGTAACCTGAAGCGTATGTAACCCGAGGTACCACTGTATTCATGCAGCAGAGCTAGTACTGGCAGGTGATGCTCAGCACAGGGCTGCAAAAAAATAATAATAGTTCGGTTTTAATAGGCTTACTGAAAAGCAACCCTGTTCTCGACTACATCTGGTTGCCTGGACTCCTTCGGCGCCCTGATGGACTAACGAGGCGCTGACCCGCGAAGACCCACCATAACAAACCCGCCTCTTTCGACTGGGGCCGCTTTCAGGTCCACCCCCTCCTCCATCCTCGGGGGAAGGGAAGGGGAACCATTACCTCGCTGGTCCCCATAGCGGAACCTCTCCAGAGCGATGTTCACGGCGATTTTCACCTCCTCGTCGATGCGAATGTCCTTCAGCCCTTTGGAGCGGCCGCTGCCGGAGCAGGAGGACGAGGCGGCGGCGGTGGACGGGCCCCCGCTGGGAGGGCCGCCGCCCCCTCCGGGAGGCCGCGGGGAGACGCTGCTCGGGCGAGACATCCCCCGAAAGCTGAGGAGGAGCTCGGGCTCAGAGGCACCGCTAGAGGGGGCCGGGCTAGGCCGGAGGCGCCCCGTACGCGAGAGGGAAAGCGGAAGGAGGACGCGCCTCCTCTGAGGGGCGGGGGGAGGGGCGAAGCGAGGGGCAGGGCCTGAGGCGGGCCGCGATGACGTCAAGGGCTCCTGGGCGGGGAAAGGAGGCGGCGAAACGGCGAGCGGGCGGGCGCGCCCAAACGCAGGTTGCGCGTCTGGGTGATTGGGACGCCGAGGCTAGATTTGAGTTTAACGTAGGAGGCAATAATGTTAGGACAACCCGGGCGGCTTGATTTCTCTTTATACGCCTTGCAGCCGTCCTGAATACACCAACTTTCCTAGCTGGGGGAACCCAGAAAACAAGGGCGTGGGCAGAATGTATGGGGGGGGGGGAGCAGAAAGATACTCATCTGCCTCTACCCCCGGAAATGTAGGGATATTTTGCCCACCGTGGGGCTCGAACCCACAACCCTGAGATTAAGAGTCTCATGCTCTACCAACAGAGCTATATGATCAAAATCAGATCTCCTGCACGTGTTCTTTGATTACATCCAGAAAGGGCCTCCAGTCATCTCCTGATTGCAATATATTTTCAGAGCACCTGCTTCCTGACAGTGATCACATCCACACCATTTTTTTAAAGCAGTGATTTTAAACCAGTGTGCCTGGGCACCCTGGGGTGCCTTGAAGGATAGTCAGGGGTGCCGTAGGCAACACTGACCTCTGTTCCTCTTTTCTTCCCTCCCTCCTCTGATGCCCTCTCACATCTCTGCCTCCCAAAGGCTTCCATGGTTGTTTGTTATAGCAGCCCTGGCTACAATGTGCTCCCCAAGTGAATGGTGCCTCTGCGGCTGGCTTAGGGGTGCTGGTTGCCAGGAGCTGAGGTGGCCTTGGAGTAAGCAAGCAAGCAGGCAAGGGAGCCCAGCCAGCCAGTCCACTAGTCCTTTCTGTTGGGAATGGATATACAAGTGGGAGACTGGGCAGGCAGGCACAGTGCTGGCCTTTCTTGTGTTTGCTGTGAGCAAGGCCTCCCTGTGAGCTGCATGCCTTTCCGCCATGCAGGGCCGGCAGCACCCGTTGCTGCCTCCCGAGCAGGGACGCGGACTTATAAAAAATATTGGGGGGGCCCGGGAAAGCTCATGAATAATAAATAAGCTCATGAATATGCAAATAAAGCGGCGCCGCCTCCTCGTGAGCGAATAGGGGAGAGCGTGCTGCGCCTATTAATCAGCTCCAAAGGAAATTGGGTGGAGCTTTTGCTCGGGAGGGAGGGCAGGAGGCATGCAGCCCGCCCCTCCCTGTGCATTTTGGGCTGGGGGAGGGGCGGCGATGGCGCTCTGCTGGAGGGGCGCCGGAGATTATTGGGGGGGCGGAGCCCCCCAAAACGAATTTTTGAGGGGGCTCGGGCCCCCTCAAGCCCCATGGAGTCGGCGCCTATGCTCCCGAGATAAGGTGCTAGCCTCATGTTCACCTCTGGCCAGTCTCCATTGGGCCACTAAGGCTGGGAGCATCCTCTTCCCATACCCTTGTGGGTCAGTGTGAGGAGGCCTCTCTCTTTGGGGCAGGTGGGGGGCAGCTCAGAGACCAGGGGCGGCAGCTGCAGCTGCCCAGAGGACTCTCAAGGAGAGGGGACAGGAGAGGAGGCTGAGGGAACACTCCACAGGGGAGGGTGTTTGAAAAAGGGTGAGAGGCTGGCAGCTTTGCAGGAAAGGGGTGACACAACTGGGCTCCTGAGCCCCACAGGGGTGCCTCATGAAGTTGGTCAAGGGAACTGTGGACTCAAAAAGGTTGAAAACCTCTGGTCTAGCAATTTTTGAATGAAATGTCTCAACAACAGTTGTTAAAATGCTTTCTTTTGACCCTGAGCACTCAGAAAAAAATCTGTCAAAATCTTCCTACAATTTCTAATTTTAGTTAAGTTTTTTTTAAAATTTGCAGTAGTACCTTGGGTTACATATGCTTCAGGTTACAGACTCCGCTAACCCAGAAATAGTACCTCGGGTTAAGAACTTTGCTTCAGGATGAGAACAGAAATCGTGCTCCGGCGGCAGTGGGAGGCCCTATTAGCTAAAGTAGTGCTTCAGATTATGAACAGTTTCAGGTTAAGAATGGACCTCCGGAATGAATTAAGTACTTAACCCAAGGTACCACTGTATTTACTTAACTAAATCTATTTACCATGCTTTTTTTACACACACAGCCCGATCCCATGTGCGGCTGTTTGGAAATGGCCCCCTGTGTGCGCAGTGTGAGATTTTCCCCTGCTCAATTTACAGCGTCAGAACTAAACTGCAGCTCCTGCCTGCAGGTAACCAAAAGGACATATGAAAATGTGTGTTCACTGCTGGGAGCAATACTGCTGTCACATGCAACAGAACCACCTCTGGTTCTGTGAGCGCTGCACAAGGGATTTGAGGCTGTCTGTTTGGCTGTATAATATACATTTGCCACATGGTGGTGCCAGTCTAGCAGCTGTAGGGCCGTATCAGCTTTGTACATTCAAAGCACTCTCACAGTTTAACTCCCCAAATTCCTGGGAACTGTAATTTAAAGGGGAGCCAATTCCGAGGGGCTCCCCAAATGTTGTGTGTGTGTGCACTGCACCACGCGATCAATTATGAGGGGTGGGGCATACCTGCCCCCATTTTATTCAAGTTGGCACCCTGAAGGGGTGCCAAAACTTGTTAGGAGATGCCTGTTTCCCTCACAAAACTACTGTTTCCAGAATGGTTTAACAGAATGGTTTTAACAGACCCTCCTCACAGGGAATTGTAGCTCTGTGAGGGAAATAGGTGTCTCTTAACAATTCCCCACCCACCCCAATGGCCTTTTATTGTGAGCAGAAGTGAGAGTCAAACATGAGTCTTTGTGGCTCATCATAGCTCTCATACCAAACCTTGCTCTTCTGAACATCTACAACTACCCTAGCTTTCCCTGAGTCTCTTTCTTCTGAGCTTCTTCCATTTGTTCCCCATCCCAGTAATAATTGCCTTTTCCCATGCAGCCACCGTGTCCTTTTGTGATATCGCAGGTAGGCAAAAGCAACAGCTGGGGATGCATAGCGCAACCTCCCCAGTTTGGAGTGAATCAGACATCATCAGGCTTTTGGTGATCCTGTGACCCCACAAGTTAGGGTGCTCAGTACTCCATTTTGGGATCCGATGCAGAACGTGGTGTTTTGGCCACGAAAGGCTGTTGCAGGACTTCTGCCAATGTTTTGGTGCCAGTTTGGAAAATCGGACATTGGGTTTTTGGTGACCCCCTAGGTTTGAATGTCAATTACTCTGTTTGTGTGGGGGGGGTGCTGCAAAACACAGGCCTTTTGGTGTGAAACACCACAAAATGATTGCAAAACTTTGGCACCAGTTTTGAGGGGATCCCAGGTTTTGTGGTTTGTAGTTAATGAAGCCGAAATGCATTAACAACATTTCTTGGCATCTACTTTCTTCTTTAAATCTATGCCACTTACTTCTTAGGAAATTTCACTTGTATGGAATAAAGTACGATAAGAGAAACAAACACACTGTTAACCGTAAGCATCTCACGCCAATGCTCATTAATAACAGAAGTTTCCTTTGCACTGTGTCTTGAAAGGCTTTATAGATAAACCACCTAGTGCCAGAGCAGTTTTGAAACCTATAAACATGTTACCTATAAACTCCAGCTCAATAAAAAAATGAATCTATGGCTGTAACTGAAGCTTTGAAAGATGTTAAAAAGTCTTTGATCTTTTTTTCGCAATTTGGAAACATGAAGCATTTTTCAAGTGCTCACATGCTGTGTTCATTGTATCATCTCTTTTCATCCATATTCTCCCTTGATTGAAACAGACCAAGAGCACAATCCTATGTCTACTCTGAAGTAAGCTGTTGAATTAAATGGGGCTTATACCCTGGAAAGAGAGATTTTTAGGATTCATCCTTAACTTTCTGTATGCTTTTGGATTCCACACTATAAAGTATTTTTTACTTTTTATAATAAAATACTGAAACTAGGGGTCCAAGTTTAAAACATATGTTATAAATCCCCTATTAACTCCTTTTCTTGGTGCCACTACTAAGGACCAATTTTGTCTGCAGGCAACTCAGGAATACCCTTTATAAATCTTGTTTTCCTCAGGTAAATATTACTTACACATGGGAAATATTGTACAACCACATGTAGATCATTGCCTGTCACAACTGCACACAGCCTGGGAAGTAGCTACTAGTCATGACTTCACAAAAACACATCACAGTAAAATGCACACAAAGGTAGTTGTCACATGTGAATCTACATGAAGGCTACAGTTTCTTTTTTTTTGCCTCCACAGCAGACCTCTTTGCCCATGGATGAACCTCCCTCACTGCCCATAGAGTGAGAGGTTTAACCCTCTCTAGTTTGTCATTTTTTCACTTAACTCATCCATCCCCAAATCTGTTTTCTTCCCACAGGAGAAAACACAGGAACGGCTTTCTTTTCTCCCAGGTGAAAAAGCAGCTGGGATAGTGGAGGGGAAATGGCAGGTTTGAAAAGCAGCCTCATCCCCCACTGTTCCTCTCCTTAAACTGAAAACCCTATAAGACTCCTTGTGAGCATCTTGTTTATACCTCTCCTTTATGCCTACAAAGCAATGGTGCTTAGTACAGTGTGACAGCCAGTACTTCAAGGAACTGGTTTCACCACTTTTACTTCCCGTTCCATTTTTATAACATCCTGATTTTTACCGTGCAGACAGATTAGGACAATATAAATGTTGGGATTAAGCAGGTTTCAAAACACTTAGTAGAGACGAAAGTTGCTTACTTTTATCCAGCACACAAATCTAATACAAACTTACAGGAGTCTCCCATAACTGGTTCTAGTTCCATCAGATCCATCATTGCAAGCAACATGGATATGAACATCCTTTGAGAATCTGCTTATGGTGTAATGTCTGAAATGCTGTGGGTACAAGACTTGAATACTGCCATTGATCAGACCAAGTGGAGTGCTGATTGGGACAAGATGCCATGCTCCTCAAACTAAGCCTGATTAAAAGAGAATGCTTATGATAATACAAAGGTGGTAACTATCTCTCTACACTCTAATAAAACAACTAAACACCATTGGTCCAAAATGTAGGAGAGATGTAGGGACATATTTCCATATGTGGTGGTCCTGTCCCATCATTTGGGCTTTCTGAGACTGTGCCTTCCAAAAAGTTAGCCTCATTATTTCTCAATTTCTTTGCACGCTGTGGGGGAGGATGTCATACACAAGGAACTTCTCATAATCCTATTTGCAGCAGCATGTTTAACCGTTGTGAGATGTAGGAAGGTGATGGACAATGTTAACATTATGGGATAGTGGTACCAAGAAATGTGGAATATTGCCATACTAAGAAATTTCCAAAGCACATACAAGAAGAACTAAAGACAATTTCCATATGATGTATCTTATACCACTTTGGGATTTCCCCAAAGCATCCTGCGACCTATTGTTTGTTAAGGGTTTGTAAGTTCCAAAATTTAGGGGAAGCCAAGGCTGTTAAAGTGATACAATAATGCTTTAAATCAGAGGTTTTCAACCTTTTTGAGTCCACAGCTCCCTTGACCAACTACATTCTTTCTGAGCCACCCCTGTGGGGCTCAGGAGCCCAGTTATGTCACCCCTTGCCTGCAGAGCTGGCAGCCTCTCACCTTTTTTCAAAAACCCTCCCTTGTGGAATATTCCCTCAGCCTCCTCTCCTTGAGAGGCCTCTGGGCAGATGCTGCTAGCACCCTTGGTCTCTGAACTCCCCCACCCCACCCCGCTGTCCAAAAGAGAGGTCCCTCCTCACACTGACCCACAAGGACATGGGAAGAGGATGCTCCCAGCTTTAGTGGCCCAACGGAGACTGGCCAGAGGTGAACATGAGGCTAGCTAGCACCTTACCTCGGGAGGCAGTAGTGGGCGCTGCCAGCCCTGCATAGCAGAAAGGCTCCCCTTCAGCACTGGGCACTCAGCTCCCAGGAAAGCCTTGCACACAGTAAACACAAGAAAGGCCAGCACAGTGCCTGCCTGTCTAGCCTCTCACTTGTATGTCCATTCCCAACAGCAAGGGCTGACGGACTGGCTGGCTGGGCTCCCTTGCCTGCTTGCTTGCTTACTGCAAGGCCACCTCAGCTCCTGGCAGCCAAACCCCCCTGGCCAGCCCCAGAAGCACCATTCACCTGGGAAGCACATTGTAGCCAGGGCTGCTGCAACAAACAGCTGTGCAAGCCTCTGGTAGGCAGAGATGTGAGAAGGCATTGGAGGAGGGAGGGAAGGAAAGAGGGACAGAGGCCAGTGTTGCCCTTGGCACCCCATCCATCCAGCCACCCCAGGGTGCCACAGCACACTGGTTGAACGGCACACTGCTTTAAAGATATGGTGTGGATGTGATCACTGTCAGGAAGCAGGTGCTCTGAAAATATATTGCAATCAGGAGATTACTGGAGGCCCTTTCTGGATGTAATTAAAGAACACGTGCAGGAGAAGAGATCTGATTTTGATCATATAGCTCAGTTGGTGAAGCATGAGACTCTTAATCTCAGGGTTGTGGGTTTGCCCCATGTTGGGTAAAATATTCCTGCATCTCAGGGGGTTGGACTAGAGACCCTCACGGTCTCTTCCAACTCTACAGTTCTGTGTTTCTATGCAGTGAAGCACAGCAACCAAGGATTAAAAAAATATAATGATGCCGTGTCAGTAGGAGCGAAACTGTTTCAGTGCCAGGATAACCTGTTTGCTGTTACACACAGTCTAATTATTATCTCTAAAACTTCTTGGGAAATAGCCTGTAGCTTAATGAAAGGTGTTTCAGGTGACTGGATTGCTGCCCAGTGGGGATGTGACTGTTGGATGCAGTGCAGGCCACAGGCCATGGTTGTGATTGGGGACCTCTTCGCTGCTGCCATCACTGCCACTGTCACTAGTACAGACAGAGGTCCCTGGTGTCTGTTGTGGTTCTGGCTTTGTCACCACATGAGGGGAGGTCCCACATTGGTGTGTGTGGTGGGTAGTGGAGCAGGCTGCTGCTGTAGCTGCACGCTTCTGTTCTTGGGTGACCTGGGTGTGTGCCCACCTCCCTGCTTGCATTAAAGCTTTATTTCCCATGGACCCATGTCTGGTGGCATGGTTCCTTGGTGTGTAGATGCTGTCTGTTAGCTCATGGTATGTGGGGTGGTTGCAATTGCCATGCATTTGGGCGGAGAAGGTATATCCAAAAGTTTCATTCACAGTCTCAGCTTTAGTCCAAAGTGCAGGACACAAGATTTAGAAGACTGTAAGCAAAGTTATAAGATGCATAGCTAGGCTGTAGCAAATACGTTATTCCAAGACTTGATATACCCCTCTTAATTGACATTTTAAAAGCTGGATGTGACCAGTCTGATACTCGCCCCAGGCAAGAACTCTGTGCTTACAAGCAGAGCCATCTTACCCATAGGTGCTAGGGGTGCAGGGCACCTGGGTGCCAGGCTCTTAGGGGTGCCAGGCCAAGAGTCTGGTGCCTGAGAGTTGAGTCCGGGGAAGAGCCCGCCCATTGGTTAGATAGCCATGGCAGGCTCTTCTGCACCGCGAGTTTGGGGGCAACTGAGCCAACGAGACACTGAGGCGGCTGGCTGGCTCTGCCCTCCTGCATGCCTGGGACTGGACAACCTGGGGGGGGGCGCCAGGTGGATCTTTGCACCCTGGCGCTGCATATGCTTAAGACAGCCCTGCTTACAAGTGTGCATTCCTGCAGGTGGTTTGGATCTGAGTCAGTCCCTCTGACTCTCCTGCCACCTCTGCCCTCTACAGCCCCACCCATTGGCCAGCTGCCTCCTTGGCTACTATGAGAACTTCTCTCTCAAGGGGCAAAGAAGAGGCTGACTCAGATGGCTCTCCCTCCCTTTCTGTGACATCTGGCAATGAAGGGGCAGAAAGCCCTCCCAACTGAGTGTTGGCCTCTCCCCACCTCTGACCCCTGGATTCTCCTCCTCCAGATGTCACCAGCTCCTCCCTTCTTCCCCTTCCATGGTTCATTTTACATATCATACATTCCTGCATATTTTACTATAACCATTCAAATGAGTTTTCCACTTTTATATCAAATACTATTTACACTGTTGAATTTATCTTAATGCTGCCAGTTATTTTTTATATATTCAATAAATGTTTTCCACTCTTCTTTAAATATATGTACCGTAATTCTTGCCCTCTTATTCTATGTGTTAAATCTGCATAATCTGTCAACTTAATTTGCCAATCCTCTTTAGTTGGGACCTCGCTCACTTTCCATTTGGGGGCTAACAAAACATGGGTCGCAGTTGTAGCATACAAAAATAACTTTTTCTGTCACCTAGGAATTTCTGTCTGGGTTATTCCCAATAAAAAGGACTCTGCTTTTTTGGGAAAGTAATTCTAAACATTTTTTTCCCCAACTCATTATAAATCATTTCCCAATGCACTTGTACATTTTTACATGTCCACCACATATGAAAAACAGGTTCTCTCCACTTCTTTACATTTCCAACATGTATCTGATTCTGATTTGTAGATCTTAGCCAACCTACTAGGAGTTAAATACCATCTGTAGATAATTTTTAAATAGTTTGAATGCATTTATTTGTGCGGCAACAGCCACACAATAAGGTGGATCCCCATAATTTGAATTGCTCTGTTACCTAATTTTATAGCAGATTGTAGAATTCTAGGTAAAGGTAAAGGTAAAGGGACCCCTGACCATTAGGTCCAGTCGTGGCCGACTCTGGGGTTGTGGCGCTCATCTCGCTTTATTGGCCAAGGGAGCCGGCGTACAGCTTCTGGGTCATGTGGCCAGCATGTCTAAGCCGCTTCTGGTGAACCAGAGCAGCGCACGGAAATGCCGTTTACCTTCCCACCAGAGTGGTACCTATTTATCTACTTGCACTTTGACGTGCTTTCGAACTGCTAGGTTGGCAGGAGCAGGGACCGAGCAACAGGAGCTCACCCCGTCGCGGGGATTCGAACCGCGGACCTTCTGATTGGCAAGTCCTAGGCTCTGTGGTTTAACCCACAGCGCCACCCGCATCCCGTTGTGTAGAATTCTAGTTTGTGGCAAATTCTGGGGTATAATTGAAAATTATACCCCAGACGTTAGCAAGTCACTTGTTTTTCATTTCTAAAGCATTGGAGTATGTCGAAAGTTATGGGCCTTCTGTCTTTTACAGGTACAACAAAATTGGCAGAGGGGAGGCTCTTGCTAGTTTCTCTGTCCTCAGAGACTCGGGTTGGTGATGGCTCAGGAGAGGACATTCTTTGTGGAAGCCCCTGCGCTGTGGAACATCTTCCCCACATACGTGCATCTGGCACCTTCATTATACAGCTTTCAGAAAATGCTGAAGATACATCATTTTACCCTGGCTTTTGGTGCCTGAGGTGTATATTTTTGTTGTTGTTGTTGTTTAGTCGTTTAGTCGTGTCCGACTCTTCGTGACCCCATGGACCAGAGCACGCCAGGCACCTCTGTCCTCCACTACCTCCCGCAGTTTGGTCAAACTCATGCTGGTAACCTCGAAAACACTATCCAACCATCTCGTCCTCTGTCGCCCCCTTCTCCTTGTGCCCTCCATCTTTCCCAGCATCAGTGTCTTCTCCAGGGAGTCTTCTCTTCTCATGAGGTGGCCAAAGTACTGGAGCCTCAGCTTCACGATCTGTCCTTCCAGTGAGCACTCAGGGCTGATTTCCTTAAGAATGGATGCGTTTGATATTCTTGCAGTCCATGGGACTCTCAAGAGTCTTCTCCAGCACCATAATTCAAAAGCATCAATTCTTCGGCGATCAGCCTTCTTTATGGTCCAGCTCTCACTCCCATACATCACCACTGGGAAAACCATGGCTTTAACTATACGGACCTTTGTCGGCAAGGTGACGTCTCTACTTCTCAAGATGCTGTCTAGGCCTGTCATTGCCCTTCTCCCTTATTTTTATGATTGTAGGTTGATTAAATGTGTTTTAATGTTGTAATCTGCCCTGGGAGCTTAAGGTGAAGGGCAGGAAGTAAATAATTTGTCTGACCTTAGAAAAATAAGATGTACCAGGTTCTGGCTGGCTGGAGATGAGAGAGTGGACACCACTTCAGAATACGAAAGATATTTATGGGGCTTTGGCTGATTTACACTGAGTGAGATTAGACCTGTGAAAACTCAATGTGACTATTTTGGGTCAGTTTAGCACGTTTCGCTAAACAGAACTGAATCAGGCAAAGTGACTTGGCAGAAGAAGCAAATAAGAGATCTGGGGAAACTTTTGTACTTGAGGAAAATGTTTATTAATGTAAACAAAACCCAGGCCCAGTGCCAGCTTGCTGGAGGCCCCAAGTGAGGGGACTCTGCTTTTGATGCTGTGCGTCTTCGCTGCTGCTTCTGCATTCCTCCACTGGGCTGTAACACAGCGTCAGCAGGGAGAGAGCAGTGACCCAGGCTGTGCTCCCTTGACAACAGTCAGTCCCAGTCAGATGTCCAGCTTGCCAGCTGCTAATACCTAATTAAAACCACCTGGTAGCCAAACAAGAATTATATAAAATGTTGTCATATCTATTTGGCATTTTAGAGAAATATTCTCCATCCAATATATGACCTGAATGAGAAATGCATAAGGTACCCCTGCCCCTACGGGCCAGTCTTGCCAGACTCTGGGGTTGTGTGCCCATCTCACTCAAGAGGCCGGGGGCCAGCGCTGTCCGGAGACACTTCCAGGTCACGTGGTCAGCGTGACAAAGCTGCATCTGGCGAGCCAGAGCCGCACACGGAAACGCCGTTTACCTTCCCGCCAGTAAGCGGTCCCTATTTATCTACTTGCACCCGGGGGTGCTTTCGAACTGCTAGGTTGGCAGGCGCTGGGACCGAACGACGGGAGTGCACCCCGCCGCGGGGATTCAAACCGCCAACCTTTCGATCGGCAAGCCCTAGGCGCTGAGGCTTTTACCCACAGCGCCACCCGCGTCCCATGAGAAATGCATAAAGGTAAAGGTAAAGGTACCCCTGCCCGTACGGGCCAGTCTTGACAGACTCTAGGGTTGTGCGCCCATCTCACTCGAGGCCGGGGGCCAGCGCTGTCCGGAGACACTTCCGGGTCACGTGGCCAGCGTGACATCGCTGCTCTGGCGAGCCAGAGCCGCACACGGAAACGCCGTTTACCTTCCCGCTGGTAAGCGGTCCCTATTTATCTACTTGCACCCGGGGGTGCTTTCGAACTGCTAGGTTGGCAGGCGCTGGGACCGAGCAGCGGGAGCGCACCCCGCCGCGGGGATTCGAACTGCCGACCTTTTGATCGGCAAGCCCTAGGCGCTGAGGCTTTTACCCACAGCGCCACCCGTGTCCCTTGAGAAATGCATAGTTTGCTACAAAAACAAGTCCTGCGATACCTTAAAGACTAACATTTTTAATGACAAAAGCATTCATGGATTACAGTACAGATGCATGACGTGTTATCCCCTGGGTCAGCAAGGTTTATCTTGCCTGGGCCGGATTGGCCCCGCGGAGATCCCTGGATGCCCGCGATTTCCGGCCTCTGCGCATGTGCAGACGCGATTTCCGGCGCCATGGAAGCGAGTCCCTGCACCACGCTGTGCTGGTTTAGCGCAGCGTGCAAGCGGGCAACTTGGTTCGGGGGCGGATTGTGGGCCAGTCAAACGATTTCCATTAGGTTGGTGACCCCTGTCCTAAGATGTAGGTATACAAGCATACCTTGGAGATATTGCAAGTTTGGTTCCACACAACTGCAATAAAGCAAGTACAGTGGACGCTCGGGTTGAGAACGTGATCCGTGTGGGATGCATGTTCGTAACCCGCGTCTGCACACACGCGGGTTGCAATTTGGTGCTTCTGCACATGCACAAAGTGCAATTTAGCGCTTCTGCACATGCGCGACTGCTGAAACCTGGAAGTAACCCGTTTCAGTACTTCTGGGTTTCGGTGGTCCGCAACCTGAAAAAATGGAACCTGAAGCGTCTGTAACCCGAGGTATGACTGTAATCACACATTTTTTTTATTTATTTCCCAGTGCATGTAAAAGTTATGTTTACACTATACCGTGGTCTAATAAGCCAGGTCCCCTGGCTGCAGGGGTAGGAGGGGAAAAACCTGGCTCCAGCCCTAGCCAGTTCCACTCCCATGGCTGGAAGAGGAGTGGTGGCTGGGGAGGAGGGGGCTAGGGGGTGAAACTAGATTTTATTTCACCCAGGTCAAAGATCCAGTTTGGCACACACACCCCATGCACATTTGCATACCCCAGGGTGCCACAGCACTGGTTGAAAACCACTGCCCTAGCCAAGGGATACCTTGCACATGAAGGAGGTTGCGGGGGAGGTGTGGGAAGGGGGGAGTTATTCTTTTGCTGTTTCGTTTTTAATTATTTACTTGTTTTTGTCCTGTATTTTATTCTGTGAACCACCCTGAGATTTTATGAAGAAGGGCGGCGTTATCAAACAAACAAACAAACAAACAAACAAAAACAAACAAATGCGGGGAAGGTAAAGAATGGCTTCTATTTCTGATGCCACTTTGGTTGTGATTCGCTTTGAGAGTTTGTGTTTCGAATGAACGAATGCTGCGTTGACCTCAGAGGAAGGCTCGGATTTTGAGGGGGTGGGGGAACCCAAGAGAACTTGCTCAAAGCCAAATCTGGGAAACTCGTCGGGGCTGAGCCCAGCGCCTCCATTCGAGTTGCGGTTTTTTCCCTTCTATGCCACCAACTAGTCAGCAGCCAAGCGCTGCTCTGCAAAACGCCGCAGAAGAAACTCCGGCCCTTTTTTCTCCCGCGCCTCCCTCGAGGGGCGCGCGACCCCTTCGCCAGAAGAAGGTGCCTGAGGCGGGCGGCTGGCTGCTGCTCCTCCTTGCAAAGGCGCGCCGGATCCCCAGGATGCCGCTGATTGGCGCGCGAGGCGGCGCGCGCTGAATTCGTGCGCGAGGCGAGGAGAAGCGCTTGCCTGGGTTTCCCCACCCCCTTGTTTGCATTGTGTGGCCCTCGCGCCGCTTTGTACGGCTGCAGGGCCGGGACGGATTTGCGCGCCCGCGCGCGCGCACACACGGGCTTGTGGCTGAGGGAAGCACAGACGGAGAATCCCCAGAGACCGGACTTGTGCGGACGTTGCCACCGCCTCCGCCTCCTCCTCTGGAGAAGAGCGCATGATGGCGGCAGCGGCCGCCCCGGCCGTGGTGGTGGAGGTGAGCCTGAGCAGCACCGCCAGTAGCAGCAGCGACACTTCCAGCACGGGCGAGGAGGAGAGGATGAGGCGCCTCTTCCAGACCTGCGACGGCGACGGCGACGGCTTTATCAGCAGGTAACCGCAGCCGCTGGGGCAGCCGGCTGCTCTCTCTGCGCGCGCGCTCGCGCACACCCGCCGAAAAAGTGGCAGCTCAACTTCTGAGCAAGTTTCTCAGTTGTGAGTTGCGCTTCATGCACGACGGAGGTGCGCCTGGATAGACAGACCGGCTGACCGGCAGATAGACAGATGGACGCTTCTTGGGCAGGGTGGATCAGCAGGGTGGATCAGCATCACACCCAGGGTAGCGTGCTGGCCAACCACACAAATATTTTATTGGTTTTTAAACAGATACAAATACAATAGCCATCACACACTTAGCCAGCAGTACAGCTAATGGTGTTGGTTTTATCCATTGTCTCTAGACCCGTGGTTCCCAACGTGAGGCACATCCCCCACAGGGGAGCAATTTGATTTTTAAGGGCGACAATTTGGAAACTTGTTTAGACCGCGTTAATGGGCTTTTAGGCTTCCTGCACATGAATAGTTCAGTGGTACCTCGGGTCACATACACTTCAGGTTACATACGCTTCAGGTTACAGACTCCGCTAACCCAGAAATATTGCTTCAGGTTAAGAACTTTGCTTCAGGATGAGAACAGAAATTGTGTGGTGACAGTGCAGCAGCAGCGGGAGGCCCCATTAGCTAATGTGGTACCTCGGGTTAAGAACAGTTTCAGCTTAAGAACAGACCTCCGGAACGAATTAAGTACTTAAACCGAGGTACCACTGTAGTTGCTTTTTGAATAATAAGAATTATATGTCAATGTGGGGGGGGGGGACATCAAGATTTTAGAGATTCTTAGGTGGCCAAAAAAAGGTTGGGAACCACTACTCTAGACATACACTTTACACATTCAGTATTCAAACATACTACTTGCCGTAACCCTTCCACTGAGAATATTGAGCAGTTGGTATAAGAATGTCTTGTTTTTGGTCATTAATATAGTTAAAGAGAGGGGGCCACGTTTCTTGGAAGGTATCTATTCTTTACGCCTTTAATTTCCCTCCTTTATCTGGCGAGATGCTCAGACATTGCTGCATCCCAGATATTATTTTCCCATGTGTTGGCGGGTATTTCAGTCTGGTTCTTCCGTTGCTGAGCTATCGCTAATCATGCTGCGGTCAGGAAGAAGCCTACTAGTTTGCCCAGTGGCGTAGCGTGGGGGGTGCAGGGGGGGCCGTCTGCACCGGGCGCAACATCTGGGGGGGTGCTCGCACTCGCAGCTCTCTGCCCCTACTAAAATCCACGGGTTAGGGGGCGCAAATTACTTGCCTTGCCCTGGGTGCTGACAACCCACGCTACGCCACTGAGTTTGCCTGTGGCGTGCCGGCCTTTCTGGCAAGGTGGTCGCTGTGACTCTGGAAGCCTTCCTATAGAAATTGGTGGTTAAATCTTTCGGAAGAAACTTCTACCCAGCAAGTTATTCCTCTCCTCTTTTTTTTGGTTGTTATTGTGGTGTCAGGCAGTTATGTTCTTTGCCCTGGAAACTCCTGAATGCATAAGCGCTGATTATAGCTGCATAGTGGTGGGGACTCCAGGCGTTCTGTTTGCGCCCCGAGGCACTTTCTCCTTCATTACGACTGTGCATGCTGAGCTGTAGTTCAAATTAAGCTGAGCTGGTAGTATTAGGTTCATTTGCACCAATGTTGAGGGAGCAGGTTGAAAGGAGAAGGCAGCTTTTCAATTTCACTGTTACACAGGAATGTGAAGGTCCTTGTGCTCAGCTCGGGAACTTGCTTTAGCTTGGCATTGTGGCAGCAGTAGCGGTTCACACCCTGCTGCCAGCCAGGGAGAGGGCAGGGTCTACATTTCCTGTTCCCAGCTGTTCAAGAACTGACCCCCTTGCTAAAGGGCTTGAGACTGCATGATCAGGGATGGGGGTGAAGTACCTGTGAACCTCTGGATTTCCTTGGACTCCAGTTCCCATTGGCATCAGCAAGCATAGCCAGTGATCAAGGGTGATGAGAATGGTAGTGCAATAACATCTGGAAGTCAATGGGTTTTTGGCAGCTGGTCCAGAACATCTCATGATGCTTTGGTGGAGCTGAAAGGAGTGAAAGACTTGATAATGATTGTGTTGACCCTTGATGCGGTTGTGTTGATGATCTTATCTAAATGGATGGCACTTTGGAAGAAACAGAAGCAGAAGGGGTTTTTTTAGAGGGTACCTGTATATGACACTTGTGAATAATGACTTTCATACAGCTGCGGGTAGCACTGCCAGCCAAGGTAGCATGAGCATAGCCGGGGGGGGCAGGGGGGGCAGATGCTCCCCTTGAGATCAAGTAAAACAATATAAATACTTAACTGACCAATCACATCGGTTCTGCCCTCCAACGAAAGTCCTGTCCCCCCCCCCAACAAAAGTCCTTTCTACACCCATGCAAGGTGGATAGTATACATGCTATTTCATTTGTTCACATGCATTGTTTTCCCCCTAGTGGGAAGAGGCACAGGACAGAAGCAAAACAAAATTCCTATAAATGCTCCCCCAGTTGTTTTCGTTTAGTTGTGTCCAACTCTTTGTGACCCCATGGACCAGAGCACACCAGGCACTCCTGTCTTCCACTGCCTCCAACAGTTTGGTCAAACTCATGCTGGTAGCTTCGAGAACACTGTCCATCCATCTCATCCTCTGTCGTCCCCTTCTCCATGTGCCCTCAATCTTTCCCAACATCAGGGTCATTTCCGGGGAGTCTTCTCATGAGGTGGCCAAAGTATTGGAGCCTCAGCTTCAGGATCTGTCCTTCCAGTGAGCACTCAGGGCTGATTTCCTTAAGAATGGAGAGGTTTGATCTTCTTGCAGTCCATGGGACTCTCAAGACAATTTCACTATGTGTATTTCTGTGCATGTTTATGGTGGGGAGGGGAGGGGAGGGAAATGGCAAGTTTTTACATGCCCCAGTGAATAAAATCCACAGTTCTACTTACAGCTTGTCTGATTTTCATTGATCATAGAATCAAAGCGTTGGGAGAGAGACCCCGAGGGTCATCTAGTCCAACCCCCAACAATGCAGGAATCTGGCCCACAGACGTCTCTGGGTGGGCTTGAACCACCAACCTTCTGGTTAACAGACAGATGCACTGAACGATTGTGCCACCTGAGGTGCTATGCATGTCTAGTTTTAAGATACAGTGGTACCTCGAGTTACATACGCTTCAGGTTACAGACTCCGCTAACCCAGAAATAGTACCTCGGGTTAAGAACTTTGCTTCAGGATGAGAACAGAAATCGTGCAGTGGCGGTGTGGCGGCAGCGGGAGGCCCCACTAGCTAAAGTGGTGCTTCAGGTTAAGAGCAGTTTCAGGTTAAGAACAGACCTCCGGAACGAATTAAGTACGTAACCAGAGGTACCACTGTACATGTTTTTAAAATGTTTGGAAATTGATAGATGGCGTTATGTAAGGGAATTTTTATTTGTGTGTATGTGGTTAAGCTGTCAACACATAGTTGTTGGGTTTTGTGGATTACCATATTGGCCTGAATGTAAGCCTCACTTTCCCCCCAAATTCCAACTGTGAAAAGTTAAAGTGCGGCTTATATTCACAACTTTATGGTATGCAGGCAGTAGCACAGGTTAAACAGCGCCAAGAGCGCAGCAAAGCGGAGTCCGCCCCATGCGTAGTCCCCCGACCTCTCCCCCAAGGTCAGGAAGGGAGAAGGCGAGGAAGGGGAAAGGCAGAAACGCAGCGCCCCCCCCCCCATAAGTAGCTAGGAGCAGCGAGGAATGGAGTGGCTTATATTCGGGTATTTTTTCTCCCCCCCCCCCAATTTTAAAAGCGCAGCTTATATTCGGGTGCGGCTTATATTCGGGCCAATATAGTAGTTATTGGGTCAGGAGGTGTAGTGTCCATCTTTTGCCACTAGTACACCACATACATCTTTGTATCTCGCCCTTAGTATAGTGTTTCCATATATGCTGACGGTTTTAAATGAACATTTTGCTTATCTGAAACGCCTCCATTTTCAAACATATGAGTAGAATATTTGCTTTTGCAAGTTTGGAAGGCATAATCCTCTTAACATGCAGTCCACATCTTCTTGGGTATTGAAATGGTTCCCTGGTTATAATCTGGAGGTTAACTCAGATGTTCAGATTTGTCCAAGGCAAGAACTCTAAAGGCAGTAAAGACAAGGTCAACATTTTGCATGCCATTCACTTATGATTGGATTAGGTGCTGGGATAAACCAAGGTATTACCTTGGCTCCATAAATATAGAGAGAATGGACAGTTAATGTACAGTGGTACCTCGGGTTAAGTACTTAATTCGTTTCGGAGGTCCGTTCTTAACCTGAAACTGTTCTTAACCTGAAGCACCACTTTAGCTAATGGGGCCTCCTGCTGCTGCCGCGCTGCCAGAGCACGATATCTGTTCTCATCCTGAAGCAAAGTTCTTAACCCGAGGTACTATTTCTGGGTTAGTGGAGTCTGTAACCTGAAGCGTATGTAACCTGAAACATATGTAACCCAAGGTACCACTGTACATCCTTCACGCAGCGCTCTAATGCCCAGTTGTTCTTGATGTTAACACACTTAATCTCTTCTTGTACTATGGCAGGGATGTCCAATTCCCAAGAGACTGCGATCTACTTACAGAATAAAAAAACTGGCAGTTCAGGTCAAGGATGCTGAGCTTTTTTTAGGGAGGAAAGTACAGTGGTACCTCTAGTTGCAGACACGATCCACACAAGTCCGCAACTAGAGCGGCGCTCCTGCACAAGAACGGAGTGCAGTAGAGCGCTTCTGCGCATGTGCAAAGCATGCAGAACGCTTCTACGCTCACACAAGTGGTGAAACCCGGAAGTATACACTTCCGGGTTTGCCTTGTTCAAAAGATGCAACATGAACCTAACGCAAAGAGGTATGACTGTGCCGCTTTTGGGGGGTTCAAGTCAAAGTTTTTTTGGGCGTGCAGGTTGTTTAGCGTTTTTTGAGAGAGAAATGTTAAACTTTATTAAAGGGAAAACGAGAAAAGGCACTCACAAAAGGTTCGCTAAGGAAACAAACAGCCTCACAGCGAAAACTCTGTCTTCTGTTCTAGCGATCATGCGTGAATGGAGGAGGGGCCAGGGCCGGATGCTCTTATGCCACCTGTTGGACATCCCTGTACTATGGCAACCCCTCTACATGCACTTCCAACTAATATAGTTTTGCAATTCCTCTTTTGTTTCTCCCAGGGTGGTTTACATCACTGTAAATGTTCCTTCTGCGCAGTCGACCTGGTGGCATGTTTAACGTACCATGCAACTGATGCCCGCTTTCTGAAGTACTGGATGTTGCTTGTGTCATATACTTGAAGGACCGTGTGGACAAAGGCTTTTATTGTAGACCCACACCAATGTGGGAGGAAGAAACTCAAATGGAATATAGCTAAAGATGCTATGGGACACTGTGGGAAACAGCTGTGTTCCTTGTTCTTTCCAGACCCCTTTGCTTCCTTCCAGGGCATTGATAGAAACTTTTTAGGAGTAGTCTGTGTCTCCTTACCTTCTCTAACAATCTAGTCATGGCCAGGGTGTATTTGATTTCAATCAAACCAATTTAAATCACTAGTCAGTGAGACTTGATTTAAATCTTTTTTTTTACAGAAAGACTCATTCTTGCTGGTATAATCTTAGTATTTACAACCAGATGAAGGTTTCATTTTTGAAATAATAAATTTTCAAAGAAATTTTAAAATATATAAAAAATTACTGATTTGGTTATACTGTTAGAAATACATAGACTTATAATTATGAAATTATTGTGAGGTGAGGTTTAATAAGTTAACTGTTTATATTTGGACAATTTTTCTGCTGTACTTTATTGGAAGGAGAAAAATAATCATTTCCTTAATAACAATTTTTTTAAAAACTTAGACTGAGTTTTAGCACACATGAAAAACTTAAAACAAATCCTTATTTCCTGATGAATAGCCTTTGGACTATAATGTAACTTAAATAGAAAAATAGCTTTAGAAATATTTTTCCTCCAAAAGCATTTTATTTTAAAAATCCAATTTTGATTTTAAAAAATCTGATTTAAATTTTAAAAACCCAATTTAAAATATATATATATATATATATATATATATATATATATATATATCGCAACATTGATTTTTATCCACCCTGGTCATGGCCCCAGTAGAAACTGCAAGCTAGTTTAACTCCTTGTTTCCAGATGCAAGCCTTTAGGCTTGGCTTTGCTCTGTAGTAAATAGTTCAGACATCTGTATGTTTAATTGGGAGAAGAGAAACATAAAACCTATAAATGCCCAACTTCTGGAGCACCACTGAAACAGTAAATCCTAGATAGACCACCAACAGTCACAGTGAACAGTTCAAGAGTGACTGGAATGCCTTTTCTTTTAAATGTGCAATTTACTCTGTGGGTTATGAATATTTAATTTTTTTAAAAAAATCAGTTCTATCATTCATGCAGCTCTGAAATTAATTTAGCCTTCTTTTGTCATTTCCCTACCCTTTGTGAAGCTGCTTCTCAGCCACCAGAGCCAGTTGAGGGAAGAATTGCATTTTATTCTGTTGGTAAAGGCAAGCACTTTTCCATTGCACATGTCTTCATTTAGCGTATCGGGACAAGTTAGTGCAGAATGCAGTTGTTAGGCTCGTAACTGCGGCAGCGGAGTGGTACCATGTGTCGCCAGTCCTGAAAATGCTTCACTGGCTGGCAGAGAGCTACCAGGCCAAATTGAATGTGTTAGTACTAGCATATCAAGTCCTAAATCAGGCATAGGCAAAAATGCCCCCCCCAGATGTTTTGGAACTACAACTCCCATCATCCCTAGCTAGTAGGACCAGTGGTCAGGGATGATGGGAATTGTAGTTCCAAAACATCTGGAGGGCTGAGTTTGCCTATGCCTGTCCTAAGTGGCTTAAAACCTGAGTACCTCATAGAGCGCCTCCAATATCAACCATCTATGACCCTATGATCAAGAAATGAAACCTTATTGGTGGTGGTGCCACTGGTAGCTGCCCAGTTGGCAGTGACTTGTGGTAGTGCCTTTTCAGTGGTGGCTCCCTGTTTGTGGAATGCCTTCCCTAGTGAGGTGTCATTATTGATTTTATTTTGGGAGAGGGAATTAAAACATCATTGTTTACGCAGGCATTTGATGGCTGAAGGACACTGTTCCTGGCAGCCCCAAGATCACTGGTTGGGAATGTTTTTTCATAGTTTTAATGAGTGTTTTAAAACTGTTCTTGGTTGTAGCTCTTTCTAAACCTTTTACCATTACTTGGGTTCCTTCAGGAGGAAGGGCAGGATATAAATCAAATAATATATATTTGCATACATAATGAAGTTATATGGAGTCTCAGCTGTGGGAACCCTTTGCTGTGCATTAAACTGAAAACTCTTTAAATACTTGCTGGGTAGCAGAGCCACACATGGAGAGGAAAAGAGCACCTCCTGAGAGAACAATTAATTGTCAGTCTATGAATAGTTAGGCTGACATTTTAAAATGGCAGATAAAAGGATAATTGCTGGCTGATACTGGATGGGAATTCAATTTGGCAGTGGAATATAATTTGGAACTCATCTAGTCAAATGGCATACATTATACTTTCCTACCAGAATACAGACATTTTTGTAACTAAATTACCAAAATGCAATAATGTCTGTTTAAAATTCAAATACTGTAGTACACAGCAGTAATGTTTTTGGCAATTGGTGTTTTTTTATAATACATAAAAAGTTGATGGCAGCAAAAATGATAAACATTTGTTCTTTATTTTTTTATCCTGCCTGTTCCCTCAGAGTTGGGAGTTGAAAAGCTTTGCTGGGAAAAATCAACCTGTGGAGAGTTGGTTTTTAAAAGCCTCTTCCTCCCATTGAACGTTCAAGGAATGTTCCGTGGCAAGTGCATTTATGCACACGCAAGAAAGGCCTTTAGGAGATTGGAACTTCACACAACTCGCTTTCATGTATGTAAGAGACATTCTAGCTGTGATTGCAAATAATAATAATAATAATAATAATAAGCTAGTATCCTGGTTGTAAAAGGACAAGACTACTGCAGAAACTGAGACGTTTCTTGGGAAACGATTCAGCGTTGAATAGATTTACTGGAACTGGAACTCTTAGGGAAAATGCCCCTCCGCTTCTGAACTGTGGTTTAGTTTAAAGATGGTTTTGGTTACATGGGTTGTGTGTATTGCCTGCTCAAAACATACGTGCTAGGCATTCCTCTGAAGAGTTGATTTTTCTCTCAACAGTCTTGCCACCCTGTTATTTAGACCAGTGTTTCCCAAACTTGGGACTCCAGCTGTTTTGGGACTACAGTTCCCATCATCCCTGACCACTGGTCCTGCTAGCTAGGGATGATGGGAGTTGTGGTCCAAAATCAGACCGAGACCCAAGTTTGGGGAACCCTGCTCTAGACACTGGAGGGGATGGTGAGTCTCCCATTCTGGCAATTAGGAGATAGGCTCTTCCTCCCTAAGGCAAGCTTTCTCTTGTATTTACAATGAACAGATAAAGGTTCCAGGGCAGTTCCAGTGAATGAATTGTTCTGTGTCCTGGAATCAGGTGTTTTCAGTCTTCTTCTAGCTCTTTTTTTCTTCCAGGGGACTCTCTGCAAGTTTCACAGCTGCTTCCCTCTCCTTCCTTACCATGTGGGACTGTGGGTTTTCCTTTCTCCCGTCTCTGTTCCCTGCTTTCCTTTGCCTTTCCCTTGTGGCCCCTATCCACCTTCATCATCATCAACCTTTTATTCGACCGTCAGTCAGAAAAAAGTACATTTTCAATACACAGTTAAAACATCCAGGAAGATTTTAGAACTTAGCCAACACTAAAATGGGCTAAACAGATAGCCCCATATCAATACAGTCAATTATAGTCTTGCGACGCTTAAAAGCTAAAAAAAGAAATTTGGCCACCAAGGAAGGTATAGCTCTAGTGACGTTATTCAGCAAGTGTAAAACCTGGTTTTCTCCGGGTAGGAAGCTAAATTGACATAGGAGTGGGTCTATAAAATTTTGTCTAAGCTCTGCATAAGAAGGGCAAGTCAAGAGAATGTGTTCGGTGGACTCAACCGCACCCATGGCACAATGACAGGTTCTCTGGGCGTATGGTACTCCCCTGTACCTTCCCCACAATATCGCAGAGTCAAGGACATTTAATCTAGCCGCTGTAAGAAGTCTGCGGTATTCCACATAGTGGATTTCTGCAAGGTAGGGGGCCTAGGAACATCCCTGGTTTTACCTGGGCTATGTCCTCTTGTCTGGCAATGTCACTCAGTCTCCGGGAGATCACAGCTCTAGCTTGATTGTACGTCATGGACTCAAAGTAAAGGTGAGACAATCCGCAGGATTGAACCTCGTTAATGACCTCCCTTTCCCACGATGATTGGAAATCGTCCCTCAATATCAAGGGGGCAATACCCACTGGTTTAAAACATAGCTTGAGCCATAGCCAGAGCTTCGTCTTCAAGGCCACATACCATAGAGCTTGCCAGCCGACCTCTAATCTCATAACCGCACCCGCTACCGAGGGGGGAATCCTAAGGATGGCTCTAAGGAATCGCTTTTGGATAGAATCCAGTTTCAAAAAATCCCTGCGGGAGCCTAAAGAGATGCCCACCAAAAGAAGGGGGAGGACTTTCATTTGAAAGAGTCTCAAAGCTATCTTCACTGATTGAGCCTGATTCTTAGCATATAGAGATCGAATCTGGATGGCATTAGTTGCTATATAGTCTCTATGGGCCAGAAAAGTCCTATTTGACCGTATTACTTGTCCCAGATATTTAAAGCAGTTAACCTGCTCTAGGGGGATCCCGTTCATCGACCATCAATGGAGTCTCGGTCGGGCAGAGAAGACCATGATCTTGGTCTTAGCATAGTTGGGTTGGAGCTCATGCTGATCACAGTATTCATGTAGAGCTTGCAACATTCTCCTCAGTCCAATAGGGGATCTGGCAAGAAGTGCGGCGTCATCCGCATACAGAAGAGCATTCAGAGATCGGCCTGCTAATTTGGGGGGGTGGAAAGCATCACCTTGTTTCGCGGCTTAGCGGTTTGCTTCTTGCAAGCTCACACATGTACTTTTAATAGGCAACCTGAATGCTGAAGCATGTGCTCCAATCCAAGATATAAGCTAGTGTCAGAAATGTCGAAAACATGACATTATTGCACAGGACTGTTTTGCGTCATAATTATTTTTACAGATTTGCAAAATTGCTTTCCCAGATTTTTCTGTAAACCTTGTAAGCCTTAAATTTGTGTTCAGTCATGTATGCATGTGTAAGATAAGGTCTCTAATTAGAAAGTCAGGCCATATTAATTGCCAATGGTATAGGAGAGTACAGTAATGATCCCAGTTCACAATTGTGTTTTATAATTTGCTTTGTGTACTCTACATATGCTTTGTTTTTTGAAATTGCTAAGAGATATGCTTTATTCTTACTTCAGGCAGAGAGCATTTATTTGCAACTGCACAGCAGCATAATGTTGGAACAAGCAACGGTAACATGTTAACTTTAATTTCACTATATTATAAGGTTATGCTGTTGACCATTTCCTTAATTCGGAGTCCCCCCAAAATAGGGGTTGTCTTATACACAGGGGCGTGTTATACACGAAAAAATATGGTAACTATGTAGAAGGCAGTGGGATAATGTATTGGCAACTGTGACTACTTAGGGGTCTGAAACGGATACATATTTTTTTTTGCTTTCCTTTCACATATTGTTACAACTGTTATTTTATAGTCCAGACCAACAGGGGCAGCAGGAATCATGAGAGAGTTTTCCCATATTGTAGTGTTTTTTACATAGCACACAGACATACATTGTGATATATCTCCGTGTCAAATATTATGAAAACATTATCGCTTTGTTGATTTCAAACTGAATTTGGACTATGTATTGGTACATCGCCTAGCCCTAGTGGGGATGATTGGGTTTTTTTTAGCTGGGTCATGCCAGTGCAAGTAGATAAATAGGTACTACTGCAGCAGGAAGGTAAACGGCGTTTTCATGCACTCTGGTTTCCGTCACGGTGTTCCATTGCACCAGATGCGGTTTAGTCATGCTGACCACATGACCCAGAAAGCTGTCTGTGGACAAATGCCGGCTCCCTCAGCCTGAAAGGGAGATGAGCGCCGCAACCACCATAGTCGGCTTTGACTGGACTTAACCGTCCAGGGGTCCTTTACCTTTTCCTTTATTGGTTTTTTTTTTAGCTGGGTCATTGTGTATGATGTTTCTAGATGACCTTAGAGCAGTCATCCTTACTTGTTGTCCTCCGTACATTGTTGAGAACGACAGCTTCCACAAGACATGGACTACTATTTATTTATTCAACAAAACCGTTGTCTAAGCAGTTTACGAAAAACAGTATAGAATATTCATAAGAAAGTACTGATAGAATCAACAGACTTAAACAAATGTGCACAATAAAGTTCCATATCTGAGTGGGATGGCTTAAATTTTTTTATATTTTTTTTTAAAGCAGGCATTGGAAACGGCAAAGGGATCTGTCTAATACTAAATAGGAAGGGCATTCCAGAGAAATGGCGATGGCACACCTAAAGATGAATTTCTCACATGAACATGATATAGCGCTTGTCAAAGTGTCAGTTCCGCAGATGGAAGCAGGAGAGTGGCCGCGTGTGGCTTTAGGCAGTCTTTCAAGTCACCTGCTGAGGGTTTTATATGCTAAAAGAAACACCTTGAGTTTGACCTAGTAACAAGTCGGCAGCCAGTGCAGCAGGAGTATAATACTCAAAAGCTTGCCCACTATTTTGTGGTATTGGTTGGCCTAACGTATTGGGCTAGGGGAGCTGGGGCATCTGGCAATCAATGTGTCCCTTTAGTTCCGGATAGTACATGGGTAGATGAGTCTTTAAAGGTCCGGGACACAAATTTTAGCAGCCCTCTAGCGGCTATGGTGGCTCATTCACCAGAAGTAACATATTTAGCGTTAACTCTGGATTCTGGAACTAAGCCTCCTGATGTATATTGTGCTCTAGGAGGCCTAGCTTGGTCATAATCGTGTATACAGAGTCACTTAAGAGCTAAACAGAATTATATAATGAACATCAGTAAGTGGAATTCACGTTGGAAGCTTTGCACATCTGGTAGGAAAAATTGATGTGCTGCAATAAAATTGCTCAGGCGTTCTTAATTGTCTGCTTCACAGTTCCTGGTGATATTGGTAGGACTTTAGAAATATAGTTAGGTTAAGTTAATGGTTCACCGAACAGAATTTTGAGCAGGGGAGAGCACAAAAAATAGAGAGGCTAGGACTGTGAGTAAGACTTGGTGACTTGATGTTTCCGTGAATGCTTTTCTGCATCTAGAACCCACGCTTTTGTTAATTCAGATTAAGGAAACAGAGCTGCCACAGAGTGTACATTGCACAGTGTTGCTAGGCAGACCTAGACTGCAGGATAGGTAATTAAGTGGTAAATTGTGATCATTCGACTGTCGTCCATAAGGAGCATCTTGCGGGGAAGCAAACTGGGCAAACCAGCTTGCTGTAAGAGGGACCCCTTTGGAGGTCCGTGGTTGTAACAAACCTAGATTCTAGTCACAGCTGTGAGCTTCATTTTTCCACAAAAGGCTTCTAACAAGGATGTAGGAAAGCTAACAGTGAGAGGATGCTGCATGGAATAAAAAGGATTCCTGAGTAATCTTTCTAATGTAAAGTGTCACCTTTTTATGATTCTTTTAAAGATCAATGATATAAGGAGTGAGTGGTGGGGAGAAAGAGAGTGATTAGGTATTAGGTGTGTTCAGTTACTACAGTGTTAACAAGGGACGTGGGTGGCATTGAGGTCTAAACGACTGAGCCTCTTGGGCTTGCCGATCAGAAGGTTGGCGGTTCAAATCCCCGTAATGGGGTGAGCTCCCATTGCTCAGTCCCAGCTCTTGCCAACGTAGCAGTTCGAAAGTATGCCAGTGCAAGTAGATAAATAGGTACCGCTGCGGCAGGAAGGTAAATTGTGTTTCTGTGTGCTCTGGCATACGTCACGGTGTTCTGTTGTGCCAGAAGCGGGTTAGTCATGCTGGCCACATGACCCAGAAAGCTGTCTGTGGACAAACGCCGGCTCCCTCAGCCTGAAAGTGATGTAAGCGCCGCAACCCCATAGTTACCTTTGACTGGACTTAACCATCCAGGGGTCCTTTACCTTACCTTACCTTACCGTGTTTAATAACTTAACTAAAAGTTGCAATCCTATAAACACTTTGCTTGGTGGAAGTACCGTAAGTTCCTTTGAATTCAACAGGTCTGTCTTTTGAGGAGAAATGTATAGGATTGCACTTTGAAGCTTCAATTAATTTAAAAGTTGCACCTGTTTGATTAGGCAACAGATTAAAAAGAAAGCACATTGCTGTATTTTTTTAATGCAAGTGCTTATAAAAGCTGCAGATGGCAAGCTCTATCTGTTCTTAAGAAGTATTCCCTCCACCTTTTGTCCTACAGGACTGCTGAGTCAAGAGAAGTGTTTGAAACTCCCATTGTTCTAGGCGCATTTTGTGACAGGGAATTTCGTTAGTGTGAGCAGTTTCTGAGCTCTGGGTGCAGTACTGCACCTAAGATTTCAGATTAAAACTGCAGAGTGGAAGGAAAGGAGGACCTTTTTCTGCCTCACCACTTCCAGCTACTCTCTGAAGACTGGAGGAGAGAGCCTCTTAAGAATATTAGGCGGGTGGGCAGGGAAAGGACTAGACCATGTGAAAACTGCAGTTCATTCATTTTCAGCTTTGTATTTTTGTTATAAAAAAGCACGCCTAGACATTCCGTTGTTGCGCCCACAACCCAGGTTTAAGGTACCATTTGGCTCCTAGCTTTCATCTCAGTTTCTAACACTGGTCAAGAGATTGTTGGATTCTACTATCCGATACTATGCAGTGGGTTGATGACATCGAAAGGTCATTGTGATGGTCCACCAACAAACAGTCTGCTGCACAGTTTTAACTGTCTCTGTGATGACCACCTTCCTACCACCCTGGGCTCTGTGAGAAGCAGGATCTTGGTGCCAAGGCCTGGCCACTTGACCTGTGCGTTTTCATTTGACCACCTGTGCACAAAAACTGTTTGAAACCTGAGAATAGTAGGGTTTCCATGCTGTAGTTTGCATGTGCATAAGGACCACACAGGTGGTCTAGTAAATGTGTTTAGTTTGTGATGGGTTTAGACTTGCCTCCCCAGGTTTACTATACAGGAAAAGACATTGTGAACTTGTGAAGAAACCTGTTTGAATTGATGTGTGTAGCACAGAGAGCTAACATTTATGAGCTTTTAGCGATTTCACGGTCTGTGCGTCAGATTTTAGCATACAGGTTTAGAGATGGTGTTTTAACTGGAATTTTTTTTAAAAAAAGAGCCTCTTGCAATTTAAATAGGTGATCTTATTCCTGTATGATGCCACTGAAAGGAGTAATTTCACATTTTTATGATAATTATTACATAGCTTGCTGGAGGAAGAAGGATTACTCTTGTGTGCTGATAACCTGAGAAGTGGTTTTACATTGCCTCCTTATGGTTTCTAATATATTTGTACAGATTCTTATTTCACATATTTCAGTTTGTCACTAGATAATTTGTTTAAACCTATTTTGGAAGAGATTAGTCATGTGTATTTTATCCGCATGTCTTTTCCTTCTCCATTTTACAGCCCGCATTTTGTTTGAACAGGACTTTCCTTACCAATGACCTCAGTTCAGGATCTGATAAGCCCAGAAATGATACAGATAAGGCGGGTTCAGCGCTTGCCCACCTGTCCATCCAACCTCTGCTGAAAAATCTCTAAGGAAGGAGAGTCCACAACCTTCTGAAGGAGACCGTTCCACTGTCAAACGTTAGCTCTTACTGTCAGAAAGCTCTTTCTGATGTTTAGTTGGAATCTTCTTTCTTGTAACTTGAAGCCATTGGTTCGGGTCCTACCCTCCAGAGCAGGAGAAAACAAGCATGCTCCCTCTTCCATGTGACAGTCCTTGAAGTATTTGATTGTCTGAACATGGCCAGTATCAGCATTTGCACTCTTTTGAGCCTTCCAGTTGATCAAGGCAGAAGCTTCTGAAATACAATGCAACCCTTGTTTTATTTTGGATTGCTTCCATTTTCAGAGTTCAAAGATTGCTTTCTCCTTCATGTGGGCCTCCTGCCAAACATTTTTGTCTGAGGAGCCTTCCTTAGCAAGTGTAAATTGGGACTAATAAGAAGGAGAAGAGCATTCCAAGATGTAGAGAATTGTAATGAAACCTTCCCCTCCCTCCTTCCATTTTTAAAAAAGTAAACAAGGGGTAAAGAACAAATTAAAGTCACAATGCACTTCACTGAACACTTCAGGCAGGATGGGTGGTAGCAGGGTTGTCCAGACAAGCCTGCGAAATTGGTTTGGAAAGAACTACTTGAATACCTGTAAGCTCTCTCTGCTGTTGCTGAGAGTATTCATGTGCATCTGACAGAATTAGCAGCGAAAATAGGGACTATCTCCCTTGTTTAGTGGCTGTTCCCTGGGTGTTAATTAGCACGGTTCATCTTAATGAGAACATTTGCCACCTAATTCCTGCTGATACTTTTATTGGGAACTAAATTTTAAAATATGCAAAGCATATTTGCACAATCTCAGTAAAGGTGGCAAGAAATTTAGAACATTAAATTATATATTAATTTATATTATATAATTAACCGTAATAATAAGAAAGTGCTACCCTCCGAAATTAAAACGTGGCTCATGAGAACATTAACTGTGAAGTGAAATCGGTATGGTTTTGCCAAATAAAATTCAATACAGCATTTGCTACAAGAAAGATTTACATTTTTTTAAAAGACATAAATCTGATGATAGCAGATTAAGAGCATTTTGGTAACCCTGTGCTTTTTTTTCTTAATGAATTACTCACTCACCCCAAACCGAACTATCACTATGGAACACCTAGAAGAAAGTTATTTTTTAAAATTTTATAATCAGAGAAATATGTTAAAATATTAATTACTATATCGCTTTGCTTTTGTTTTATGTTACAATTCCCATCATCCATGACCATTGGTTCTGTTAGCTAGGGATGATAGGAGTTGTAGTCCAAAAGAATTAGAGACCCATGTTTGGGAAGCCCCGATTTAAATTGACTATAATAATATGTTCTGTATATTTTGTGAAGGAATAAAATTGTTTTGTTAAAGTATATAGCTGGTGTAGTTTGATCATAGGGGATTGTGAGCAACCTAAAGAACCCTACATCCTTGCCTTGGGCCTTTTAGTCAATCTACAGTAGAGTGGTGCTGTTCTGTGTCAGGGACCGTGCTGAGGAGGGCTGCGCTGAGGAGGAATGGTGGGAGCCTTCCCCTCCCCCTGCTTCTGATCAGGATCCTGAATCTTCCCAGGAGCAGGAGGATAATATAGATTTGGAACAGTGGTTTGCAGAGGGACATAGTTCAGAAGGCAGAAGCTGGGAAATACTGGATGAGGAACAGCTAGGAGAAGAAGCACTGTGGGGAGAGAGAGCCAACAGATTCACTGTCTCTAGAAAGCATTCCTCTGCTCAGTCCAAGGACAAGAAGAGCTGATAAGGTGGAAGAACAGAAAGCACAGAGATTATGAGCTTTTTTCAAACTATAGTCCGGTCCCAGTTGTGTCTAAGGGACAGTGAACTGGCCACCTGTTTAAAAAGTTTGAGGACCCCTGTTCTAGAGGCTGTCACAGGGCTGTTTCACATGCTAAGGAGGTTCTTACACGGAAGTCAAGGTCTCCCTGAATGCAGTCGGATTGTTCTTTTATTTATAGAACCTAAATAATAAATCCTTAAGCCAGTTTGACAATGTTGTTTTCGTGGATAGGATTCCCACTGTGTTTATGCTGCAAAATTTTGATCTTCTACTCTGCTGCAGACTTCCCAAGAGCCTTCTAAATGTCTGCATCACAGAGAATTGAAGCTATTTTAACTTGCCAGTATCTCTTTGATCAATTAATAGTGTTAGAAATGAATCTGTCTCATCGTACTCCTATTAGCATTGGGACTTTTCCCAGAGTAGCAGCTGGCGGTTGAAATACGTTGCAGCAGGAACCTTGCCATATTTCACATTCTTTGACTTGTCTTTGGGGGAGACTTGTCTTAGTAGTGGGGAAAGCCGCTGTGGTTTCAGCTTTCATGTTTGTCTTTTGGTTTTCGTTTCTTATCGCTTAGCAAGAACGTTATGTTGGCTTAACCATCTTGTAGTTCTGGGATCTTTAATTGGATACTGCTATGCAAGTTCTTTTAAAATAATTTCCTGAAAGAGGCAAATTAGCTTTGATTTCCTCCCCCCCCCCTCCTCACATGCTCAAATGGGTATTTATGAGTCGAAAACACTTTCTGTGTCACTAAATCAGCAAGGTTAATGGACACTGAGTGAACCAGATATGCAGTAAATCTATGAGTACATTCCACTACATTAATACTGGAGTTTTAAAAAATATATGAATTACATACAGTGACTGACAGTCTTGGCAGTGTGGAAGATTATAAAGCCAGTGCAATGTTACATTTTGTGGCATGTAGCAGTAATATGTTGGAGGCCAGGAAATTGTTCCCCATGCTTATAGCTCTAGGCAGCTTAGGTTAATTGTTCCGAGCTAAGCTTTTCCGCACTGATATACTTTTTTAGATGGGTTCCAATGTTAGGATGGATTTTAAGGGCTCTGTAAACTTGTGTTAGGATTTAACTGAAAGGCAAGACTTTGAAACCCACACACAGTACAGTGGTACCTTGGGTTACATACGCTTCAGGTTACAGACTCCGCTAACCCAAAAATAGTGCTTCAGGTTAAGAACTTTGCTTCAGGATGAGAACAGAAATCCTGCTTCAGTGGCACGGCAGCAGCAGGAGGCCCCATTAGCTAAAGTGGTGCTCCAGGTTAAGAGCAGTTTCAGGTTAAAAACAGACTTCTGGAACGAATTAAGTACTTAACCCGAGATACCACTGTACTAGTATAAGACCTGAAAGGTGATACTAAAAAGCACGGGCAAATAAAAAGTTATTCCCATAGTATCAAAAGGGCACCAAAGTTATTCGGCAGTTGAACAGACTCCCACAAGAGGAGGTGGACCAGGGGTCAGCAGACTTTTTCAGCAGAGGGCCGGTCCACTGTCCCTCAGACCTTGTGAGGGGGGCCAGACTATATTTTTTGGGGGAAATGAATGAATTCCTATGCCCCACAAATAACCCAGAGATGCATTTTAAATAAAAGGACACATTCTACTCATGTAAAAACACGCTGATTCCCGGACTGTCCGTGGGCTGGATTTAGAGGGCGATTGGGCCAGATCTGACCCCCGGGCTTTAGTTTGCCTACCCATGTTGTGGACTCTCCTTTTCTGGAGGGTTTTCAGCAGAGGTTGGATGGCCATCTGTCCTGGATGCTTTCGTTGAGATAACTGCTGCTGAAAGTTGGACCCGATGACCCTTCTATCTCAGCAATGCTATGATTCCGTGAAGTTTTCAAGGCTTCTTGATGAAAAACTTGGAAATAATAGTGTTACGCTACCATTGGAAACCCCCCTCCCCCCGCATCTAAAGTTGTTTTTGGCATGCATAGAGGAAATTCCTTCATTTTATCTGTAAGATTTTTTTAGCTGCCATAGGGTCACAGGGTGAGTTACAACAATATAATCATACAAGTAAAACAATTCCAAACAAAGCTAGCATAGTGTAGGTTAAACAAAGCAGAAGAGCTAGGTCTCAGAAAAACACCTGAGCTGTCAAAGCGAAGGTAAAGTGTGCAGCAGAAGATATAAAAGAGGGAGGGGGGAGGGCCATGGTCCAGAAGTTCCCAGGAGCACCAGGTAGGACTGGAAGAGAAACCTCTCTGAAATCTTGGAAAGCCACTGTCAGTCAGTGCAGACAATCCTGAGATGGATCAGTAGTCTGACTGTATATAAAGCACCTTTCTGTAAAGGTGTTAGATACACCTCTGCGGAAAGGGAGTTGCACAACTTAAAGGCTACCACAGAGAGAACCCCTCTCCCAAGCTACCATTCCCTGAATTTTTGGGGGTGGTGGAGCTTCCACATCTGACTTGGTTTTATCTGCATGTATTGGTGTGGGTTGTTTTCAGCTTTCGATCTTATGTTTTTTTGCAGATTTGGTAATAGAAATGGCCAAAGGTTGTACCCATGTATACTGTGTGGTTCACAGAACTTGTAATATGTCACCTCAAGTTTGGGAGTGATTGTGTGGAGAGGAAAATGCCCAATTCACCTGTGTAAACATTGAATTGGTTGCAGTAGATATAGCTTTACTCTAAAAAAAGTCAGAACAAGGATATATAGTAGGTCAGCTGTTTGGATTTGTTGTATGATCAGATTCCAGCCAAACAAATATTTAAGGCATCCTTTTGTAGAACAGATTGGCATTAGAGTTTTGAAGTGTGTCAATAGAACATTATTTTAATTTAATTTAATAAATTTTTATCCCACCGTTAACCCCGAAGGACTCCAGGGCAACAAACAACAAAACTGCAAAAGAATACAATTAAAAGAAAAGAAAAATTATTATTTTTGTTAGAAACAGTCACATATTCTCTCAGCTAATAATTTCAAGGTTTTAAAAGTAGAGCTGAAAATAATGCCAATATATTTCACATCTGGCAAACCAATGCACCTCTTTGGTTTCAGATAGCAGCACATGGGTAGATGAGTAAAAAACCCGGGACACAAATTTTCACAGCCTTCTAGCGGCTATGATAGCTCATTTACCAGAAGTAATGTCTTTAGTGTTAACTCTGGAAGTGTATACTCGATTCTGACCAAACCAAGCCTCCTAGAGCACAATATACATCAGTTTGTTTCACTTCTGCTTTGTTGTTTATGTGTTTCACAGCCTCTGTATAGTCTTGGTCATTCTCAGTTGCAATGATCAAGGCACCTACAAATGCCAGAACATAAAGTACAGGTATGTAGTTTCTCAAGGGTTTGCTTTATGTGGCTCTGCCAAGAAAGCACTGGAGTTTACCATATGTTCATACCAGGGCCGTCTTTCAAACCAGATCCGCCCAGCACCCCTTTTTTTTAAGGTAGGTGAACTCAAAGTTGTTGACCTTTTTTTGGGGGGGGGGTGATCACTCACCTGTAACAACAACGCAGTGAAAAAACTGCTTCTGTTTGATGCTACAGAGTAACAGAATGACAGAGTAGGGGAGATGGGGACTTCCACTTCATTGCTTTTCACTGCCACTGATCAAGAGGAATCGGTATGCATTTGCCACCTCTCAGAGTTCGGCGCCCAGATGCACCACACCCCTTGCACCCCTGGGTAGAGACGGCCCCGGTTCAGACATCACTTCTGTGGCTGAAATCTTATCCTTTTAAGAAATGGGAGAAAAAATGAAGTTACTTTATCAGACTTGAAAACTTGTTTTGAATTACTGGTTACTAATCATCCAATACAGAGGTGCTTGTCTTTGTACTAAACTACAATTGTTTGGGTCTTCTCTTTCTCCCTTTCCCCTTTCTCTCATGTGTCTAGGAATGACTTGCTGATGGTTTGCCGCCAACTGAACATGGAGGATTCTGTGGCTGAGATCATGCATCAACTTGGCGCAGATGAAAGTGGGAAGATTTCCTTTCAGGAATTCACACGATGCCGCATGCAGCTTGTGCGAGAAATCAGGAAGGAAGAAGTGGAACTCTCTGTGAAATCAGATGACTCTTGCAAAAAGAAAACTTTAAGGGATAGAATAGCTTCCTGGCCAACAAGCAGCAATAACAGTTTGGGTAAGCGTTGTTTCATTATGCCTCCATTGTCTAAAAGTAAAGATTACACAGATACGGCCACCATCGTGGTATTATCTAGTTCAGGCTTCCTCAACCTCGGCCCTCCAGACTACAATTCCCATCATCCCTGACCACTGGTCCTGCTAGCTAGGTATCATGGGAGTTGTAGGCCAAAAACATCTGGAGGGGCGAGATTGAGGAAGCCTGATCTAGTTTACTGGAGTAAATCATTTTCTTTCCGGCATGCTTGTTTTAGCATCATTTGCGGAATTTGTGCGTGTATTTTAAACTATACATATTGGGAACATACTACAAACTGCTATGTGTAAAACATTTTGCTAAACTTGGCTGTACATTTATTTCCTACGTCTATGCACAGGTGTGCTTTGGAAAATGTATGAAGTGGTCATCAAGAACTCCCCATTGATACTTGCTTAGTTCTCAAGCTTATGGTTCTGGCAAGTAGCAACAGCTTGTTTCTCTGCATGAAAATCAGAGAACTGGGAAAGAGGATTTTAGGCTGCATCTGTTTCGGGCAGCTCTACCCCTAATAGTTGTTTATTGTTTTTTTTAAAAAACACTGCAGTTTTAAGACCAGAGTTAACCTGATCTCATTTTGACTGAAGTTCCACAAAACCAGGAAATTGATGCCTTTATAGATGCACCATGTGATCAGCAGTGATGCTGTACGTTGTCACAGACTGATGTGGTGTTTCCCCCCTGAGAAGTTAGGCAATGATGTGTCCTTGCTTCCATCTTATTAAACTTCTTCTTGACTGATCTTCCCACAAATGTGGGTTCAATAACTTCTCATCCTCTTGCAAACCTTTTTAGAACTTAGACGATTGCTCATTTGATTTGCAGATTACTGTAGGAAAGAATATCTAACTATACAATATATATATAAATGAAGGCCAAGTGTTCCAAGACCATGGATAGCCACAAGTTAGAACAAGTTGATTCCTGCAAGTATCTCAGGAATGGCTTTTATTACCAACTGGACTGTGCAATGCAAATTAGCACAGTCCGAACGAAAATATACACTAATTGCATTGCCTTGATATTTCTTCACAAAAAGCAGTAAATTCGTTGCAGCACCCTATGGGTGAACACAGCAAAAGTTGCGAACCAGAATTTGTATGGAGCCTCAATCTGGTTTTCTGGGCTTAAGTTTTCATTAGGAACAGCTTGGTGTTTCTTTCTTGGACCTATACTGGGCACACCTAAATGTGTCGCTAGTACTACCCTTAACCATGAAAGTCAGACTTAGCTCATTAAAACTTGGAATCTGCTTTCTTGCCCCTCCTATATTTCTCTGTTGTATCAGGTATTGCTCAATTCTTTTGTATCTATGTGGGAAAGAGAGTTAATGGGGGAAGTTTCTGTTGCTGGTTCGTCTTCTTTTTATCTGCTGTCTTTGTACCTAGTGCAAATCTATGGTTTAGAGAATAAAAGATACAGATTTGAAAAAAAGCTACATGCATCAGCTAATGGACCACGTGCAGTACAGTCTGGGCCTGTCTTAGTCTGCTTTTAAGAAATTCATATCACATCTACATTTTTCTGTAGTTACCTAAGTACAGAATAACAGTTTTGTTGACACATTTTAACGTTTTGCCCTCTAAGATCCTACATAGCAAATTAGCCAAACTTCTCTTTAAGGATAGGTGCCATCCTTGCAACATATTAGAGCTTGAAAAAGTTTCTCCTGGCCACTGAATGCTGTACCAGATTAAGTTTCCGAACCGGACTGAAGTTTATTCGGAGGCATCCCCACTTTTAATGGGTTGCAGTGATCTTACTTAGAGATTTCCAGAGCAGAGGCGACAGAAGTTAGGCTATCTCTGTCCAGATATGGTGGCCCTGCCAAAGCTGATGGGTCAACAATGGATAGGGAAGTATGTTCAAGCAATATACCCTCTCATTCAAAGGGAGCAAAGATTGCAGCCTTGCTGGTAGCATCAACTTCTGTGCTTTAGTTTTAGTAGTGAACAAGCATTCAACCTGTATAGGATGTCAAAGTAGGGCACATAATGTTAAGCATTCCATAAATTTCTTTTTGGTGGAGAGGCCTACTTAATTCACATCTTTTTCTGGATGCCCTTTAAAAGGCCATTATGTGTGAAAACATACTTTGTGCTGTGTAGGTAGTTTAGACTGTTAAGGGTTATTTTATAATAGCAAGATGCAATATTTTGCAATCTCTTAAAAATTCCTTCATTAATAGAAAACATATGTTCTTAAAAAACCTGGTTTCTCATGAAGTCCTAGCCTTTTAATTACGTATATTATGTGAAACTGTTAGTATTTTGCTATCCTACTTGGAGCTGTCTGAGTTCACAGCCCAGATGCTTGATTGTCGACACAGAAGAATATAAGCATTTCTTAATTTTATATTAGGTTATATATAAATAAGTAAATGCAACTTTCTTAAGTGGGTATTAGCTTCCTAGTAAGTTTACTTAGGATTGCAGGTTTAGTTGCCACCAGGGTGGATTTGATTTAAATCAAACCGATTTAAATCATTATTTAAATCACTAGTCAGTAAGACTTGATTTAAATCATTTTTTACAGAAAGACTCATTCTTGCTGGTATACTCTTAATATTTACAACCAGTAGGAAGGTTTCATTTTTGGAATAATAAATTTTCAGAGTAGTTTTTACAGTTATATCAAAAAATACTGATTTGGTTATACTATTAGAAATACATAGACCGATAATTATGAAATTATTGTGAGGTTTAGTAAGTTAACTGTTTATATTTGGACAACTTTTCTGCTGTACTTTATTGGAAGGAGAAAAATAATAATTTCCTCAATAACAATTTAAACAATCAATTTAGCTAAAACAATAACATTATAGCATATGTATCCGTGTTTGTTAACTGATGTGGTTAAACTTTTTTTAAAAAAAACAAAAACCTTAGACTGAGTTTTAGCACACATGAAAAACTTAAAACAAATCCTTATTTCCTGATGAATAGCCTTTGGACTATAACAGAACTTAAATAGAAAACTATCTTTAGAAAGATTTTTCCTCCAAAAGCAGTTTATTTTAAAAATCCAATTTAAATTAAAAAAAACTGATTAAAAAAAACTGATTTAAATAAAAAAACTGATTTAAATTTTAAAAATCCCCTTTTTAAAAAATAATCATTGATTTTTATCCACCCTGGTTGCCAGCCCTTGACATGATAGTTTAATTAGATTTGTAATATGAGAGTGAATAATGAATTGATCAAGGCCAGAATCTTAAGCATTAGGCCATGAATGGGGAACCTGTGACCTTTCCAATGTTGCGGGACTACATATCCCATCATCCGTGATCATTGGCCAGGCTCGTTGAGATGGATAAATGTTGGAATCCAACAGTGTCTGGAGGGGCACAGGTTCCCCATCTCTACTTTAGGAGATCATTTAAACCAATTTTTTTCCAAACTTGGGTCTCCATCTGTTTTTGGACTACGATTCCCACCATTCCTAGCTATTAGGACCAGTAGTCAGGGATGATGGGAATTATAGTCCAAAACAGCTGGACACCCAAGTCTGGGAAACACGGATTTAAACCTAGAATGAAAAAAACCACACCTATGCCTTAGGCAAAGATCACAAGATGACCTGGCTGGTAGCCAGATTCTGGCCCAGATTTGTAGCCACAGATCATCCTCCAGAATAAAATAGCTTGCTAGGGAAAAGCTGAAGTCGCCCTTTGGGGTGCCTCAGGGTCAATTTTTATGGTAGCCCAAATCTGCTCTAATTGTATATTTTATCTTTATGAATGCTGTCATCATTGTGTTATACGGTCTTTGACCGTAATAAATTATCTATCTAACACACCTATGCCTTGTTCTTCTCTAGTTCTAAATAATTGTCTGCTAAAAGTATGGTCTTTGTTTATTAACTCAATTTCAAACTAACTTTATAAATAATTTTATGAACTATACACTTCATTTGCCAATTGTTTAAAAGCATTGGTGATAATTTTGTATCAAGAATGTGAGCAAAAGTTACTTTGAAATAAAATTACCGATATACTTTTGTGCAAGCTTTTGTTTAATGTTTATGCTGAGGGATGCAATTGCAGTGATAGCTGTTTACAGCTTGAACTGTGTCTAGCTACTGCCCTTTTTCTGAGGTGTGTGCCTAATCCTGGCTACTTAAGCTGAAAAATTCCAGAGAAACTGTGACTTAGTTCTCTAGAATTATGTTTCATCATGTATGCGATTGACACTGACTTTGCTGCTGTTCGTTGGTGAACTACACAGCTCTTTTCACCAGAGGGTTAACTGACAAGATAGCATTAGGGTGCCACCTACTGAAAAAAGAAGACAAAACAGTCCTGAAAATCTTTTGCACAGGTTGGAGGGCTGGGAGAGATGTGATAGTGCAAATGAGGTGGTTTTTGAGCTTTAAGAATGGGGCAGGTATAGAATGCAGGCCATTGAAAGTATCCAATGTGTTGATATTCCATGACAGTCTGAAACTGTTCTGCTTGTAGAGAGTTAGCATATTGCTAATGTTTGTCCAATAGAATTGAGCCAAATGCTAAAAGTACCTAATTTTGACTAGATTGGAAATGTGATTTGCCAGACTATATCCTGATCCCTCAATGCAAAAAGTGAAGTTACAGGGAACCAGGCAGAGGGCCTTCTCGGTAGTGGCACCCTCCCTATGGAAAGCCCTCCCATCAGATGTTTAAGGAAATAAACAACTATTTTACTTTTAGAAGGCATCCTGTTTAGGGAAGTTTTTAATGGTTGATGTTTTATTGTGTTTTTAATATTCTGTTGGGAGCCGCCCAGAGTGGCTGGGGCAACCCAGTCAGATGGGTAGCTAACAACAACAACAACAACAACAACAACAACAACAACAACAACAACAATGTTGTAGCTCAGAACTCTATGCCCTCTTCTGCTTTAGAGTTTGGCTGTAAAATTTCATGGGCATTTAGTTTTCATGTTGGTCTTCTGATGATATAAGATTACGGCTCTTATTACTATGCACAGCACTCTCCAGAATAAGCGTTTGTAGGTAAGTAATACCTCTTTTTAGTGGAGCCAAGGGATAAAAATAATATTGGGAGTTCTCAAACAGAACAAACATGCAAATTGATTTTAAGGCTTGTGGTCATAACAGCAGATTGGCTTTTTATGTGTATTGGCACTGAATTTGTATTTCTATTATGTATGCTTTAAATGCCATCGCTGGTGTTGTTGCACACCATGCTGGGAGTAAATTAATGTTAGCAAGTAGATGTACTATCCTCAGATGGCTACCATCGCCAACTAAGCTTTCCTCTGAGTAGACCCACTGAAATAGAAGGTCCTAAGTTAGTCATTTCAGTGGATCTGCTCTGTGCAGGACTAACATTGGATACAACCCGGGTTGGGAATAAGCTTCCTTGAAGTGAGCAGTGTTTGCTTAAGAGTAAACATGCATCGAATCGGGCACTCCTGTCTGTAAATAGATTAAGACAACATGACTTTCCAAAGAACTATTTATCTTAGTTGCAGAAGAGCATTGGTGGGGGAAAAGTGGCAGTCATGTTTACGCAGAACAATCTAACACGAAGAACTTTGTGGTAAACATGTTAACTGTGTTTTGCTCCAAGGTTTTACTGCCATTAGCATAATGTCAAGATAAATGACCTATTGTAAGAACTGTGCATCCCATTTTCTGTGTTCTCTGCAGCTGATATGTGCAGTTTTCATTAAATTGTCTTGTGTGTGAGTAATGGTGTAGGTCAGTCTTAATTAAATAGAAAGCAAATGATTTGTTGTGAGTCCCCTCCGAAACAGATATGCCATACTGTAGCTTTGCTGGCAATCACTTTATTTTTGTTTTCTGAACTTCAGGGGGAAGAGCCCACAATTATGTAGCTAGAAACACAGCCAACCATGCAGAAGAGGGAGATATCAGTAGACTAAGGGGGAGACTGAGGTATGCACAAACACATAAAATCTGTTGCGGGGGGACCCTAAGGGGAGAAATCTCAAAATTAGCTACTTGGGAACTAAATGACATGGATTTTTGAGTGGGGAGGGGGGCAAGGTTGAAATAAATTTGGCATCTTTATAATAGAATGTTTTCCCTTAAGCAGAATCTGATAAAATTGGGACATTTATATAGTTGCTCTGATCTTTCAAGGCTTGCATAATAAATTCTTATGCATTTTTATTGTCTTATGCATCCTATAATTACATAAAAGGAAGAATCGTAGCATTTGTTCTCTATAAAAGCTGTGAACTGGTCATTAATAATGGGTGGGTTGGAGAAAAAAAGGGGGCATCTCAATTTGTAGGCTTCAGGTTTGTAAATCTGTCAAGTTTATTGCCCCGGAAAGCAACTTTTCTGGGTGCAAAAGTTACCTATAGAATTGCCAGAGTTCTTGCTTTGAAAGACTTGCTTTCACTTGAAGCATTTTTTAAATTGGAGCTGGAAATGGGATTCCTGCCTTGATAATTCCTCATACAGAAGCAGAAGTAAGTGGGGGAGAGGCAGCTGGCTGGAAGAGCAGGAGAGGTACTGGTATTGGTTAACACCAAGCCTAGTGTTTCCCAAACTTGGATCTCCAACTGTTTTTGGACTACAGTTCCCATCATCCCTAGCAGCTGGTGAACCAAGTTTGGGAAACACTGACCAAGCCCCTTACCCCCCCCCCTTGCAAAAGCAGCTGCTCTTGTTTCTGGGAGGTATTTTCATCAGGACTGGGCTCCACAGCCTGTAGACCATTAGCCTGAGTGGCTGCAGCTGTTCAGGGTTCTCTCCCCAAACCAGTTCACCTGCACTGGTGTCTTTGGGTTAAGGCATGGGCTCAGCCCCTTTTATTGTTTTGTAGACTTTGTGAGCAATGTTTATCTCCTTCTCTGGAGGTGAGAGACTGGATGTGGTCTAGATGTGGGTGCGAGGCAGGAGGGAGTGTGGAATTTTTGTGAGTCACATCCGGCTTTTGTTTTTGTAAATGTCTCCTTGTGGATGTTCCCCAGACACTGCTCTCTGCTGCGTTTCTATGTCTTTGAGGTGGGTCAATGATGTTATGTGTTGGGGCCAGGGTCAAGGGCGGGATGGGAGTGGGACTGGTATCCATTGGTGAAGAGGAGTCCATCAGAACCCGTGCTCTTTCTGCTTCGCCCACTGTATTTCAGGATCTGGGGATACTGGGCAGCCAACCCTCTGGCCTGGTGGTGCTGTTGCTAAATGCCTTGTCTGCCCAGAATAAAACACCACTCATCCACTGTCAGGGTTGGAGCCAGGCTTAGGTCAGCAAAATAAAACAATAAGTCACCCAAGGCCAATGAAGTTAACTGCTTATTCAAGGAAACAAACCACAGCTCCGGCCTAGGGTTACCCTCTGCAACCTTTTCCAGGTCTTGCCCCAATGAAGCAGTTGCGAATACTGAAGGTCCCGGCCTTTCCAATGTCCACTAGGACTCTTGTCCAGGGTCTTTCCCACACTGTGATTATTATTTCCATTGTACTGTCTCCGTGTCCCTGCCCCATGTACGTTGAGGCCAATGGTAGGGCCATGGAGGTTCATGCTTGCCACAGGGTCATTGCCTGTACTTTGGGGCAAAGTTCTACCCTCCATTTATTTCAAAAAGAATAGAATAGAATAGAATAGATTCTTTATTGTCATTACACAAGTGCAACATTGCACAAGTGCAACGAAATTGGATGCCATCCCTTAAAAACAACAAAAGCAAAACAACAACAACAACCAAACAAACCACATTCCAGCCACACCCACACCAACACCCATCAAACTCCCAGGTCACACTATCGAGTTACAGCGTTCAAAAAGGCCACAGCTCTTGGATAGAAACTGTTTTTCAGTCTATTTGTCCTTGACTTGATGTTTCTATATCTCCTGCCAGAAGGCAGTAGTGCAAACAGACTGTGTCCCGGGTGAGATGAATCCTGCAGGATGTTGTTTGCTTTCCTAAGACAACGGGAACCGTACAGTTCTTCCAAAGATGGGAGAGGATGACCAATAATCCTTTGGGCTGTGGTTATGACCTTCTGGAGCACCTTCCTCTCCCTAGCTGTACAACTGGAGAACCAAGTACAAATACAGTATGTAAGAATGCTCTCTATGGAGCCTCGGTAGAAGGACACCAGCAGTCTCTCACTCAGATTGTTCTTCTTTAAAAGTCTGAGGAAATAAATTCTCTGCTGGGCCTTCTTCACCAGAGCAGTGGTATTTGCGCTCCAAGTCATGCCCTGATCGATAGTTACTCCCAAAAACCTGAATTCCGCCACCCTCTCCACCCGTTCCCCGTTGATATACAAGGGCTGAATGTCCGCCTTTTTTTCCCTGTAATCCACCACCAATTCCTTGGTCTTAGCCGTATTAAGAGCCAGATTGTTCTCTCCACACCAAACACAGAGCCGCTCCACCTCGTCCCGATAGGCGGACTCATCCCCTCCTGAAATGAGCCCTACCACCGTAGTGTCATCAGCAAACTTGATGATTTTGTTGCTGGAATAGATGGCTGTACAGTCATACGTATAGAGAGCATAGAGCAGGGGACTCAACACACAACCCTGTGGTGAGCCGGTGTTAAGGCTAAGGGCTGTGGACATATGTGACCCTACTCTAACCCTCTGAGAACGTTCTGACAAAAAATCCAAAACCCAGAGACAGGTGGAGTTGGAGAGTCCAATCGCCTCTAGCTTGGACACCAGTCTATGGGGGAGGATAGTGTTAAAAGCAGAGCTAAAATCCACAAACAGCAGCCTCACATAACTCCCCGGCTGCTCCAGATGGGACAGAGCAGCATGGAGAGTGGTGGTGATAGCGTCTTCTGTGGATCTATTTGCCCTGTATGCAAACTGGTAGTTGTCAAAAGTTGATGGAAGACAGGAAATAATGTGACGGCGCACCAGTTTCTCAAAACACTTCATGATGATTGGAGTCAGTGCAACTGGTCTGTAGTCATTCAAACTACTGATTGTGGATTTTTTAGGCAGAGGGACAATAGTTGACGACTTCAGGCAGGGTGGGACAATAGACTGGTGTAAGGACTTATTGAAGATCTTAGTAAAGACCCTCGCCAGCTGATCCGCACAGCCCTTCAACACCTTTCCAGTGATGCCATCAGGTCCAGCCGCCTTCCTCGGATTCGCCATCCTCAATACCTGTCTCACCTCATGTTCCTCTACCGTGAATGAGGGGCCCCTATGGGCTGGTGGCTGTAATACCGGCGTCTCAGGTGGCTCCTTCTCGAAGCGAGCAAAGAAGAGGTTAAGCTCCTCCGCCAGCAAAGGGTCACCGTCAACAGCACCAAGGTTAGGTTTGTAGTTGGTAATATGCTGAATCCCCTGCCACATCTGTCTTGTGTTGTTGCTCCTTAAATTATCCTCAATCCTCAGCCTATAATCCAATTTTGCCCGTCGAATACCCCTCTTCAAGTTTGCTCTTGCCACACTGTAAAGCTGCACCTCGCCTGACCTGAAAGCCCTGTTCCTTTCCCGCAACAGGCACTGGACCTCTCTATTCATCCAGGGTTTCTGATTGGGGTAAAACCGGATGGATTTATTTACTGTGACAGTGTCTGTGCAGTGATTGATATAGCACAGAACTGCCACCGTGTGCTCCTCCAGGTCTGAACGATCGAAAATATCCCAATTGGTTCTCTCAAAACAGTCCTGCAGCTGGTGAATAGCACCTTCAGGCCAGATTTTAACAGATTTTAATATTGTGGGAGCCCGTTTCCTGAGTGGGATATATGCTGGTACCAGGAACAGAGACATATGGTCGGACTGGCCCAAGTGTGGCAGCTGTAAAGCCCTATAGCCGTGATTTACATTCGAATAAACTTTATCCAGTGTCTTGTCCCCTCTTGTGGGACATTTCACATGCTGATAGAGCGTTGGGAGCACTGTTTTAAGTTCAACATGGTTGAAGTCTCCCGCAATGATGTGCACAGCTTCAGGATACTTGTCTTGCTGGCTGCTGATAAGGCTCTGCAGGCATCCCAAAGCCAAGTTGGCATTGGCATCTGGTGGCACGTACACACCAGTTAACATAACAGCTGTGAACTCCCTAGGGAGATAGGCTGGTCTACATTTAACAGCCACATATTCCAAATCCGGTGAACAGTGACTGCCCACAGTCTTCAAATTATTGGACCAGCATTTGTTCACATATACACACAGCCCCCCTCCTTTGGTTTTTCCGAAGTCCATGCCTCGGTCATGACGATGTACCGCACAGCCTTCCAACTGAATAGCTGTGTCTGGTATGGACGGTTGAAGCCATGTCTCAATGACAAATAAAACGCAGCAATCTTTTACAAGGCTGTTCTTTGCTGCCTGCAGCCTCAATTCATCCATCTTGTTGGCAAGAGATCTCACATTAGCAAGAAATATGCTAGGGAGCGGTGGTTTAGATGGACTCCTCTGCAATCTTACCAGGACGCCAGCCCGACAACCCCGCCTTTGCCTCCTGTCTCTACGCCGCCTTCGCCGGTATTTTACCCCTTTGGGGCAAAGTTCTACCCTCCATTTATTTCAAAAAGTGCACAGTTTAATGTTCAAGTTCCACTGGTTTCGGTGGAACTGGAATTCTCCGAATTCTCCTGATTTGTGATTCATGGTTTTCTTTAGCGATTCAATCATGTGTTAAGCCTATTCTTTACCTGACTATCTCAAATAAAGTCTAGCAGCACAGTGCATACTTTTCTTTTTTAGCAGTGCTCTGACATACGTTGGATTTTACTGGTGTATAGTTGAGAACTATAAGCATTATATGAGCAGAAGTCACCATTATGCATGGAGTTAATACAAATTTTGGCATTTAACTACCTTGGCTCAGTTCAGTGCACTGCAGCTGTTCTCTGATTGTTCAGATATTGTTGTGATTAAGTGGGGATTTTGTGTATCATTTTTCTCATAGAAGATGCAGCTGGAAATCTTACAGAACAAGGGTATAGAATGATGATTCCTTTACATTTATTTTATGGTGAAACATAAAACAATTACTGGTTTCTGGAAAATAGTTTTCTTATGTTTGCATCCTAACTTCCCTTATCAGGTGCTTTAAGGAGCATGTATGCTCACTTAAGGTTCACAGGTCAAAACAATAAGGTCACAGTGAAATTTGCTTAATAATGATTTCACTGTGACCTTGTTGTTTTGACAAATCATAGCAAGGTAGCTTAAAATAAAATACCAGCCTAAAAGAAGAGTTAGCTTCTTAAATACAGAAAAGAAGAAAGAAACCGAAATAAAAGCTGTTCATCAGGCACTGATTACAAAATAATGGGAGTGCTAGATTCCCCGTAGAGGAAATGCAGATAGGATAATGGAGGGCATCATTGAAAAAGTCCTGTTTCCTGTCACAATTCAGCTTCCTTTGGAAGTCAGAGTGACCCAGAACAGAGCATTAGAGACCATTCTTAACACCCAGGTGGTTTCACGCAAGGAAAACTGGTCCTTAATGTACCAGTCACTTAGGGTCAATATCTGCACTTTGAATTTTGCGTAGGAACAGATGGGAAGGCAGCACAACACTTTGTGAACTGAAGAGATGTGTTCCATTTGTCTGATTCCAGTTAATCAACTTACTGATGTGCTCTGCACTAATTGCATTTCTCCAGCAAGCAACACCATGTGCTCTGAATGAGATGCTATCGGTGCAGGAATAACTGCGGCTATACCAGGGGTCAGTAACTTTTTTCAGCCATGGGCTGGTCCCCCGTCCCTCAGACCATGTGGTGGGCCGGACTATTTTTTTTTGGGGGGGGGGAATGAACAAATTCCTATGCCCCACAAATAACTCAGAGATTCATTTTAAATAAAAGGACACATTCTGCTTGTTGAATAGTGGGTAGACATGGCAGACGACAGTGGGATTTCTCCAAAGCAGCTCTTTATTTTGTAAGCTGGAACAGAACTGAACAGCAAACAGCTCAGCCGGCCTGCTTTTATAGGCAGCCGGCTGTCAACATTGTAGCAACAACAACCCAGGGTTTCCTGCCTAAAATAACTGATGTGGACCTGAGTGAAAACTATCTACAGTATCCCCCTGCTGGCCCAGGGTGAGAACTTCAGTACAGAACACTGCTCATGTAAAAACACACTGATTCCCGGACTGTCCACAGGCCACATTGAGAAGGTGATTGGGTCGCATCCGGCCCCCGGGCCTTGGGTTGCCTACGCCTGGTCTAGACTGTCTTTATCAGGAGAGACTGTAACTGGTGCATTAGCCTAAGCTTTTGAAAGGTGCTTTGTGCCAGTGCGATTGAGACTGCTTGGATAAGGCTAACAGCACCCCTAAACTACCAACCTGATATTTCAGGGGAAGTTGAGCACAGAGGAGGTAGGTTTTATCCCTCCATATGCCTTTACAATACCCTTGGGCATCAACAACTGAAACTCATTCAGCCACCTAAATAAGTGCTTTCAACAAGATTGGCAAAAAATAGTGTCCAAATCAAAGTAGCTATAAATACAGGATATATTATCCTTAAAATATTTTACAAACAGGACCCTACAAGCCTCTGAGGGCTCATGTCATTCTGAAGTTAACACATTTTTGCCTTTGAAGCAAGCTTTTCAGTGGGATTGGGAAATAGCAATTTGCCCAAGGCTATGGAATGAACTTAATGAGTATTAAAGATTGAACAGCTAAATAAGATTATTCCGTGAGCCCCCAGGATAGATAAAATGGTTACTAAATATTTAGTAAATATTTTAACGTGCACATAGTAACCAAAACGCAGTTATTTCCCAAGTGTACTTGTGGTTATACACAGTGCTATTTTTCTAGAAAAAGAGGTGCCGGAACCCCATGAACGCCTCCCTTGTTCTCTTATAATGCCAGTGGCGCCCACCTGAGAGGTGCCGGAACAGAGTTCCACTGAGTTCCAGCTGAAAAACAACAACCCTGTTTATGCATAAGGCAGGTTATGTCACAACTCTTTTGTATAGAGAGCTGGCTCTGGTAATCCATGTGTGTAGAACAAGGACCTCTTGCTCCTACCTCCGCTGTGAGATGCTGCCATTTTTACAGTAGGACATTCTTGACTTTATGGAACATAGAACAATATTGAACCTTCTTGTTTTTGTGTTCACTTACCCTGAAGCTAGTAAGTTTCGATAGGGTGCTTCGAAAGGAGGACATCATAATCAACCACAAAAGAGTCGCCAAACATGTAAAGAAATAACAATCTTTGTGCCATGGCCTGTTCGTAGTTCACAAAATGTTATGAATTTATCCCAAGAAGAATGATTGGGCTTGGCATGAAATAGGATTTGGTTTTGTGTGCTTGGAACTACCCTTTGTGGTTTTCTGCTATTGATTTCTCTCTTCCTCTTTCTTTGTAGTTTACCAAGAAGTATGTTCTTCATTTCTGTAGCTGCACCATTAGTTTAAATAAATGAATCAGCTTTCCCCCTGCTCGTGTTCATCTTGACATCATACAAATCTATAACTGATCTGTTTTATCCAGTTAACCTACCGTTTTTTTCGCCCTATAGGACACACTTTTTCCCCTCCAAAAATGAAGGGGAAATGTGTGTGCGTCCTATGGGGCGAATGCAGGCTTTCGCTGAAGCCTGGAGAGCGAGAGGGGTCGGTGCGCACCGACCCCTCACGCTCTCCAGGCTTCGCACACCTCTCCGCAAGCAGCTGGGAGCTCGAGCCTGGGGGGGGGGGATAATTTTTTCCCCTTTATTCCCCCCCCCCCAAAAAAAAACTAGGTGCGCCTTATGGGACAGTGCGTCCTATAGGGCGAAAAATACGGCATTTGGTTTAATTTATATATATTTTTTTTTTTAATGGTTTGACCAATTGAAAATATGAACCTGATTAGTCAGGACACCAGGTATTTTAATTTTTTGTCTCAATTCAAAAACTAAAATAATGACAGCTGAGAACATCTTAAAGGCACTCTTGTCTCACAAAGGTGTTAAAGTACTTGAAAAATCATTTACATCTAGTGTGTAGCTATGCAAAATGACCTAACAAGCACCAGAAGTCCAAGTTGCTGTTTCCTACACTCAGTATAATGTTAGAATATGATAAACACACTCATCTCCTTGTGATCAATTGTCCATTACAACTGAAGATCACCTGCTATTGATTTCAGTTAAAAAGAAAAACCATAAGGGGAAAATATGTTTGATGCCAGAGGATCGAAGTAGTGGAGAAAACAGATGTTTATAAATAGTGTTTCCTCAAGCTGATGTATGTATTTTTATTGCAGGAAAAGGCATTTTATATAGATTTGTGTCTAGATTGTTTTGAAAATAACTTTATGCTGCACTATGTCCAGCATCTTAAAATAGTCTTTTTTTTTTTAATGAGTCTTAGGAAGACTGAAAATAGACTTCATTGATACGGTGTGAACCAAAATGCTCATTTTTTTAAAAAAATTTAAAAGGTGCACAATTGCTACTAATCGTTTGGCACTTCACTGTTTGGTTTCCTTTCACACTTAATCATTTTGAACAAATTGGATCAATTTAACTGAAAATGTGATGCAGACATGACTGTGTAAACAAACATAAAACTGTTCAGCTAGATCAGTCAAACACACTCCTATAAATATCCCAGCAAAATTTATCATCATGGGTAAGCTTCAGGTTACTAAGAGATGGTATGGCTATGTTAGGTTTTTAAGATATTCAAGTTCGTATTTCAACCTACCCTGTAAAATGGAAGGTAAAGCTATACAGTATTTTGTTTTTTGAAGCTCCGCCCCTCAAGGGTTATAAGCTCATTTTTTCTTAGTGGTTTATTGTAAAGGACGTTTCTTAACTTGCATGTAAAGGAGGTTTATCATAACTTGCATGTTGTGTTAAATACACACTTTGGTGTTATGTGATTTTTTTAAATAAAATAAAATAAAATCACATTTCTGGGTAGAGTTAGGACTGGGAACTCATGCTTTCACAGCTTTGTCTCCCCATCTCAATCCAGCTGTTACTTGTGTCGGGAAGGAAGCTGCTGTGAGGGAGGCTGACATTTAGGCTAGGTGGAAGTTGTGGCGTTGGAGTGAAGGGTGCTGGCAGATAACCAGGAAATAAAATTAAGATAATAAAATTGTAGAGTTTGAAGGGCCCTTGAGGATCATCTTCTAGCCCAGCCTCCTGCAATGCAGGAATATGCAGCTGTCCCATATGGGGATTGATCCTGCAATCTTGGCGTTATCAGCACCACTCTCTCTAACCAACCAAGCTATCCACTGGGGAACACCATGAAAAAGTTAAAAATGAGGATGGGCAATATTCTCTTGAGGGTGTGGAGAAACAGGTTGCTTTACCCTACATGGGATTATTAAGAATTCCCTTCTTTGCTATGGAACATACTGGGAGGTATTTTACTAGTTTGATATGAATTGCGACCAACACTTCAATATACTGTTGTAATTTCTGTGGTTAGTTTTAGCTTTTCTGGGGTGTTTCATACTTTTCTGAGCTGATTATGCTGTTACAGTATAGTAGTGATGGTGGCGATTGTTTCTGCTTGGGAGCTCAGAATGTTGAATGTGTACTCAGTAAAGCTTTATTAATATGTGCACATAATTGTTCAATAAAACAGTTTCTCTGCTGCTACTTCAAGAGCTTACGGCCTACTTATCCTTACATTTTAATCTAATAAGGTCACTGTCTCAGCAGAACATTTCCCCCCAGTCTGTTTTCAACAGAATATGTTCTCTTTTATTAGCTGTAGAAGTATTAAGGTAACAGGGTAGTTGTTTTGAGGCCCAGTAATCAAATCTCTGAACTGAATATGAGGAAGTGTTGAATGGTGACAAGAGGTATCCTTGTTAAATATAGTATTCTTATTCTTATTTATTGTTTTAAATTTGTATACCAACCTATACCCGTTGATCTCAGGGAGATTCTCAACATAAAATCACAATATGAAAAACATAAAATACATAATAAAAACAAAGACAACTCTATAACCTCCCCTTTCACAGCACATTTGAAAAGGGCAGCAGATGTCAATCAGTCAATGGCCTGGTTTTCACCTGGTGCCTAAAGGTATATAATGAAGGTGCTAGCTGAACCTCCCTGGGGGGAGAAGAAAAGGCCTGTTCTTGTGTTGCCACTCTCCAGACCTCTCATGGAGGAGGCACCTGAAGAAGGGCCTCAGAAGATGATCTCAGGGTCCTTGTAGATTCACGTGGAGAGAGGTTTGAGATCACTTATCCGGAAGTGCACTCAATCAAAATTTGTGGAATTTTGATGTAATTTATTTGGGGTGTGATTTGCTTCCCTGTTGACCTTCTGCTGGACCTGAGTTAACAAAGGGGGATGCCGGTATAGAAGTTTGTTTCCATGCACACTACCAGCATGGAATGAACTGGGTCATTATAAGGCTGCTCAAGTACATCTGGGGTCTGTAGTCAGACCACACAAAGGAGAGAAGACTGAAGTGAGCAGGCAGGCAAAAAAACAAAACCCTGCTCTGGTGATTGGTGCAGATCACTAAAAACATGCAAAGGGGTCTGTTCTGAAGTGTAACGGTATCTGTTTCACAAAGACTGAAGAAGAGTACAGTGGTACCTCAGGTTAAGTACTTAATTCGTTCCGGAGGTCCGTTCTTAACCTGAAACTGTTCTTAACCTGAAGCACCACTTTTGCTAATGGGGCCTCCTGCTGCTGCTGCGCCACTGGAGCATGATTTCTTTTCTCTCTCTTTTTTATATATTATATTTTTATTAGTTTTCAAATACAAAAACAAATTCATACATTCCATACATCTTAATTACATCTTACTTCTCTTTTTTGACTTCCCTCAATTTGTCTGCCATTCCTTCCTATTGTTACTTTTTACACATTTCTGCCCTTTTAACCCTTTCCCCTCACAGAGCTTCCTTAAAGCTTACAAACGTAATTTTATTATCACTCAGTTTTTGCATATATTGGATAAACTTTTCCCAATCTTCTGTAAATCTTTGATCTCGTCGATTCCGGATCCTTCCTGTCATTCTGTCCAGTTCTGCATAATCCATCATTTTAGTTCTCAATTCTTCTATCGTAGGTAATTCCTCCTGTTTCCATTTCTGGGCCATCAATATTCTTGCTGCTGTCACTGCATATAAACATAACTTCCTTCCTTTCTTATTTATCTCATTACCTGTAATGCCTAGTAAAAATGCTTCTGGTTTCTTAACAAATGTATATTTCAACATTTTCTTCAATTCATTATAAATCATTTCCCAAAAGCATTTTACCTTCTTACATTCCCACCAAATATGAAAAAGGTACCTTCTTTTTCTTTACATTTCCAACATTTGTTACTTATCTTATACATTTTTGCTAACTTCACAGGTGTTACATACCATCAGTACATCATTTTCATAACATTTTCTTTTATAACTGTGCATGCAGTGAATCTTAAACCATCTTTCCAAAGTCTTTGGCCCAGTCGATCATAACTGATTTTACCTCCTCATCCTTCGTACACCATTCCAGTAATATCTTATACATTTTTGCTAAATTCTTATAATCATTATTCAATATTTCTGTCTGAAATTTTGATTCTTTGTCAGCAAAACCCCTCTGATTTAAATCTTTTCTAAACATCTCATTAATTTGAAAATAATGCAGCCAGTCATTCACATAGTCCTTAACTTCTTCAAATGATCTCATTTTCCATTTTCCTACACTTTTACACATTAACTTCTCATATGTCACCCAACTCCGTCATATTGACTTTCTTCACACTTATCGCCTCCAACGGTGCATGATTTCTCTTCTCATCCTGAAGCAAAGTTCTTAACCCAAGGTAATATTTCTGGGTTAGCGGAGTCTGTAACCTGAAGCTTATGTAACCCAAGGTACCACTGTAGAAGATTCATATGGTGTAGCGTTGGTCTTCTTGGAAGAGTCATTGGTTCTGGAATGCCTTTGTGACCAAAGGGTGGAATTATTATTAATAGACTATCAATCATGTGCACGGGGCATTACAAATTAGCAGCAAGAAGACAGGCCCCTGAAAAAAAGGGAGCAAAGGAAACTTAAATTATCATATTCAGCCCAGGAGTTTGGCTGGTGGAAATGAAATTAAGCAGGGAAAGACCATGCATTCAGATTACATAGATGTATTTAATTTCAGTAGGGGCTGAGGACCAGGGCCTTGTCTCAAGAACTCCAGTGAAAATGTGAGGTTTGGGAAGAGATTGGAAGGAAGGAAGGTACTATCATGGAGGTTGCCTCAAGATCTCAACTACTGTGATCACGCAAGTGGAGAAGATGTGGAATTGGACTGTTCACTTCCTTCTAATAAACTAGCCTTCCCCCCCTTTTCCCCAGGTACCCTCTCGGGAGCTAGAGAAAGTTGGGAATATGATTCTGGAGCTAGAGACCTTCAGAGCCCTGACTTGCACAGTCGTTCAACTCTGCAGAAATTCTTGGACTATGGAGGCAATGCCATGAATCAACAAGTTGCAGTGCAGAGACTTCTTACACAAGCTTCCAATTTTAGTAATTCAGTTGGAGGAAGTTACCTGGAACTTGCCAACACTGTGAGTACACTTTTAGTTCACTGAAAAGTCTTGATTTTTTGTGTTTTCCCCTCCCCCCAACTCAGATAGTAATTAATACTTTAAATCATAGTCCATAGGAAAACACCAGGTGGCTGTTTTCATCTGAGAGAACATCATTAAATTTTTATTTTTGTAAATAATCAGTCCCCAGCACTTGCTTTGTTGTTGAGGATTGGTATTCAAAAACATCTTGTTTCCATAACTTATTTGGTTGTGCTTCTATGATTTATTCAAATTTGACTACTAAAAAAAACTAGCATGTAAAATCCGTTTAGAAATTTAAATTAGCCCGTGTGCAAGTCTTTATGCCAGAATAGTACAGAAGGAAAAATCAGTCTATTATTTATTGGTTTTGTTTTTGTTTTCTTGAAACTGCATTCTGAAAATTCCTTGGGGTGCAAACCTGATACACTCTCACTACAGAGAAGACATTCTCAATTCCGTTTAAGGAAATCCTAAGAGGAGTTGTTGTCGTTACCAGCTGAGCAGGTCGAGCTTTTGGAATCTTGCTCCTCAGTTTGTACAGACTGTAAAAATTAAAGAATGAATGTGCGTTGCTTGCCAGGCAATGGATTGGAAAGTAATGGTATATGGAAAAGAGTGAGTTAAGCAATACTATGAAGGCATTGCCCAAAGGGGAGCTGCTGCTTTTTTGATGAGGGTTTGTTGCGAAGCCGAACTTCCACAGCTGGTTTTAGATGGCCAGGGCTTGGCGAGGGAGTTGGTAATGCCACAACTTCAGGTGTGCTACATCCTTCCATGAGAGGAAGCCAACCCTACATGCTCATTGTGCTCCCTACCTGCTGTTTAGCTACTGAGGACTGGGGAAAAGTGTCATATCCCTTGCTGTGGTGTGCCTTATTGTGGAAATTTGGAAGTAGTGTGCTTCAGACTTGGTTTTTGAGGTAGATTAATATAGTAGTACCTGGGGGGATGATTTCATGTACACCAGGGATGGCTAAGCTATTGTCTTTAAGACATTGCTGAGCTACACCACCCAACATTCCTGACCACTTGATATGCTAGCTGAAGCTGGGAATCCTACAACATGTTAGCCACTCCTGATTTACACCAACTCCTCTTCACCTCCTCTGTGCTAGTCTGATATATATTATAATCTCTCTAACATTTGGATTTGTGTTTGGTTTATTTACAGCACACTTTTTTCACAATTTTGTAGGATGCACCCATCTTTTCCCTGTTTTCCTTAAGTCCTAATACTTTAAACATTCTCGTTTGTTTGGTTGCTATTGATTCATGCATGTTTAATATTTTGTTAGTTGCATTACTTGGGGGCCGCCCAGAGTGGCTGGGGTAACCCAGTCTCATTGGTGGCATATTGGTGATGATGATGATATTTTACTGTTTTGTTTGTTTGTATTTTACTTAAGGAGCTTTTAGTACAGGAGTGTACATTCATCATGACCAGGTCCCATTCCATTGTCTAAACGAAGCTTAGCTAGATTGTGCCCATTGGTAACTTTCTCAAAAGGAATTTGCAATGTGATAGAGCAGGAGGATCTGTAAGAGTTTTTATGTGTGCTGGACAGAGGGCAAGCATATGAGGGAAGGAGAAGGGGTGGCCGAATGTGTATGAATTCAGGAGTGTGTGCATGTAGGAAAGAGGGTGCATGGAAGAGTCAGGAGAGAGGAGGAGGACACAAAAGTCCTGCATGGGTAAAAATCTGCAAAGAAAGAGTGTCTGATTCCATATGTATTCAACGTTGAGAACATGTGACTGAGCAAGAGAGTTTGTGCAGATGTAAGAGAGAGAGAATGCACATGAAATTATGCACCTGAAGGTGAGAGAGAAAAGAAAGTTAGCAGGGGTATGTGAATATGTGAGTGAGAAGGTGCCTGAGGGTGTGTTTGTGAGTGCATGCACACACGCTTATAGCTGAGTGAGAGTGTGACGGCAAGAGAGTGTTGGCATACATCTGTTGGATGAAGAGAGGCCAGGTGAACAAGAACGTGTATATGTACACATAACAGGTAGGCGAAGCCGCAAAAAGTCCCACAAGAAAGTGTGCTGCATTCAATTGTATGAATGAGAAACAAGAGTGCCTGTGTGCAAATTTGTTCAGACTTTTGATGGACGATAGCGCTATTGCTGGTGTTTATTTTAGTTGGCTGCTTGTAAGTATCTGCCTTGTTCATAGTACTTGTAGGATGTATCTCAATTTGTTTTAAAGGGTAAGAGCCCATGGAGTTGCATATGCAGCGAAGAGCGGATAAGAAATGTTTCAAATAAATGAATGTGCTTGCCATTGAGACAGAGGCTGTGTGTCCATTTTTCTGTATGACTTCTTGTGGACGCTAAAGTGTGTGCCTTACGTGTATGAGAATGCAGATGCTCACTCGTGAGTTTTTGTAAGGGTGTGTGTGTGTGTGTGTGTGTGTGTGTGTGTGTGTGTGAGAGAGAGAGAGAGAGAGAGAGAGAGAGAGAGAGAGAGATGCATGTGTGAGAGGAAGTGTATATGGACCTGCCTTTGAAATGAAGTTTCCCTTTATGTAAACAAACAAAACTAGATGGTGCTGGGAGTTGGAGAGGCAAAGGTCTGCTAGATGTAGCTAGCGGCGCAGACTCCAACATGCCATCTTTTGAGGGGCAAAGGTCTGAAGTGGGGAGCCTTTTCTACTTGTGCAGTTTGGACCCTGACTACGCCATTCTTTCCCAGAACCATGTAGCCACTGGCCACACAACATCTTCTAATACAGAGTTAGCTCAGAGAGCGGAGCACACGTATCTCTCTCTTTCCTTCCAGTTTGATTTCTGCATCAGCAGGCAGAATTCGCACCTCATTGGCCCCCAAGACTTTAGTTTCCAATCCTCCTTCACATGCTAGCATAGCTACTGAGGTTCAGTGATCTGCCCAGGTCTCCTTAAATTTTATAATCCAAGCCACAAGTGTCTTATTTAATGGGAGTTGTAGCCGAACAACATTTGGAGAGTCACATTTTTGTTTGTCTGTGTTTACACATCTCTTCTCTCTTGAAACTAAAGGTTCTTGATGTAAAACAAGCGTTAAAATACAGCAACTAAATAATAATGAAATATGATGCCACAGCGTAGTATGGAACTCAGAATTAAAAGAGGGCTAAAATGAATTAACAGGATAAAAACAGAATTAAAACTCCTGAAACAAGGTTCTCACATAATGATAAAAAAGACAGTAGCCATGCACCAGCACCAGTGGGGTTGGGGGTAGGAGTCACCCAGAGGTGGCATCTGGGTGACACTAAAGCTGTGAAGGACCTTAAAGATCTAAATGAGCAAAATTAGGTTTGGAAATCGCCTACAAGAACCATATTTTCTCTTCCTACGCTATTTGGGAATATGTTTTTGCAGATGGTAGGTAACCCCTGAGCAAAGCTAGCTTTTCCAGGAGTGCCCTTCCCATCTTTATTCTCAGACTGCTGCCATCCCAACACTATTGAGAAATGGAAATTCATCTTGCCTGCAAATTCCTATACAGTGGTACCTCGGGTCAAGAACTTCAGGTTACAGACTCCGCTAACCCAGAAATAGTACCTCGGGTTAAGAACTTTGCTTCAGGATGAGAACAGAAATCGTTCTCCGGCGGCAGCAGGAGGCCCCATTAGGTAAAGTGGTGCTTCAGGTTAAGAACAGACCTCCGGAACGAATTAAATACTTAACCCAAGGTACCACTGTATTCAGTGGTGCCAAGGTGGGCCTCTTTTCCAGTTAACTGTGTTTTCTCTTTGTCACATTGAAACTCGAATGCCTACTATTTATAACCAGTCTAACTTGGATTGTGATTGATTACTTCAGCTTATACAAGTAGCTTTTATCCGCACTAAAAACAGAAATCAAGACTTATCACTGGGGGTTAAATTTATTTCAAGCTGCAATGCAAATTGATTTTGGATGGCTGCCCAAAAGAACATTAATGGTCTCCTCACACTGAAATAATGGGTTACCATTTGTCTATTTAAGGCATATGCAGTGCCCTGAACTGAAAACCAAACACTGTAGATGTGGATCAGATATTGCTTATATGTAACTAGCAACAGGAAAAACCTTACCAGGCCCCACAATGTTTTACTAGCCTGCCTGCCTTCACATAGTGTGTACCTGTATGTGATAACAGTTTTGTGTGTGTGTTTGTGTGTGAGTGAAATCTGGCAAGCCTGAATCAGTGAGACCTGAGTTTGAATCCCTGATTAGTCATAAATGCTGACTTTGTACCAGTCACATCTCATACCATTGCCTACAATCTCATACCATGAAACAATTTAATGTGTGCTTCCCTGATCTCCTTGAATAGGATGGAAATTGGAAAGATCAAAAGCTTCTTGTGCAGTGTGTATTATTACAATATTGCAATATAAAGTGTTTCGTGATTGCAGTCAAACTATTTTTATAGGTACTGTATAAGTCGTTCTGCTCCTTTGAATTACTTTCAGACCTTCCAACTGTCCCTATTTTCCTGATTTTGAGAAGCTGTCCTGGTTTCTGATTTGATCCCAGAATGTCCTGCTTTTCTTTAGGATGTGCCTGTTTCCTTAAGATGTTGGAGGCTATGGAGTTATCTGACCCCCGAGCCGTCTGAAGGCAATCCTGAATAGGGAAGTTTTAAATTTTTTAAATGTTTTATTACGTTTCTATATGTGTTGGAAGCCGCTCAGAGTGGCTGGGGCAACCCATTAAGATGTGTGTGGGGGAGTGGGTATCAAGGAAAATATAAAAAAATGTAGTATAAACACAGACAACTGGGAAACACTTGCCTGTGAGCGCTCCAGTTGGAGAACAGCCTTTAGTGTCATGCGCTTTGAAGACACTCAAAATCAGGATGCAAGGGAGAAACATGCTAAGAAGAAGGCATGCTTGGCAAATCCACACCGTGATCAACTCCCGCCTGGAAACCAATGTCCTCACTGTGGAAGGAAGTGTGGATCCAGAATTGGCCTCCACAGTCACTTACGGACTCATTGTTAACACCGTGTTTATAGAAGACAATCTTACTCGGCTAGGAGGGAACGCCAAAGAAAAAGAAGAAGAAGAAGAAATAGTAAAATTATCATTATGGAATGGGACGTCCCTCTTTTCATTGCAGAAATGTTGGAGGGTATGTACTTTTTGTTTTAAAACCTGCGTTTGGGACGCGGGTGGCGCTGTGGGTAAAACCCCACGAATCCCCGTGGCGGGGTGCGCTCCCGCTGCTCGGGCCCAGCGCCTGCCAACCTTGCAGTTCGAAAGCACGTCGAAGTGCAAGTAGATAAATAGGGACCGCTTACTAGCGGGAAGGTAAACGGCGTTTCCGTGTGCGGCTCTGGCTCACCAGAGTAGCTTCGCCACGCTGGCCACGTGACCCGGAAGTGTCTGCGGACAGCGCTGGCTCCCGGCCTCTAGAGTGAGATGAGCGCACAACCCTAGAGTCTGTCAAGACTGGCCCGTACGGGCAGGGGTACCTTTACCTTTACTATGTACTTTTAATCCTTCAGTGCTTTTATTTCTTGGTTTGATTAGAGTTCATTTTCATTTCCCATTCTGTTTAGGTAAACATTCCCTCAGTGTATTTCTCTGAGTGGCTGGCAGGGGGCATTCTTAGACAGTTAAGCCTCTTCCTATGTTACCTCATTAATTCCTTCTAGTGTAAAGAATCAAGAAACATAGTGTGTACCTGAAATAAGTAATTGAAATCACCACAAAGTAACAGTTGGTATGTTAAACGCCCAGCAAATGTAGGTATTGCTGGGTTTTAATAATCTTTTAAAACATACAAATACAGAATTTTATTTCATGTTCAGCATATTTCTCTAGTCATCAATTATTTCACCTATTTCCAAGAGGCGTTATTTGTTTAAATTCCCAAACTAAAAACTGGCACCAGCAGATGTCAGCCATTAGTAGAGGGGCAAACAAATGGATCTAAGGAACATACTCCGTTATGGATGTTCTTCAGAAAGCAGCCATAACTTAATAAGTTGTAGTACATTTGCTCTGTTGGGAGGAAATGGGATCTAGCAGTGCCAATATTTTGGAACATATAGTTCAACTTTATTTGCACCATTAACATTTTAAAATACTTCAGGGCTCTTCCTATGAAGGTATTTGTTTTGCTGTGTTGCATTGCTCTAGACCTTGTGTGTTCAGGAACCTCTATACATTGAATGGAAGGAGAAGTTTTGCTTGTGCATTTTGCTTCACCCATACTTAGAGCTGTGGCCTTAGCTGAGATGAGTGGCAGCTCGCTTGTCAGGAAGCTTTAAGCTCTGTGGTGGCTGTTGACCACTGGACTGGGATTTCTCGTCCTGTTGCTGCTATTAAGGCTGTGACTTTCTGATCTCAGTGCAACTTTATCCTGAGTAAACATGCATAGGATTATATACTTATGTAATTTAATACATTTCTTATCCTGTCCTTTAATACTGGTCAGCTCACAAAATAATGAAAATAGAATCCCCCTCTCACAGTTTTAAAACAAAATTTAAAACCAATTTGCACAGTGTCTTTTGGCGTAGCTATTCCTGTCTACTGGAAATTGAAGGTCACCTATTACTCAAGGTGGGATTTGATAAGAAATAGGTAAGAAATGTGCAGAAGTCTGCTGCCTTTTGCTTTGGAGAAGTGAATTATGAGCATATCTGGGTCGTTGTCTTCCCTGCTCCCATCTTACTCTTGTTCAGCTTATATATTTGTAAATAAAATGATATTATAAATTACTAGTTACAGTCCCCTTCTTAAAAAAAAGTGCCTTCAAAACTTCATATGACTTAAGAGTTGTGAGAAGCATGAATATCTTGGTGACTCATCTACATGTACAAAAAGCATTTGTTTTTGTTTTCCATACAAACATATTTCATGTATACAAAAATATACAGCCTGTTCAGTCCATCAGTCTCTTCTTGTGTATGATTTAATACAGTGTTTCCTTTAAAATGGCATGTGACTTATTTCTGGAATCTTGCTTAATGGACTTTTTCATCACTGGCCGGAGGGGGAGGATTGCTTGACATCTGATTTGAATTTGTTTCCCTTGAATTTCCTGTGAAAGACCAATTGGGATTCTTTTACTCTGGGAAAAAAAATAAAAATTGAACAGTCCACAGACAGTGCTTTTATAAAGGAATAATTAGTAAGCAGGCTGTGTGTCCTTGTGCCAGGATCTAATTTTGTCTGGGCTTTGCATTGTCCATCCTACTGGAGTTTGCGTGGATCATTTACATAAAAATCGAATGCTAAGCCTAAAATGCATTTGAAGACTTGGTTCACAATTGTTTGTGCCTCTGCATTCAAAATGCCTTTAACGGTTTAAATTTTCAAAAAGAGTGAGATTGGCAAGCAAGAATATGTCTTAACACATGGGTATTCCAAGCTGCCATTTATTTCGTGTTTGGAAATCTGGCTACAGAAGAGGGAGAGTTGAGAAGGCATGATTCTCTGCAATTGACTTGGCTAGGACAAGCAACCATTTGGTTCTTCCACTCTCAGAAGGTGCCTCTTTCAACGGCCATTTCACCTGGTCAAACATTTATGTAACCGTATTAAGCATTCGTGCCTGAATTTGCCAGCTATCCTATTCCCTCCTCCTCCCTTTTATTCTTAAGTCTGCCTATAAGATTCTGAGCCTGCAGGTAGAGACTGTATTGCTTTTTAAAGGTTATGCAATGCCTAGAGAATGTTCAAGCACTAGAAAAATAAGTGTGTAGTTTTTACTCTGTTGTGGAGATGATTGCTGAAAAACGTTACTCCAGCCTTGGTGTATGTTTATGGCAATAATGTGATGTTTGGATGGTGATTACTTTGCAGTGCCATTTTTAGGAACTTAAAAACACATTATCTTTTTCTCTGTAGTCTGAGTGCTTTCATTCTGTACCACGGTTGTTGTCGTCGGTGTGTGTGTGTGTTTTAAAAAAAGGCAAACTGAATTTAATTTTTCATTCTTTGAAAATGCAGCTGTTTAGAGACTGCCTTCCTGCTGGCCTTGACATCTTGGGAGCACACCATGTTTTAAAAAGTGGAATTAAGTAGGAATTGAATACTGTATTGCATGATTGGCGTTGAGCTGAGACCAGTGTTAAATATTTTCCCCCCTCCCCAGCATCTGGAATAAACATTGGGGCATTGAAACTCTGTTTCTCACTGCTTTAAACAATAAATAATGTTTTAAACAGCTGTGTGACGATGAACAATGAATCTTTAGCATAGATGCAATCTCCCCTAATCTCCCATAGAAAACATCCTGGTGAGTTGAACCTCAAACTGCTAAACCTGTTGGTGGGCGGCAACTTGAAGATAAAATACATGCATACACAATGGCTTGTGAGTGTGCATAGTGGGGTGTCCTTATTACTTTTCTTACTGCAAATTCCTTTTGCTCTGTTGAGGGTTTTAAATGCCTTCAGCTCCCAAATTTCAGCAGTGACTTGCCTTTAGATAAGTTGCTATGGGGGTGGGGGGAGCTTGCAAGCCCCAATGCCTATGCAGAAATCATAATCTCACACTTGGCCGGGAGGTAAAAAACAAAAACAAAAAGCTGTGCAAGTTTCTTCATCAGTGTAAAGTCCTGTTTGGGCATCTGGTGCCACTGGTGCATTGGATAAGCATCTGGATTTTAAAACATGTTTCACATGTCCTTATTAAGACTGCAGTACAAGCATCCTCCATATCTGGTATCTCCTTGGTAGTTAGTTAGTTAGTTTTTTACTTCTTTATTGCTCTACATAGTTACGTAATAGGGTGCATACTAACTGCAGCTGATATTTTTGGCAAATACCACACTTCGTCACTGATAGATTATAGAAACAGGCACTTTCCATGAAATCAAATATACATTTTCTGGTTGACCTCTAGGTTCTTTTGATTTGCAGCCGCTTTGGTCCTGCTGTGGGCTGCTGCGAATGGAACTATGGTTTGCCTTAGCTTACTGTTGGAATGAGGGCTGATGGTTTGTCGTCTTTCTCACAAGCTGTTTGGTCTACAGCAGCAGCAGCAGGACTGGAGGAGGAAAGCGGGCTGTGATCTCCTTTCTAGGAGCCCACACGTTTGCAGTAAGCCATGGTTTGGCTTAGTATTATGTTACGAACTGAGCCATTGTTTTATACAGTAGTTTAAAAGTGAAGCATTGTGTTCGCTTGCCTAGGATCTGCTTGCCTTTCTTAAGCTTGTATTTGCTTTTCCTACAAATGCTTTGTGAGTATGTGTGCAAAAGCTGTATTTACTTTTCTCATCTAGCAGCCTGCTAAAATCGCTTGAGCATGCTGCCATGCTCTTGGAGTAGTAAAACCTTTCATCTGAGTTGACTTCCTTGCTATTTACATATACCGTTGATTCTTTCATCTGGCTTCTTGGTTTTTTTCTAATCTTGGTTTTATTTGTGTTCATTAATCGTTCTTAATCCAATCTCTGTTGTTTTTTCCAATCTAATCGTACGTTAAAGCACTTTGTGTCACTTCAGCAATATCAAAATTGTGTTTGTTCCATTGTATGCCATTTATATTTGACCTGGCTTCGCAAGCCAGTAAACTGCAAGCAGAAATGGCATAACACTCAACCTTGCTTCTTTCTGTTGGAAGCCATTCTGTAGGATATAAGATGTGAACTTCCTTGTTTGTGTAAGTATTTTATTGCAAAGACATACTCTGTTGAACTGTAACAGAATAATGCTGTTCTCTCCCATTGCAAGCTCATAGTCTGTGCTCTGACTTTAGAGAATATAGCCATGAATAATGTTTCCATTTTATGTGAAAGACTATTGTTACCCGCCCCCCCCCCCCAATCTCTGAGCGGTGTGAGATTCCAGGGAGTTCCAGGCACGCTTTACCTAGGGTCTGTGTTTCCTTTCACAAAATGAGGTACAGCAGAGACTGTGGTGTCTTTAGGATATATGGTTTTGTTGTTGTTGTTGTTGTTGTTGTTTAGTCGTTTAGTTGTGTCCGAGTCTTCGTGACCCCATGAACCAGAGCACGCCAGGCACTCCTGTCTTCCACTGCCTCCCGCAGTTTAGTCAAACTCATGCTGGTAGCTTCGAGGACACTGTCCAACCATCTCATCCTCTGTCATCCCCTTCTCCTTGTGCCCTCCATCTTTCCCAACATCAGGGTCTTTTCCAGGGACTCTTCTCTTCTCATGAGGTGGCCAAAGTATTGGAGCCTCAGCTTCAGGATCTGTCCTTCCAGTGAGCACTCAGGGCTGATTTCCTTAAGAATGGATACGTTTGATCTTCTTGCAGTCCATGGGACTCTCAAGAGTCTCCTCCAACACCATAATTCAAAAGCATCAATTCTTCGGCAATGAGCCTTCTTTATGGTCCAGCTCTCACTTCCATACATCACTACTGGGAAAACCATAGCTTTAACTATACGGACCTTTGTTGGCAAGGTGATGTCTCTGCTTTATGGTTTAGTTATACACATATATAACCTGAGCCTACAATAGAGGGATTCCCAGCATTACATTCCAGGAGGGTCTTGCTTCCTCCATAGGCACAATTTAGGATTTAGAAAGACACCAGCCATGGCTCTGACTTTCTCTCTGGCTTGCTGCATTTAACAGATGGCAACTATTTTCCTCCAGCCCACACCATCCCCAACTGCAATCCTAAACTCTCCACTCTGCTTTCTCTCTGCTAACTATCTCAGAGCTCAGGGATGAGCTCCACCCATTTGCTGGCTGGCACAGAGTCTTTGCTTTACTGATAGCCCATCTCCCTATCTTGTCTGCCTGTCTCATAAACAAGAACTGGGGAACCTGTGACCCTCCAGATACTGTTGGAGTTCCATCTGCACCAGCTAGTAGAGGCCAAGGATGATGGGAATTGTAGTCTAGCATCATTTGGAAGGCCACAGGTTCCCTTTCCTTGTCTTTGGCAGCCAGAGAGTCTTGAATGGATTTGCCACCTTTGCTATCTAACTCGGTCTTCAAATACCCTGTCCAGTATAACACCTGTCTGGTATGGCGTTGGTATACTTAGCTCTACAACTTTTAATATTTCTCCAGGTAGAAGTATATGCATGCTCTGTGGCCTATTTGAAATAAATATTCATATTAAATAAGCATTGATATCGGCTAAGTAAAACTTCACAACACCCATGCCATACATAGGTTTTCCTCTCTCGTTGCTAGTAATGTTTATTGTTTGCCTCAAGGGTGTAAGCCAGTCGTGTTTGGAAAACTGGCAGCTGTAAGTGCAGCATCCCTATCACTCATCACATAACCATTGTAGGATGTACGGCCTTGTGAAATAACATGGGTGGTTTGGGGGGGAAAGGTAAAGGACCCCTGACAGTTAAGTCCAGTTACAAACGTCTCTGGCGTTGCGGCGCTCATCTTGCTTTACTGGCTGAGAGAGCAGAAGTTTGTCCGCAGACAGTTTTTCCGGGTCATGTGGTCAGCGAAGCCAGAGCAGTGCACGGAAATGGTGTTTACCTTCCCGCGAGAGCGGTACCTATGAGCTTTCAAACTGCTAGGTTGGCAGGAACAGGGACCAAACAACAGGAGCTCACCCTGTCACGGGGATTTAAACCGCTGACCTTCTGATCGGCAAGCCCAAAGCTCAGTGGTTTACACCACAGCAGCACCTGCGTCCCTCAAAACATGGGGGGTAGCCTGTGCCTATTTTATAATAGATTTGGCCAGAGCAGGAGCATCAAATAAAATCCTGTTCCAATAGCAGTTGCCCAAGAAAGAAATCTTAAGGTTTTGTCACAATAATGATAGATATGAATTCTGTCTCCAGCAGGGAGTGAGAGGTTGCAAATGAATCTGTAGGCCTTGCGTGTGGAAGCATCCGTACAATTAGCATATATTCTTGGGTGTTTATACTCCATAACTGAATTTTGTGACAGAGTTGAACTGAAACTCTTGTAATTCACATGAGCCTGTGGTTTTATCTTCTGTGAATCATTACCCATATACAAAGCTGGCAGGGATGATAGGATCTGGTTTTTGTTGTCATTTGTTCCAGTGGGAAAATGCACCTGCCTTTCAAGGTAGCCCATGTTTCTAGTTGTGTTCTATAATGTCCAAGAAAGACCAAGGCAATGCTGGATTTAGGGTGGTGCAAGTGGTTCTCCTGCACAGGTCACCGAGCCAAGAGGGCGCAGAAGGGAAGAAAGGAATGAAAATAAATATTTGGAGGGCGGCCTTTTGTTGGCCTCACTTAGGGTGCCATATTGTCATAGTCTGCCCCGACCAAGGGCAACATAAATGTGTATGTACCTACACCCCCAGCTCTCATTCAGTTAGTGTCATGTATGATATGCTATCGTACACTTGTGCCATCTGCCCATAACTCTTTCCCATCACCACAGATATAACTGCACTAATAACAAAATAAAAAGGGCAACTAGAAACTGCAGAGGAATACGGAATACCGGTTTAATATAATGCCTCTTTCAGAGATTGCTCTCTTATATGCACTTGTAGTTCCACTTCATCAGATTTGAATTAGCAAGTAAATGCTTCGGCTAAACGAAAATTGATTATAGGAATATGGATTTAGCAAATAGGCTTAAGATACAAAACTGTCCCTGCCTCTTTGAGAAGTACTTACAGTCTTAAGCTACAATGTCCAGCCAAGTACATGGGCAGCTGTTTGTGGCTCTGGGAAGATAATTTGATCTTTCCAGACTCGGATAAAACTTGGATAAAAGTGATTATTTGCATTGAAAGTTTTCTTGTTAGCTTGGTGCTGGGAATCAGGTAAAATAGGTTCATGCATTGTGTTTATGTGACTCTTGCTCACCCCCGTTGTTTTATTCAGAGTTTTTTTCTAGGAAAGATTCAAAGTGGACATGCTTTGCCCAGGACTCATCTGCGTGGTTTTAAGATGTCGTATTTCTATCTCCTCAACTTAAATAGATCATGAAAGAAATACAGATGAGTATGAGAAAATATTAAACAACTTGGAGGACTCGCTACTTTAGCAGATGGTTGCCAATTCTACATCAGTGGTAGATTACTACATCAAAGTGTATTTCAAAAATGTTTGATAGTAGTATATTTGTGTGCTATGCTTGAAAGGTCAACCTGTCATTCTCTGCCTTTGTGGTTGATCAGAGCTCAGAATGGCAGGTTCAGAGCGCTGTAAAAGGCGCATTTGTTCCGACAGCCTTTTTAAAATTTATATAACAGATGCTCTTAACTGAGGCTTTTAATTGAATCTCTGCTATGGTATTGAGGTTTTTCCATTATAGGGAAGTAATGCAACTTTCATCAAAGAAAACAGTGGTGCTTGACCAGCATTTGCGGATGGATTGATGTTGTAATTTGTGTTGTTAAAGAACATACATGGTACCAAGCTGAGCGTGTCTATAATGTACACATGTGGATGGAGATAAGCAAGTAGTGATTTTTGTGCACGCTTTCAGTTGCGGTTGTAAACTTCAGGTTTTATGTGCAGGTTTTATGTTTCAGGTTGCATGTGGGCTTTTCATGTTTCCTACCCAGTAGCATATAAGCTCTTTAGAATGCACAAAGTAGAAGGGGTTTGAATGATCACAGCCTCCCAAAACAACTGCTTTAGCTAAACATCCAGTTATTTGCAAGATATTGACTAAGAATTGATCTGATTTAAGCAAGTGCTCCTGTTACTGGGGGAAAGTGCAAGTGCACTTTTAAAAATTGTATCTCGCTTAGCAAGAGTGCTGTTTTGTATTCTGCAATTCATCTAAGCACAGAAAAAGTACGGAATTTGGTACTGCGTATAACTTTTTTAAAAAAAGGTTTTAAGCATGTGGGCCGTTTCTTTAATTTGATTGTGGATCATCTGGAGACAACAATGTTGGTTTTCTGGGGAGGGGACTGAATTGGGGATTTTAATCTGCCCCCCCTTTGCAAATTAGGATAGTTTGCATCAGATAAATTTCTGATACCATAGAGCAGTGTTTCCCAAACTTGGGTCTCCAGCTGCTTTTGGACTACTGTTCCCATTATTGCATGACCACTGGTCCTGCTAGCTAGAGATGAAGGGAGTTGTAGTCCCTAGAACAAAGGCAATCAATGTGGTGGCCTGTTTTGCCATGAGACAAAAGGGGCAGTGTCGTCTTACCTGAGGCAGCTGTTTCCCTTTGCCTCACTGGTGGACCAGCCTGGTGGTGCTCTCCAGATGTTTTGGACAAGCACCTACTATAATCCTCTACCATTATCCTTGATGGCTGTGGCTGATGGGAGGTTGTGACTGATACGGAGAGCATCACGTTGGCTACCCCTGACCTAGAGAATGTTCTAATTTCACCTGTTTATTTAGTAAACGACGATAAACCTTTTGAAACTGCCAAGCTTTCTTAATGCTGTATCTGCAATGGACATCCATTCATAGAATCACAGAATTCATTGTTACTAATGAACTTGGGAAACAGGAAATTTACCATGCCAAAAAAAAAAGCACAAGAATATTTTTCTCAGCATTTGCAGTCCCACATCACTGTCTAGAGAAGTGTATTTTTGGATAGCCTGCATAAAAGAAATAGAGACTCACAGGAAGATTTCCAGGGAAGAGACAGGACATGTTCCTTGTCCTGCCAATGACAATAAGAAGCAGAACTAGTTTGGCAAAATAAGTACTGTATAGGGAAACTGTACTTAATTTATGTGCATCACAGAATTTTTATCCCCCAGGCACACAAAGCTTTATTTTCACCTCTCCTGATATATGTCTAAGGAAGACAGAGCATAATGTTTATGTGTGGTGCTTAACTGTAGTGGATCAGTTGTAAAGAAATTTTACAGGCTCTCAAAAGAGGCTGGATAGTCGATGCTACTATAAAGAGAAAGCAGGGAAGGAATTGGTGTACATACTTCAGGAATTGGACACAGGGTGGACTTCCAAGAAAAGTGAGTCACCTTCTCTGACTGAAAATGTGAACTGGGTGGAGCTGTGCAGATTCTGGTCCTACAGTCATTGTTCTCTTTTGTACTGTGCATTGGCAAAGGCAAGTTTTAAGAAAACATTTTTTTAAAAAAGATCACTTTACACATTTTATTGCGTTCAAATTTTCCATGCTGTGAGTAGAGTTCACTTACAGTATGTAGTCTGAGGAAGTGGGGGAGTGTAAGGCCTGAACACTTGAGAGAGGTGCTTAGAATAGCCCTACAATATAGTCTAAAAATGAAGCTGTGAGGCAGGTTTGCATTTACAGTCCCCCACCCCTAACAAGAGCATTCCTCAGGTTGTAGCGAAGCTCAGTCTACTTAAATTGTCCACTTAAGCTTCCTCCCAGCCTAAATCTGGTGCTCAATTGCATGCAGAAGTGTTGCACTCTGTTGGCTTCTGTAGAGGTATGTTGAATATTTCAAAAATCCAATTAAGTACTGTTTTCATATGAAATAAGAATGCCTTTGGCTGCTGCTATATTTTCTTTTGTGCGTGGGTGCGAAAAGGTTTGGGTTGGTGCACAATCACAGCTACCATTGCTTTAAAGAATGCACATTAGCTGTTTTTGAGAGGTGCTGACTTACCTTAGAGTAAGCCCCATAGAATCCAATGGGACTTCTGTTGGCAGACATGCATAGGATTGCTCTAACTCTTGAGGCTCTCTCTCTTTCTCCCTCTCTCTATATATACAATAAAAAAAAAACCTCAGTGTTGTTTCTTTTCAGGACATGAGGATCTAAACAACAAGATGGAAATTGTAAAATTCTTTGTCAAGCCAACAATCTCAAAAGCTTTTTGCTATACTGATTTATTCATACTGATCTCTTTGATCATCATTTCAAGCTCTCTTAACCTAGCATCTTTTCTCTTTAGAATGTCTAGCAGATAACTCCATTGGAGCACATTAATATACCCTTTCTAGGAGGAAAAAAGTGAGTGTTATGGTGCAAAAAATACGGTATATTTTTTTCCTCTTAAAAAGTAAGGGGAAATGTGTGTGCATCTTATGGAACAAATGCAGGCTGCGCAGCTATCACTGAAGCCAGCAGAGCAAGAGCGAGAGCTGCGCAGCGCCTCTTGTTCTGCTGGCTTCCCAGCGAAGCGGGAGGAGGAATGGAAGGGAGCCCTTTTGGAGCCCCTTCCATTCCTCCTCCCACTTCACTGAAGAGGTGATGCGCAGCTATTGCTGAACCCAGCAGAGCAAGAGTGAGAGCTGTGCAGCGCCTCTTGTTCTGCTGGCTTCCCAGCGAAGCAGGATGAGGGATGGAAGGGACTCCATAAGGGCTTCCCGCTTCACTAGGAAGGCAGCAGAACAAGAGGTGCTCTGGCTTTTCTGGGAGGTGGGAGAAGGGATGGAGGGCAGCCCGTCAGTCCCTTCTCCACCTCCCGGAAAAGCCAGCAAGAGCCGCTCTGCCTTTAAAGATCCACGCCGAGCGAGCATGTCCGCAGCTCTTGCTAGCTTTTCTTATTCTCCTCCTCTAAAAACTAGGTGTGTCTTATGGTCGGGTGCGTCTTACAGAGTGAAAAATACAGCACTTTAGCAAACTGAACCAGTGGTATAGCTCAGAAAATTGAAAACTTTGCCTCTGTAACTTTTACACGTAGGATAATGGCTTTCGGTTGGGGCAAAATGCTTCCTGTAGTTGTTCATACAGATCTCAGTTGTTTTTGGTTCTTAACTAAAAAGCTAGCTAGCGATCCAGCTGTTGTTAATAATTTTAGTTTTGAAGTAGGAAAATATCCTTTGAGAAGAGTGGTTCTTTTCTTCATTTTTATGGAAAAACCCTTTCACTGCGATTGCTTCATTTTAAAGGACAAAAGCCCATTGCTATTTCCACAGCAGGGAGACAGATTATGATTATGGCCATAGTGCTGCGTATTGGTAAGATACTCCTTTCATCCTTGTGGGAAGCAATCAAAATAAGCAATTCCAATTTCAGGAAGTGCAATTGCTGTTCTGTGGATAGTTTGTTATGTAATCTGGTTGATATGCCCAAGTGAATTCCTTTAAGTTAAAACAAAAGGTTCTAATTTTCGGTGCTAGGTATTCATATTTCTATACTTAAAGCGGTGTATATGATCAGGCAAAAGAAGATGAACTTCATGGCTTTATTGGCATTGCAAACAAGATGCTGTGGTGTGTGTGTGTTTGTGCGCAAGAAGGGGCCAGAGAGAGAAGGTGGAGGGGTGCATTTTTGTGCTAAAAAGTAGGGAGGTGGTTATTTTGTTGTGCTCACATCCTTAAGCCCAGTGTACTTCCTGGAGCAGACACCATGACTTGAGGACGTATCGATTCAAGCGGTAAAAGAGAGAAAACATAAGGGAAGGAGTTGAGAGATCATCTGTGAAATCATGTAAACTAAGGTCATTGTAGATGTTCTTCTGTCAGCATGAGAACCACTTACCCACATGGGTGCAAGGGTGCTTAAATGAACCAACTGTTTGGTCAGAGCTTGACTGCATGTGTCTAATGGGTAGCAACCCCACATCTATCATTGTATCCAGAGATGTAGATGTGTGTGTCTTTTGCATTGTTAATATTACTTACCTTTAAATGAATTCAATGGATTTTATTGATAATGTTAATCTTTCTGGTAAACCACTTAGAAACTGCAATCAGATTTGTTGAATGAACAAAATCTAAAGGGTACTGGATAGTACCCAGCTGGTACCACTCCACTGACTAAATGTATCTGCCAATATGATGGATTTCGTGTTATTAAAAAGGGGGAAAGAGAAGGCTAAAATACATAAAAGTTGGCATACCAAGAATCTGAGAAACTTAACAGATGTCAATAATAATTGCACTGCACAAAAAGGATACATTTTAAGGAATGAAAAGGATAAAAAGAATAAACTAAGGGAAACATAGTTTTTAAATTCTTACAAGAGAGGACACAAAAATCCTGCTCTGTTTCTCTGGGAAGTGTTTTGCCATTCTACCTCATTTTCTGAGGCACTGTTAACAGGTGGTGGTCCAACAGATACCAGATAATTTCAGAATGAAATGGACGGACTAATTTTGGCAGATTAATAAACGGTTTGGTGGCATGAAATATTGGAAAAGGGAAACTAATACCAACTGTGAAGCAGATTAACTTAGGCAGAGACATGACATTTTAAGTAGATTTAGTATTTCAAGTGTGCCAGAGTGGCCAGGAAACTGAGTGAAGTGCAGTTAGTGTAATGGGATTTCCCACCCTTATATTTTACTTTTCTGTTTTATTTTCCAAGGCCCTGAGGCTTACTTTCTGTTGAGAGTTACTGTACTCTGGACAGTGCACGGCCTTTATGAGAGACCTGTAGTTTGCAGCTTTTCCTTTCAAAATACTTGCAAGTGGTAATCAGGAAAGGATTTTGTTGTTGTTTAGTCGTTTAGTCGTGTCCGACTCTTCGTGACCCCATGGACCAGAGCACGCCAGGCACCTCTGTCCTCCACTACCTCCCGCAGTTTGGTCAAACTCATGCTGGTAACCTCGAAAACACTATCCAACCATCTCGTCCTCTGTCGCCCCCTTCTCCTTGTGCCCTCCATCTTTCCCAGCATCAGTGTCTTCTCCAGGGAGTCTTCTCTTCTCATGAGGTGGCCAAAGTACTGGAGCCTCAGCTTCACGATCTGTCCTTCCAGTGAGCACTAATGGAAAAACTCAATGAAACACACATGTTGGTTCCTCATAACTGATGTGCCTGTTGTAAGGATTTTAAACCCCTTTTCTCCATGGGTAGTAGTGTCTTTAATTGGCAAAGATCTTCTCTTACTGTGACCACTTCTCCATTCATACCTTGTGGACACCCCACTTCAGGAAGAACAAGGATAATACATGGTCACTGAACTGAATATATGGAGGTTCTCTGAGTTTCATTAGAATCAAAACTAATTCTTACTAACAAGAGAAAAACATTGTTTTGGTGAATACATGTGATTGCTATCTGTGCCCCCCCCCATCAGAAACCTAATGTTCTGTTCCTAGAAGTGTAAGCCATTGACACTGGCACATATGGTGTTGATACATGTGTTGGAATATTGCTCAAATTACATTGTTGAGTGCTTAGACAGAACTCAATAAAGTTTAAGGTAAAGGTAAAGGTACCCCTGCCCGTTCGGGCCAGTCTTGACAGACTCTAGGGTTGTGCGCCCATCTCACTCTATAGGCCGGGGGCCAGCGCTGTCCGGAGACACTTCCGGGTCACGTGGCCAGCGTGACAAAGCTGCATCTGGCGAGCCAGCGCCATTTACCTTCCCGCTAGTAAGCGGTCCCTATTTATCTACTTGCACCCAGGGGTGCTTTCGAACTGCTAGGTTGGCAGGCGCTGGGACCAAACAACGGGAGCGCACCCCGCCGCGGGGATTCGAACCGCCGACCTTTCGATTGGCAAGCCCTAGGCGCTGAGGCTTTTACCCACAGCGCCACCCGTGTCCTTCAATAAAGTTTACAACAAGCTGAATACCAACTCTTGTACGTGCCTATGAAGAGTGCAGTCTTAAATTACATTGGCAATACAGTATGAGCAATTTCAAAATATGGGTACTTCATAATTAACATTGATTTGTGTTTAACTCTATTTCTAATGAACTGTTAATGATAAATATTAATTAAATTGAACCAAACAGGTAGCATCTTATGCATCTTGGACTTTGATATTTGTTAAACGTTCATAATGCATATAGTACATAATGATGAAAACTGAATTCCTTAATTGACTTGTCTTTATATTTATGTAGCATACTTTAAGGAAAAGCTATTTTCCACTTCAGCAGATGGATCTCTCAGGACCTGGCTCTCCATGATGATTAATGGTTGCCTTTCAGATACTAAGGTGCTTTCTTCAGTCAAACATCTATTTCCCTTTGTCTACACCACTCCTATGTTTTTACTTTCTGCGTTCAAATAAGATTTCGGTGCTATCTGGTTAGGTCCAGTGACACGATATTGGGTGAAGGTCACCACTTCAGTCATTAGGCTCGGGAAAAGGTTTGGAACCTGACGAATGAATAGGAAAACAACCTGAATGTAGGCCCAAATACTATGATTATATGGTCAGATATGAGGTCTTCTAGCTGTTGATGCAGACTTACAGTAAGACTGAGCTTAAAACCAGGAAGTGAGATTTGTCAGGATCAGGAAGACCTGGTGAGTCTTTAGGACACTAGCAGGAAAATAGTTGTGGTTTCCTCCAGAGGCAAGCTGTTTTTCCTCTAGCAAGTCCATAACAAACCAGATGAAAAGGAAGCTCTGTGTTGCATAATGTACTGGGACATCCTTTAAGCAATGGCGCAGCTAGTTAATTTTAGACCTTGGACTTAATGGTCTTATGGCACATACACTGCTTTAGATGTACTACTACTTCAGTCCTGGAGTGCAAAATTAAGAATTCTCTTGTCTGCCCTTTCCCTGCCATTCCATGCTTTGCAGCTGGATCAGGAACAGGAATAAATGTGCAGTTCTTCCAATGAAGAGATGTAGAAAGTGGATCCCTCGAAGGATCAGTATTGGGACCTGTGTTTCTTAACTTGTGCGTTAATGATCTAGAGGTGAGCAGTGAGGTGGTGAAGTTTTGCTGACATGAAATAGTTCAGGGTGGTTTAGACAAAAAGGGATTGCGAAGAGCTCCAAACAGTTTTATCCAAATTGGGTCAATGGGCAGTAAAGCGGTGAATGTGATTTATTGCATTTAAGCATAAATACAAGGGGCAAATTTTTTTTTTTACAGATTTTACATGTATCCTAACAAGGTCTGGACAGATAGGGACTGATCAAGAATGAGACTTTGGGATTGTAGTGGATAGGCCTACGAAGTGCAGATGTTGTGAAAGAGGTGAATTTCATGGTTTCTTTCTGTAGATACGTTGAACTATTGCTACATGCAACTTATGCAAATAGCTTAGGTTTGTCAGCATTTCCATAGAAATAGGGCATGCCTACATCATGTATAGGGACGCGGGTGGTGCTGTGGGTTAAACCACAGAGCCTAGGACTTGCCGATCAGAAGGTCGGCGGTTCGAATCCCCGCGACGGGGTGAGCTCCCGTTGCTCGGCCCCTGCTCCTGCCAACCTAGCAGTTCAAAAGCATGCAAGTAGATAAATAGGTACCGCTTCGGCGGGAAGTTAAATGGTGTTTCCGTGTGCTGCTCTGGTTCACCAGAAGCGGCTTAGTCATGCTGGCCACATGACCTGGAAGCTGTACGCTGGCTCCCTCGGCCAGTAAAGTGAGATGAGCGCCGCAACCCCAGAGTCAGTCACGACTGGACCTAATGGTCAGGGGTCCCTTTACCTTTACCTTTACATACAAGTATCTCTGTTTAGGGTGGTGATGGTCAGTATCTGTTTTTCGTCAAAGTTTTACTGAAATAGTAATGTAAAAACAAATTCTAGCAGATGTTAATACTATATGTTTTTTTCATTTAAATAAAATTAGAGTTATGGCGATTTAATTTTCCATCCAGCGTGTGCCTTTTTCATAGGAGACGGGTGATAGTCTACAGGAAATTAAAGCGTGCAATTCCTTTGCGTAAGATAAGTCCGTGTACTGATACTCTCACCCTATCATTTGACTCTAGCAAAAGGAGGGACGCACCCATGTTTATGACTTTTTATAAAGCATTATGATGCTACTTGCTGCTGGGTGTGTGTGTGACAGCCTCTTTTTAAAAGAAGTAATATATGATGCTGACCTTATTGCTTTTTGTGTATTTTGCAACTTGCTGCAACTGTCTAGTACCTAGGCAGCACACATAGGACAGTGTATAATATACCAAATAAAATATCTTACTTTGCTTTCCCTATATTTTGGATTTTTCTCTCCCTGTGAATTTCCAAGATGAATAGTGCAATCAGGTTGGAAGAGGGAGAGTCAGATGCTACAATTTTATGCATTTGGTGTTGTATTTTGATGATTGTGTTATTTTGGTTTCCCTGCGCTTAAAGGCTCACGACCAAGTAAGAACTTGGTTTGTTTGATTTTGAGAAGTATGTTTTTCATTTGCACTAAAATCAAAGCACAAAAGGGGTGGCTTCAAGACCACCATGTATTTTAAAAACCATTTACTTTTGCCTTTTTTGGTGCACAGAAAAGTACTTACCGTAGCTCACGTGAAACATGTTTGGGGGAACTTCTTGTAAAGAAGGGTGAAGAAACCTTTATAAACCAGTAAATCAAATCAACTGGATCTCTGAACACCACACACACACACACACACACACACACACACACACACCAGCAGTCTATCAAAATAATGTTTAGGTTTTCAGAGCTGCTTTCTGTAGGAATTGGGGTTTTGAACGGAAGGCAGATTTCACACTGTTTCCTGCTTCCGAGTGCTTGCTTACCTCGCAAGTCATTAAAAAAATAATAATTGTGTTTTAAGCCTTTGGCTTCATGTGAAGAAAGCAGCACGGAAGCACTTGGAAATTCCAGTAAGATCTGCCCTAAATACCTGTTAAATTTTTATTTGGAAGCTTCCTTCTGAATCACAAAAGGGGGAAGTTCATTTAATGGGGAAATAAAGAACTTGCAGCAAGGTCACCTAGGTGGCTTCTCCCTCTGCTTTATATGGTTTGCTTTGCACTTTGGAACACAGCAACTTGCAATTAGCACACAGAATTCTGGAAAGGACGCTTGCAATTCCAAAGTGAGCTTTCTGTAGCATGTGTGCTGCTTTCCTTCCTTCCTCCCCCCCTCCCCATTCTCTCAGTCCCTCCTCCCTTTCGTACCGCCTCTTCCATGCACCCTGTAGCCAGCAGCAAGACAGCTGTGTTTGATCATAAACCACTTACAACTCCAGGCTCCCTTGGAAAGGGGAAACTTTGGAGCGAGCAGCTCGTTGCGTCTTGTGTCCTGTTCTGTCCTCCACCTCCCGATCGGATCTAACCAGCGCTCTTTGAGTGGGTTTGGATGCTGCGAGTGCCTATGGGGCTCCCAAATTTTTTTCAGATGCGCTGAACTCATTTGGGAGATGCTTCCCCCCCCCCCCCCGCCACGATCTAGCTGCGAGGGGAGAATGAAGACATAAGACGGAAGCCCAGCTCTCCCAGGCAGTTTTTAGTAGCCAGGAGAGAGATCGTTACGGCTCGTCTGCACTCCTGTCTGGCCGTGCACTCTCTGCAGTGTTTAAATGAGTATCTTGCAGCGATGGATTGTTTGTGAAACGGCAACCAGCTCTTCCCTCCCCCCCTTTTTTTTTTGCCTCTTTAGGAGAACCCTGTGCATTGTTAATTTTTTTTTTAAGGCTATCTAAATGTTGAGTGAAAATGGCTGTCTAGAGCAAAATGTGCAAGACAGGAAAAGCTCAGAGACGGAGGGGGTGTTGAATCTTCTGGAGGAGAGCTTGGAAACCTTAAAATCCATAGAAAGCAGCCAAGCCCTGGAAAGTCTAATCATGAATTCTGGAGTTGCCATGAAATATGGGAATGACTCCTCCGCAGAACTGAACGAGGTAAGCCGCTTTATTAAATGTCCTTGTGTGTGTTTTTCCCCCACGCTTCTTGGGTTTTGTTTTCCGAATAGAGTGTCTCCCTTTTTGCGGGGGGGCAGGGGAGGGTTATCCACTCTGGAAGGCAATGCAATTAAACATTAATGGGTGAATGTGCCCTTGTTCAAACTTGCAGTGCTGCCCAGGAAATGATGTGAGATTTGAATTGTAAGGATTACGTGGTAAAGGGCAAACGATTGCAACTGTACAGAGGTCCGCCTCTTTCTCTCTCCCCCCCCCCCCCAACTTGGCATCCTGCTGCAAGGAATCCTTTCCCCCACCTCCGGAGTGCAGCATTTTCAACACAGCATTCCTTTCTGCAGTAGGTAAAACAAGCAGAGTGAGATCCCCGTTGAAATCAAGCAGATGGCAGCTAATTTAGAATGGGAAATAAAATAAAATATTAAGACAGCAGCTTCAGCAAGAAATCATGTGACACAGTTGATTTGTATTAAGGCACACTTGGTTTAAATGCATACAATTTTACCTGGTGGTGGAAGAAATAAGTCCTGATAAGTGTTTCTTGTTTTTTTTCTTGCTGGGCCAGTATTGCACTGTTTATCTTAAGTTGTTCCAAATTTGTATTCTCTTTTCTGTCAGATTTCTGAGTGCATGCCGATATTTTATGACTAAGACTAAAATCTTGTGCACGCTTATTCAGGAGTAAGTACCATTGAAGTATCCGAGACTTACTTCCAAGTCAACCTTCACACTATGCTGCACCTCATTGTAACTCTCCAGATCTGATGACTACTAAAATGCCACGGGGCATACCACTGTCTCTCAGAAATGCTTTAAAATCTGTCACAAGAGTACAGATTTTTAATGCCATATCAAAAATCATTTAAATGGTCAGTTTTGGATATGCAGTCTTGAATTGTTTTATTGCTTGTTTGCTTTATAGCTTCTTCATATAGCATATTCTGCAGGAAGATGAAAGCTACATGGATTGTGTTTATTTATAGAGTTAGTATTTCTGGCTTTTGTGCAGTTAGAAAAGGCATCAGACATAAACCTGAAATGCAAGGGACAAATTGGCATCTTGGCAAGGCTGGACAAAGGGATAAGAAATTGGTCTGGGAGGTGGAGGAGAGGGTGGCCAAGATTCAGTCAGTGGTGCTTCCATATTTTATTTGTAAGCCTATATTTTGTAAGAGAAATGAATAATTGCCTTGGATGATAACTGAGAGTTCAGTGTAAAGACACCAGACACTTTTTTCCCCTAAGTGATGGGAGTCTGCTTCAGAATTCTTTGCCAAAACTCTTAATTCTGCCCAGCACTGCTATTACATGGAATACAGCGTTCTGGTTGGTTGAGTGCTTAGTTCTGTCTTGGTGTGACCTGAAGGCACATCCTGTTTAGACTGAATGGCTTGACACCTATTGCAAGTTAAAAATAACAGAATAAAAACTGCATCTTGGCATCAGTATAGTAGCAGTTGTGGACAACACTCAAGCCTGACCTTCATCATGAGTAAATGACTCAATGAATGAACTCCTAAAAACTTGCCATAATTCGGATGGGTCTCTTGCACTGTAATCCTAAACACATTTGTATATTGTATCAAACTAATTTCCAAGGATCCATTTTTACATTACCTGAGCGCTGTGGTTTCTTTCTGTTAATCCATTACATGTTACTTTGGTCCACCCGTGTACAGAAGTAGACCAACGGCACGGTTACTTTTCATTCTGTTATTCTCACTGGCATTCTTAGGATGATGGTTGTGCAGCCTGGTCTTCATAAACTGTGTCAGCCATGGTGACACTGACAGTGGCTTGTGCTGTTGCAGATGAGAACAGAATGTTATGCTTGGCAAGAAAGACAGCGATCTAACTTTGCCTAGCTTAACAGGTAGCATCCCTTAAAATACAAAATGTGTGCATTGTTACACTGATTCATTGGCTCCTGCACATTCCAGTGCCTTGGAGTGCCCTGTGGGTTTTTGGCACAGACTGTGACCCTGCTACTGCCCCTGGCACAGATACTGCCAGCTAAGGCAGCTTTAGAAATGAATGCTGAGAACACACTAGTACCAGAGCTGGGACTTAAAGCCAAGGTTGAGCTCTCCAGCAATACATTTCTGGGGCAGTAGACCAGGTGGTTGTTTGGATTTTGGCTGGTTTTGAGTGTGTGTGCGAGTTTTTTACAGCAACAGTATTGTATCTATATTCTGTGTTTATTGGTACTTGCTTTGCAAGTGAATGCTTTTGAGTTTCATTATTGATAGGAAGACAATGCCTTTGAATCCGTTGGAGAAAATACTTAACATTTTCATGTTCTTATGTTGCTGTATGTTAAATAATACTCTAACCAGAAAGCTGCAGTAGCATAAGTGTAATACTTCCATTAGAATTAACATGTACAGTATGTGCTTAAAACCATGAGCAAGCTTTCTGATTTTTATTTAGCCACTCCAATATATTTTTTCATAGCGTTGAGTATCTGTGCAGGGATGATGGTTTCTCCCAGGAATTCAATACTGGAGACGAATGTCTAGGATTATATATGGAAGTCATGATCTGTGCTGCTTCCCACATTTTTTAGTAATTGAATATGTTGCAAATAATTCATGAACACAAAGCTGGCTCCCTTGGCTCTAAACTTCACTGATTTATGAATGCCGTACTAATGTTAAGCTTGTGTGTGTCTGTTTTTGTTTTGCTCAATGTCTTTTGTGTGGTTTATTGAAATATGTGAGGTGCTTTATCATAATGGCTGTTGTATCTCCTTTCCTCCTGCTTCTCCTTAACCCTTCTGCTCTCTGTCATTTTCTCTCAGTCTCCTCCTTCTTCCACTCGCCTTGCCCAGTGTGCTTGCTTTCTCGTGACATTTGATTACATCTACTTGGCCACCGGGAGACAGTAGTGTCACGGTCATTAAAGGAACTGGCTGTTGGCTGGACTTTTACTAGGATTATACAGTCCTACTGAGAGCGAGTTTCTTTTACAGTAATCCCACTACGTATACAAGTAGCCTGATTCACACATGAGATACACACAGAAGTTATTTGCTGGTTTAGCCTTTGAGGGCATTCAGTTGTACCTTGGATCCCAAACGCCTTGTGAGTCGAACAATTTGGCTCCTGGACGCCACAAACCTGGAAGTGAGTGTTCTGGTTTGTTTGCGAACATTCTTTGGAAAGTGAACATCCCACGGGGCTTCCGTGACTTCTGATTGGCTGCAGGAGCTTCCTACAGCCAATTAGGAGCCAGACTTTTGTTTCCGAACGTTTCGGAAGGCGAATGGACTTCTGGAACAGATTCCATTCGACTTCCAAGGTACCACTGTACTCCTGTCTCCTAGTATGGATGATTAGGAATGTCAATAGGCTCAACTAGGTTATAATCAACAAGTAGCTGGATGTCAGTATCGCTTTAATACGGCAAAAAGATATTTGCACAGCAATAAGAATCATCAAGCAGACATAGAAAATGTGCATGAGAAATCAGAAATGGTCAAATCATTGGTCTTTCTAGCTCAGCAATGTTCATGCTGAGTGGCAGTGGATTTACAGGATTTCAGATAGGGCTCTCTCCAATTTCTACCTGTGGATGGTGGGGATTGAACATGGGACCTTCTGTATTCAAAGCAGATGTTCTGTCCTGAGTCGCGAGAAGACCTCTTGGACTGTCTGGTTGGAGGAGCTTGAGTTGGAGGCTGATGATCCTTGGGAGGGACCCAGTGAGCTGGGATGAGGATTGTGTCAGGGCCCCATGAGACTTTCAGGAGCTCAGCCTATACACGAGTAGGACCCTGGCAGAGACACATGCCCAACTGGCATGTTCCCTCATTCCTGGTTGATCGTTCGGGAGCTTCAAAAGCTTTCTTCTGCCCAAACATCACAGCGACCAATGCCAACCAAATCCAGCGCCCTTAGGGATCCGCAAAGTTTGTGTAGTTGCGTAACAGACCTCAGCAACTCAGCATTTTGGCTAATCTACTTTATTTACATATAAACATACACAGAACACTGCAACATGGCTCGCTCGCTCTCTAGCATCAGACAGCAAAGAAAAAAAGAACAAAGGACAACAGTCCCACTTCACAGAACACAGTAACACAAACATCCTGTCTTCGTCACTTCCCACTCGGTGCAGTCATAACATATACCGCCATATGAAAGACATCAATCCCATGACTGCAGTCATGGAGCAGGAATTCTAACAGAGACATCAGAACTGTCTGCAGTGGGGCAGGGGTGGGAATGAAGCAGAAAAAGGAGTCTGATCCCCGGGAGGGACCTAATGGGTTACTGTTCAGTCGTTCCATGCCAATCTCTCCTGCAGTTTTGGCTTTCAGCACCAAGCCTCCACCTACCAAGAAGACTCACTCTGGTTCTGAGCTGGTATTGTCTCTTCCTTGATTGCCTAGGACGCCGATGCCAGCTGGGCAATATCTGGTTGTCAACACTGTGATATATCACCAGCTAAACATTGTGATGTACTGATATATCACAATGTCTGAAATAAGGATGGAGCTATGGAGAGCCATTGGCTAGCTTCACAGTTTTGCCCGCATCGGGATTTTTGCATCGCACACACACACACATTGTCACCTGTGATATATTGCCAGGTCAAAAATTATGAAACTGATATCACAATATGGACTTCAAACCGGTTTTGGATGATAGATCCCTATATCTCTCAGCCCCAGCACTGGCATGAACAGACAGCTCAAGCCCAACCTACCAGAAGCAACTCCCATTTGCTTGCGCAGTCCAAAGAAACATTCTGCTTGCTGTGTTAAAGCCATGTCTGCCCCAGGGGACATGTCAACCGTTGGATCAACGTCTTAGCTCACTTAGCTGTGCTATGCACTTTCTGTGCTATGCACTTGGCTTGATTATTTGCCGTACTGTTTTAAGCATTGAAGTTTTTGGCAAAAACCATAATCTGATTTCGATTTCTTCATCCAGCGGGTATCAGGACAAGTTCTACCACTCAACTATGGCCCTTTTCCAAAAAGGCTGGGCAGGGAAAATAAAAATATCAGTTTTGAAATTGATTTGAACAGCCCCACTATCTTGACTGAAACATATTAATACAGAACATTTTCTGGGCATCGGTTTTAGAGTTCGGGTGAAGATCCAGTTGTATTCTTTTAATTGTAATTTTCCCCAAGAGGGAACTATGTTGAGAATAAAGGATGTTGTCTTTCTTTAAACAGCTTTCCCCTGCAATTGCTCCCTGCAATTCCCAAAGCTTTAAATAAACCCTATTTTGCTCTCTAAGGAATGAATGTGGCTTGTTAGAACGGCCAAAAGGTAAAACAAATCTTGTATCAGGACAGATAACATAAGGATGTTCTCAGTTCCAAAATATAATTTATTATCCCATCCTGAAGTTTCTGAACACTTTCCAGGACATGATGCTACTTGTTACAAGCAGTTTGGTGTATAGGCGAAGATCTGTAATGCATTCACTGGGAACAGGTTTTGTGTGAATTTCAGGTTGGAAATAGTGTGTCACGGGTGTATTGTTCCGTCCTTCATTATGTACTGTTGAGCTTGTCTGTCCTGTTTTTGGTAGACAACAATATACTGTGTCAGGGCATTGTGTAAGTTTATAATTAGCCAAAGTTACACCAAAAGCTGAAGCAGTTTTGTGGTAGCCCCTATTATGAACTTATAGTGCAACAGAGTATATGCCATTGGCCAAGATAAAAAAAAAAATGGAGGACACAAAAATGTTGTCAGATGAGAATCCAATTTTCCTAATAGTGTGATGCCTGTGAGCTTATAGGTATCCATATATAATTTGTATTGCAGGTTGCTAAATCAGCACTACCTAGTGACCTTCCGCTTACGCTGTCAAGTACTTAAAAATATTATTTTGACATTGTGAAACATAACTTTAAAAATGAACGTCCCATGCGACTTAAAAATCTTAGGAGTTCTGAAGGAATATTTTATTAATAAATTTATATCCCGTCCTTCCTCCTAGAGGAGCTCAAGCAATAATTTATTTCATTTTATTTAATATAACTTTTGTACATCTCGATTGTGAGAAAAGGCCTCGGAGCAATTTAAATTTGAATCATCTTTAAAAAATCCAGCACAGATGCAGACTGCGAAAGATCTCTACTTAAATGGCTTTCTGAAAGATGGAGGTCTTCAATAGGTGCCCAAAGGACAATAGAGGCGGCATCTGTCTTAATGTTCAACAGGAAGGAATTCCAAAGGGTGCCATGACATGAAAGGCCAAATTCCAATATTGTGCAGAACAGACTTCCTGATAAGGTGTTATCTAAAGAAGGCCCTCTCCTGTAGAGTGCAGTGATTGATTGGGTGTATAAGAGGTGAGATGGTCTTGTAGATATCCTGGACCCCAAGCTACATTAGGGTTTTATATACCAGAACCAGCAATTTGAACTTAGCTCCGTAGATAATTGGCAGCCAGTGTGGTTCTTTCAACAGTGGAGTAACCTGGTAGCAATATTCTGCACCAATGAACAGTTGAGCTGTTTCATTTTGCATTAGCTGCAGCTTCTGGACCAATGTCAAGGGCAGCATCATGTAGCGCACATAGCAGTAATCCAACCTGGATTCCAGCACCAATCAGATATTCCCAAACCACTAAGTCAAGGTGTTCAATGTTAAAACAGGGGAGTATGATTCCAATGAGTGCATAGCGGGATTTCATTTCAGTCTGGCAATGAGGAAACACTTTGTCATTCCTTCCTGCACTGCTGGTGTAATTCCCCCTAGACCTGGCATCCCCAACCTACGGCCCTCCAGATGTTTTGGCCTACAACTCCCATGATCCGTAGCTAACAGGACCAGTGGTCAGGGATGATGGGAACTGGAGGGCCGAAGGTTGGGGATGCCTGCCCTAGACCAGTGTTTCCCAACCTTTTTTGGGCAAAGGCACACTTGTTTCATGAAAAAAATCTCGAGGCACACCACCATGCCAGATGGGGAAAGGTCACTTTTTACTTATGTAAAAAAAAATAAAAAAATAGTAACAGCATAGAAGGTAATGGTTAGGCTAGCATCCCTCTTCCAAATATGCTAGGTTTTTATTTGCAGGGACTGTTCTACATGGGAAAGCATTCAGCACTGTCATTCTCCCATCTGAATTGGTACTATTCTGGGTCAACTTACTCTGCTGCATGTGTAGATGAAAATGGCACCAAGTGTGGGGGAGGGGGCAGAACAGGTTTCAGATACAGGATATTAAGCATACACGTACTTCAGATTGAACTGGTTGCTTGCTTTGCAAGTTTTCATTTCCCAAATGACTGCCTTGGCAAGCGCAATACCTACCAGGCTCAACGCCGGTCTCGCGCTGCCGCTTCCCGCGCTCTCAAGGACCCGGGAGGAGGAAGGCGTGAAGGCAATCCCGAAGGCGCGAAAACGTTATCAATTGCTTCTTCTTGTACAACTGCAGCCAGATCCTACCCGTATTTACTCTGGAGTAAGCCCTAGTTTGTTCACGGGGTTTTGCTCCCGCGTAAGTGTGCACGAGGGATGGCAGCCTTAAATATCGGGGAGACGCAGGAGTCGCCTGCGCTGCTGTAATTCCCCCTCCTTTTGGGGAGGGAGGCGCTGGGCTACTGTGTTTACTTGGAAGTCCCACGGAAGTTAATGCATTATTAGGCTACTACTGGCTTAAGCCGGTGCCCGCCTTCATCCCTAGGCGAGAGGCACAGAGTTCTGTTCCGCCCGGGCGCTGCCTCTTTAAACGAGCGCGTGGTTGAAGAAGGCGCTTGCCCAGCTCCCCTCTGCGCCTCGGAGGGCGGGTTTGAGCACGCGCAATGCGCCGCCCTCCCGCCCTGCGCCGCCGCCGTCTCGCGCTCCTCCCTTTTGCGCGCGCTGCCCCGCCGCCGCCCCATTGGCCAGGTCCTGTCAGCTGATCCTGTGTTATTTCCTGTGTGTGTGTGTGTGTGAGGGGAGAATGGAGAGAGAAACCTCGGCACCACCACCGCGGAGCCGCCCCCGGCTCGACGCAGATCCTCGCCGCCCCGCCTCTCGCCGCCCAACTCGCCCGCCTCCCTCCCACGGCACACCAGGCAACGTCTCGCGGCACACTAGTGTGCCGCGGAACACCGGTTGGGAAACACTGCCCTAGACCAAGTAGGGGAAGCCCATTCCGCAGTTCCTTCCCAAAGTTGCTCCAGGCCTCTTTATCGTTGCTGCTATAGGGAGGTGGTGTAGCATTTTCTTTGGCTCCACATGCTGTTGGTGATGCAAGTAGAATGATGTTATGTTAGTCATGGAAACAATTGGGACTCTTGCCAAGTTGCTTATCTCTCTGCCTTTATGCCTTATCCGTATAAGAAAAGTTACTCTAATGCACAAAAAACAAAGATTGTACATTGCTATCTCAAAACATATGTAAGGGATCACGCTGATGCTTTTCCACCTGTGGGTGTAGTAGATTTCAGAATATTAGTTACGTTATGTTTAAAAAATCATATCTAGTAGATTCTGGAAAATAAAATATTTTCGAATTATAAAGTATAATTATCTTTTGGTAGGTTTGTTAAATTGAACTAGTTACTTTTACATTTTGGTTTTTAGGAACTTTTTTTTTGACCGCTCTGGTGGAAATAGCAGTTACTATCAATCTTAACATATGCTACCTAGTACCGTATTTACACGAATCTAATAAGCACTTCAGTTTTCAAAACCTTGGAACCAAAAAAGTATTTGCTGGCACAATCAAATCTAATGCACAACCTAATTTTCACGATGTAATTTGGCCAATAAAGGTGCACATTACATTCAAGTAAATACAATATTATCATCTCCTAGTCACTAAAGTGAATTATTGGTATCCATTAACAATGTGGCAGCCATCGGTGTTTCCTTGGTTGATTAAATATTTGACTCTAATAGATTTATCGAGAGGATGGAATCTTTTTTGGTAACTTTGGAATTCTGATTGGAACATTCTACTGGCATTTTTCAGAATCTGCCATTATTTTCATTAATTTGTTTACAACATCTTGCATGAACCCTCTCTATTATGGCATTAGTTAACCAATTCATACCAGTCATATCCAGGCACAGGACATTTTGTTGACTAAGGCAAAGGACAAGATCTCTCTTTCCCCTCTCCCTTCCATGTGCTAAAGCCACATGAGTTGACAATTGAATCTTACTTCAATACCAGCTAAAATATATTATCCTTCGCCACAGCTGAGGGCAGAAAGACAACTTACAGGGTGCAAGGCAGACCAGATCTGTCCTCTTAACAGAGAGAAACACATGAAGGGTTCAGGAGGAATATCTGGTGAGCCACTACAGCTCACTACCTAAGGCAGTGGCTGGCTGCCTTACTCTGCCCAGTGGTATTGTTGGCCCTGAATCTTATAAAGGAAACACATATGGATGAAAGAGGCTATGACTCAGGGGTCTCCAACGTATTTGGGCACATTTGCACGCCAGAGAAACTGTTGCGTGTGCCACATACATGAAACAGCTTTCTCCTCCTCGGCTGCAGTTTCTTGAAATCCGCTTCCATGGTGCGGTTAGCCTTGGAAAAAGCTGTGTTCGGCTAAAGAGGAATTCTTTCAGTGGCATGGGGATGGGACCCCTTGAGCACACAAAAGGCCTCTAAGGCTGCCTATGTGCCCTCAGGCAGTGGGGTAGCAGGGAGTGGGCACAGGGGCAGTTGCCCCGTGCACAAAATTGTTAGGGTCGCAAAATTTCAACACCTGGTGCTGCCTCAATACAGCTGCGTATTTCCGTCACTAGGCTTCATTGAAAACGACTTCTCCATGCGAACCAGGAAGGGACCTCTCCACACAATGGAACAACTCTTCTTTTCTCATCTCTGCAGCTTCAATCTTCTGGGCGACGCAGACTCCATCAGGCAGTTGAATGTGCATGCGTACTGCATCAGTTTTGCTCCCTCCCACCCCTTTCTGCGCAGCCCTGTGTGCTGACAGCCTACGCTACACAACTGCCCTCGGGTGCCATGTCCGTTACCCCTGTGCTGTGTAGAACTATGGTCCAATGTGACCATCAACAAAATTTGCATGTGTGCAGACACATGGATTTTAACTGAAGTGAGCAAATGACAGCATTGAAGGAAATGGTAGTGGACTTAGAGCCAGCTGAAATTCAAATTGAGTTGACTTGGGCTGGGAAAAGAGAAATGAAAATTGAACTCTGTTTGTGGCTTTCACACAATTCTGTAATACATGCAGAGAATGTCAGCAAAGATTGCCGTCTGCCTTTGCTTCATGTTGTTGCAGATGCTTTGTTTGGTAGTTTGCTGAATGAATGAGGTATAGCTTGTCTTCATCTGTCCCTGTGTAGCTGAGCTCAGATAGTATTGCTCTGCTTTCGATGAAATGTAATATTAGCACTATTTATCCATTTTTAAATTGGCATCTTCAAGATGGCCCAGTTAATGAATGATGGAAAAGTAGCAACCAGAGGGTTATCTAATTTTCAAAAAATGAATAGATGTAAGGGATGGTTTTTTATGGTGGAGCTCATGGACGGTAGCCAGGAAGTCTAGATATCAAAGTTAAGAGGAGACAATTTTTAAAAAACTACTTTAAATCAAACCACAATTATTCACAACTGAACAAATAATCTAATCTGCTGTGTTTAAAAATGTGAACATTTTAGATGAATTGTGAATATAAACTATCTTTTTTAAATGGGTAGATGAGACATTTCTGGCACTCCTGTGTACTCTCCCACTGGTTGTAATTAAGTTTGGTAAGTAAATGATGCGTGGCAGATGTGTGTAACATCTTTTTGGTGACTTTTCTTTTAAAAAATGAAAAGCAGCTGTGGGAAGCTGCCAGTTTGACCAGAGGATTGGTAGTTGAGAAGGGAGCACTAATCCCTTGCCCTTTTGTGTTCAGAGTCACAAATCTGCAGCTATTTTTTCACTTGCAGGACAAAACATAAGGATATATTTGTTTTCCTTCCTAGTACAGGGGTTGGAAACATGGGGTCCAGGGGTTGAATACTGCCCTCCAAGTCATCCTGTCTGGCTCTCAAAACTTCTTCTTCATACCTTAAATGCCCCCCCCCAAGTGTGTGTGTGTGTGTGTGTGTGTGTGTGCGTGTGTGTCCAGGAATTCTGACAATGCTTGTCTGGATAGAAGATAGAGAAGGGTATGAGGATTTGTAGAAACTAGTTCAGGAGTCGCCAATCTTTTTGCACTACTGGGCACATTTAGTGGGCCCTGTATACCTGCGTTTCCGTGTGCTGCGCTGGCTGCTGGCTTGACAGAGCAGCTTCATCACGCTGGCCACGTGACCCGGAAGTGTCTCCGGACAGCGCTGGCCCCGGCCTCTTAAGTGAGATGGGCGCACAACCCTAGAGTCGGACATGACTGGCCCGTACGGGCAGGGGTACCTTTATACCTGAAGGAATGTCTTCACCCCCATCGTGCAGCCTAGACACTGCGGTCCACCTCTGTGGGCCTTCTGGTAGTTCCCTCACTGCTAGAAGTTGAAGTTACAGGGAACCAGGCAGAGGGCCTTCTCGGTAGTGGCACCCACCCTGTGGAACACCCTCCCATCAGATGTTAAACAGATAAACAACTATTTGACTTTTAGGAGGCATCTGACGGCAGCCCTGTAGTTTTTAATGTTTGACATTTTATTATGTTTTTATATGTGATGGAAGCTGCCGAGAGTGGCTAGGGCAACCCAGCTGGATAGGCGGGGTATAAATAAATAAAAAATTATTATTATTTTTTCAAATTTTGAGTGAGTGGTGGTGGGGGGTGCCAGTCACAAAAACGCTGCCATAAAGAGGACGTGGCATAACAAAAAACAGTTCAATTTCAGGGGCTACTTTTTCCACTTAAAAAAAGAAGAGTTTTGGAAGATGGTTACAGGTGTCTGCCACGTACTTTGATCCTCCAAACAACCCTCATGGATTGTTATATTGTGTGTGCTGCAATGTGAAAATCTAGATTACAGCATCAGTTTGGGGCCTTGGTATATATCTACCTTTTTTCTCTAGGCTTGGGCACACAAATAGGAAATAAGCCAAAATCACATCCATGAATTTGCCTGTAGTCTGGTTCATTGATAACATTTCTAGTATGCTATTCCTAGCGTGACAGACATACGGCATTTCTGGTGTATAAAACACATCACTTCAAATAATGTTTACTTTCTGGATTTGTGTGAGCTGCTTATCAGTTGCACACAATGTTTGAGGCTTGCATGTCATTAAACTGAAGCACTATAAAAAGATTTCTCAAACACGAGGGCATTGTCAATACAGATAATGCTGTTCTCAAGACCTCCTAATGAAAAAATGGCAGAGATTATGTAATTCATCTGTATGCTATTAAAATACTTGCAGCTAATAGCCAGGCACTAAGAAATGTACTATGGACTGCATAGTTAATAAGGCTGAACATGCGTTGCCTGAAAGTAACATGCCAGGCATAGTAGAGTACCACAGCAAATCTATCCCTATACCTGTACAGCCAGAAATTCATTCCTTTAAGATTATTTACAGTGGAACATAATAAAAGATCCCCTAACCTTAGTTGGAAATCCAAGGGCACAATTTTTAACTGGTTAATTTTACTCAAAACTGTGCCACAGTTTTTGAAATCCTTTAAATGTTCATATATTTCTATGAGCTTCTGTGGGCTCAGTGCCGGCTTGCACAGTGAGCTGGTGACTTTGCCATGACACTGGAGAGATTAATAAAAACCACTTGCTTGCTTGATGTTCATACATTGATATTATTAACTAGATTTTTGCTTATACAGTTTGGAAATAATTCACTCTGTTCGCTTTTTCAAAGTACATTTAAATAATGGAGCATTAATTCTAGTTTTCATTGGCTTGAAAGAGAAGAATTAAACCAGCTCAAATAAGGAGGGCAGAGATTAACATAGGTTTTGGAAGACATTATATATAATTGGAATAAAATACAATAAAAAAACCCAATCTTTTATTATTCTTAGCATTACTAAGTAGTATTATTTACTTACGAATATTCAGTAGGTAAGCTTCTAGTGTGAACATAACAGAAGTGGAGGTGTTTACTTGGAATCATGCCTGGGGATTTTGAAAATCACAATTTTGAGGAGACGGATGTTATGAATAAGAAAAATGTAAATGTCACTGTGTTAAATTGCCATCTTCTATGCTTGTTGTGTGTCTGAAGTTACCACTTAAAACACAGGCAATACTTGTCTTTTAATTACCTGTACTTCAGTTGTACATTTTAGGCTAATGTGCACATGGTAGGTACATGAAAACATTGTCCTCAGTGGTAGCCAGGATGCTCAACTATGCAGTGGAATGTTCTCCCTTATTTTCCCCCAAGGGTGTACAGAAAAAGTCAACATATTGTGGGTGAAATGTCTCTGGCAGCCAAGGTGAGCTGCATTTGAGTAGTTTTACCTGCAAAATCATTTCTACCACAGCTTGCTTACAAGTAGTAGCTGCTGTTACAGCCCTCCCTCCCCAAACCACCCCCTGCTGAACATCGGAGTTCACCAGTTTAGTCCATATTTTGATGTTATTTTATTGAATTTTAATTCTTTATTGTTAGCTGCTCAGAGATCAACATGGTTGTTGGAAAAGTGGAGTGCAGCCACAAAATCAAATATGTCCCAGAGCCTCCCAAAGGGATTCTGGTTTTGAGGGGCTACGATGGGCAATGGCACCCAGGCCTGGTGATCATCTTCTGATGCCCTTCTTTGTGTGCCTCTTCAACGAGAGGTCCAGAGGGTGGCAGCATGAGAACAGGACTGCAGTGGTTCCTGTTTCTGGAGTGCTCTCCCCATGGAGGGCTTCCTTGGCCCCTTCAATGTACAGGCATCCCTCTCACTTAAGTAGGAATTACGTTCTGGGACTCCGTGTGTATAACTGAAATCACATGAAGTGGGGAGCTCTCCACTTAACAGGGAGGGCGTGTGGGGAAAAGAGAGCAAGAGACTCATGTGCGCCACCAGGGCTGCTGCATGGAAGTTGCTTGGGGGGCCACTGCCCAGCCTGTCCCAAGCCTTCCCTCGCTTGGGGTCGCTGTCCCAAGCCTTCCCTACAATCCCACCGATTGCAGTAAGCGAGCAGCTGAGAGCAACTTCTAAGCAGCAGCCCCAAGCAAGGCCTGGCAGTGGCCCCGAGTGAGGCAAGGCTCAGGACAGGCCAGGCAGCGGCCTTTGAAATGTGTTTGTGGGAGGGAGGTTATGGGCTTGTTTTGTTTTTGCTCTTGTTTTTTTTATTATGTATTTTGTGTTTACATTTAGTATTTTTACGCTGTGAACCGCGCTGTGATCTTCGGATGAAGGGCAGTATGGAAATTAATTAAATAAGTTATAATAGCCATTCCCTGAGCCTGGTTTTTGTGTGCAGTGTGCCTTAAGCGACATAACATAACAGTGTCTCCAGGGGTGCCTGGAGTGCAACAAAGCTGAACAAAACCAGTAAAAGCTGAAGGATTGGAGAGGTGAGGAAGAAAAAGAGCTTAGCGGTTGTCACAATTTCCCACCAGGTGCACTCTTGGCTGTTTTAATAAAAAAAAATATGTCTTTAGTACATCCCTATAGATTCATTACTGTTTTGTCCTCTTACCTTTCATATTTGAGTACTCTGCTGCATTCCAATTCCTCCATATTTAGGCTCCTGATTGGCTATGTTTGTTTAAGAACTATGAAAGCTCATGCCATTGAGTTTCAATACCTATTCCTTTTGGAAGTCAAAGAAATACACTAATCGCCTTTCACGGATGCGCTGTTCTCTTAATCCCAGGAAATTGCTCTGAATTCCTGTTTTTTCTGTGTTATTGGTGGGTTTCATGGTAAATCCATTTTTCTGCGTAGAATAGATTGCATAAAAGCTAATAACTGATTCTAATCATGTATGGATAAGTTGTTCCATTCAGAGTGTCATACAGCAATGTTCTTAGATTAATAAGTCTTCAGTTTGCATCAGAGTGATTGGCTTCAGACCTTTCTAGCCTCCTACACTATTAGCATCCATACACAGATGGCATATGCATAAAAGCAGCATTAATCATTGTGAACAAAAGGGTGATATAATTCCTAAATATGTTGTAGAAGACTAATTGAAGATGCTTAGGAATATCACAGAGTGTTGCGTTGATACCAATATCTAAAGACATGAAAACTTATTATTCATTTGAATCCTAGAATGAATTATCACAACAAACCTTTTGCGAATGAGAACTGATAATCATGAATGCAAAATTAGTACTGTTTATCTCTGATTGTTAATGAATTTAATACATTGTTTAGTATAGCAATATACTAGTGCAAGATTCCTCGGATTAATTTGAAGCAATTCCTCCTTCCTGCAAACTCATATGTTGCACTCCATGACATTTGGAAGTCCCCCCGACCCTCTTGAGAGATTTTTAATGGTGTACATGGGCTGTAGGAGAGACGAGGGGAAAGGAAAAGATATGCGCGCCATTTTTACTTCTGTAAAGTTTCTGTGTCATTTGCCTTCAGACAATTCCTTGAGACCTGGAAATTGGAACTGTGCCTATTCTAGTACACCCATAGTATTTGTTGTTTGGGTTCCAGGTTGCAGTTGGGCATAGAAGCTGGCTTGCCTGATGGTGAGAGCCCAGCAAGAGCAAGACTAGCAAGTGGGAGCAGATATCTGATGAGAGGACTGACACCTCTCGTCTTACCCTCCCTCTCTTCTGCTGCCTCCTTGCCATAAACAGCCGTCTCTTGGTTCCTGGGCTCGGTTCCTGGGCCCATTCTGTATCGGCTCCTTCTCTCATTTCTGAGTCGCTCCTTCTCCCATCTGCTGCTGTTCTAGGGCACAACCCATTCTTCTGACCCACATTCCAGTCACACAGGTGCACTACAGAACACTCTTGAGGTCCCTTCTTCTCCTTCCTGCCTTTTTAAGACTAAAGCTCTGTGACTGACACCATGGGAAATAAATTATTGTACTAGGGGTTGTCATCTGAAATGCTTTCTGTACTGTTCCGGCACTGAAATATAACAATATTGTTTAAAGAGCATGAAGGTCCATAAAATCCAAGCCATTAATTACACTGCAGTACAGTGATTGTCAAGACATCCTTTGAGATAATCTCAAAACTCAGTTTTTCTTAGCTAGGCTGTGTGTATTCATTTATAGTACTGCTCTTAGGCTCTCAAATCGGAAAGAAATTGGGATGAATACACTTTAGGAAAGTCTACAGACCTCTTTATTACATTGGAGGGTTTGATTTAAGAGCTTGTTTACATTTCAGAATGAAACATGTAAGTGCTGAGCACATTTTGCAACACCACGAGAGGCTGAAAAGCTATTATGAATCTTTTTTTTTGTAAAATAGCTCTAATTTGCTTTAGATACACAGTACATGATGTAAAATTAGCTAGAACCTTTCTAAACAGGGTGAAAAATCTGCTATGGAAACAAATTATTACTTTCTCTTTTTTGCAGGAGACAACAGTCTAACCACCACTGCAGCAACATGGACATTTCTTTCTTTTTAAGAAAATCTAACCCTGCTTTAATATTAATTAATTCCCAAGGCACTCTGTTCAGTTTGTTCTCATTCTCTACTGTAACCTTTGAGTGTGTTGATCATCAGAATCGACCTGGGGACCAAACTAGCTTATAAAAGTAGGCAATTCCTCTTGATAAGACATTCAAGTGGGAGATCATTAACTCTCTCCAGGACCCCTGAATGCAAGTTATAATTTGAATTTGCTAATTATTTTATCTTCCATGTTTGTGTCGCCTATTTATCTGCAGTGGGTCTCACCTCCTTGTTTCCTCCCCTCCCTTTTCCCCATGGCATTTTGTGCCCTCACTTGCTGTAATTACTTGGGTTGTGACAATTTTCATGTTGGGCATTCAGAAAGGCATGTTCTCATTTTCCTCCATGTTTACTTGATGACTGGCAATTGTCTCTTCAGCAGGGACCCTGGATGTGTTTTGAAGGTGGTGTGGAGGTGGGGATGTCACGACAGTCAGGATATAATGACGACTATTTGCCCATCTACTGTACTTATTTAATGATCAAAGAATAAAGTTGGAAAGAACATTCAGTATTATTCAGATGAGTTTACCACAACCATTTCAATAGATTAACAGGCAAATCAAAGAAGTACTAATTGAGTGAATTAATGTCAAGAGCATCAGTCAGCTTTGCCTCTAGCAATGGTCTTTTATGCCTAATGGCTTGAGGGACTGAGTGTCCCTTCCCCGATCATTCTTACAGTGGGGGATCTGGTCCCCTATGTATCTCATCCCTCTTCTCTGCTTCCAAGATTGTGTCAATTTATTATTGTTTTATCCTATGCCTTTAGGTACCCCATTTTACTTAAAGCCTTTCAGCAGAAGGTTGCATTTAGAAACAAATAAATCCATACCTCTAAATAGCTCAGATAGTACAAATGTTTGATGAACAAAAGTTTTGTGTTTTTGTAATCTATATAGAACACTGCATGTTTGTAAAATGTTAGTGTAAATGTTTAGGAAAGCTGGATAGAATCAGGTATAGTATAATGTATGCATGATGTTTATATTTGGTACATTGGGAAAATGGTTTAATTAGCCATTCTTAACTCTTTAAGCTATTAATTTCAATAAATAGCAGATACTGTTGCATTTTTAAAATGGCTTCTTGTTGACAGGTTGTACTACCACCTAGAAACAAAGTTGATTACCAAATCTTTCTACCAGTTTGTAATTTCCTCATTTCCCCCCCTTTCCTTACCTTTAAACCATACTGTGCAGCTCCATCAGTGGAAAGGAAATGTGACTTTTTCAACAGTTTTCAGGTGTCCCAAGGACTATGGTGGTACGTCGGTTCTCGAACAGTTTAGCTGATGAACAAATTGGCTTCTGAACGTCGAAAGCCCAGAAGTCAGTGTTGCGGTTTTTGAACGTTTTTCGGAAGCCGAACGTTTGACACGGCTTTCCCATGAGTGCAGGAAGCTCCTGCAGCCAATTGGAAGCTGCACCTATGTTTTCGAACGGTTTTAGGAATTTGAACGTACTTCCGGAATGGATTACGTTTGAGAACCAAGGTTCTACTGTACATGGTTTTTAAATGTACTCATGAGCACTATATTATGACCACTGTTAAAATGGTCTCTTCCTTACTTTCTTCAACCTTTGCTGTAGATTTATGCTGGCATCCGTTCTTGTCAAATTCCCAAAGTTACTACTACTCCTGCTTTAAATGTTTCAGGAGAGGTGTTCTTGTCTTACCTGTTTTTTAGATTTACAGTAATGATTCTGCATTGCAATACAGAAACTGTAGTGGGACTGCAAAGGGTTTTTGTAAGAATGAAATTACTGTTTATGCTTGTGAATGAGTCTGATATTTCTGTACCATAATTGTAAAACTTATCTCTAGTTACAGGATAATTATCTTGCTCTTTTTCGGCTGTACATATGCCTCACTATGGCATTTTGTGCCATAAAAATATTTAAATATTGCTTCTTAAGAAATTGCAGCTGTAAAATTGTAACCACTGTCTTCCTTGGCTAAATTCCTGCAAATGATGTATTTTTCATTATCCACTCGCTCTTTCTTCAGCCATACAACTTTCCCTTAAATGAATTACAAAATGAGAAGGATAGACTAGACAAAGTTTGGGTAGGAAGGAACTTGGAACATGTATTGTGAAAAGTCAGACCAATTAAAAAATATTGGATGATATTTTAAATTAGGGTATGATCATCTATAGGTCGATCCAATTTCTTGCCTGTTGCTTATTTTCCTGTTAGTATCGCTCTGACATTTTAGACTGTACTAGAGAAAACAATTGACCTGAATAAGTGGAAAGGGTTTTGGCCAGAGATCAACTACTGACATTCCACTAGTACTAACCTCTTGGTGATATTTTGCTTTCATTAGTTCTACATTTCATAGACATGGTGCTTTGCAGGTAGATAATTGGCAAATGTAATAAATAATACATGATTTATAGGTGTATACCAGAGTAATAATTTTAGCTATGATATTTTAAGCGAATATGTATCTGTAAGTCTGCACTACCAACAAGTAGAAGGAAAGAGTTGTTGTGTGAAGACTGGGTCCTGGCAGCACGTTTAAATAAATGAAAAACATAGGGGGAAATATGAAATAAACCTATTTTATATCTGAGCTGATTTTTAAAAAAGTTCACTTGTACAGTGGTTCCTCGGGTTAAGTACTTAATTCATTCTGGAGGTCCATTCTTAACCTGAAACTGTTCTTAACCTGAAGCACCACTTTAGCTAATGGGGGCCTCCTGCTGCTGCCGCGCCGCCGGAGCACGATTTCTGTTCTCATCCTGAAGCAAAGTTCTTAACCTGAAGCACTATTTCTGGGTTAGCGGAGTCTGTAACCTGAAGCGTATGTAACCCGAGGTACCACTGTAATTACAATAAATACAGAGTCACTGTGTTATTTTTGCATTATATCAGGTTGCAAATGGGAAACAAAAGGAAAGAATTATATAATACAACTTTCTATCCTCCTGTGTAAGACATTACTACTTCCAAGTAGTCTGTATAAATGTGGGGTGTTAAATTACCTATTTGAAGTCCATCCTATGCTGTGGGCAGAAGAAAACTAATGATATAGGAAGGCCCCTGCTTGATAGAATGAAAGCCCTATTGAGTCAAGCATTATGTTGTTTTGGTGGCAACCAGATGCCTATGGGAAGACCACATGCAAAACATGAGTTCAGTAGCACAACTCCCACTCGTTATCCCAAATAACTGGTATTCAGAGACATACGATTGGCAATATTGTCATTATGTGAAATATATATTTGCTTATATTAGGAAGAAGCTGTGTGTTTCAAGCTGTCTAAAATAAAATAGTCGCTTTCCCTTATTTTGCCTTATTTATCATATTTAAAGAGTATAGCAGATTGCAAAAATAATTTGTTGTTTTTGCAGAAGTTGTTGCATAGTATGCAAAATCTTGGAACCTACCTCTGTATAATGAATCTTTATGTGAGTCCTTTGTACAAGACTTGCCACATCTCCTCCTCCTGTAAAATGTGTAGCTTAGTTCAGTTAGTGTATCTTTCATGGTGGAGAGACGTGATTTTAAAAATCTAACCACCTTGATTCTTCACCAGAAGCTTCCTTAGCAGCTGTGAGCTAGCAAAATTAGACTTTCTCTTATTCAAGGATTTAGAGGTCTATGAATGTACTTCATACTTTTTAAATAAGTAGTGTAAAAAAACAGAAACAAGGAAGATGCCATGGAATTCCCTAAATTCTTGAGCTGCTTCCATATTGCTCCAGACATTGCTGCTATGAGCTGAAAGTTATAAATATGCTTTGGCTTCAACAATAGTATTAGCATTGCTAGAATTATGCCCTATATTTAGAAGTTGTAACAGAGTTTGGCTTACTTCCTTCTGAGATTTTTTTATGCTTACAATAAAAATACCTTTCCTCTTAGGATTTCACCAAGCTTTCTGGATCAGGGATAACAAACACAGTGACCTCTAGATCAGGGGTCAGCAAACTTTTTCAGCAGGGGGCTGGTCCACTGTCCCCCAGATCTTGTGGGGGGCCAGACTATATTGGGGGGTGGGAATGAACCAATTCCTATGCCCCACAAATAACCCAGAGATGCATTTTAAATAAAAGCACACATTCTACTTGTTATGTAGTGAAGTTCACCCTGGGCCAACAGGGGGATACTGTATATAGTTTTCACTCAGGTCTGTAGATAGTTTTCACTCAGGTCCGCGGCAGTTATTTTAGGCGGGAACTCTGGGCTGTGTGGTTACAATGTGACAGCCGGCTGCCTATAAATACAGGCCGGCTGAGCTGTTCACAGTCAGTTCTACTCCAGCTTACCAGAATAAAGAGCTACTTGAAGAAATCGCTGTGCCGGCTGCTATGTCAACCCACGACTTAACACTGGCGACGAAGGTGGGATAGATGGACATCAGAGCACAGCCAGATGCGGCCAGCCTCTGAACTGAGCTGAATCACTGAGCTGAATCACAGAGCGAAATCACTGAGCGAAATCACTGGGCAGAACCAATTCAGAGCTGACTGTTCTGGCTAGAGCACTGTGTTCCATCCATCGCCCTTCACGCCGGCATCGGAATCATGGCTTCACTTGTGCCTCTACCGCCTTTTGCGCCAGCCTCTGAATCATGGGACTCCTACCTCGCTCGGTTCGACTGCTACCTCCAAGCCAACGAGCTGACAGCAGCATCAAAGGATCGGAAGCGGGGCCTATTCCTCAGCCTCTGTGGGCCTGAGGTGTTTGAGACGGCCCGAGCGTTGGTTGCGCCTGAAGCAGTCCAGGCAACACCATGGGACACGATCCAAGAGAAGCTCCGCAACCACTACGCACCAAAGCCGTCCAAGATTGCTGCCCGCCATGCGTTCTACCACCGGAACCAGGCAGAGGGGGAGTCAATCAACAACTACACCACCGCCCTGCGACATGCTGCAATGCACTGTGAGTTCCGAGACTTAGACGATGCCCTGATGGATCGAATCGTCTGCGGGGTCCGGGACATCCATCTGCAACGGCACCTCCTAGCCAAGCCAGACCTCACGCTACAGAAAGCCATTGAGGAGGCTGTGGCCTCAGAAGCTGCTGAACGCTCCGCCCAGGAGATCCGCAAGTCCAGCAGCCCGCGTCTTGCTAGGGAGCCAGTTCCGGTGCATCATGAAGAGGCCAGCAGTGAGGAGGCATCCTCCAGTGAAGACGATGATGTGCACCAGACAAAGCGGGAGCGCAGGAAGTTCCAACAGAAGTCCAAGGGCCAACCGGAATGTGCTGGCTGCGGAGGCAACCATTCCCGTGCCAAGTGTCGATTCAGAGACGCCATCTGTAGGAGGTGTTCCAGAAGGGGCCACATCGCTAAGGTCTGCCGATCGGCTCCGTCTGACACCCCCCCTTCATCGACTCGCAAGTCCAAGTCTTCACTCCAGTCTGCCAAGGAAAGTTGTTTCGCTCTCACCAACTGCCGCTGCCCGTCTGGAACCACGATTGGCCAAACCGACTCGCCTACGAGACGCAAGCTGAACGTCACGGTGCTCATTGAAGGAGCTCCATGTGACATGGAGATCGACACCGGGTCTGCCCTGTCCATCGTGTCATGGAGCACCATCAAAAGACTGGTACCCAGAGTGTCCAAAAGGCAACTCGACTCTCACCGCGTACACCTGAGAGACTACCAGGGAAACGACGTTCCCGTGGTAGGCGTTGGCCGGTTCCGGATCGCCTTCAAGGATTTTTCGGGCCTGCTCCGGTTGGTGGTGGTCGAAGGTCAGCGGCCAAGCCTCCTAGGGCTAGACTGGTTTGATGCCCTCGGCCTGGAAGTCACCGGCATCAACTGCATCTCTAACGCAGAGACTGAGGGTCTGGTCAAAGACTTTGCCGAGGTTTTTGACGGCACCTTGGGCCAATATACAGGTACGCCCATCTCCTTTAGCCTGGATCCACAAGTCGCCCCCATCAAGCTAAAGCCACGCCGGGTTCCCTTTGCTCTCAAGGCTAAGGTGGACGAACAACTGGACAAACTGATCGCCCAAGGAGTTTTGGAGCCGGTTGACCACGCAAAGTGGGAAACCCCCATCGTCACGCCTGTCAAGCCAGATGGGTCGGTGAGAATCTGCGCTGACTACAAGTGCACGATCAACAAGGCACTTCAGCAGCACGCTTATCCGGTTCCTGTTGTCCAACACCTGCTGCATTCCCTGGGTGAGGGTAAGGTCTTCGCTAAGCTGGACCTTGCCCAAGCCTATCAACAACTGCCAGTCGATGATGCCACTGCTGAAGCCCAGACGATCGTCACCCACCGGGGGGCATTCCGTTGCCGCCGGTTGCAGTTCGGGGTGAGTGTGGCTCCTGGCATCTTCCAAGGCCTTATGGAGCGTCTCCTGCAAGGGCTTCCGGGCGTGGTACCATATTTTGATGACGTCTTGGTGTCTGCAGACTCACACCAGCAGCTGTTCGAGCGCCTCCGTGCCGTGCTGACCAGGTTCCAGGAGGCCGGGCTCAAGGTAAAAAGGGAGAAGTGCCAGATCGCCGTTCCACAGGTAGAGTTCCTGGGCTATCTTATCGATGCCTCCGGTCTTCATCCAACCACATCCAAGATCCGCGCTATCCAGCAGGCCCCCACTCCAAAGAACAAAACGGAGTTGCAGGCGTTCCTGGGGCTGCTGAACTTTTATAACATGTTCCTGCCCCGCAAAGCCACAGTGGCTGAGCCTCTTCACCGACTCCTTAGCACTAAGACGCCTTGGGCCTGGGGTCATCGGGAGACGGCGGCCTTCAACGCGGTCAAGGCTCTCCTTTCTTCGGACAGTGTGCTGGTACAGTACAGTGAATCCAGGCCGCTGGTCCTTGCCTGCGACGCCTCACCTTTTGGCATCGGGGCTGTCCTTAGTCACCGTTTTCCAGATGGAAGAGAAGCACCGCTCGCCTACTTTTCCAGGACACTATCTCCGACGGAACGGAATTACAGCCAGCTCGACAAGGAGGCATTGGCACTTGTGGCTGGAGTGAAGAGGTTTCATGAATACCTCTATGGCAGGACTTTTGACCTCATCACTGACCACAAGCCACTCCTGGGCCTCCTCGCCGGTGATCGTCCAACTCCACCGGTCCTCTCACCACGCATGCTGCGATGGACTGTTTTCCTGGCTGCCTACCACTACCGGCTCATCCACCGCCCGGGGAAATCGATGGGCCATGCCGACGCCCTCAGCCGTTGCCCTCTTCCAGCATTTGTGGAAGACCCGGCTCCAGCTTCATCGCTCCTTCTGATTGAGGATCTTCCGGCAGCGCCTGTGTCGGCTGCCACTGTGGCCTCCGCATCTGCCCAGGATCGCACCATCAGCCGGGTGCTCAACTGGGTGTGGAGGGGGTGGCCACAAGGGCCCTTTGCATCGGAGTTCCAGCCCTTCGCAACCAGACAACATGAACTCTCAGCTCATCGCGGCTGTCTGCTGTGGGGAGACCGCGTCGTGATTCCCCAGGGACTCCGTCAGCGCGTCCTGGAGGCTCTGCACGTTGGCCACCCGGGAATTGTCAAAATGAAGGCGTTGGCTCGGTGTTACGTCTGGTGGCCTAATATGGACGATGCCATCACTGCCTGGGTGTCCGCCTGTCAAGCGTGCCAGGAGTCGAGGCCTGCACCACCGGCAGCTAAGGGATACACGTGGGAGACGCCAAAGACACCCTGGTCGAGGGTGCACATCGATCTGGCTGGCCCCTTTCACGGCCGGACCTTTATGGTAGTGGTGGACGCCTATTCCAAATGGCTGGAGGTCGCCCTGATGCCCTCCACCACTACCGAAGCTGTCATCCGGGTGCTGCGAGGCCTGTTTGCAACGCATGGGTGTCCTGATGTCCTTGTCTCTGACAACGGACCGCAGTTCACATCAGGCACGTTTGAGCGGTATCTTTTGGGACTGGGCATCCGCCATGCCCTAACGGCACCCTTTCATCCATCCAGCAACGGGCAAGCGGAAAGAATGGTGCGCTCGACAAAAGAGGCACTGGCGCGCCTGGACCGGGGAGACTGGCATGAGCGGGTCGCCGAATACTTGTTCGCGCAACACATCACCCCTCATGCGGCCACAGGGAGGAGTCCTGCGGAACTGCTTATGGGCCGCCGCCTCAGGTCACCGCTCGACCGGCTACACCCAGACTTTGCCGTGGCTGAACCCCCAGGCTGTGCCAACGCACCACGGTCATTTGTCCCAGGAAACCAGGTCTTTGCCCGGAACTATGTGGGGGACATCCCTTGGGTGCCAGCCACAGTAGTGGGAGTCACTGGACCTCGCTCGTACCAGGTGGCACTCGAAGACGGGCGCTTGTGGCGACGGCACATAGACCAACTTAGGCGCAGGGTTGGGGACTTGGACACTACCGAGGTGCCCCCAACTGCGTTTGCGGCTCCAGAAGAGACACGTACAGATGGCGAGGCCCCACCTACACCTCCCTCGCAAACTGCCAGCGTGGAGCCGAACCAAGCCGTCTCAGAACAGACTCAGACCACTCCACTTGCGGAGGCTCCACTCACAGCAGCGGATCCAGGGGAGTTGGTTCCAACGCCACCTAGGGTCGCACCACAGCCTCAGCGAGAACTGTGTGGCCCTCCGGACTTGGCTACCAGTCCCCGGCGGTCTGGCAGAGTTTCCAAGCGCCCAACTCATTTAAAGGACTATGTTGTTGGACAGGTATCACTGTTGGTCTAAGTATGGGAAATGTAACCGATATGCTTTTGTGCCTAATTGAACCATTACGCGTAGTGCTGTATATAAGGAAACCATTACGATTGTAACTAACGCCTTATCTCGGTGGGGAGGGGTGTTATGTAGTGAAGTTCACCCTGGGCCAACAGGGGGATACTGTATATAGTTTTCACTCAGGTCTGTAGATAGTTTTCACTCAGGTCCGCGGCAGTTATTTTAGGCGGGAACTCTGGGCTGTGTGGTTACAATGTGACAGCCGGCTGCCTATAAATACAGGCCGGCTGAGCTGTTCACAGTCAGTTCTACTCCAGCTTACCAGAATAAAGAGCTACTTGAAGAAATCGCTGTGCCGGCTGCTATGTCAACCCACGACTTAACACTACTCATGTAAAAACACACTGATTCGCAGACCGTCCACAGGCTGGATTTAGAAGGCGATTGGGCCGGATCCGGCCCCTGAGCCTTAGTTTGCTGATCTAGAAGCATTTACATGTTTTTTTGATGCTAATCTTCTTCGATAGAGATGTCTTGATGACTTCTTTTAAAATCAAATTTCCGTTACGCCTTCCTAGTATGAGACACTTCAGTTGCTTCTCTCAGCTGTGTGAATTCAGCCACTTTACAAGATTTCGTAGCTGAAGCAGTGTAGGACGTTCTAATGTCATGTTGTCATATGGGAAAAGCTTTTCACAAATTATGATGATAACTCTTTTCCACGCCTTCAGGTACATCAACCTCTAATTAGTTGCAGTTTGTTTGTAAAGTAAAGGTTCTTAAAGTGTTGTGATACTAGCGGAGGGAGAGTGACTGGCCTATCTCAAGATTGTTGTGAGAATCAAAATGGAGATATATGGAAAGAACCACTTTTGCAACCCTGAGCTCTGCTCTTTGGAGGAGAGGCAGAGTAAAAGTTGCTTGCTTTTGTTTACTGGATTTGTCCTAGCATTAATATAAAAAGTATAGGTTGTTGTTTTTCAATGCTCTAGCCTCAGACTTTGGACAATGCAAGTTTAAAAAATTGAGGTGTTTTGGAATTTACAAAACTTTGAAAGACACAGCATTGGTGCAAGGAAATGATAAGTAAGTCTGTGTGGTGGTAAGTCAGCTGCCATGTGCAACTGGTTGTTTTTAATTTCTACAGGACTACATACCCACTCAAGGACACTGAGTCTTGACCTGGTCACCTAGAGAAGGAAAACAGATCCCTGCCCTAAAAAGCTTAGTATCTCTTAATTTTTAGCAGTGCAGGAGAATGACAAAGAAAGTGAGGGCCAAGGTGAGAAAACAAAGGTTAAATGCATGCACATTTAATTGCATGTGCATATTCTGTATTTATTGTTGGGGATGAGGATGAAGATGAAGGGTTCTTATAAGGCAAGGATTTATGACCTTGGTTTTCTGAAATTCAGGTACTAGCTTTACAATGTGTGTATATATAGGCAACTTGAAAAATGTGTGCAAACAATTTGTAGTAGGAGCACAGAAATAAGAAACATCATGGTACACCTGCGTCCGCACAACCGGACTCCTTCATCTACGCAGCGGCAACAGACTATGTCTCTCCAGTATTGGTCTCTACAGCCACAGCAGTTGCTGTAACTCTCCAGTGGTTTGACCTCGCCCCCGAAGGTGCAGGCTCACTCTTCCATCCTCTCCCAAGACAGACAGATGCCAACAACTAATGATATAATAATTGGAAAGCTTGTTTGTTCCCCTTTCTCCCTTTATTTCTGGCCACTTTATTTCTGGTCTTGTATATGAACGTACCTCAGTAGAAACTTACAAAATTCACAGTTCTAAAAAACCTGCATAGAGTTATATTTTTCTTTTTGCTTCTTCCCCCCTCCAACGTGTCCTAGCCTCAAAGTTGAGACAAAAATGAATGGAAGTCCAAGGGCCTTTTTTATGCTGAAAAAGCCCCCCTTGGCTTATACTCGAGTGAGGGTCCTTTCAGGCTGCTCCTTCCTCCTCCACCGCCTTTGCCCCCACCACCAGGTTTGTGTTGTGGTGAACCGGGTTATACTCAAGTCAATAAGTTTCCCCAGTTTTTTGTGGTAAAATTAGGTGCCTCGGCTTATATTTGGGTCGGCTTATACTCAAGTATATAGGGTATTTATATTGTTGAAGACATTAAGGCAGATTAGAATATCATAGCAAGCAAGACCTGTAGTTTCTGTGATTTTCACTTTGGAAGGTAAATCCAAAAGCGTTAATATTTTCTGATATTTTAAAGGGACTAGTTTTGAATATAGAAGGTTTTTGCAAACACACTTATCTGTGAGCAGGATCAACAGGGTGACATTTCTCCTGGGTCTCAGGCCCAAAGGAGGTCCCAGATTTTATACACTAGTTTTGGGGGGATTTGATACATTTTGCAGCTTGCTCTTATATGCATTGAACCAAGGTGTGACACACCTTCCTAGTTTAGAGCTGCAGATTTAAGCAATTATGGGGTGATTTGATAAAATAATTTTGTGTGTCATCAGTTGTTTTACTTTTTATTATGGCCAGAGGCCTCAAAATCTGGAAATCGGCCCTTCCATTTCTCTATGTATGCTTGTCGGTCAGCAGGAGCACACCTTTCACCCCCAATTGAGGGGGCTGAGGCCTGACATCATATGCCACATGGTGCGATGTGATGATGATGCAAGTGCCACATCGCACAATGTTTTGACGTGGCATGCCACTTCACTGCTCAGTATTGAGGGGGCCTGGCCCCCTCCTTAAGAACTATTGGGTGGGGGGCAAAGTGCATCCCCCCCCAAGCTGGCGCCTGTCTGTGAATAGGTACTGTTTAGCTCAATGGAGTCTGACCAAACTGCGGGAGGCAGTGAAAGACAGGAGTGACTGGCGTGCTCTGGTCCATGGGGTCACAAAGAGTCGGACACGACTAAACGACTAAACAACAACAACAAAGCTCAATGGAAATTGCTTCTTGCATGCATAGAAGTGTGCTGTAAAGATGTTTTAAAAGGTAAAGAATATTTCAGTTGCTAAATTGGAACGGTGGGAATCCTTTACTCTGTTAGACCATTTGCTTGCCTTGTAGGAATCTTAATTTTGCCTGTGCTGCTACGTAACTTTTTGTAATGCTGTAGGATAGGGGAAAAGAAAGTGACAGATTCATATGGATGAATTATTTCATAATGATCTGTTCATCAGGTGTTTACTGTTTTTATTTCAAGCTTTCAAATTAGCACAGCTACTTTGGATGCGAGTAATGCACTATATTTCCTTTTCTGTTATGTTGTTCTACTATTAAGAAAAATCATACCTTGAATGGTGCGTTGAATAAATAAGCCAATAGCATCATTTTTCTTCGGAATGAATAGTGTATTTGTTGTTGTATATTTGTTGTTATTTAAAAGAACTGCAGCCCACACTGTGTCAACGTCAATGTCAAAACCCCCATTGCTTTTAATAATGCTAGATCATACCGTAGGCAGTTTGCGATAGTTGATGGTATATTGCAATTACCACCAACACAGTTTTGTGGTATTTAAGCAAAGGTGGCTGCAGCTATCCATAGTATTTTACACTGCAGTGCTCACCCTGAAACCCCCTCCCCACTGTACTTAATACAGATGTTTTCTTCAAAGGAATGAAGGCACTGTGTAGCTATAATTACAGCCATACTTTGTAAATTTCTGCTAACTTGGTTAAAACTACTCTGATCTGGTCGAAATCTATCTGAAATCTGAAACAGTTCAGAAACTGTTTAATCCACTGAGCCAGTTCATGTCTGGTGTAAATGAGGTTTCAAAACTAATGGAACAAATAACTATCCTTTTTCTGTGCAACATGTGATACATTAACATTCTGTCTGAGGAGACAATAGGGAGATTTAAGCCCCATTAGTCAGAATAACATTCATATGAGAAATCTTGGGACTATTTAGTTCTAAAATACTGTTATAGATCTGCGAGCACAAAATCCTTCCCCTATCAACAAACGTTAATTGAAAAGACTAATTTCCTGTTGGCAGACCAACTCTTGCCTTGCAAAGATATCTGCAAACATGACATGAAAGCTGGCAACCTTAACCCCAACATATGGGAATCCCTTGCAGACTAGGTGCCTGGAGACAGACAATGAGGTCATGAATCCACAGCAGTGATCAGAGGAGGAATGACTGCTGGGAGGAGCACAGAGAGGGGAAACCCCATGGTGCTCCTGTAGCAGTAAAACCAGTTGCCTTCATCTACCCCACCTGCAATAAAACATGTCTCTCCCGTATCTTGTCTCTACAGCCACAGCAGGTGCTGCAATTCTGCAACAGTTTAACTTTACTCTCCCCCCCCCCCAGCGCACTCTTCCGTTGTTCCTGAACTTGTTTTCAGTTCTTTTCCTTAAAAGTCTCTTGCATGTTGTTCACCTCTTGTCAACAGCACCACGCAGAGTTAACACTTTCATCCAACCACCATAACTCAAATACGTATTTCCTGGTTAGTCACCTTTTTGACCCCACTTAATATATGACGTTCAGAGTGTTTGTGCCTTGGTGTGCTGCCACTTCACACTCTTTCACTTCTACATACACCTTTCCCTTTTAATTCTGAGAATATATTAATAGTGTTATTCATCTTAATATGAGTAAATCTAGGAGCCATCTGTTCCTCTGGAGGCAGTTGATGTATTAACCTTGTGAATTAAATTGCCTTCTTTTCATTACTGCGTTTAGGCTAGAGGACTTAATAAGATCCTCAGTGCTTAGCAAACTATAGGAAGAGAATTGTATCATGAGGATATATTTAATGACACTTCTTTTTAGCATTTGAATTTCAATGCTTTAAGAATTTGGATGTTAGAGGATAGTTGTTGTCCATAGTTCTGCATAGCCTTTTATAATAGTTCTGCACAGCCAATAATAATAATAATAATAATAATAATAATAATAATAATAATAATAATTTATTTCTACCCCGCCCATCTGACTGGGTTTCCCTAGCCACTCTGGGCGGCTTCCAGCAAGTGATTAAAAATACCTTAAAACATCAGTCATTAAAAACTTCCCTAAACATTCCCTAAAATCTTGGAAAATTGAAATGTGGCACTCAGGCTACTGGGAGCTATTTCCATGCTTTACCATAGCATAAGGATAACTTTTGCATATTTTTGTCCTGTCTATTGGAGCTCCTCTTGGTGTGAATGTGTGTTTTCATTCCATTCCTTAGCCTTTGCCATCACCCTAACTATATTTATTCAGATACCATTTATTCCAACAGAATATACTTCCAGGTAAACAGAGAGAAGGTGGGATTGCTTTCTAGGAGTGCATCCCAAATAAGTCACTTATGCACAAGTAAGGAAGCAGCAACATAGATAAAGAATACAACCAAGTTGACTGTTAAACATAATGCCATGTACAAAAAAAATTCACCTCCTCTTCCATATCTTTGGGGAAGTTCACGTGTTCTGCATAATGACGAGTCCGTGCAAGGCTTTCATTTCTGCTTTAGTAGCCAAGAATACTTGAGCTGTGATTTCACTGGAAAAGGAAATACTACGCAGTGTGTTTTATATTCCCAGTCTGTTTGAATTTTATTACAGGAGTTGCCGAAGAACGTAATTCAAATAATGGCTCTGCAGAGCTGCTGCAATAGTATTTCCACCTCACTTATCTTCGTAAGATTTTCGAGAGCTTTTTCTTTACCCTTTACTTCAGTCTGGCACGCACACAGGCTTTTGTTCCGTTCTGTCCACTCAAATCATTGTACAGTGCCACAGGCGTTTATGAATATGTCAACTTCATTGAGGGGAGGGGCAATACTGTAATAGTATGAGGGTGGGGAGAATTCTCTTCCAGACTATATCACGCTTACATCAGAAATACTGTGGGATATATGTTAATGATTTTCCATGAGGGGGTGGGCATATCTTCCATGGAAGACCTGGCCTGTTTCTTACACTAATGGGCAACACTGTTCAGCTCTTCTGCATGTCAGCTTCATTCAGGGTTACCATAAAGGGAGAAGAGGCACTTTTGGAGATAATTCAAGAGTTTCTTCCCCATTGGAGTTCAGGGCTGGGAGAAGAATTTCCTCAGTGCTGCATTTGGAAGTACAGTAGAGCAATCACTGTCTCTTGATCTTCTGGGAATGTTCACTGAAGATCAAGAAACAGCATTTACTCGCCTTCCTTTCCCCACTGTAACACTGTGGTGAGGAATGGAAACAAACCTTGGTTTACCATTGTGTTTTGTTAGGAGAGAAACAAACCACAAATGCCGGTTCTCACATAACACCAAGCCAACCTCTGGTTTGTTTCTTTCCCAGTGTGCTGAGGTGGGGAGCTCCGTGGAGCCTTTTCATCCGTGTACACTAGCATATTGCTTGTTCTCTTTAAATCATATTTTAATTTCATTTAAACTATGTTTCATTTCAAGTATGGTGGGACTTTATGAAGTGGTATGCACATCAGGCCTGTAGGTGATTAATGTTCTTGCAAAAAACAATAATCCTGATATTATTATTTACTACTACTACTACTCGGGACGCGGGTGGCGCTGTGGGTTAAACCACAGAGGCTAGGACTTGCCAATCAGAAGGTTGGCGGTTTGAATCCCCGGGACGGGGTGAGCTCCCGTTGCTCAGTCCCTGCTGCTGCCAACCTAGCAGTTCAAAAGCACGTCAAAGTGCAAGTAGATAAATAGGTACCACTCTGGCGGGAAGGTAAACGGCGTTTCCGTGCACTGCTCTGGTTCGCCAGAAGTAGCTTAGTCATGCTGGCTACATGACCCAGAAGCTGTATGCCGGCTCCCTTGGCCAATAAAGCGAGATGAGCGCCGCAACCCCAGAGCCGGTCACGACTGGACCTAGTGGTCAGGGTCCCCTTTACTACTCTACTACTACCCCTCTACTACTACTACTATTACAATTTATGTTGCATAGAAACTAATATGGGGTGACTAGGAAATAGTAATGAAGCATAATGCAAATGTGTCTGCCTTTGAATCAATTGGGTTTAGGTCTCTCCATATGTGTGTCTGTTTGCGCATGCATGGGGAATAGTAATTCACAGATGGAGATGCAAATTGGTGATAGTCTCATAGCTCCCCTCCCCTACCATGGTGTATATTTTTGCAGTGTTTCCTCTTCTGTAAGCACACAACTTTAACTAAAACAGTATTCACATTACAGTGAGATGCTTAAGGGAACAATTAACTAAAACTTAGAACGAAAGATTTGCATAAAATGTGCATGTCGTCTTTTATATGTATAGAGTAGGGTTGTCATACATCCTGGAATTCCCGGACATGTCTGGTTCAGGCTCTGGCATGGGCAACCCAGGCTCTGGTATGGACTTTTACCTTTATGACAACCCTAGCATAGGGACAAATATAAAAGTATTTTATTTTAAACAGAAATGAAGGACATCTCACTGCCATGGGGTAGATGTGATCTGTGTGCCTGCCAAGCCTACTATCCAAGAATTAAACTGTTGGTGGGTGTCTTCACGGTCCCTGCTCTCCCTTCTTAAGGTTTTGTATCTGCAAAAGGCACAGCCCCTTAAATGGAAGATGTCAATCTGCAGAGGAGGACACATGGCCATCCCTCGATCAAGGGAGGTCCCTCTAAGCTTGCAGAAGGATGTGTATGTACATAAAGAGCCATCATAATTCAAGACTTCCAAACACTCAATTTGCCTTGGCCTCCGCAAGAAGGGAGCAAGTTCTTTCTCCCCAGGGGCCAACACAGTTGGCAGTGATCTAGCAGACTTAACCAGGTGCTCCTTGCAATGAGGGCTTCCTAGACACAACTCACTCAAACTGAAACATCTGTTGCCTTCTCATTTACACTCCTGGTGGCTGCTTTCTCCTAGGCAGAAGGGCAGACTCTGCTTGATGATTAATATTCACATAATATTCCCCTCTCACGTATGCGACATCTGTGTGCTGGCCTCCGCCAGTTCCTGTTTTGTTTGGTTGTCTGTCTCGTATACGTGAAGTATGCTGCTATGCTGGAAGCTGGGTGGGGTAGTGTTGAATTTCCTTAAGGAAGTGGGCAGATAAGTCCAGGGTTTTTAACTCAATGTTTTCTATATGTGTGTGCAACTATAAAAGCCAAACATTGTTTGGTTTCCCCTTTCCTGGTATGCCGTTAGGAAAACAAGAAATCTGGCAAAGATTTAGGAGGGAAGTTTCACTTTGTGTGTAGCATAGCACAAAGATGTTGGTAAATGCTTTTAAACTGGGAGGAAAGCACGCTTTCATGGTCATCTTTTAGAAAGGAAAATGCTGCCAAACATGTGGATAATTGCTTCTTAAACACAGAAAGAGGCACCGCAATCACTGACTGAAGCAAGGTAAAAGCAACATCAACAGTTCTAAGATTTGAGTCAAAGCTTTCTTGTCTGCAGATCGCTTACAGCAAGACTGGTATGTGTGATACTGAATGGCTTTCTGTCTTGTTTGCTTGAAGAACTTGTTTTCCAATGTCCTTAGACTTGTGGATAATCTGTAGGTAACCCTTTTTTTTGTACAGTTTGTGGACATTGTACCAAGCAGTGCCATTTTGTGGTCATTTGTAATATGGTTCTCCTAGGATAGAATATCTAAAAACATGACCACTTTAACTCCTTCTCACTCAAGTTACTTTGTGGTCTGACACCTTCCTATGCCCCCCCCTCAGTTCCTCTTTACTTCTTTGTTCCAGTCACTCTAGCCTTCCTTTAAGCCCAGGATCTTTTCCTGTTTTCACATTTTCTTTCTTGCTGAGCCCTACTCGTTAGATTTCGCCTTCCATAGTCCATCTGCCCTTCACTTTAATTCTGCCTTTATCTAGCTCTAATAACTTGTTCACCTTGACAGTTCCCTTGTTGTTCCTCCCTTTTCCTCATGTTGCATTGGAATTTAAGAGCTAGAGACCTCTTTATTGTATTAATGCAGCTAATGACATTGGGTTGCATCCAACAAAGTCATACAATGCAAGGACTTTGTGCCTGTGGAGTGGGACTTCCTCTGCCTTCGCCTTCCCAAATCTGTTTTGGGGTTCCCTTAACCACCAATAACAGATTTTTGGGGAAAGGAAGTCCCATTTCTGGCTTAATAACCTTGTGCTGACAGAATGACTTTGTTGGATACAACCCCTTAGAATTACCGTATTTTTTGCTCTATAAGACTCACTTTTTCCCTCCTAAAAAGTAAGGGGGAATGTGTGTGCGTCTTATGGAGCGAATGCAGGCTGCGCAGCTATCCCAGAAGCCAGAACAGCAAGAGGGATCACTGCTTTCACTGCGCAGCGATCCCTCTTGCTGTTCTGGCTTCTGAGATTCAGAATATTTTCTTGTTTTCCTCCTCCAAAAACTAGGTGCGTCTTGTGGTCTGGTGTGTCTTATAGAGCGAAAAATACGGGTATATGCTTTTAAACACACACACACACACACACACACACACACACACACACACTCTCTCTCTCTCTCTCTCTCACACACACACACACACACACACACACACACTCACACACTCACTCACTCTCTCTCTCTCACACACACACACACACACACACACTCATTCATTCGTTCTCTCCCTCCCTCTCTCTCTTTCTCTGATTGTGTCTTATCTCTATTGATCAATCAATTGCTATACACCCTCCAGACTTAGAAATGGTGATGGAGCAGGCTGCCACTGAGTTCTTGCAACCAAGTAAATGAGCTGTAAAACCTGCCCCCTGCTTCTGGAAACACCAGAGTTAGACAGGTCTTGCCACCATTCCCAAACTGAGTAGTCTATGAAGCTACCTTTTTATTTTTTACTGCTCATACCAGCCACTGTGTTTTTTTGCATTCAGGCTATGACATTTATTATTTGTAGGCAGATTAGCAATACTAAAAGCAGCATGAAGAACTGTTTTCTCACAGTAATTGTTGCTAAAGATTTTAGCGCAAATGCTTGTTCAAAAATATTAAATAAAACCACAAGAGAGCAACTTCTTTTCTTCTTCACATTAGCTTTGGAGAAGCTGTGAAAATACAACTGGTGATTGGAAATTCTGCTTTTATTTTTGGCTCTTCTAATTACAGGTGTTGTATACTGCATGTGCCTATATTTGAATACAGTGGAACCTCATGTTATGCACCATTCTCCTTGCGAACACTGCGGGTTACGAGCTCCGCTAACCCGGAAGTAGATGCCCCTTGTTGTGAACTTTGCCCCGGGATGCGAGCGGAAGTTGCGCACTGGCAACGCGTCAGCAGCAGGAGGCGCCATTAGCGAAACCGCGCCTCATGTTACAAGAGGTTTCGGGTTACAAACCAACTTCTGGAAGGAATTACAGTGGTACCTCGGGTTACATATGCTTCAGGTTACATACGCTTCAGGTTACAGACTCCGCTCACCCAGAAATAGTGCTTCAGGTTAAGAACTTTGCTTCAGGATGAGAACAGAAATCGTGCTCCAGCAGCACGGCAGCAGCGGGAGGCCCCATTAGCTAAAATGGTGCTTCAGGTTAAGAACAGTTTCAGGTTAAGAACGGACGTCCGGAACGAATTAAGTACGTAACCCGAGGTACCACTGTAAGTTCGTAACCGGAGGTACCACTGTAGTTCCATGCAGGCACATCTGATCTGCATACCCTCCACACAGAAGTGAATTAAGTCCCTTAGAATTGTTGCTCAGTTTGGCTGTGATCCCAAGTACACTTACTTGAAAGAAATTCTCTGTCAGGCTTGAATAAAACTCTCTGATGAGTTGGGCTTCCGTTGAGAATCCCTCGGGATGCTCTGTTTTTGTTTTAATGGCATTTGGGAAGGAATGTGTGTTAGCGAGCTGGCAAAACGTTTGCAAAGGGATGTAGTCTTAACGGCAAATACAGTTAAGTTATTTAAAATAATGGATGGGTTTCTCTGCATGGTTCCATGTGGTTATGGTTAGGATTGCATTGTTAAACTGAATAGTAAGTATAATTGTTCAGATGAAAACTCATGAAGCTACTTTGCATCAGATTACTGTGTTTCTGTACAGCCTTCCTTGCAGGAGGAGCCTGCTAAGACCAATGGTGGGCTCCTAGGTACACCTAGCCAGAGTGGAGAGGTATGATTTTTGTGCCCCCCAGGCCTGCGCCCTTGGTGGGGGCAAACCGAGCCAACCCCTAGGAACACCCCTTCTTGACACCAGTGAATTCTTTAAGTAAGGCAGAGAGATGGATGGATACCAAGCATTCCAAATTTTTACATGATAGGAAGGAGGTTTTTGCAGATTGGCTTCCTTATGCTGTTCATTTCCTTGCATTACTATACAGTGGTACCTCGGGTTACAGACGCTTCAGGTTACAAACTCTGCTAACCCAGAAATAGTACCTCAGGTTAAGAACTTTGCTTCAGGATGAGAACAGAAATCGCACGGCGGCAGCGGGAGGCCCCATTAGCTAAAGTGGTACCTCAGGTTAAGAACAGTTTCAGGTTAAGAACGGACCTCCGGAACGAATTAAGTTCATAACCAGAGGTACCACTGTAATCCTAGATACAGCATCTGTGGTATCTCAGAGCTGCGTCATTTTTGTTGAATGAAAAAAGATTGGAAGTAATACTTTGGGCATCTAAAGCTGCCTGCATTTACATTTGTAGGGTGGAAGCATACCTTGATGATTGATCCTCCCCCCCCCCTTTAAAATAAAATTGTACAGCTCTTTAAACCTTTCTACATAATATGCTTTCTTCTTTCCTGACCCTAGAGTTGTGATAAGATAAAGGGCACATGATCATGTCTGAAGGCTTGAATAGTTATAAAGATTTTTCTTGTTATAAATTCTAAAGGTCTCCTTTGCCATGAGTGCCCATTGTTCCATCTTTCAAGAGGGTAAATCCTCTTTTCTAGGAGTCCAATCTCTCTTTGCCTTTAAAAAAAAAATTCTCTTGCGTGTGCGGGAATCTAGCATGGACACATTTTGAAAAGAAGCAGCAGCTGTGAATGTAGTGTGGAATAGTAGAAGGTGTTAAATCTATTTAGATAGCCAAAAGAGGCTTCGTGGTCAGGTGTTAGTAGTAACCAGTTTAAGAGTTTAGTTGTCAGTTAAAAAAAATATATTCAGTTGCAAAGGTTTAGTTCAGATGGAATGTAGCCACATGTTTGGCCTGGGGCATGTCTGTTCTGCACTTCCACTTCCATGGAAAACTGCAGGGTTAGAATCAGAGCAGACTCACCTGGTGCCTGCACCTGAGGATCCAGCACAGGTGAGGACCCTTCAGGCTCATGCCCCAGCCCCGGCTCAGCTGGTTCTGGAGGCGGGGAATCCTGTGCAGGCTGGGATTCCTCAGGTTCAGCATCCGAATCCGAATCCCAGGCCATCACACTTTTCCTGTTAACTCTCTAAATGAGGTTCTTGGAGGATCATAGAATTGTAGAGTTGGAAAGGGACCACAATGGTCATCTAGTCCAGCCCCCTGTAATGCAGGAAACTTTTTGACCAGTTTGGGTCTCAAACACACAACCCCAAGAGTAAGAGTCTACCTGCTGAGCTGTCCCACAGGCTTGATGCATTTGCTGTAGTATTTGTACTCCTCCTGCATCTCAACCCCATGTTTCGGTCCACTGATTTGAGGGCATATAAATGAATAACCGGCATCTAATACTGTTTGTATACACTCTGAAATTATATAATTCCATTGATTAAATTGGGCAGTTGCATATGTTGGGCATAAAGTAAAGCAGTACCTCCATCATCTCCAATGCTGCTTCAAAACGTGCAGCAAACTCATTGGGATGGATCCAATGTTTCTAGGGCACAGTGTTCCCAAAATGCTGATTCTGGATTATGTTGACACCCTGCTTATTTAAAAATACTTCTACAATCCTATTCCTGGAGAGGAGGTAGGGTATACAAACACAGAGCTATGCAAAGCTATTCTATCCTGAGTTTAGTAAGTACCGGTAACTGCCTTCTACAAGAAGAGTGACTTTTCCAGAAATTGTTTTTCATTCTCCTTATGAAAAAGTTTATTATAACCCAAGTTTTCAGTTGTTTTTGAAAAGTTTTTTTGAATATATTTAAGCTTATTTTGGTACATAAGGAGCTGCCTTATACTGAATCATACCATTGGTCCATCTTGCTTAGTAATGTCTACGCTGATTGGTAGCAGTTCTCCAGGTTTCAGCCTTAGCTGAAGATACTAGGCATTGGTCCTGAGATCTTCTGCATGCATATAAAATCTCTGCCACGGAGCTGCAGCTTTTCCTCTAAAAATAAAGCAAGATTCCAGTCCTCATTGTTCTGAATTAAGGACTGATTCAATTCCAAACATAGAAAGCTGCAGTTATATTGAGACATAAACCATTGGTCCACCTAGCTATCTGGCAGGGGCTCTCTTAAGATTCAGACAGGGTTCTCTCACAGTCCTACCTTAATCCAGGGGTTAAATATGGGACCTTTTGCATGTAAGACATATGGTCTATCACACACCTTGATCTCCCTAGATAGGTAAGGAAGGATTGTAACTACATCTTTTGTGCACCGTTCGATAAGTTTTTTTCTTGGGAGGAAGTGCGCCCTGCACATGCATGGGGGAGCTTCGTGTATAGGTCCTTCTTTGTTTTCCCTTGTGGATTCTGCACAAGTTCAGGAACATTTTCCCCTTTGGTGCCCTGTTAGAATTCTTCAGAATACATTTCACAATTATGAAAGACTTTGCTGTAGCATTTTTTGATGGCTGAATGTTGGTGAGAGGGCGAAGCAGAGAGATGTTTTTAACAAGCTGTTTAAATACGTTCATTCAGTATCGGAGAGAAAAGCATTTTTGTGTTGTGTAATGGGCATGGAGAGGTGGAGAAAATATGCAAATGCTTTGTGTATAACCCTCTGGCTGATGTGATCCGACCAGGATTTTGTGTCGGGCAGACAGGTGGCCTAGCTCGTCCAAGGAAAGTAAGTAGGTCAGTTGGCATTGTTAGCATGCTTTGATAAAATTGGCAGTCTCACTGAGATCACGGCCACTATTGCTTCTTCTGAAGTTTCAGACCCGAGTTCCTTAATGGACATTGGATAATAGAGTCACAAGAATATACTTTCAGGATATTACAGTTGTTAAAAGGAAATGCATCATTGGCATGGTTACCATTTCCCTATATAAGATGTAGGAATTGAAATGGAGAATGTATTTTGGAATAGGACACATTCTCTGATGTATTAACCAATCTTGCTGGTGGTCTCTCTCTCTCCCCCCACCCCCAGGCTTTAGGCCATATCTAAGCTGTTGATTACACATCTAAGCTGTTGGTTGCACCTGACAATAAGACACACCTAGTTTTTAGAGGAGGAAAACAAGAAAAAAATATTCTGAACAAAATAGTGGATGTAGGATTTTTGTGGTTCATGCTGTGGCCACATACATGTGATCTGATGGTGAATTTGGGGTGGCCCAATGCAAAAATCCTGAGGATCCAAGCGGATCCATGCTTTGTAACCACATTTTTGCACCATTGCAGCCCAAGGAAACAATGGATGCGTGATATTTTTGGTGCAGGCTGTAGCCATGGACATGCTATGTGATCTGATAGTGAATTTGGGGTGACCAAATGTAAAAATCCTGAGGATCCATGTGCTTTTACCTCCCCCCTCCCAGGCAGCCTCCTTTATCTCTGGCCTCCCTTATCTCTCTCCCCAATGGCAAACAATCAGCGGCTTTGTTTCAACACCCACTTTCCTCTTTCAAAAAAAAAAAAAAAAAAAAAAAAGCATGATTTGCTTTTTGCAATTCGGCTCCAGCGACCACGCATTCGCTCCATAAGACGCAGAGACATTTCCCCTTACTTTTTAGGAAGAAAAAAATGTGTCTTATGGAGCGAAAAATACGGTATATCATCACATGGAATGGCAGTGCACCAGGACAGAGTCACGTTGTTCAACATTACCTTGGCTGCATGCAAGCCAGAGGAGTGAGTGAACTGCTGTAGATGAAAGTCTCTTTAACCTGCACACTAGAGGCCAAACCTGGTGTCAGCTGCATCTTGTACTTAGCTTGAGGCCATCCAGTATTTCAGCTAAGGAGGAAAGTTATACAGTTGTGATTTCAAAGCAAGGTCTTTCTGCCTCTTGGCCTCAGAAAGATTCACCTTTTTTCATTTGTGTGTGGCTGGGGAGAGAATCTGTCTCAGGTGGAATTAATCAAGCTAGCAGCAGCAGGAGCAACAGAAGCAAATATACTCAAATGTCAGTGCTGGTTATAGGTGACGTTTTTGAGGCTTTTGGCACAGCTATAATAGCCAGAAGCTTTAATTTTTATCTAAAATAAAAATCGAGATGGACTATGTTCCACAAAATTCAGCTTTCATGTGCAGGATGCTACTGTTTTCAGGTTTATTAAAACTATGGATCACATGATCTTTCTTGAGTGCATATTTTCCTGACAGCCCTGATAACGGAGAATTAATTGGCACCAGACACAGTTAGCACTAGCTAGGTTTACATGTTAATAAGGAGCCCAGCTTAATACTGATGTTCAGGTAGCCCTTAGCAATGGCTAAGTCTAACAAGGCGGACTTGCACAGATGAGCTGTGGAAAGAAGTCAGGGATTCTGTATATCACCCCCAAGAATGATGGGGCAATGAGCCCCCAGTATGCATTTTACAGCATGTCAGCAAACGTTAAGGCTGTAACGAAATGGTTTTCTTTTAATAATGCTGTCGGGTTTGGTGTGTTGAAACTATTTTGATTCTACATGTTAACGGTCTAGGATTCCCATTTATTATAAAAATAAAAATCTCACCTTGCGTGGAAATTGATTGCCGCTTTTGTCTTGGGTGTAAATTACGCCGAAAGAAAGAACGAGCCTTTTTGGTGCCTGTTTGCAACAGCTGTTATATGGTGAGAGCTTCTGTTGCATGCAAATCAACCATTCTGCCAAGTTCTTCTTAAAATACATCTTAGGAGGACCATGCTTTTAAAATGCTTTCTACTCTCTTATGGAAATAAACTAGTGTACTTCCTGTTTTAATGTACTGGTATATTTTATTTTTGGGATGCAGGTGGTGCTGTGGGTTAAACCACAGAGCCTACGACTTGCCGATCAGAAGGTCGGCGGTTCGAATCCCTGCGGCGGGGTGAGCTCCCGTTGCTCAGTCCCTGCTCCTGCCAACCTAGCAGTTCGACAGCACATCAAAGTGCAAGTAGATAAATAGGTACCGCTCCGGCGGGAAGGTAAATGGCGTTTCCGTGCGCTGCTCTGGTTTGCCAGAATCAGCTTAGTCATGCTGGCCACATGACCTGGAAGCTGTACACCGGCTCCCTCGGCCAATAAAGCGAGCTGAGCGCCGCAACCCCAGAGTTGGCCACGACTGGACCTAATGGTCAGGGGTCCCTTTAGCTTTTATATTTTATTTATGCAGTGTATATCCACCTTTTCACTGGGATGTTTAAGGTAGCCAACAAGCTGATTGTGCAGCCCTATGCATGTTTGCAAGTGCATGCTTTCAAACTCTGTGAGACTTAGTTGTGAGTAATCATGTATGGATCAGGCTGCCCTTATTAGATGAGAGTCAGAGTTGAAATCATCCATAACATTTCCATCTCCCTTACCAGGTGGCCATTTGTCTGGGTTTGAGGCGTTGTTTGTAGTGTTGGGTCAGAGACAGAATGGGGATGTTGCTAGTGTACTCTAGATCCTGGTGCGTCACAACCTCCCTAACCAAGATGCCAGAGGTAATCTTGGTTATGGTGTGGCGAGGGCAAAGAAACCTTACTTCTGCACCACCACTATATCTGCAAGCAGCTGTCCGGCGGAGCTTTTCTGAGCGGTGAATGGGCTTTTGTCATATGGCCAAGAAAGCACTGAAGTGAAGGGGAGGTAGTAAATTAATTTATCATTGTTACCCCCTGTCATTATGGAGCTCCCTGGCTACTTCAGGTAATATTTCCTGCACTGCTTTTTCTGGAAATTTAGCATTCCAACTAGATGTTCTACAGTCTTCTGTGAAGGTTATCTAAGGCAGCATTAAGATTCAGAATAATCTTTAGTTCTGGAGGCTGCTGAAAGCTCTTATTGATATGTGATTAATCTTGATGGTGAAGGTACAATCACATCAGCATCTCTCTGATTGAGAGTAGCAAGAGCCATTTATGATGAGCTGGAGGGTGAAAGGAAAGCTCAAACAGTGTTGCACTTAGTTGATTAAAAGGCATTGTAGAAGCTAAGTCCGTGAAGGAGAACTGAACACCTGGTGTTCTTTTGATGCTCGAACAAATGTAAGGTTTGTTGAGCATAGACGTCTTGTGTTCACCCCTGGGAGGAGTAAGCATTTAACTGAGGTAAGAGCATTTTCCTTACAAGCAGACTTAAGAGAGGTGTGTTTTGATGATTAGATTCATGTTTCAAAAGTACAGTGGTGCCTCTGGTTACGAACTTAATTAGTTCTGGAGGTCCCTTCTTAAGCCAAAACTGTTCATAACCCGAGGCGTGCTTTCGCTAATGGCATCTGTCACGCTACTTTCGCTTGCATCCTAGGGCAAAGTTCGCAACCGGGAGGATCTACTTCCAGGTTAGCAGAGCTTGTAACCCACAGCGTTCGCAAGGAGGACGGTATGTAACATGAGGTTCCACAGTAGTGGTGGCTGATCTGCTGTTGAAAAAAATGTCTGCTTTATTTTTTTGGGGTGCTGTCAATAAAAGAGCTGGAATAGATATACGTCTCTAAGCATAGGCCTGGTTTGTTTTTCAGTTATCATGGCGTCTTTTGAAGAAAAAGGGCAGAGGAGGATCACTATAAGTGAAACAGCAAACAAAAATTCTTGGCAATAATCAGTAGTCTGTTCCATTTTCCGACATTAGGTAGAAATTGCAAATGAAGCACAATCAAATGTGAACAGCAGGTTAGAATGTCTGGCAGCATCACCATGGGGAATGCAAATGACCAGAATTCTGAATTATGAAAAATATTTTTCTTTTGTTGGCCTTAGCAGAGTCACATATCTAGGAACAAAGCCATATATGGCCATATATGTATTGGCCATTATAAAATATGCAGCACAAAAAGAGCTACGTGACTGGACTGGTCACAAATAAATCTGGGAGAGAGAAAAGTTCCATAAATACCAAATTAGATCCTGTCATTCCTTGAAAGTGCTATCCTTTACACCACTTAGAGATTTTCTTTGAATATTATTTATTTTATTTTTATCAATATAAATACCTCCATACTGCTATTCATTTAAAAAAAAAACAACCAGAGTGGTTTTCAAACTGTACAGTGAAAACAATATAACAATTTTTAAACCAGAGATCAGCTAACTTTTAAGTGCTTTTAAGTGAATGAATAAAAATGGATTTACTCGTATTTGTGCATGCAGGACAGGAGTCAAGCTTTTGACATGATTAAGCAAGACTTTGGAGGGAAAAAACCATTTGTCTTATTCTTCCTAATCAATAATTTTAACATAGTTTAGGAACTTCTGGATGATTCTGATTTTATAGACCTATTCCAGTCTGCTTCTGGCCCTTGCTGTTTTGATTCTGTACAGCCTTCAGAAGCAGGCCATTTTCAGCATGTTCAGTTGATGTGTGACTGCCGATACACATGTCATTTTGGACCCAGAAGAGGGCAGAATGGGGACAGAACAGAACAGGGCTGTAAGAGGGTGGGGCAGGCTTATACACACTCTGCCAGCGTGCATGGGGCCCAGGCACCCAACCCCCACGCAAATCAGAGGTTGCCTGTATATCGCACTTTTAGTTCAGGCATCAAACTGCACACTATTCACATATGGGAAGGGTTTATGCATGCTTTGTGGCTGTTCCCTTTTGGATTCTCCAAAACCATGACTTAAAACAGATCATGAACTTTTTTTTGTGAATGTTACATAGAAGAAGTAATGGTGCACATTCTCCTTGTAATTCATCTGGTCCTTATAATTAATGTGGTTCATGTGCATTTTGTGTCAACTCAACTAGCAATATAATCTTTTGACTTAAGCTTTTCATCTGTCTCTCTCTCTGGCTAATTCCTGCTGTTCGTTAAATGGGACTGCGGCCAAGTTGAAAATTCATCACAACTGTTGGTTTTGTTTCTCAGTGTGTTGCGTATAAACGTTTGTGGATCTTCTTAGCAGAAAACTGAAGAAAAGTTCACAGAGGTGAAGGGTGAAAGAAAAACTGGTTTGTTTCAATGAAAACTTGACTCTACTTGTTGTTTTTCCAGTTGGAGGTTCTGAAAGAAACTGTGTGCTTGAGAGAAACACAGAAACTCTGGTCATGCCTGCTGGCTGGTACTCAGAATATACAGTATTTAGGACAGTGGGCAAAGAGACAGCCTCATATTGTCCCATATGTTCTCCGACTTATATTTTGGCTAGCAATCCCTAACAGACTGTGTAGACAGGGAGACCTTTTCTCAAGTTCCAGGCAAATATAATTGTGCTGTGTTAATTCCAGCCTACGTAGAGGAGTATTATTTTGGGATCATCAGGGAAATGTTTTCCTCTTGGATTTAAATTACGGGTTGTTCTATTCTTTTATGATGAATTAGCTTCTCGATTTCCTGTTTTTGAGTAAACTTTGGATAAATGTTCACTTACCTTGTACCTGAACCCTTGGACTATAAATCTGAATGAAACAATGCATCCCAAGAATTTTTAAGTGATGTGGTTTAATGAGTAGCTTACACGGTCAAAAAGAACTACCAAGTAGAATTCTTGAAATATTATTTTTTATTTATTAAATTTGTATACCATCCCATCTCAGCGCAGTTCACAACACAAAGTTACAATATATAAAGAACAAAATACATAATAAAAATAATGAAAGCACAAAATGCATAATAAAAATAATCAAAACAATTAACAAGACTAATGTATGCACACTAATAAGCGGTACAAATATGTCTGACTCAGCTGTTGATCATGAAATACATCTAGGTCACATTGTTCCTTAAGTGCAACAGTGGATATGTTTTGTTCCAAAGCCCACCATCTATAGTAGCATATCTCAAAATATCACCCCTGCGAACCATTGGAGAAGTGGGGTCTTGATAGACCACTTCATAAAACTTTTTAGTTCTACTAATCAAGGCATGTCTACAAGTCAAATTTTAGTAACCACAACTATGCCTTTTTATGTGGTGAATATGGCTGTTTTTGCGAGCAAAGTCTTCTGTAACAGTACCCAGGAACCAAACATTCACTTAAGTTGCAGGCTCACTATACTGTACTGCGATTCACATTTCGAGGGATTTTCTTCTTCTTTCTATAACTGTTCCTGTTTAAAGTCTTATGGTCACTAAATTGCTTTTAGAACTGGACTAGACTTCTGGAATATATTTATCATTCATAAAATTTATTCAATGCTTGATCGTTTAAAAAAACAACAGAGCAAAACCTCTAAATAGTTTTAAAAGAATTAAATTATCAGCAAATAAAAATATATATTTTAAGAACCGATAAACTTAAACAAATTGAATCATATATCAGCATTCTATGTGTCATTGTGTTCTCTGATCTGGTAGTGCTCTTCTCTAATCCCACTTCATTTGTCATAGATAGCTGCAATTATTTGGTTTTGATGGTGATATCTTTGCGTTGGATCCTTCAGTACTAAGAATGAGCAGAAAGGCACATTCACAAAGTGCTCCTTTTGTTCCCATTAATTTCTCCCTCCTGTTGCAGCCTCTCTCTGTTTTGGCTGGTTCTCAACACTCAAGTGTTTTTGTGGGTTGTACAGAGGACTTCACTGAAGAAGGGGGAACGGCAGGATCCAAGCCCCTTTTCTTCATGAATATTCTTGTTTAAATTTCCCCAAGCTTGAGCTTGCAAAGTTACGGTTCTGCTACTGACCTCAGACGTTTTACAGCTAAATCCTGACTCAAATAATGTCCTTCAGATTTTCACTTTTCATTTGCCCTATGAGGGGATAATTCATGTGTAAGAAAACAGATGCTTGCTTTATCACCTGCCTGATCTCTATATTTACAACAGGAAAACATCAATATGTTCCAACTGTTACGAAGAAGATGTATGCTTCTAAAAAAAGGCTGCCTATGTGTAGATAGTGTGTAATGTATGCAGCATTTCTCAAAAAAAGGAGACTGCATTTGTTGCAGTCTTAGAACGGGGGACTGAATTTGTTATGTGCTCTCTGGCTTTGTTTTTGTGCTTCTGTATCACCTATTTGTCTCAGTTTGAGGCAGAACAACAGACTTGATGGACCACCCTTTTGATTAGTTATGGCAAGTCCTATGTTCCTAGTCAGAGTATGCAATTCATTCCGAGACCTTCATCCTAGTTTCACTGTCATTCTTTAATACTATATGACAGTAGTATGAACTGACCCGCGTGGTCCAATTTGTTCAGCAGCATACTTATCTTTACCGTGTCAAAATAGCTTTTTTCACTGCAGACGTTGCATATTCCACCGTAGTAATTAGGGCATCTTGGTAACTGAGGAAGCAGAAGGGAAGTCCTTTCTTGGAACCAACCGTCTTTCACACTGCACTTTGTTAATACTTGGGACCAACAACAAAATGTTGTGGAATGCTTTGGTCCAACAACCTTCCCTACAATACTTCATTCCATTCTCCCACGTCTAGTTTTCAGTTTCCCTTCTGTTGGGGATGTGGGTGGCGCTGTAGTCTAAACTACTGAGCCTCTTGGGCTTGCCGATCATAAGGTCGGCAGTTCAAATCCCTGCAATGGGGTGAGCTCCCGTTGCTCTATCCCAGCTCCTGCCAACCTAGCAGTTCGAAAGCAGATGTGAGTAGATGAATAGGTATTGCTGCAGCAGGAAGGTAAACAGCCTTTCTGTTCACTCTGGCTTCTGTCACAGTGAAGGGTAAGTGGTCACAGGTTCCCCCTTCCACACAATTGCCATACCTTGCTGCTGGTTTTCAAGAAACAAACTTCTCGAGTGTTGTGACAGGGAAAGTCTAAGCAACCAAAAATCCATTCATTTTATCTCACTCTAATCTTTATTGAAGGGACGCGGGTGGCGCTGTGGGTTAAACCACAGAGCCTAGAGCTTGCTGAACAGAAGGTCAGTGGTTCGAATCCCAGTGACGGGGTGAGCTCCTGTTGCTCGGTCCCAGCTCCTGCCAACCTAGCAGTTCGAAAGCACATCAAAGTGCAAGTAGATAAATAGGTACTGCTCCAGCGGGAAGGTAAACAGCATTTCCATGCACTGTTCTGGTTCGCCAGAAGCGGTTTAGTCCTGCTGGCCACATGACCCGGAAGCTGTACGCCGGCTCCCTCAGCCAATAAAGTGAGATGAGCACTGCAACCCCAAAGTCGTCCGCAACTGGACCTAATGGTCAGGGGTCCCTTTACCTTTAATCTTTATTGAGGGATGTTGTCAAAAAGTCCTAAACATGGATGCTACTACGATCAGGAAGTCTGGACTACTCTCTAAGGCTCTAGAAAATATTGTCAATTGTTAGAACTTTTTGTAAACAGTATTTCTCCAATACAATTTATTGAGCCTGAAAATTGGTGCATGCACCTTAGAATCTGCGTGCATTCTTACAGAGCTGCTATTTTACTTCTTAAAGAGAGTGCCCTGTATAGTTTGGCTGAATGTCTCCCATTCCACTGCCCCAACCCTCCCCTTCATTGTCTCGTATTTGTCTTGAGTCAGAGGCTTCATCTTAAGCTGAAATGAATTTTGGAGCTGTGGTCTTTCTGTCAGTTTCCACTCCGGTTGGAAAGGCCCTTTGGAAAAAATGCAAAACTAATTCCAGATGAGTTCTAAAAGGCCACACAGCACATGTGGTCTCTTGTGCAATTACACTTAAGTCATTTGTACCTAGGCTGTAGGAGAATGGAGAATGGCTTAATTTGATGATTTTCCAAGCTGCTCCTTGAAGACCATTGAATTACACAGGCTAGCAGTGGAGATCTTGTTTGGAGAACAGCCAACTGGCAGCCAGAAAATCCAAATTTCCTCTTAAAGGCAAGCACCTTCATTTTAATCTTCCTTTTAGCTAGCTTATTGTAGCTGCTGTTTGTTGAATTGCAGGCATCTTTACAAGACTTAATGAGACACCATACTTAATATCACAGTTGCAGTCAGCTAATTTGTTCAGCTTTTGGCAGTCAGGACAAGTCTTTTTTTAAATCTTGTATGCCTCCTTTCTCTTCCTTTTGCTGAGTTCATTACTATATTTCTGGTGAAAATGTGGTAATAGCAGAACCATTCCTGCCATGCGGCAGGGTGAATGACCTGATTCAGGTTGCACCATAATAGGTGGTATAGATGGGCAGAAACTAGTTTAAAAAAACAACTGTTAGCCTTTACAGGTGGAGCAGAGCATCTGGGGCATGCTTCAGACAGCAAAATATATTTGGCCAGCACTGTGTTAGTGTTGTGGTGTCAGGAAGAGAGTCCTGTCCATGCCCTGTCACCCTCATCACTGGAAGGGTGAAGGGGCATGGCTTGGATTGAATTAGCTCTACCTAACGAATCCCTTTAGGTATGTACAAACCACATATTTTATGGTTGGTCCCTTTTCACTTCCAAACTAACAGGCATGCAACCATATTATGCATACAGACAACTCCCCACTTGCATGCAATCTACTTGAACACGACTGCACACACATGCAGCACCGTGAGCCCGGAAGTGGTGGGAGAGAGCTGGAAAGTCCATGACTCATGAGGAGACCCTCCCCAGAGCCCGAAGAGGACATCCTCTAAGGACTCAGGAGAGGGTCTCTTCATGAGCTGCAGGCACAGCAGGGCTTTGTTGAGGCTGCTCAGCCTTCCAGCAGCTGACACGCGGCTTAGCGCAGCAGCCGGTTTTACTTCGTTTGTGTTCGGCTTTTTGTAGTAACATTGATTTCAGAACAATATACAAGCAAATCATAAGAAGCCAACAATTAGAAAGAGACAATAATCAGTAACTAAAAGCAGCAGTACCAAAACTAAAAACAGCATGCTGCATTAAGTTGAACCCAGTGATGTGCTGCATTGAAAAACCATTACGCGTTCTTGTTCATTTCCCTTTAACCGCAGGATTTGTTTCCTATTGCACGTAGCTGCTGCTTTGTTCAGCCATCAAGAAACCCTTACCCCTTGTGGAAAAGCCTTTTGCTATTTAATAAATCAGAAGCTTTCCTGTCATCTAGTCTAACATTTACCTCTTCGTTTTGCCCATAACTTACATTTATGTCAGTGAACACCAAGCTAAATCATTTCTGCTGGGTTGTCCAACCTGCAAAATGCTGCTCTTTATTGCTCCTCTGGCTGAGCTCAAAGATCTGCCTTGTGTTCAGAGTTCCACCGAAATGAAGCCTGCGGATAGGAATGCCTTAAAGTAGAAGATTAGGGCTGTGCAATAAATTGCCATATTGTTGAATTACCGGTATTGAAATAACATTGTGATAAGTGTTTCAACAAGATAATATACCAGTACAAAAGTTGGAGACTTCACAGCTTCCCAGGGGGTAGCTCACCTGAAGGATAGGTGTCTCCAGCTTTGTTTGCTCTCTCCATCCTCCCTCCTAACCGATAAGAAATGATGATAAGGCCTTGCACAAACCAGCAAACTCTTTCAGCTTAGAGCTCAGCTAATTATGCATAGCCTGCTAACAATGCAGGAGAAACCCCCCACGGCTAGACAATCCAGCGGCAAAGTGTCTCACTAGTCTCACTAGTAAAAAATGTCGCAGATCTTCACCATTTCCCCCTCAGCCTAGGAAAAGGTGGGCAGGTTTCGAATGCACTGCATATTTAATACTGCTTTCCAACCCCCAGAATCTCTGCAGCGTTCTTATCACAGCCCCCAAATCCTTTTCCTTACAGCAAGAGATTTATGGCCCAATTAAACTTTATCTTAGATTACATTCCATCAGTAGCACACGCAAATCTTAGTCTTTTTTTTCTTGTCTGTTGTTTTCAAACGGAGGTGAGGGCAATGACATAGTCATAGTCATACATCGTCATACTTGAGCTTCCCCTCCCCCTCCTTTCTTCATTTCAGATCACATGCAGTTTTCCATTTTGGCTTGTTAATACCAATATTACCTCAGCGTCCCTTCCTCACTTGCAAATGCGGAATCATAAATATATAAAAGAAGCTTAGAATAAACAAATGGTGGGCTTCCCTTTCCCCAAACGACTTTCACGCTGAAGAAAATATTATCTCAATTCAAACCTTTGATCCATGTAGCTGGTATATTCGGCAGTATGTTGTTGCAACCCTTTTCCCATCACATGCCAGTACTTTAAACCCAATTAAAGATCCAATTAAATGGAGAACCTCTGCTTCTTAATGGCCGCGTAGGAGGGTTTTTGCCAGGCGAAGTGCTTTTGCACTCAGCGCCTCCCTGCCTCCCACATTCCGTGCCTGAGCGAGAGCCAGGTACCGAGACGAACTGCGAGTGAAGCCCATTCTCCCTGTTCCTGGGGGGAATTTGCAAGGATGATTTACCCTCCGTCATCCTTGTTTTTCGTTCACCAACGATTCCCCGCTGTCATGGGGGCTGCCTCCATTAAGGCAGGCAGGACCGGAAGCCTGTATAATATAGTTTTCACAATATTAATTTATCCTATCATGGGCACTTGAACCTTGGTTTCTATACATCTTAAAGCTATTTTGACACCCCACTTTTACTAGCTGAAATATCATACCTGGCCACTTGTACTGCGCTGAATGTAGTATTTCTAGTCTTAAGATCAATTGATGAAAGACCTACAGGAGCATAATTAGTTTACAGCTTATGAAACTTGAGGGGGTTTTTTTGCAGGGTTTATGGTGGGGGAGAACAGTGTTCCTGTGCAATTAACAGCTGTTATACAGGCAGAAATCCAACAGGTTAAGCATTTTCTAGAAATAAAATTGAGAGAAACTTCTTCGGTTGACATTGTCTGTCTGCCACCAAATTATTTTTGGATCCTCCACCCCTTCTGCAAAGAAAGAAAGCATATATGCATAAAGTTGCATATGGTTTGGAGCATATGCAGATTTTATGCAACTTCATGCCTTTTTTTGTAGGTGGTGCTGAGACCCCAATTCACTGGGCCCAGAACACCCGTTTGGCACCTCTGCAGATTGAATTGACTCACAAGCAAGGCAAGAGAGACATGTATGTGTCTATAAAGGCAGAAAAATTGTGGTGCTCTGTCATCAGGCAAAGAAGCAGGACCTAGAAAAGAGAAGGAACCAGGTGTAAATAACCCTTTTCTTTTTGGCTGAGGTTAAAGGGGGCTGACAGCTTTTCCTTTGCACCCACCTCAAACAGATTCACTCTGAAGCCTTTTCCTAACTCTGAAGCCTTTCAGATTTAAGGTTCGGTGGCAGTTAAGGGATCCTGACAGTTAAAACAACAGCTTTCCCTATTAATTCACAAATGTTTGTTTTTAATAGAGCAACTCCAGACTTATGTGTACATTGTTGTTCCTCTGAGAGTGTGTCTCTTCGCATGTTGCAGGCTTAGGCTGAAAGGTAAAAAGGAGGGGGAAGATTGTCCTTAACACCAGAGGGGAGGAGGGAAGTCCTGAAAATCTATTTCCCTTTGGCACGGCTCAGTGAGTGTGTCCAAAGCTGTTCACGGGGAAAGAAATTACTAAGACTAATATCTGCCCCAAACAAAAATTGTATGCAGGGCCTAAATGAATTCCATAGAATGCTGAGGATATACAGTGGTACCTCAGGTTACATACGCTTCAGGTTACTTACGCTTCAGGTTACAGACTCCGCTAACCCAAAAATAGTGCTTCAGGTTAAGAACTTTGCTTCAGGATGAGAACAGAAATTGTGCTCTGGCGGCGCGGCGGCAGCAGGAGGCCCCATTAGCTAAAGTGGTGCTTCAGGTTAAGAACAGTTTCAGGTTAAGTACGGACCTCCGGAATGAATTAAGTACTTAACCCGAGGTACCACTGTACATATATGGGGGAGTGATGATGTTGGTGATGAATTTCCCACCTTCACCCTAAGGTCCCAGGGTGGGTTACAACATTAAACCACAATATTAAAAACAGTTTAAAACAACTTACAACCACGAAAATAAGGAGAGTCTGAAAAATATGCACCTTAAATGTTAAAAGCTTGAGTAAAGAAATGTCTCTTCAGTATTCTCCGGAAGCTGTATTATAAAGGTCCCACACATACCTCTGTGGGGAAGGAATTTCACAGTTTCGGGGCTCCCACAGAGAATGCCCTCTTCTGAACCACCACCCTGAGTCTCTTGAAGTTGGAGGAACGACCAAGAGGTCCCATCTGCTGATCTCGGCACCCATGAGGGTGTGTAGGGAAGAAGGCTGTCTTTCAGGTATTTGGGGCTTGAGCTGCAGGACAGCATTTTCAAAAGTACCACCGCCATGTGGTAGGGACATTGGTGAAGCCTCAGCCATGTTTGGTCAGGTTCAGACAGTTTTACGCCACCTGTGCTCCAGCTAACCAACCCGTTACACCATGCACAGGTCACTGGAATAAGAAGGTGACCTTGTGTGCTTCTACATCACCTTAAATAAATGGTTTTGTCCTTTCCGCTTCTCTGAAGTTCATATGGTCCCCCCCCCCCCAAGTTATATATATACCTGTTGGCACTTTTCCAAACTTCATCTAATTTCTGAGCAAAGAACCGTTTATTTGCCAGGGCCCTCATGGGGGTTTTGCAACCTTCTCTCATTTAGCCTTTTGTCTCTGCTAGATAATTGAAGAGCATCTTTATAAAACATGGTATCCTTTGTTCTCCACCTTTCCATTTATAGTTTTGCCCTACAAGAGTTAATACGTAGACTCAAATGAATTGCATTTTATGGGGATAATAATGGTAACGTAAACACATCAGTTTCTAAAATGAATGGCCATCTCCACTTTTCTGCTATTGTGTGGTAATGATTTTTAACAGCGTAGGGCTTGAAAGCATAAGGTTTTATTTCTTGTCCTAAATGTATACTGCATGAGAAACAACCTAAACAGTGTTCTTAATTCAGGCAGTGTGCCCGAGGGCCTTTTCACACACTGTGCTTTTGGATGTACAAAATATTTGAATGTACATCTAAAAACCTTCAAGGTGCCGTAGGTTTCAACCAGAATTATGAAGTGGGGGGGGGGATTGTTGAACTCTTTCCCTGTCCATCATTTCTCCACTTAGATGCTCTTTCCCATGCAGGATTGAAACCACTGGTTGGTGTGCATTTTGAATAGCATTTAACCAAGCAGCCCATGTTCGTGAGGTTCACAAGCTTGCACATCCAGTGATGTCCACAAGTTTGTGCAATCTGTTGTACAACAGGACTTCCATTTCTCTTCTTCTCTTTCCTCCAGCCCCATGTATGTCCAAAAATATTACTCCAGAGGGTCTTCTGCCCTTCTGGAGAGATTTGGGGAAGCATGCAGGGGAGGGAACTCCCCAGAACTCAGTTCCAGCTCATTTCAGGTGTCTATCATTCTGAGAGAATGAGGGAGACGTTCATGGTGAGTTCTGGCACCTCTTTTTCTAGAAAAAGAAAGTACGGTGAAGCCCTGTTGCACAAACAGGTGCTACTCATACCATGCTGAATCTCATTCCCTTCAATTCCTTTGGGTGGTTTTCAGCTAAGTGTGAACGCATTGAAATTAGCAGACCTAACATAGTGATGTATGGAAGTGAGAGTTGGACCATAAAGAAGGCTGATCACCGAATAATTGATGCTTTTGAATTATGGTGCTGGAGGAGACTCTTGAGAGTCCCATGAACTGCAAGAAGATCAAACCTATCCATTCCCTGAGTGCTTACTGGAAGAACAGATCCAGAAGCTGAGGCTCCAGTACTTTGGCCACCTCATGAGAAGAGAAGACCCCCTGGAAAAGACCCTGATGTTGGGAAAGATGGAGGGCACGAGGAGAAGGGGACGACAGAGGTTGAGATGGTTGGACAGTGTTCTCGAAGCTACCAGCATGAGTTTGACCAAACTGTGGGAGGCAGTGGAAGACAGAAGTGCCTGGTGTGCTCTGGTCCATGGGGTCGCGAAGAGTCGGACAGGACTAAATGACTAAACAACAACAACATAGTTACATTCATTAATTTAAATGGTTTGACTCCCTGCTGATAATTTATAAACAATAACAGATGAAAAGAACCTTTTACAACGTAAGCTTTTTCAGTGTGCAAAAATACATTTCACAGCCACTCTGAAATGTTTAAAACAAAACAAAAATTATACCTGATCTATTCCTAATGCCCAGAGGGGTAAATGTTTCCTTCTTATTTGGTAGCTGCTTCGTGGAGAAGAACATAAACTGATACACTTTTGTTTTGAAATGATGGGAAGAATTTGGTTTGTCAGCCAGCCTGCATTTCCACGGTGCCTGACAACAGGCTACGCTGCTCCTATGATTAATTTATAATGGAAAACAGGGCATTCTGAAATGACCGCAGGGCCTGCGTGAAATGTGAACAAGCTCAAACCAAGATAAGCTGTATCTATATTTCAATTCCCATCTGACATCCCTACCTTCTTGATTATGAATAATATGCAACCTTTTGTGTGTCCTGAAGATTGGAACCTTTCCCAGTTGTGTTTATACCCCCTGTCTTACTCTGCGAGACTCCGACCCTTTTGTGTATCCCTTGATGATAGTATCTAGTTCAAATGTAGATGCAGGTCTCCCACCTTTTAAAAAATCTGCCAGATTTATTGAAATAAGACACCATTTGCTGAGAAGCTTGGCTTCATGTTTCACGCTGTTTTTTAACTGTTTGGGGACTCCTTTTTAAAAGACAACACATATGAATTAGAGCCCTTTAATCTCTTGTGAAACATATGTTTTCAATTCTAAAATTTTGTATATCTGTTGGAGGGAAATATATTTTACCTATAATAAAAGCTGTGTTTTGCCCACTCTAGCTTCAACCTTTGTTGATGTTTTAGGAAAGTCATGTTAGTGCTTACACACACACACACACACACACACACACACACACACACACACACAGTGAGGTAATGTTTAGGGAATGTATTGGCAGAAGAATTGATGCCCTAAACATCTAATTGAAAATCACTGATGATGATCATCCATTCATTTAGCATTTTAAAAATTTGATTATACTGTTGTGCCATACTATGTCACTGTGGTAAACTGTGACAGCTCCGGTTTGGATTATACCAGTTCATTTGATCTTTCAAAATCTACTCATTCATTTTTGCCAGATTGCTTTGCAAGTGCTGTATCCTGTCAGTTGTAGGAGAACCAAGTAAATGAGGGTGGGTGAGTGGGTGTTAAAAAAAAAAAATCAACAGTAGAAAGTTTCTATGATGTATGACACCAGGCCATACTGCTGCTATGATGTTGCTTCCTTGGCTTTGTCTACTTTTCCCCTTTTGTCAAACTGCTGTTTTCAATTTATACTTTTGCTAAATGAGATCTGCTAACTACTTGGGACTAAGGCAATTTCCCCTCTCCCCTTTTTTGTCTCAAGTCTAAAAGCAGCTCTGATGCATGCTCAAGAGGTCAACTGGAATGGCGATTTTCAATCATTTGGTCAATGCATTTGGAGCCATTTATAGCTTTCAGAATTCCCAGCGGATTATTCCGCCACACATTCTTTTTCTCCTACCCCCTTCCCAGTTTTTATCTATTTAGAAGTTCCAGTCTTGATCTACACATCACAGGGCAGAGCAAGGGAATGTAGCTGAAGATGTTTACATATTTCGCTGCAAACAGTTTCCATATGAGAGGTTTTATACTTTCTGAGTAGTAATGGACTCTTTTATACTGGGGGAGAGACTTCTGGATCCCAAACAAACTGGCTTTTCTAAAAAGAATGTTTTCTCATGTCGTTAAAACCTGTTCAAGAAGAAGAAGAAGAAGAAATCAATTTTTAGAGTGGTAAGATTAATGCTCTCTCATGAATAGGAATTTTTATAAGAAACCATCAGCACAGGCATTTTTAGCATGGATCTCTAAACTAGGAGCTTCTGACAGAAACCTTCTATAAAGCTCAGCTTGTTAAATATTCAAGTGCCCAAGTGTATGAATGGCTTGTGATTCAGAGATTCTTCAACTGACTTTAGCTTTGAGTAGACCCTCAAAAAAAATATAACCCACTGTAAAAATATGACCAAGGGTGTGGTCTAAAATGATAACAAGGTACTAAAATAAACTTATTTACTCTGCATAAGTACAGTTAAACTTGTCTTCTTGCTAGTTTAACTAGATGTGACTAAGAAGTAACATGTATTCACATCTTTATAATTATTTTAGTAATTTCAAGCATATTCCTTTCTTGCAGAAGACTGGTTGATTTTAATACTGAATCCCTCCTCATATTCAGTAGAGCAGGGATGGAGAATCAGGGCGACTCTAGAAGTTGCTGTACTGCAGCTCCCTTTTACATGAAGTTGTTGTGAGATGTCATTAGGAGATTTGGGGCAAGATGTCATCAGAATGCTGAGGACACTCGGCTTTACTTCTCCAAAACAATTGGGTGAGGAGAGGCCAGGCAGTCCCTGAACCGGTGCCTGGATGCAATGGTGGGCTGGTTAAGGGAAAGTAAAATGATCCTGAATCCTAGCAAGGGAGAGGCTCTGTGGGCGAGTGCTTCCCATGCTTGAGAAATTAGCCAATTGTCTGCCCTAGGCAGGGTTGCGGGACATGGGTGGCACTGTGGTCTAAACCACTGAGCCTAGGGCTTGCTGATCGGAAGGTTGGCGGTTTGAATCCCCGCGACGGGGTGAGCTCCCGTTGCTCAGTCCCAGCTCCTGCCAACCTAGGAGTTCGAAAGCACGTTGAAGTGCAAGTAGGTAAAGAGGTACCGCTCCGGCGGGAAGGTAAATGGCGTTTCCATGCGCTGCTCTGGTTTCGCCAGAAGCGGCTTAGTCATGCTGGCCACATGACCCGGAAAAACTGTCTGCGGACAAACGTCGGCTCCCTCGGCCAGTAAAGCGAAATGAGCTCTGCAACCCCCAAGTCGTCCGCGACTAGACTTAACTGTCAGGGGTCCTTTACCTTTTTAGGCAGGGTTGCATCCCTCTGAAGAAGCAGGTACACAGTTTGAGGTGTGCCTGGATCCAGCTTTGTTACTGTTTGCCCAGGTGCCTTTGGGTGGCTTAGGACTGGCGAATGTTTTTGTCAGCTTTGGCTTCTGCAACAGCTGTGAACATTCCTGGACTGGGGTCGTTTAGGCATTGGATTAATGCAATGAACTCTGTGTGGGGCTTTCCTTTTGGTTGGTCCAGAAACTGCAGTCGGTGCAGAATTCTGCACTACAGTGGCTGACATCCTCTCATCTTTGCTCAAACATCTGCACGGCTATTACCAAGTTCATGTCTTTACTATTAGTATACAGTGGTACCTCAGGTTACATTCGCTTCAGGTTACATTCGCTTCAGGTTACACACTCCGCTAACCCAGAAATAGTGCTTCAGGTTAAGAACTTTGCTTCAGGATGTGAACAGAAATTGGGCTCTTGCGGTGCGGCAGCAGCAGGAGGCCCCATTAGCTAAAGTGGTGCTTCAGGTTAAGAACAGTTTCAGGTTAAATACGGACCTCCGGAACGAATTAAGTACTTAACCTGAGGTACCACTGTATAGAATTCTTAACAGTTTAACTTAAGGATCGCGTCACCCCATATGTGCCTCCCCAACCCTTCAATCTGCAGGACTTGCCCTTGTATGAGTGCCGTATAATGTTCATTCTGCATATGTGAGGAACCTGTCTTTTAATGTGGTAACATCTGTGCTTTGAAGCTTCCTGCCTATTCATATTAGCCATACATCCTCACTATATTGTTTTAGAAGCATGCTAAAAGCTTTTTGTTGGTTTGTTTTACTCTAGGAAGCTTATCCAGACATATCACATGTCTGTTTGGATGTTCTCCTCTATTGAATAATCCAAATTATGGAAGTTGGTTTTGTATGTATGTATTGTGCTGATGCTTCACTTTACTAGCCTTTGGTCTTCCATATATATACTCTTCAGTTGCAATTCCCATCAGTACCAGTCAGTGTGGCCAATTGTCAGCTATTATGGAAACTGTATTCCAACAAGTTCTGGAGGGCTAGATGTTTTCCATTCCTGATTTAGGGAGCTTACAGCACTTTCCTCACCAGGGACCATCCATCTGGGTGTTAGGTGAGGATACTGAGGACCAGTGAAAGGGGAGCAAAAGCTTGTATTTTTTAAAAAAAACTCTTAACCACAGTCAGCTTTCCAGTGACATGGAATAGGCTAAGTTTGCAATCCTAAACTCACTCATATGGGAGTAAGTTTCTTAATAGACATGAATAGGATTGTGCGGTATGTGACTCAGGGATAGCTCAGCCACATGTAAAGCAATGAATCCGAATTTGTAAGACTCTTATTTCTAGAAGCCTTCATAACAGTGTCATCAGCATGTCAGCCTACTTCCTATTTCTGTTCATCCAGATTCTAGATACATCAGATTTCATAAGTTGAGGGCTGCAGAGATTCCAGAAGGCTAAATGAGATTTTATTGTGCTGACGTAGAAGCATATAAGGAACCAGTCGGTCAGTTATCTGCAGTGCTGAGAACAGAATGCAGCATACCTTTAGGTTTCCAGTTTGACACACCTGTTAATAAATTGACATGGAGAAGAAAGGTTCATAGGGCAAGACAATAAATAATTTCCTCACAGTTGGGCAGTTTATGGTTGTTTTTCTTTCACAGCAGTTCATATGAACAAAATACTCAAGAGCAGATAAAGAGGTGTTGCAGTGTGCTTCTCTTGTTAAGATTTACGGCCCTATATGGGCAGCCTGCAGAACTCAAGATTTATGTGCCTGTAACATTACTTGGATTTACAGCCATGTCAATGACTGTGAGCACATAACCATGTTTCTTAAGGGCTCTTTCTAATGTAGTGAGAGGTCATAGCAAGGATGCAGACATTTTGCAGTGTTGAGAGGCATGTGCTAACATATATCACCCTGCCCATAATTTACAAGTGGTGACTTACATTGACTTTTTCATCTTTTTACTACTTTGGCCCATTAAACCCTTAAGTGGTCCATGACTATATTTGGCTTATTAAATGATTGTTGTGTGTGATGCAGTGGCTGAATATGGTGAGCAAACGCAGAGAAGCCACTAATGTTAAGAATTCTTCCCACTCCATTTAGTCTTCTTACTCAAATGTGAAAACTTGCTTCTGCCGATAAGAACATTAGTATAATTCATAGTTAGCTGGGGGGATGGGGACCTGTGCTCTAAGCATGCATGAGATCAGTTGTTTCCCTTGTGTGACATGTAGAAGCTTGGGGAATGCAGAGCAATCTTCTACAGGAAAATTGCTCTGGGAACAAGGTTTCCAACAGCAGGAACAACTTCAGAAAAAAAAACTATTTTGGAGGAGCAAAGATGGACAGAAATGGTTGTTATGTGAATAAGGATTTCAGCAATGCTTATGTATACTGTGGCAGAAAGTTGGAGAAGCAAATGGGGAAATATATTGGGGTCGTTCATTTTACCTTTCTCCATTCCTTGGAGTCATCCCCCTACCCAGCATCTGCTGTTAAAAGCTTTTCTCATTTGGAGCTTAGTCCCATGTTTCCAAGGAAAACTTCCGTTTCTTTGTGGTTTACATTCTGAATATGAATCCGTGCAAAACATTGGCTTAGTTCAGATATTGTGAACAATGCAATGTAAGAGCCTGCTGGATTAGGCCAAAGCATCCAGCTTTCATAGTGGCCAGCCAGGTGTCTATGGGAAGCCTGCAAGCAGAGCGCTCTCCTCCCCTGCGGTTTGCAACAACTGGTATTCAGGAGCATACTGCTCCAGCCATGGAGGAAGAACATAGCTACCAGGTAGCTATTGATACCCTTATACCATGAATTTGTCTAATCCCCTCCTAAAACTATCCAGGTTGGTGGCCATCATTGGAATTATCGTATTTTTCCATCTATAAGATGCCCCCATGTATAAGACGCCCCCTATGGGGGGGCCCCTCAGATTTAAGAAAATGGGGGCAAATGGCCCCGTGTATAAGACGCCCCCTAATTTTTGACATTATTTTTAAGAGGAAAAAACCTAGTCTTATACATGGAATAATACAGTAACATAGGTCAGCTATGCACGACATACTTTTTTTGTCTGCCTTCAGTCGTTCAACATTCAGCTTCATTGTACCTGAGTTCTAGTTCTAGGGAGAAAAACTTACCTCTACCCCTCTCCTTCCATGCTGTGCATAATTTTAAACACTTCTATCATTTTGCCTCCTAGTCACCTTTTCTCTCAACCAAAAAGCTTAACTATGAATTATTGCAGTATCTCAGCTTACAATACTGCAGGAATCCAGCAAATCAAAAAACCCCAAAACCTTGTTTTGAAGTTCGTTTGCAAGCCATGATGTCATATCTGAATTGATTTACCCTCATTAAAACTGTTGCCCGACCTCTGTAGCCGCTGCTTCTAGAGACTGGAGTGTGAACCAGACAGAAAGCAAAAGCAGACAAACTTGGCATGGTGCCTGAATAGAGCCATTATAAAATTACTTTGATTTATGCCAACAGTTTTCAAAATACTCTAATTTTAAAAGGATCTATTGCAAGGGTGGAGCATCATATTAAAATAAAAAAACTGATTTGCCTAATTTGGATGAAAACAACAGACTATGGTTTTTATAAATTAGAATGAGAGGGACAGAACTGCAAAGCAAACCATGGTTAGGCTGTGATACTGGGCCTGGACCAAACAGTGTGTGATATGGATGACCTAGAATTCCCAGTTTCTTTTACTGGTTCTTATGCTGACACAATGAAATCTAGGCAGGTTAGAATTTCCTTAGGATGATTATAGGCAAAGGAGAAAAAAATAGTTTGAGTGTTGATCCTGTTAAAGGCAGTCACGGGAGTAGAAGAAAATGTGATTTTGTGTTGTAGTGATAGACATGGCCTGGCTGCATTTTCTGCAGTCTATGGAATACTTCCTCTCCCCAACCCCAATAGTACATCTATCACAGACATTGCAAGGCTGGCTAGAATTTCCTGCTTGCATGGATAAGAACCTCATGGTGTGAGCCAGCCTTTACTTATAGTGACAATTGATATTGGCACCATAATAATGCAGAGTTTCTTAATTGTCTTGTTACAGTACAGCATAACAATAGTATGAAAGCTAATTAACGTTGCATGTTGATTTCGCCTATCCTTGGGCAGGGAGGAGTTTTGTTCAGTAAGGAAGCAATGATACTCAAATAAAGCTATGGAATGGGGGAAGAAGGCTTAATCTTTTGGAACAGGACTCAGGAGGTGTTTTCTGGATGCAAATGCAGCAACAGCAACACAACTTCCATACTATTTAAGCCTGTACACCAGAGCTTTCTAAACTTTTCATGTTGGTGGCACACTTCTTAGACGTGCATCATTTTGTGACACAGTAATTCAGTTTTACTAGCAAACCAGAGGTTAAACTAACCCCTTATAAGAGCGTGGGGAGCGTTCACGCGGCACACCCACGCACTGCAGCCGACACACTAACGTGTCACGACACAGTTTGGAAAGCTCTGCTGTACATTTTCAAGGTGATGCTTAGTAAGTTGTATTTCTCAATGCAAGAATAACAGAAGGTATAAATATTGTATGTGCTTCTGAATGATTTAACTTTATTTCGCTGACACACTGAAACCTGCTCTGGAGTGACTCGGAAGTTACTAGCTTGTGAACAAGCTTATTACACAATTCCATCTGCTCCTGCGTTGACTCTGCCCCTTTATGTGACCTGCATCCTAAATTATGAATGGTCACGAGAGATGACTGTTCTGTGCAGTTCTCTTAGTTGCCCAGTTGCAGTGAATATTTGGCTCATATAGGTCAACTTCATGAGGACAACGAGCACTTCAGAAAAGAAATTTCCCATTTCAAGAGTTTATTTTATAAAAACAAATGAGCCAATCAGATGTGAATGACGTACCTCAGGCCCCTTCCTTCTCTGACCTCCACCCCACTCCCAACTCTTCATAACTTTTCCATGGCAACTTGTTCTCCCGTGAGGTGAACAAGGGAGACTGCTTCCTTTTTTATTCTTGAAAGCAGCTTCCTCTTTGGAATTGCTCTGAGCACATTCCAACCCAGTCAATGCTGCTGGCGTTTGCAGGGTAGGAATAGCAGACGGGCAAGCTAAATTATGCACCTATTTACTGAAAATGTATATATGTTTTGGAGTTCAGTCCACAATTTCATTTCACATTGCTAGAGTTACAAGATGAAAAAACAAACAAGATTCTGTACCCTGTAATGCACATTCCGCTGTGTTTTTTTATCGTTGACATCATGTTAAAAATCACTGTAAAACCTGGTGTTTGGATAACCTAGCATCAAGTACAGTGGTACCTCAGGTTACATACGCTTCAGGTTACAGACTCTGCTAACCCAGAAATAGTGCTTTAGGTTAAGAACTTTGCTTCAGGATGAGAACAGAAATCGTGCTACGGCGGCAGCAGGAGGCCCCATTAGCTAAAGTGGTGCTTCAGGTTAAGAACAGTTTTAGGTTAAGTATGGACCTCCGGAATGAATTAAGTACTTAACCCGAGGTACCACTGTATAGGATGCCTGTTCTTTTGACTCTTTTAAAAAAGGGTTGCTTGAAAAATGTACCTACACCCCCCCTTCAATTTTATTGTATTTATTTAAAAATGTCTCTAAACTGCTTAATATTTCAAAAATACCTAAGAGGTGTATGCTATGTACAATGTAAAAACAATATTCATTAAAATGTCAAAAAATATATCCTGACAACAACAAAACAGTATAAAAACACACAAAAGCAAATAAAAACCATATTTGGGGATTCACACACACAAAACAGGGAATTGGGGAACTCCTGGACAGAATGATTCCTCTTGGAATTATAGAATTGTAGAGTTGGACGGGTTCCCAAGGGTCATCTAGTCCAACCCCCTGCAATGCAGGAATCACAGCTAAACCATCCATGACAGATGGCCACCCAACCTCTGCTTAAAAACCTCCAAGGAAGTAGAATCCACAAGCCTCCCAAGGGAGATGGTTCCACTGTTGAACATCTCTTGCTGTCAGAAAGTTCATCCAGATGTTTAGTCAGAATCTCCTTTCTTATAACTTGAAGCCATAGGTTCGAGTCCCACCATCTAGAGCAGGAGAAAACAAGCTTGCTCCCTCTTCCATGTGACAGCCCATGTGATATTTGAAGATGGCTATCATACCTCAGTCTCTTTTTCTAGGCTAAACATGCCCATCTCCTTCAACCGTTCCTCATAAGGCTTAGAAGGTAAGATGTCTTAGAAGGCATCTGAAGCAGCTGGTGGTTGCTGCTTCATGTATGGCAGAGAGAAGGGCATTCTGCAGAACGGGAGCTGCAGTAGAAAATCTCCATTCTTGGGTCACTGTGCTGTGATATTCTGTACAATGCAGTGCCATGAGTAAAATTTCCCCAGATCCACAGGAGCCAAGTGGTCTTTCAAGTAACCTGGTTCTAAGTTGTTCAGGGCTTTAAATGTTAACAAGACCTTGAATGTGAGCAGATAGCTGATCAGTGGCCAGTTCTGTTCCCTCAGCAACTTGCCTGCATTGTTCTTCACCAGCTGCAGCTTCCAGACCAGTCCTAAGGGACTGCAGTTGCTCCACCTATCTATCCACCAGTCTTTTCCCCTCTAAAAAAATGTATTTGGACACTGTGGATGCAGTAGTCTTCTTTAGAGAGAGTGTGTGTGTTGTAGAGCTTGACTCCATTATATTTTTTACTACTTCTAAAATGTTGGAGAGGCTTCTTGATCCAGCGGTTGATGCAATCTTGAAAACCTGTTCTGTGGGGAAAACAAATTAGCGCAGGGTGTTTGTTGCATTTCTGTTTTGTCACGGTGCTGTTTAGACTGGGTGGAGTGCAGGGTTGAGCAGGGATGGAAGGGAAAAGCTGGCTGTTCAGCACAGCCCTTGACTGAGGCTGCCGTACAATCCATTCCCGAAGCCAGAAGTTCTTTCGAGGTCAGTATGGGTTCTACTTGAATCAAATGCTTTTAGAACAGGGGTATGAGTGTCTGGCTCTCCTTTTCTCTGTTGGCTTTTGGCAGGAGTACTGTGATCAGATCAGAAAGACTCAGCAAGCCGTAAGGAGGAAATCAATTTTTAATTTTGATATCATTACAAGGGCAGACTATTGCCCAGAGGTTTGTGTCATTTGGTCTTCACCCATTTGTTTCTACTTAGGAGTAAAGAGGGTGTGAGAACATTGGACTCGGCTTGCTTTTGGGGAGAAGTATGTCCTGTGCATCCAGACAGATCAGTTCTTGCAACTTGTTTTTACTGAAAACGTATGAATTTTCTGCAACATACTGCAAAACATTTGTACTGGAGCAGCAAACCTAGTTTTTGCATCTGTATTTTGTGTGTATACTTTGTAGGCTCCTGCCAAAAGTTCTCTATCTGTACAGTGTAGTCATAGTGCATGATGCTTTATCCTAGTATAAAGAGTAACTTCAGATATAAAAAAAAGTCACTTTCCCAGAGACGCTTACAAATTTTGATAATGGGAGAAAGAGTGGACTGGTATGGAGGAGGAGAGGAAAGAAAAAACAGCAAGGAGTTTATGTGAGCAAATGCACCTACAGTGGTATCTCGGATTAAGTACTTAATTCGTTCTGGAGGTCTGTTCTTAACCTGAAACTGTTCTTAACCTGAAGCACCACTTTAGCTAATGGGGCCTCCTGCTGCTGCCACGCCGCTGGAGCACGATTTCTGTTCTTATCCTGAAGAACAGTTCTTAACCTGAAGCACTATTTCTGGGTTAGCGGAGTCTGTAACCTGAAGCGTATGTAACCTGAGGTACCACTGTACATGTACTTTCAGATGCGGGGTTGAGTAATTTGGTAATCTTGCCATGTATGCACACACAATTTTTGGATTGGAATTTGCCATTTTGAGATTAAGCCACAAGGCTATCCATCCTCCTGAAAAAAATCACTGCAGCCTGAATGATGGAAGCAGCACATAACAATGCATGCAGACCCGCACAGCGTGTTGGGCATCCAGGTACATTTGTCCCAGGCCTCAGAAGGCTAAGCCGGCCAGGGGGCCTCGCTGGACTTAAGCTGTCATGCCAAGAAGAAGACTCCCTAGTGCATTTATCGTTGTACTTCGGGAGTCAAACGGAATCCACTCCGGAAGCCCATTTGACTTCCAAAACATTCGGGAACCAAGGCGCGGCTTCTGATTGGCTGCAGGAAGCTCCTGCAGCCAATCGGAAACTGTGGCGGACATTCGGGTTCCAAATAACATTCGCAAACTGAAACAATCACTTCCGGGTTTGCGAAGTTCTGGAGCCAAAATGTTCTTCTCACGAGGCGTTCGACTTCTGAGGTACAATTGTATTTATTTTATTGCATTTATATAACACTTTTCTCCAAGAAGCTCAGGAACGTACATGTAGGTCTGCCCCTTTTATCCATACAACAGTTCTGTGAGGTATGTTAGGGTGAGAGGCAGTGTCCACAGGTACACATAAGTGAATCTATATAGATCATTTTTATTGTAGAACTTGAATTTTCTAGCTATGATAGGCAGGAAGGAGGGCCTGCGCATTTGCAGTGTTAGAGGTTTTCTGCATTGATTGATCATTCCTGCACTTCAAGAATTTAGGTGCGTTTCAAAATGTCTTGTAAGATGCATGCTAATCAAGTATCTTAGACTTGGGTTCAAATGATTCCTTCTACATCTTCTATATAGCTATTCTCACGTATATACGTGGAATGAATCCGATGGTAGCTACTTTAGTTTGTTCAGCTACAGCGAGCTGTATCTTGAATCTGTTGGTGTTTCTACTTTTTTATCCTAGGTTCTCACAAAAGTAACAGTTTAGTGAAGTCCTCTGCCCCCCCCCCCCCGGAAATCACCAGCAATGTAATGATGCCTTTTAAAAGCAATTCTTGCTTTTTCTCAGATGGATGCTTAAAAGGGCCAATTGGTTGTAGCATTCCAGGTTCATGCTTTTAAGAATCAAACAGCAAGACTGTCTTGGGGAATTCTGAGTTGTCAAGTCACTAATTCTAGAAGATGGCTTACCCTTTAGGTTTCCCATTCCCATCTTGTCAGTGTATTTGCTGAAATGGACTTTGATTACATTCATTTCATCACTTGTGTCATAAAAATGTGTTTTTGTGTAACGTTAGCTTTAAAAAAAGGTACAAAATTGAGAAAGTGTCTGAGCAAACTATTAATGTATAGATCAATCACTTTAAAGAAATGTGTCTCTTTGCAATAGAGCCATCATTTGGGGTGGGGGGAAGGTCGACTGCTGAAATTGAAACTGAGCACAGACACCAGAAACATCATGACGCCTTTGTGGAACAGTAGTAGAAGCACAGGTTTTCCTCTACATTTTCAGAGCTGATACCTGTCTTACTGTGACTAAAGAACAAAGTCTTGATAGATCGAGTCTCAAAAGGAATGGTATTATCCGAACAAGGATCTGGTGCTTTCTGTTACCCTCCCCCCACCTCCAAGGAAAAGACCAATTTGCAAAAGTAGTCATGGAGTGATACTATTCATTATGCACTTAACAGCAGCTGTGAAAAAGGCAAATTCCTTGTTAGGAATCACCATGATAGGGATTAAGCTGACAATATCATAATGACATAATGACTCTCTGGTTCATCCGTATTTGAAATGCTGTGTACAGTTCTAGCAATACCTGGCTAAGAGTATCGTAGAGTTGGGAGGGACCTAGAAAAAGGGATGCAGGTGGCGCTGTGGGTTAAACCACAGAGCCTAGGACTTGCCGATCAGAAGGTTGGCAGTTCGAATCCCCGCGATGGGGTGAGCTCCCGTTGCTCGGTCCCTGCTCCTGCCAACCTAGCAGTTCGAAAGCATGACAAAAGTGCAAGTAAATAAATAGGTACTGCTCCGGCGGAAAGGTAAAAGGCGTTTCCGTGCACTGCTCTGGTTTGCCAGAAGCGGCTTAGTCATGCTGGCCACATGACCCGGAGGCTGTACGCCGGCTCCCTTGGCCAATAAAGCGAGATGAGCGCCATAGCCCCAGAGTCGGTCACGACTGGACCTAATGGTCAGGGGTCTCTTTACCTTTTACTAGAAAAAGACAGCCCAATGGAGCAACTTCTCTACAAAGAAAGGTTACAAAATTTGGAGCTTTTTAGTTTAGAAGAAAGAGGGAACATGACAGAGTTGTAATAAAATTATGCACTGTGTGCCAAAATAGGAGATGGATAACCCTCTTATAATACTGGAACTCACGAGTTATCCAATGAAGTTGAATGGTGCTATTTGCAGGACAGGGGAAGAAGAAGCAGCATTTCTTCACACAGCACTTGGTTAAATTAAGGAATTCACTACCAGAAGATTCCACCAGTTTTGACAGCTTGTGGGCATTGATATATCTTGTTAACTGTACATATTAGTAGTCAACATAGACTAGACCAGTTCCTGTTTAAAAATGCAAAGAAGTCTGGCAATAAAAAACACCCAGGAATATTACTTCCAAAGTTAGTTCAGGTCAGGGGTAGGCAACCTAAGGCCCGCGGGCCGGATGTGGCCCAATAGCCTTCTCAGTCCGGCCCACGGACGGTCCAGGAATCAGTGTGTTTTTTACATGAGCAGAATGTGTTCTTTTATTTAAAATGCATCTCTGGGTTATTTGTGGGGCCTGCCTGGTGTTTTTACATGAGTAAAATGTGCTTTTATTTACAATGCATCTCTGGGTTATTTGTGGGGCATAGGAATTTGTTCATATTTTTTTTAAAAAATATAGTCCAGCCCACCACATGCATGGTCTGAGGGATGGTGGACCTGCCCACAGCTGAAAAAGGTTGCTGACCCCTGGTTCAGGTAGATGGATGGTGAGGTGACAGGATAGCAGATGATAACAAAATTTAGTTGCCTGTTATTTGCTTTCTCGCGGTAAAACCTGATTGAAGAAATGAAATTCTGCTTTAGGATAAAGATTCCACAGAGTATTTTTCTTTTAAACTGAAATAATAAGATATTAAATGCTGGTTGTGAAATCGTTTGCAGCTTTTGATGAAATGGAGCGTAGACTATGGAAACCCAGGCTCTTCAAATAAGCTAGTCTTCAAGGTGTGCAACAAAAAAAACTTTAAAATGAATAGCCATGGACTAACATTGAAGGTTATTCTGTCATTAACAATTACCACCACTGCTAAAAGACCCTCTGGCTAATAAAGACATGCTGCTGTAGAAATCTGTGGCGCTTACAGTATTTTTGCTCTTTGTGCTCGACTGTCTTGTGAAATACTAACACATTGAAACTTTACAGGGATTCTGAGATCAGTTGAGCAATTCTGTGAGGCTGACATACAAGCTAAGCAACTTGTGTGTATAGAGAAGGATAGTGTGTTTCCTTTGCGAGTCTTAAGTCAAATGCACTCTTATGCCATTTGTAATTACTATGCTTTTGGTCTCTATATATAGGTACTATGCTAACTGACTTTGTGGTCCTGTTTTTACTGTGGTTGTACTATATTTTTTGGACTTTATTTTAAAGTTGAGGGAAGAAGTCATTTCAACAAAATATTTCAGATGCCATTATTTCCCAGGCTGACTGACTGCTTCAATCCTACCTTGCTTCTGCGATATTTGAAGTTACCCAACAAATTGTGTCATGAAATCCAATTTTGAACAATGCAGCAATACAGGTCTTTTAGGACATCCACTTTGCCTGCAGAAAATGTAACTCAGATTCGTGAATCCCCCCCCCCCGTCTTGAAATCAAAACTGACCTTTTCACAATGCCGGTTAAGCCCACATAAATGTTGCCAAATGTGCTACTATAAGACTTCTGCTAACTTTCTATACAACACAGTAATTTCAGTGTTTTTGCTACCACATATATTGAAATTGGTATTCAGGTCGCTGGTTGGTTTTGTCATTAAATTCAATTCAAACAGATAATGTTTTTAAAAAAATCAAGTATCATCATTCACCATGACTTAGAAGCTGTGTGGCATGGGAGATTTGCAAGATATATTTATCTTAGAAACCAGTAGCTTGACAGCTAAACAAAACAAGCCCTTGTTATACTATCCAGTAAATGTTGTTTCCTGAGAGAAAATGGTTTTAGATTTAGTTCATGAATACAAAGAGAAGAATTGGATTATTTTATATTTTCCTCTTTGTATTTCCTTTGTCATTCTTGTAGAAACATAGCTGTAAGAAATAAATGGTGGCATTGGTTGTGATGCCAGATCTGAGTTGTACATATTCCAGGGCATGGGAGCACAGATTATTCTTATTCTTCTGCCCCACAGTTAAAAAGTTTGTGTTTCTTCCGGGAGACACAGTACTTTGCGTTATATTTTTTTAGAACCTCTGCCAATGGATAGGTAAGACTGACACATCGGTCAAATCTGGGCCAATTATATAGTTAAAGTCAGGTTCAGGAGTAGCATGCAGTGAGTAAATGGGAACTGAGTGCCTACAGAGACTATGCAGGCAATGTGAACAGGCAGAATGGATAAATAATATCAGATGAGACAGGTAGATCTGATGGGGAAAAAATATTACGAGTAGCAGATCCTTTATGTGGTAATAAACTGGATTAGAGGTATACAAGACTACTAGCTAGTCCAATCCAATCCGAATAACTTTATTGTACCAGCCATTGGCCATGACAAATCAGAATAAAAAAATGAATACAAGCAAAAGGGGTGTCACCCCACAAATAATGGTCTCTATTTAGATCTCTGTGTCTCTCTTACACTGATATGTTGTTCAGGGTCTCCTTTCTAATCGTTTTGGCTGCCAAAGCAAAAAGGGAGACTTTATTAGTGTTTACATCTGCCAGGGAGAGACATTTTTCCTGTATGGACAGTAAGGTGAGAAACCATCTCCTAAGTCCAATGTATAGTGGGCAATATAGTAAATAGCGCAAGATGTCTTCCACCTGGGTTGCCCACATATGCAGAGCCTGTCTTCGTATGGTACCCTGTTAAATCGTCCATCTAGAATGGCGGAGGGCATAGCTTGAAAACACAGCTCATTAAAAGCTAATTGTAGCAGCTTCATGCAAGTCATGCAACCTGTAGTTAAGTTTTATTACTAGCTAGCCAGAGAGAGCCCTTCTGTGTCTGATGGGACACAATTCCCCTCAGATAAAACATGGGAGCTTTCGGATTGAGCTATATATTTTTACATGTGGACAATATCAGTAGAGTCTGTACTTGTTGGCATCCATCTGTTTCGGGAGAGACGGTAGAGGAGTGCTCCTTGGGGATGAAGCCAAACCGTTGGAAGATTGTAGAGAGACATGGAGAGACATGTTTTGGTGCAGCTGGGCCAGATTAAGGCATCCAGTTGTGCTCCTCCCAGCCGTCATTTCTCCTCTGGTCACTGCTGTGGATACACAACCTAACTGTTTCCAGGGGCTGCTGTCATCTGCAAGGGATTCCCACGCCGTGGGGTTTATCTTTGTAATGCAGAGTTGGTCTGCCAACGGGCCTGGTACCTGAAGCCAACTCCCCATAGAGCACATCCTTCAGAATCCAGCCATCTTCCATTCTGTGGATAGGTCCAAGCCAGTGTAAATGTCTCTGAGACAGAACTAAACATGCTGGGAATGTGGGCTCTAGTACAGTCATACCTCAGGTTAGATGTGCTTCAGGTTGAGTGTTTTCAAGTTACGCTCCGCGGCGACCCGGAAGTAATGGAGCACGATACTTCCAGGTTTTGCCGCTCGCGCATGCGCACTCAAAATGACGTCATGCGCAGAAGCAGCAAAACGCGACCCGCACATGCGCAGTCGCGTCTTATGTTTTACTCAGGATGTGAACGGAGCTCCAAAATGGATCCCGTTCGCATCCAGAGGTACCACTGTATAAGAGTCTGTACTAGAGATATAAAATTCCTGGCAATTTTGAAGCTGTGGAGGGAAATGTGTGCTTCCCTCAAGTTTTTATATCTATAAACTGACCAAAGTTGCAAGTTTATAGCTAAAACTCTGTGCTATGACTAATATTATTTTTCTCTAAGATAGTATTTTGGCTCATTCATATAATCCTCACGTGCACCAAAATACCAAATATTTTAAGGAAATGCCTTCGCTGCTGACCATGTAAAGAATATGTTAAGTCTTATAAATGGTAATTGTGGTTGACCAAGCCAAAGCTGATGGCCATGCCTGGTTGATGGTCCGGTCTAGCTGGTGTCACATGAGCAAGGCTTTTGCTCTTAAGTCTGCATGGAGTGTTGTGCAAATGCTTGCAGCTAGCAAAATAATATACTGAAGGATAGAATAGGCATTTCATATCCTAACAGAATACTGAAAAGTCAGAATTAATTTGAAATAAACTCAGAAAAAGGCCAGAGTTATATGCTTCGGACAGAACCTTTAAAAAATAGGAAGTGATGTGTATGTTAGGTTCAGATTAAGAGAGCATTGGGTATTCAAGCTAAATGGATAAGGGTTAAGATTATGGCTTTGTTCCATATTTTGTGGAGAACTGCTTTATCCAGACATTTATATATATATGTATTTTTCATACCATTTAAGTAGCGCTCTTAGCATGCAACCAAAAATAATAATTCAAGGGTACCCTGAGGTGACTATTCGAACAAGAGATTTAAAGATTCTTACATAAGAAGAGGGTTTAAAAGGGGGAGAGAGAAAGTGGAAGATAAGTGAGTTAGAACAGTCTGATATGGTTAGCTCTAGTTGTGCCAGCTGAAGATGAGGTTTTGAAGAAGAACTCTTCAGACAACAGACTCCTGGGAGACGTACATGACATAAAAGTGAACGAAAGTATATGAAGTCTTCGGTAACGTAGAATTCTGCATTTAAAGTCACACTAAAAGAGTAATGCACTGGAACTTCCAATTATATTAAACTCCATTGCATTTAAGTTTTTTATGGTGTATGTTCTGATAAGCAAATGTATTCAGCAGTAAAGCTGGAAATGTCCCAAATGAAAGCATATAATAGCTTGTCCTACTTTTTGATTTACAAATTCTGAAGTGTGAAACATCGCTTCAGACACTTGTATCACCAGTACTGCTCCAGAATACATATAAGGAAGTGGTGCATTTTGTAGATTACGTTTAATTTTAGCTGCACTTTGTTTTTGTGTTACAGCTCCACTTAGCAGCACTGGCATCTCTGAAAGGAGACATAGTGGAACTTAACAAACGCCTACAGCAAACCGAACGAGAAAGGGATTCGTTGGAAAAGAAATTGGCAAAGGCACAGGTAAGTGATTGTTCAGTCGCTGAAATGGTATTTGCTCTCAAGGCTTCAAACAATTTAATCGGTAGAAAGATAAAAGGCACTGTTGTAAGATAGCTGTCAAATAAGTGAGGCTTTAACAGTCAAACAGTGAAAATTGGTAGTTTGTTTGAGGGTAAAAGGAACACCTCTCTGGATGTCCAGATAGAGGCTGTGGCCTGGAATAACTCTGCTCAGCTTAGGCTGCTGTGCCACCAGCACCCATTCCTGAAAAGACCCAGAAACATGTGCCATACTTATATTAGAGGAATGCACTCTGCATGGACTACCTTTGAAAAGTCTTCAGATATTTCAGTTGGCCCAGACTGCATAAGAAGCTCATGGAATCATATTACCCCCTATTATGCAAGGGTTGCCAACTGGTTGCCAACCTGTTTCTGGGCACAATCTTAATGTTGATTATCATTAAAGCACTAAATGGCCTGGTTGCAGGATACTCAAGGAGCTGGTCTCCTCCTGTATCTTCCTGCTGCTCCCAAAGATCTATTGGAGAGGCCCTTCTTCTGTGTCCATCATAGAGTAAGTCACTGTTGTTGGCTGGGACAAGAGATGGGCTTTCTCACTGACCATGACCAAGTTGAGAAGTACGTTACTCTATGAGATTCATTTGGTCCCATCTTACTGTTTTCCAACAACTGGTTAAAGCTTTCCTGTTCTCCCCATCCTTTTTTCCGCTAGGCAGAATGTCTTGTGGCACACACTCATTTCTGAATGTTTTTCAACTCTCTTATTTAATTCATTGTGTTTTTATTTGTTGTAAACCATCCTAACTGATGCAAATGCATTTGAAGAACAGGGTATACGTTTTCTAAATAAATATGAATGGCATGAAGTTCCGCTCAGTAAAACAGACATTTATTTTGCTGACATAAAGTCTAGTTTGAGAGAAAAGAAAGACAGTGGATAGGATTCCCACTAGCACAATGGGGCTTTTCCACCTCTCCCTTCACCTCCCCTCAATCTGCTTCAGAGGGTCAGGAGAACCCCCAGAAAAAACATGTTGCGGAGGTGAGAGTGGAGTTTGCTCCCTCAGCACAAGTATTTCTGCTTGTGCATTGTGCTACAATAAATACTGCCCAATGTTTTTGCTCTGACTCAAGCATCGTATGTATACTTCCTGTAGATGTGGTCCACCATTTTCAGTGAAAAGAGCACAATTTAGTGCAAAGGGATGTGTGCTGTGAGCAAAAAACCCCAGTAGACAATTCAAGATATTTGTCTTGCATTAGCAACACTGATTTTTATTTGTTGTGCATCCTTGGTTTGCAGACTTGAAGAGGAATGCAGGGTTAAATTATCTGTCATAGCATTTGCTAGCCCTTTTGTACTGCTTTTTAACCAGGCTTCATTTGCATCATAATAAAGCACTCATTCCAAGCCATTACTGGATTTTAATTTGCTGGCAAGGGCTGGTTTCTTAATTTCCATTGTTACATTTTTAGGTCCAGCTTGGGCACCCAAAAATCAAATAAACATCAGCTGTGAGGGAATAACTTCTTGAAGACTTGCTTGACCCACTCAAAATTCTTGCTTCTCATTTTACAAGAGAGCCTGTCTAGATAATTCGCTACACACTTTGCTGGAAAGGGTTTCACCCATGGAAAGGGTTTCACATGAAGTGTGTAACAAATTATCTAGGTAATTTCTCTTGTAAAAGGTGGGGATGAGCTGATACCCTTTAAAAGCAACACTCATATTAAAATAAAGAGTACTTCAGAGAAGGTAATGATGGCAAAATAGCAGAATACTTAGATGATTGCATTCCTATCCCACCTGCCTAAAATGGGAATACAGTGGTACCTCAGGTTACATACGCTTCAGGTTACAGGCTCCGCTAACCCATAAATAGTGCTTCAGGTTAAGAACTTTGCTTCAGGATGAGAACAGAAATCGTGCTCTGGCAGCATGACAGCAGCAGGAGGCCCCATTAGCCAAAGTGGTGCTTCAAGTTAAGAACAGTTTTAGGTTAAGAACGGACCTCCGGAACGAATTAAGTACTTAACCCGAGGTACCACTGTACAAAGCAGGATCCAAGCATTAATACTGTCAGGATCTTTTGTTTTGGGACATTTTGAAATGGTATTGGCCACATGTTCCCTGGCCCTGGATCAGTTCTGGCACAGCATGTCTTAAAATAGGCATCTGGAAGTGAGTCAAAAGTCTTTCTGCTGCACCTCTTTTTAAAGCGTAAACATTAAATGTTTTGGGGGGGGGCATTAACTGTCCCCTGCAGTGCTGACAAAAAGTTCTCATTTAACATTGAGGAAGATTATGGCTTAGACTGAGTGAATGAACAAATATGCGTACTACTGGGGGAAAGATTATGGCTGCTGTTCTCCTCCCCTGGTCTTGCTGTACTACCATGGTTTATCTTGGTGTTATTCTTGAACCCCAGAAAAACCACAGATGGTAAACTAAGAACAAAGCTTGGCTTGTCAGAAGGAAGACAAACCACAAGCTTAGGTTCAGATGTCCCTTGAAACCAAACCATGGGGTAACCTCGAGTAGTGTGCTGGCAGCAGGACCCGGGCAGAGGTCAGTCTTCTCATTCGTGCTAAACCATAGTTTGTGCCAGGGTTATGTGCAACCTTTGTCAGTTTCTGAAAGACAGAGCTTGTAAAAAGCCAGTCAGGGAGGCATTTGCTAACAGAGCCGCCCATTCGCAGCAAGGAGAAAATAAAATCACTTCTGGATCAGGCTGAACAGGAATTAGTACAACACCAGAGCTGAGTATGGAACAAATTTAACAGCATTTCAGTTTTATGAATTCCAAGTAGTCTTGAGTTGTAATATGGTCAGAATTCACAAACTTGCTTCCTGTATGTGACAACACTTGTGCCCATTACACAATAGCACCAACTTCTTTACAAAATGGAATTTAGGAGCTTATAAGCAATGGAAGAAGCTACACTATCAAGTGAGCAAACATGTCAAGATCATCAAATTGCCAAATAATAATAGACATCTGGGAATCCCATGCTAATGGGGTGTTGCTTATTCCTCACATCTCTGCTGGAAAAGTTAGGCAATGCATAATCAAAAAGAGCATTCATTAACCTCCAAAAGACTATTTTGCCAGAAAGCATTACACAACTGGAGATTTTTGGAGATACGCAAATTCTCCCAGAAAAGAAACAGCAACTAGACATGTTGTGGCTATGCATACTGTGATGATAATAGAAGGTGTATGATGTTGCACTTTTATCCTAAGGCAGGGTTTCCCAAACTTGTGTCTCCAGCTGTCTTTGGCCTACAACTTCCATCATCGCTAGCTAGCAAGACCAACGGTCAGGGATGATGAGATCAGCTGGAGACACAAGTTTCAGAGACAGTGTCCTAAGGTATTGTTGCAATAGCTAGTTTCGTGGTTTGGAACAATAGGTCAGGAATGTAATATTGGGAAATAACTGCCCAGGAACATCACTGCTGTGACACAAGAGTGAGGAAATAGCTTGGAGTGATTATACAGCTGACCTAGGTTCTTGACATATTGTTTTGGTTTGGTGCTTGTTTTGCTTTGAAATGTTCTCTTTGTCAGACCCAACATCCACATATCAGGTTTCTTAATCATTCTCATCTGCCCACTGATATATTTGAACAGTACGTCGTCTGTACTATCAAGAGAAAAACCGTGCCTCAGTGAGGCTTTAAGGGGTCCCTCAGTCAAAAATGACGAAAGTGCAAGCTTTAAGATAACAACAATGAATTAACTGTTAGCGTCCCAAATCTTCTCCCTTGGCTTAAAATGCCATGCAAGCTGTAGAAACTATTGGGTGGCTTTCTAGATACAGCTGAATCGTGTAATGACTTGCACTGTCCTGACGTGTCGTGGATCTCTCATCGCTCAAAGATTTGATTTCGGCTTTATGCAGCTGCCTCACTCTGTGGAGCAAATGCTACCACAGCTCTGGGGGTTAAGGTTAGGCCTTCTAGTTCAGTACAATAATACAGCTGCATTGTTGCATCCAATGCATTGCAACTTTAAGTGTATTAAAAGACAAGGCAGTCGTGCTGTTGTACCAAAATCCCAGGCCTGGTGTCTTTTTCTTACCCTATATTTTGCTTTGTCTTTTTGTTAGCTCTTGAGGTTTTCCAAGTACCTTTCCTTCATTGTGAGCCCTTCTTATCCCTATCCCAGAAACTAAAGTTTATTCATGTCTTTCATGCCTGGAAATAATTTTTATTCTACGCTGTTCCAAGCAAGGGCTCTACATTTGCAAGAATTCATTGATTCTCATCAACATAGCCTTTCCTTCCTCATATTGTTAACTGCAACACATTGACCACTGAAACAAAGACCTGGGACTTTAGTTCTGAAATGGTAAAATTGTAAATTACCTATAATTACTGTGTGAAAGTGTAGTGGAAGAAAGATGATCAGATATTTAAAGAGAAATCTATGGAAGAGTGTAATTATAAACATGTATGGTGGCCAAAATTTTGGAAAGGGGTCTAACATGAAGAAGAAAGTGCTAGGCTAAAATAACCAAACTTTCCATCTTTTCTGGAACCGCTGCTGCTTATGATAGTTAAATCTTCCATTTAAAAAGTTCATCTACAAAAAAATACTACAGAAAAGCAGTTTCAATTGTGGCTTGGTGCCCCAAATGAATTCAGTATGTCTGTGGTAATCTTGTAAATCAGAGTTCTGTGTGCTTATATATGAAAGATTATTTGGGGAAAGGATGTTAGCGCATTGCAGACAGTGGTGGATAATATTGGAGATATACTCCAATATACTGGTGTATTGCTCAGGTTTATGTTTTTGGACTGGAACAATCTAGTTTTTCGTTTATTCAGTTGGGCAGTTCCACTTTAAACAAATTAGACAACCATGAAGAGTGGGAAAATGTGTTGTAGAATTTAGCATTAGCCTGCTTTGTACTGCAAGACTGAAAGTAGCAGCAAACTGTAAGAGCGGCAAAGCCTCATTCATTTATGATTGCCACATGAAACAAAAATATTGCTACTAATTATATTAGAGTGAGAGGAGGACATCAGTTTATAGACAAGCATATTGAAAACAGGTCTTTGTTTGTTTATTATTGGATCCACATGTGTTTTTAAATACTTCAGCGATATTAAAATATTTTGTCGTTTTTTAAAAAGAGTCTGCATGTGTGTGTGTGTGTGTAAATACCCATGATACCATGCATCGTTTATAACAGTGAAAAAGACAGAGAAGCCTGATAGAGATTTCTTGCATGCATGATAGGAATGCAGAAAGAAAGAAAAAGAAAGAAAGAAAGAAAGAAAGAAAGAAAGAAAGAAAGAAAGAAAAGAAATGAAACGAAACGAAACACAGGGAGATGTTTTTGTACAAATAAACAATTTGATTTGATATCATATTCCCATAGAACCATTGCTCAATTTGGTCAGGTTTACTAAGAATCATGTAAGGAGTTAACATATGGAGTTGGAAGGTATATGTTAGCAGTGGCAAACATTTTAATTGCCACTAAATACAGAATGCCCAATATAAAACAAACAAGGTTAATAAATGCTGATATTTAGCTTCAGTGGTCAAACTTACAGAAATTGTACATTTGCAAGAAGACTGACAAAAAGGAGGAAAAGGTGAGCAATTTGAGTGCTTCAAGTGACCAGCTTATTTACTCATTTCCAGAATTTGCTGACTCATCTGTTGCTAAGTAGAAATACAGTGGTACCTCCGGTTAGGGACGGGATCTGTTCCAGAGGTCTAATAGGATCCCAAGGTTCCCGCAACTTGAGGAACGCTTCTGCGCATGTGTGAGGGGGCAAAACCCGGTCAAATACTTCCGGGTTTGCCGCACATGCATCCTGTAGTTTACGTAACCAGAGGGTGATGTAAACAGAGATTCGACTGTACCTGTAAAACTATTGAAAATACTATTAAGAACAGAGAGGAGGAGGGAGTAGAAAGAGAATGCTTCGTGACACAGCAGTGATGTTGCAGGCCAAGAGAAGTGGACTGATTGCCAAAAGGAAGAGTATAAAAAGGAAAGAAAATGTGGCTGTGAACTGAGGCCCGAGGCAACCTCAGTAGAAAGAGTATCAGCACTGCTAACAAAATTAAGAACTAGGAGTTGAAACCAAGAAAAAAGCCCTTGTGATTTTGCCTTCCCCAACCTGCCCAGACGCTGAGGTCCAGCGCCGAGGGCCTTCTGGCGGTTCCCTCACTGTGAGAAGCTAAGCTACAGGGAACCAGGCAGAGGGCCTTCTCGGTAGTGGCGCCCACCCTGTGGAACGCCCTCCCATCAGATGTCAAAGAGATAAACAACTACCTAACATTTAGAAGACATCTGAAGGCAGCCCTGTTCAGGGAAGTTTTTAATGTGTGACATTTTAATGTATTTTTAATCTTTGTTGGAAGCCACCCAGAGTGGCTGGGAAGCCCCAGCCAGATGGGCTGGGTACAAATAAATTATTATTATTATTATTATTATTATTATTATTATTATTATCTGGTACCAGATGTTTTGGACTGCAGATTCCCTCAGCCCCAGCCAGCACAGCCAGTTTGGGGAAGGCTGATATGGAAGATTTTACACCATGCACACCCAGTAGAATATAGAGGTTGAAAACCAGACTGGGCAGGTTAAAAACTTCCTAATATCAAAGCGTGTATCATGCAGCTAAATCTTAGAGAGGTTATGTTGGTGGCTCCCAATATCAACAAATATTGCCCTGTTGACAGATTTACATTCCTAGGAATTGCAGACTGCTCATTCATGCTCCGATATTGAACAAAATTAGGTTTTGATATCACTGAGGGCCTGGATTATGATGAACAAGACAGACGGAGCAAGGTACATCATATGCTTAATTGGGTAAAAGAGTCTATAACAAATTTGGGATAAACATAGGAAAGTGTTGGCTCCATATTACCCTGTGTAACACTGCATATTGTCAAGACTTTATTATATCCTGGATAGTTACTAAGAAGAGAGACAGAAGAAAAAGAAGGAAGAAAAAGATCTGATAAAATGCAAGGATTAGTTGGAGGAATATTGCAGGCAGGAGAAGAGGTTAAGGATGGACAGCAAGATGTTTTCTTAATAAAATATTCCTGGAAAAACTGATGAAGGAACAAGCACAACAGGATCAAGCCCATTTTGAACTAGATCCAAATGCTAGAGCAGGCATAGGCAAACTCGGCCCTCCAGATGTTTTGAGACTACAATTCACATCATCCCTGACCACTGGTCCTGTTAGCTAGGGGTGATGGGAGTTGTAGTCCCAAAACATCTGGAGGGCCGAGTTTGCCTATGCCTGTGCTAGAGGACTCTGAGCCCCTTTTTAAAGGGTCCGCGGGAGCAGGGGTATATACATTTATCTTCCATGCCTCCTCCTCCTCCTCCTCCTCCTCTTCAAAGATTTGGTGTCGTCTCTTGTTCTTGTACTGTAGTGTGCATTGTATGTGTCTGTCATCAGATAAGGTTTATTTTGAAAAATGTTGGCTGTCCATTGATTTGAGAGAGACCAGGATAGCTACTGTGGCTAAAGTCCATTAGCACCAGTCTGTATATCTTCAGTCAAAATAAGCAATGGCCATCTCTTCAGCGCACCACTTTGAGAGATGAAATCTGGTAAAGCAGAGTTCTTATTTATTGACAGAAAGTAATTGTCACACACTGACATGTCTGAAATATTATTTCAGATCGAAGACAAAGGATGTCTGAAACTTGCAGCTTGCTAGGCCTGAGATCGGGTTCATAGGCGCCAGAGAGTAATTTGGTACAGTAATGTGCATCATGACATGTTTTCTTTGTGTAAGCTAAACGAGAGAAGTCAAACATGACATTAAAAGGGATTCACAACATATTATAAAGACAGTTTTACTGTTGAACTAACAGAAAATCACATTCTGAACTGAACACTATTTGAAGATGTCAGTCTTTATCTACTCCCATCTCTCATTTACTGCTGCCTCTTCAGCCAACTCTTCTGCCTCCTACTCCAACTTAGCAACAACCAAAGGACACAATCCATACAAAAAGCAGTGTTGCTTATAGCTTATCATATTCACATCTCCCTTTGAGAAACTATAAATTAAGATCTATTCTTTATAATTTCCTATTAAAAACTTATATTTATATTTCCTAAGTGTGGGATTGTGAGAGACTGCAGGTGGATTTATACACAGGAAAACATACACACTATAAATAAATTAGATTGTTATAACAAAAGAAAATTGCTATTGAAAATCGCGTTTTAAAATTTCCTGCTCTCTGGCGCCATCTGGTGCTGGATGTTTATAGCGCATTCAAATCGCTGTTCCTTTACTAATTTAGCCGAGTCCTACGTGAAGCATTTTCTTGCATCCTATTTCCACATAGCTCCCCATTATGTCCATGCTGTTCCTCTGAATGTCTTTATTCTGCTGCTGCTGTTTTAGTGTGAACAGTCCCACCTCATGAGAGAGCACGAAGATGTGCAAGAGCGGACGACGCTTCGCTATGAAGAACGGATCACGGAGCTCCACAGCATTATCGCAGAACTAAATAAGAAAATCGATCGACTTCAAGGAACTACTATAAGGTAGAGTGGTCCCTTATCAGTTGTGTCAGCCTAACACCAGCATAAAGCTACCTCTTGCGCTTCGATAAATATTTGCTCCCATCTAATCATATTGGGGCGTGGGTGGCACTGTGGGTTAAACCACAGAGCCTAGGACTTGCCCATCAGAAGGTCGGCGGTTCGAATCCCCGTGACGGGGTGAGCTCCCGTTGCTCGGTCTCTGCTCCTGCCAACCTAGCAGTTCGAAAGCACATCAAAGTCCAAGTAGATAAATAGGTACCGCTCCGGCGGGAAGGTAAACGGCATTTCTGTGTGCTGCTCTGGTTCGTCAGAAGCGGCTTAGTCATGTTGGCCACATGACCCGGAAGCTGTACGCCGGCTCCCTTGGCCAATAAAGCGAGATGAGCGCCACAACCCCAGAGTCGGTCACGACTGAACCTCATGGTCAGGGGTCCCTTTACCTTTACCTTAATCATATTAGGTTGCATATACACATACGCATACATGTGTGTACACACACACACACACGGCACGCATGCATGTACCTGCTTAGAAACTTCCTTGTTTTATATCCCTTAATCCTTACAGTTGTATGCTGCTGCTTCCCCATACACTTTCCCAGTCAAAGAATTGTACAGTTGGAAGGATCATCTAGTCCAAACTCCTGCAATGCAGGAACCTATTGCCCAATGTGGGGCTCAAACCCACAACCATGAGTCTCATGCTTTACTGACTGAGCTATCCATCCAGTAATACTAATTCTCCCTGAGCCAGATATACACTATGCCGCCCTAAGTAAATAGATCTGCGGCCAAAACACCTCTAGCCCTTCCTTTTGAGATACACCAGTGGGCCACAAACCATTATTGTGAAAACTAAACTTTGCATTTTGTTGGTTGTATATGTGAAACTTCTAAAGTGGCTTTTGTTTTTCTGTACACAATTTGTAAAGAAATTTTCCTTGAAAGGGGTATGGGGGAAATGACAATGGTGATGATGGTTGGAGCATAAATGTCGGACCCAGTTGGTGTTCAGGTTCAGATTCTTTATGGAAATGACACTGAGTTTCTTCTATGTCTCTTCAATGTGATGCTGTCTCTTTCAGATACATTTGGTATTTGTGAATGTCTGGTAGTACTCTCTGCAAAGTTCATCTCTGGCAATACTAGCTATGGAATCTATCTAGAGCTGAAGGAATTTTGTTGCAAACATTAATCATATTGGCTGCATTAGATCCTCACGCTTCTTCCTAAGTTGAATACAGTGGTGCCCCGCAAGACGAATGCCTCGCAAGACGGAAAACCCGCTAGACGAAAGGGTTTTCCGTCGCGGAGGCGCTTCGCAAGACGAAGTTCCCTATGGGCTTGCTTCACAAGACGAAAACGTCTTGCGAGTCTCGCCATTCCCCCCCCCCCCGTTTCCCCCCCCTTTTCAAAGCTGCTAAGCTGTTAATAGCCTTTTAACAGCTTAGCCGCTAAGCCCGCTAAGCCGCTAATAGCGCTAAATCGCAAGACGAAAAAACCGCTAGAAGAAAAGAATCGCGGAACGGATTCTTTTCGTCTTGCGAGGCACCACTGTATATTCTTCCATTCGTGATCAGCTCTATGAAATTACCACAGAACGATATTAGATCTTACAGTTGTAGCTTATGCTTTACTTCTGAAGTAACAGAAGATCTTGCACCTGAAGAAAAATCACATCTCAACTCTGAAATAAGCAAAATGAGTTATCTGCAAAACCCTTAATTACTAATGAATTTGTAGGTGTCTCGCTTCAAGATAGCTCCTAATTGGCTCATGACACTTGCGTAATATCTCATATATATTTTCACTGCCCAGAAAGCGTTATACTTTATTCATGCTCCATAGGAGAGGAATCTTAACGTTAGAAGATTGATTTCTTAGGAGAGATGAGAATGCTGCCCTTTCAACGCCAAGGGTAGATCAGAAGTACATGGAGAACTAGCACCTGCCCTCACTTTGGTACAGGAAATAAAAATGGCAGCTGCTTATTTTTGAGTAGATGCGACAAAAATATTAGCATAAATATAATTCTAGCAAACGTTGTATTCACAGAGGACCTAACACCTGAGGATATCAAAGTGCTTTACCAGCACTAATTAAAGCAGAGCAAATGTTGGAAACCAGCCAATGCCTAGACTGGGTTTTGAAGCCATGAGAGAATTACTTTGCACACACCCTGTCAACACCCCAGATGAATTCCTTAGCGGAGATAGCAATGGGGAAATACAAGTGCCACTTGCCTAATTTCTTGCTCTAATATGCTAAACTGATGAAGACAAACTTACATATTACACTGTTCGTTTCCTTTTTCCAACTTTTACCTATCAGGATAAGTCATTGCCATAGTTTAAAGCAGGGTTTGGTAATTGTGATCTGATCAAAGTGCCAGCAGAATACTCCAGAGGAACAGCCAACTAAGCTTTCCTGGCGCCTAATGGCTAAGAGGGAGCTGTATGGCACAATATGGAAGTTGTTCACCCAAGTCTTTATTGCTAAACTGATGAAGGGACCACAAATGGTTGTCCAAACATATTTCAAGATATCTTTGTCACTGGTATATAGTATACACTGTAAGCCAACTCTGTTGCAGGGCTGACTCTGAATAAGGTAAAGGTAAAGGGACCCCTGACCATTAGGTCCAGTCGTGACCGACTCTGGGGTTGCGGCGCTCATCTCGCTTTATTGGCTGAGGGAGCCAGCGTACAGCTTCCGGGTCATGTGGCCAGCATGACTAAGCCGCTTCTGGTGAACTAGAGCAGCGCATGGAAACGTTGTTTATCTTCCCGCCGGAGCGGTACCTATTTATCTACTTGCACTTTGACGTGCTTTCGAATTGCTAGGTTGGTAGGAGCAGGGACCGAGCAACGGGAGCTCACCCCGTCATGGGGATTCGAACCGCTGACCTTCTGATGGGCAAGTCCTAGGCTCTGTGGTTTAACCCACAGCGCCACCCGCATCCCACGAATAAGACTGATACCCTAACTTTAAATCAAATTGTCAGGAAGGAACACAAAAAATATTTTTAAATGCAAAAAACACACATAATTGCATGTCAAAGCCCCAATCCTCCGTCATGAGAATAAGGACACAAGGACACATAATTTTACGTTAATGTTAATGGACAAAATTTAGGCCACAACTTTATTGGTTACAGAATGTGAGTGGTATTGGCTTAGGCATTGGCATCAACAGACTATATCTGACTCCTGCCCACCTTGCAGGAAGTCTGGAAGGGTAAACCACCAGTAGGGGGAGCCCCACTGATGTGGATCGACTTGAACACCCCCTGGGTTCCCGCTGGGGTCGTGGCATGGCCCTAGCCCCTCCCTGGGCTTCAGACGAGATCCACACCCCCGGATTCCTTTAAGAGAATACCCTTGAGCACGGAGGGGCAGGTGATGGCTGCACCTCCCCTTCCCCAAACATCACTATTCCAATGCCTAACCACCAAACCTTACAAAGTTGGGACGATTGCTACGAGGTAGGCGAAGACCAAGTGGCTGGTGCCAATTTGCCAGGTGGAAAAAGTCCTACCAGGCCCCTCAACGGCGACCAACCAAAGTCCATAGCAAGGCCAATGATGCAACCTGATCAGAGGGTGGGAGGACGGGAGATCTGTGGCATGAGGCTGAAAAGGGACGATTCAGCGTGGCACCATGGTTTAAATTGGCCCTGGTCATGCCCCCGAAGCCACCTGCTTGGCTAACTGTCATGGCTGTGCCTCCCCAGCGTAAGGGGAGGCCCCCCACGCTGAGGGGGGAGGCTTGGCGGCTCCCCAGCAACGCGTCCCCACAAAGAGGTAGAGCCAATAAAGTAGAAAATGGCCAATATATGTAAGTTGCATTAAAATAATATACAAGGCAGAGGAAAGCAAAATATCATTCAGTTATTTTTGTGTTGTTTTTAAAGCTACCTTTACCTGTTCTTTATGATGTTTATGAATCACCTTGACACACATGTAGAAGATGATTCATAAATCAATGAAATTAATTAAAATTTAAAATAATCTGTTTTGCCAACTGCATCGTTGGGAAGGCAGGGAGTCCTTTGTAAAAAAATAAAACAAGCAATAAATAACCAGAGCAACAAAAATGTAATTGGCAAGCTCCTCTTCTCCTTCATGCATTTTTTGTTTAATTCACATGCCAGGTTTGAAAGTTTGGCCTCAACCATATATTGGTTTGCAATATTAATTTTCACCAAGCTGCGGTGGGGAGGAGGAATTGTTTATATGGCTCATACTGCCTCATATTTTGGATTTAAAACCTCTAGGCTAAAAAGAATAGCATCTGCTGAGATAAATAAGATAATTTTCCTACTCAGGAAATGAACTGAAGTTGTTCTCTACCTAAGTTTGCATTGTGAAAGTGATGTAACATATGTTGTGTTTAGTATAAATAAATGGTCTTTTTGGAAGAAGAGCATATGAAGCTCACTAAAGCTTTTGTGTGTAAGTGTTAGCACTGTGATAAGCCCATCCTCTTTACCACTCAGAGGTAATTCAGGTTTTAAAATGAAGAGCTAATTGCAGAGAGTCGACATAAATGAGCAAACAAATTAGCCTTCTGACCAAAAAAAGACAGCTCTTTGACTGCATGGTAATTGTTTTTTGTCTAAAGCTAATTATTGTTGGCTTGTGTTGTGCCTAATAATTAACTTATTCATAGAACATTAATCCACGTTTATAGGTCTTCATTATCTTGTACTTTAATTTGTGCTGTTTGGGGCTTGGTTTTCTTGCCTACTTTAGCATGTATCGCATAGAACCTTGAAGTGCTGCTTTGATGCAATTTTAACTTAGCCTTTTGGTGTATTTTGAATGTTTGCTGGGTGTCATGGACAAAAGGTGCCTCATGCTTCAGTATTCCTAAATAGTTTAAAAAGCTATCCTTTCAATATGCCTGAGTTCACACTGAAGCAGGGCAATGTGAAGAGCAAATAGTCATATTTGTTTTCCTTTGACTTAATTCATTCTTCCCTTCTGTCTCCTAAAATCCATTGCAGCTGTTACTGCGACTGGAAAACTGAAATAAATGATTTCTGAGCATTGGAAAGTGGGAGGAGGGACTCATTGAAGCTCCTTTTCAGTGATTGGAAAAACCACTATGTGGTTCTTTTAATCATGGAGAAAGACACAGTCTTCTGCAAGACTCCCCCCTCCTCACCCCCATTCAGTTTATTTACATAGGTAAACCACTAGCAATTATAGCTGCACAGAATCTTAGCAATAATGAGCACTTTTAAGCAACCATTAATTTAATTTAGAGCTTAAGACAAGTTCCCCGGATACCCCAATGTTACTTGCACATGCCACATAGAGATGAGAAGGAATTGTGCAAAGTGCCTTTTGCAAAGCCATGTATGTGTACACACACACACTTATCCAACTATTTTAATGAGTGCTTTTACGCAGAACATTCCATTGGGTTGTTTACTTACTCATTATATATGCTAAATGTGCTACAAGTTTTTTCAGAGTAATTCTTAAACTACCATTCAAAGTGATTATGAGGATAAAATTTCAGTACCTGACATCCTGGAAGGAAGAGTCAGGTGTAATGATAGATAAGAGAGTGAAATAATATTCTAAAACAATCTAAATAACCATGCCACCTGTTTGGTAAGATGGTTTAATGCACCTAATCATCTCCTTTTTAATAAGTATGTGGTGGATTTTGTGAACTTCAGAGGTCATATTCTAACGAAAGTTTTGTGGATATTTGTAGCTTATTAGATGCATGGTACTTTTTGTAATGCTTACTTATTGTGGTTATAGGACCATCACTTGTGCTGTTTCTCTCAGGTGGTTAAAAAAAAGAAAAAATCATTTGTCTGTGGCTCATTCCTCAGGGAAGAAGATGAGTATTCAGAACTGCGATCAGAACTTAGTCATAGTCAACATGAGGTCAATGAAGATTCACACAGCTTGGATCAAGATCAAACTTCTGTTTCAGTCCCAGAGAACCAGTCTACAATGGTCACAGCTGACATGGGTGAGCAATATTTTGAATGCCTCTCATGGTAGTAGCAGAATATTACAGCAGCTTTCATAAGGCAGAGTAAAAAACTTCAAAGCAAAAGTAAGGGACATGGTGGGGCATCTTATTAGTAGACTTAAAAGTATATATTATTCAAGCTGTCCTGAACAGCAGCACATAATAAAAACAAGCATTTAACAAACTTTTTTTTTTAAAAAAAACACCTTATTTTTTTATTTCTTAGTACATGATACAGAAAATGAAAATAAAATAAACAAACAAATACTGATACAAAATCGACCAAAAGAAAATACATATACACACCCTACACTACAAACGAAAACCCTACACACACCCTCCACCATGACATGACTTCCTTTGGTTTAAATTTGAATATTGTTATTGCATTCTTTGGATAATACATCTTATAACCATTTCTAATTATTCTCGCTTATACTTTACATACTTAATCCATGCATATCATCATATTCTTTTTAGAGCAGTGTTTTTCCATACTGCTCCATTAAATGTCCATAACAAACTTTTAATAATATATTAGCAGTAGAGCATAACTGAGCAACTTTTTGTAAGCAAAAAGAGGAAAATGGAAGCTAAACTTACATCATCTAATTCTAGACAATGATTCCTGGCCCTTTAATTTTAGAAAGCTCACAAAAATATTTGGGGCTATGTCTGATGTTTGAAATCAGAAGTCACAAACATATAAACAAAACCTTTCATTCTTGCATGTCCATCTAATTTTTTGCTACTTCTAAATATTAATTTACAAGATTATTTAGCAGTAGTTTCTTCTTAAATATCACCCTTGGTTATTATTTGGTGATTTCTGTTTTCTTTTATGCAGTGCTGCATGTAGCTGTAACATCCATTGCTTCTCAGCACTGCATAATCAAATAATGTTCTTTCAAAGCCTCTTGCTTTCAGAAAGCTGTGTAATTTCTCTACAGATGGCAGGTTTCAAAGTAACATTTGGCTGAATTGGGAAGTGCTAAGGACATTTGTTTGTGTCAGAGTGACTCTGATAATGATGGCTTTTGTCAAACTCCAGCAGGTTTTCTGGTTCAAAAACTTAGGCTTACAGCCAGCACGTTCTGTTGAAATAACCTGCTCTAACTTTTGGGACAGAGGGATTTGGAATGTTGTGCCACATTTTGCAGGTTCTGAAGGGTCATTGCTATTTAGTTCAGAGGGACAACGTATAGATCACACATTCAGTTCTGCTTTCAAGTATATGACTTAGATATATGTTGATAAAAAAAGGCTTGAAACCGCACCCACCGAAAAGTAGATTGTTCCCCACCATATTGTTGAAGCAGTATGAAATACTGAAGTTCCCCAAAGAACAAAGAAAATGGTTTGCTGTTAGCCATTTTCTTGATGATGTTTCACCCTTAAGCATGAAGGTTTACCATGCAGAATTCATAGCTGTTCAACTATGGGATAACCTTCCTGTAAAGGGAAAATTAATACAGAGCATCTGTAATCTTATTCCCTTGTTTGTGATGTTAGACAGACACGATTAATATTGGTTAAGTTCTGTGGTGCTAGGGACGACTCAAGGAATTTGGCTCCGTATGTTCAACTGTAGCGTTGCCCAAGGCAAGGTTATAGATGACTGATATAGCGATGTAGGAGGAGAACATTATGAACTTTGGGGGTTTAGATTTGTGAAGATACGCTTGCCTTAAAATGAACAATTTATGATACATATCTTACCAGTTTCCAGACCTGGCCTGAAACAAATAGACATAACAGGACAAGAATATGACATAACATGACAAGGCATGTATTTTGAGATGCCTTGCATCACAGTTTAACCACTTTGGCTCTGTAAATCAAAGTGGGGGCTAAAACATTTAAGAGTCTGCTTCTCTTGTCATTCAGAGTATTCAAAGCAATAAAAAGGCCATAGAATATCAGAATGTAAAAACTTTTTAAAAAATAGCACATTGATTTAGTCAAGCTACTTAAACAAGCTATATCAACAAGAGGCTGCATTCATTCTTTCTCTCTCATTCTCTCACTCTCTCACACACACTCACACTCATACACACACAACACACACTATACATTGGGGCTTTCTAGCAGTTTTTGGAACAGGAGTTCCCACAGCTGAGAAGACAAGTGTAAATTAAAACTTTGGCTTGTCTTGATTGCTGGCGCTCCTCATAGTGAAATTTGTAAAGATGACCCTGATTGCTACATCTGTTTCCTGCAAATAGTGGTAGTGGATATCACAACACAATTTTGCAAGTTGTTTTTTTTTTAATGTATTTTCATTCCTCTTGATTTTGTATGTGTTTTATTTTATCACCGAATTCTCTGGTACATTCACTTAAGCCCCCCCACCCCCTTTGAGCCCCTTCTGTTGGATACACTCAGAATGCAAATCTATCTTGAGATGAAAAGGTGGAACTGCACATTGCACGAATGCAGAAACCTCATTGACATACGAAGCTAGACTCACATGTCATGATATACTAGTAAATTTAGATATGCCTCTCTACTGCTACAGGCAATAAAACATCAAGGGCTAAAACAGCTAATCTCCCTTGCTGTATGTTGTAAATCCTATGACTGGGTTTAATCTACTTTCTCCTTGAGATGTGGGTCTCTCTAGCCTTGTTATAAAGTCTTATTTCCTGGGAGGAAAGCTGCCTGAGGGCTAGAACTTAGAATACAAGAGCTTGTTTGGGGCAAGGCATTGTCTTGTAAAATGTGACAAAATGTGTACAAATTGTCATGGCGCTTCAGGAATGCAGGCAACACAAATAGGTTTTTATCAGTTCAGCAATCTCCTTGGTGGATCTGTGAGAAACTGTATTTATAAAAACAAACATTTTGCAGCTGAATAGCTTCTAATGCAGGGAAATGGTTTTTAAGTGGAGCCGACAGGGCAGAGATATTTTTTTATGGGGACTATTAAAGCACTTTTTGCACATGAACGGACTTCAGAAGAATCCCATGCTCTCCTTTTTACCAATCCACATTGATAATAGCATGGAATATGATTTGTTGAGCAGTTTACTCAGTGTTCTTCCCAGATTAAAGCATACCTGTAGGACTCCTGTGAAGGTCTAGTGTGCAGGGCTTGTGCTCTGCTGTGTCCATTCATGTTGCAACAGAGAAAAGAGAGTCTCGCATGGAGCAATGAGTTGGATTATGGGGGCTGAATTAGATTTGGAATTGGATGAAATAGCACCTCCAGATGCAACCTGGACCAGCATGATATTATATATGATATGATATGATATGATATGATATGGTATGGTATGATATGATATGATATGATATGATATGATATGATATGATATGATATGATTTCTTACCCACTCTTCACTGTAACATCCCAAGGTAGATTACAGCAATGTAAGAACACAAAACATAATTCTGTTAATACAATTTACAGTCTAGGCAACCTTAATTTCAAACTTGTATTAAACATTTATTTGTATATTCTTCCCATGAAAATTGTGCCTCCAATGGCAGTGCTGGTAGACATATTATCCCTGTTCTATGCGTCAATCCTCAAGTATAGGAACTAGAAACATTTTTTAAATAATGGAAAAAATTATTTGTGCTTTCAATCAAGAAACCGCAGGTTGCACAAAAATGCTGCTAGGGCCACATTCAGCTACCATTTATCCAAAAAGGATAAGTGATTTTAATGGCCTTTCTGTTAGCATGTATTTGGCTGTCCATTGAATTAGATTGTGGGTGTATGTTAGAGGAGACAATGCAGATCAGAAACACTTCACTACAATGCTAATTGTGTAGCCACAACATTTTCCCACTCCTGTACTGTACTTGCACTGTAATAAATTGTCTGTTTCTCTGTTGGGGTGATTCATGCCAGAACGTAATATGTATCTGGATATTAATTGTTTTGTGATGTGTTTTCTTAATTGTGTACTCAAGCCCTAGATGTTTTGATGATGCTAGGCAAAAGAAGCCAGAATGAATTCATCCTTATTTACATATTGAGAACATCTGCTAATGCTTGCCCATTAAATCTGAGCTGGATGTGGATACAATTAATATAAAATTGGCATTGCACTAATAATTATTTATCAGTAGATTTCTGGAGAAAAGGACTCTGTAATATTTGAAGAAGCAACTTTTTCTCATACTAATGCCTTAGAGAATTAAAACATAATTATCTGTTTAAAAGAATTAAACAATAAAATGCAATGCTAAAATAAAATACTAAAATGTAAAACACTAGGTTTGTGAAAATTAATTGCCTCATCTTGCTTAACCCCAGCCTTGAAAGAGGCAGCCAATATTCATTTATGGAAAAATGCTCAGGTTCAGAATTGTATGGGTCTCCAGTGGGAAGCAAATAACCCCTGTTTTTATCTGTGGTCAGTCATTGGTGAGCCAGAGCTCTCTTTGAGAAGCATAGGCATACGATGCCCTGCAGGACATAACACAGTACTGTAATTATTCAAGAAAAAGAAATAGGCAGAAGAACAATGATAAAGGCTAGAACAATGGAAAGCAGATGGGTTAGCAGTATATGCAAATGTTTGACAGTATGAACTTCATTTTAAAATAATGTCTTCCTGGTGTTAAACCTTTTTAGATTAAGTCATTACTCTTGATCAGCACATAGCAAAACGTTTCCAGCATTCCCAAACTTTCCAAGCAAGGTTTTATCTGGGCTATAATCAGAAATGGTTGCTTCCATCTCATTTTGTGTAGCTCTCGTACCTATGAAAAAGAAATGGTTTATCATAGGATTAAGTGCTACTGAGTCCAGCCCCTTCTCCCCATTACCACTAGCGTGAGGCCAGGCTGACAGTCTAGATGTGCCATAAGCAGGAAGCAAGATCTACACACTTGCTGCTGTGGCAACATGCAGTTACCAAGCTTCAGATAGTAATTAAAAAAAAGATGTTTGCAGAACAAATTACTCCACTCATGCTCCATGCCACATGGAGGGGAAATGTTGAAGGCCACCAAGCAGTCTTTCTTGGGGGTCAGGGAAGGAGATATTCCTTCCTGCTTCCAATAACATCACAAAATGACACACACACCCCACCGCCAATTCATGTGAAAGACTTCTTTGTGAGTATTTCCTGATCTTGAAAGCCAAGCACGCAGATTTCAAGCTTGTCTAGTTGTTAGCCCCACAGTAAATTAGTAACTTTCAAGATTACCTTGATGTTGTTTGTGCTTGGGAGATTGTGAAGAGGAATGTTTGCCGATTTGAGTTACCTCTTGCAGGTGTGCAACCTTCTCCTCCCCACCCTCAAGATTAAGATTGAATGGAAACTCTGTCTATTGGTGACTTGGAATGTATGTCTGACATCTTCTTTCTGCCCCACAGATACCTGTAGTGACTTGAACTCCGAACTGCAGAGAGTGCTGACGGGCCTGGAGAATGTTGTCTGTGGGAGGAAGAAGAGCAGCTGCAGTTTGTCTGTGGCAGATGTGGACAGACACATTGAACAGCTCACCACTGCCAGTGAACACTGTGATTTAGCCATTAAGGTGTGGAAACGTTAGCTGGTTGCTAATCTTTATTACGTAATTTCTGACATAATAGAGCATAATTTGTACCTATATGGCGTCTTTCATCAGATAATCAAAGCACATGTTGTCATACAGTTCCGATAACAGTTGGGCAATAAAGCCTGTTTTACTGAAAGGATAATTAAGTCACAAAGACATCTTACCTATAAAAATGGGCTGAAAACTGGTTGTTGCCTGACATCTTATCTGCAGAGCTTTCTCTTGTCATTAAGCTAACCTGTTGTCGCCTTACAGAATATTCACAAACATTTTAACTGTTGAGTGCCACTGTGTTGGCAATATCATACCAAGGAGTTTTGTGCATTTTAGAGGCTTTAGGTTGGCCTGTAGAGATGGAAACCAGGCCCAAGAGGTAGAGAAATTAAGGGACAAGGGAGCACCGATTCAGAAAAAAGGAAGAAAGAGAGTACAATCTGAAGGAAAGGTAGATTGAGAAGGCCAGTCCATGGTGGAAATAATAGGTTCAAAAGTGAAGTTGAAAGGGCATGGGGGAGAGGTTTACATAGGGATGGGTGGAACTGGAAACAACCTAGCTATTCCTGAAGTCATTTCAGATATTATATACTTGTCTCACTGCGTGCTTAATTGTAGGTGGTTTCAGTAGTGTAGGGCCTTCAATGCAGTAGGATATGAACTTCCTGCTCATTGTGACAGTGATGGCATTTGGTATTCTCTGCAATCCGACAATTGTGCATGGTTTAGCTGTAACATTTGACTTTCTAGCAAATGGGTCTGTTTTAGATAAAGTTAGAAAGAAGCCACTGTGTTTATCTTCATTGGTTGTTTCCATTGTAGAAGCTATGTTTGGTTTCTTCTTTTTCATCAATCTTTGTCAGACATGCTCTCTGTGGGAGATATCCCAGTGCAAAGAAATCATTCTGCATTTGCTAAGGGGTTTTAAATGAGAAACAGGATAGGTGAAAAGACCTCTTGTTCAAATATTACTCTATTTTCCTAGAATTTGCCTTAGGTATAAGAGTTTAATGCCAGGTTACTAAGGTTCTCTTATTCTAAGGTTGGTGTGTGGCTGTTTTCTGGTGTGTGTTTTTTTAAAAGAAAAAGCACAAATAAAATATTTTCCAGTTCTGGGAGCAAGAGTAACAATAGTGTCTGAATAAATGTAATACTGATCTTTTCTTTTTGCATAGAACATTTAAAAGGATGGCCTCGTATGCAGAATCTGTTCCATGATTTTGCATCCTATTGTGTTCATGTTAGAAGCACTGTACTTTTACTACTATGCTGTATTTTGGAAGTCAGGGATTGCAGTTGGTTTCATCTTTTCCACCACCCACACGTGAGGTCAAGAGGGAAGGCTGCAGCCTTCCCTTTCTTGCTGTGGTTACTCCATTGGAAACTGCCAAGTAGATAGTAAGGGGCTGGCAGTAATCCTCAATCCATCCATGAGATGGTATACTTTAGCATTTGCTTTACTTTCACAATAAATATGAGATGTGGCCTATAGGGTAAAATTATGGAAGATAGAAGAGACACTGCAAAAATTCCTCTAAAGGGAGAGACATCTGAGCGCATGTAGTTTGCATATAAAAAATGATTCACATAGACTCTTCTCACCTTCTGTACTTCCCTAAATTCCATACTTCATTGGCATTTTAAGAGAGACATTGTCAGAGCTATGCAAAGTCTCCTGGTGAATTTATTTTTGTACTTTGAATTGTGCAGCATAGCTAAAGCACACTGAGAAGCAGCTTACAGTGCACATTTAGCTTTGAGTGCTAACAGCGCTGGTAAATGTTTGACCAAAGTGAAATCTGGTAGTTTGTGTAAGTAAACATTTCCCTGCTTTGCAGACAGAAAGGGCCTTGAATGAAGATAGGGATAGGTTATCTGACTGGTTATATACATTTTTTAAAATGCCTTGCTTGTTTGGGAAACTACTTTTCCAATAGGCTAAGCTCCCAACTGAGTGAGCCTCCTTGTGTAGGAAAGGATAAAAAGCTTAGCTACTTGTTCCCATCTCCTTTTTAGAAACAAGAAGTCTCAAAGCAAAAAAGAGGGGTAGTGGAACTTGCAAAGCACTGAAACCTCTCTTTGACTTTCCAGCTTAGCTACTTGTTCCCATCTCCTTTTTAGAAACAAGAAGTCTCAAGCAAAAAAGAGGGGTAGTGGAACTTGCAAAGCACTGAAACCTCTCTTTTGACTCCATACCTGAAGTCAGGGGTAGAACAGCTGGATTTAGTTTTTGGCAAAGATGGCTTTATGAGCTAAATGGAGAGGGCTGGAAGGCATAATTAAACCCACAGGCTGAATGCACCCCTCCCTTGGATTAGAACCTTTTAAGCAGGAGCGCTCCACATACTGAATTCATTGCCTAGGAAGGCCCACCTGGACCCTAAGCTGCCCTCTCTTAGGATATATACCAGGCATAGGCAAACTCCGGTCCTCCAGATGTTTGGGACTACAATTCCCATCACCCCTAGCTAACAGGACCAGTGGTCAGGGATGATGGGAATTGTAGTCCCAAACATCTGGAAGGCCGGAGTTTGCCTATGCCTAATATATACTAATAGCAAACTCATTATTCACATGTGGCTCCTTTATATAGCCTTCATATTTTTCATGTAGAAAACATCAGAAAGCTTGGAGGAACCCCAAGATCTGCAGAAGTACAAAAAAAAAGTTTGGGGAACAAGACCTAAAATGAGGCCTAAATAATTTTAACTGAGTGTTGGAGTAAGGGGACAGAAAACCGGGGGGTGGGTGGGGGTGGAGTAGAGTATCTTGGAAGAGGGCAGGGCAGGGCAGACAGGTTGACTGAGTGGAACACTGAACTTGAAACAGTCCACGCTTTTAAGAAATTTATACCCTGCTTTTCATCATACAGTGGTACCTCGGGTTAAGTACTTAATTCGTTCCGGAGGTCCGTACTTAACCTGAAACTGTTCTTAACTTGAAGCACCACTTTAGCTAATGGGGCCTCCTGCTGCCGTCGTGCCGCCAGAGCACGATTTCTGTTCTCATCCTGAAGCAAAGTTCTTAACCTGAAGCACTATTTCTGGGTTAGCGGAGTCTATAACCTGAAGTGTATGTAACCTGAACCGTATGTAACCTAAGGTACCACTGTATGTCTAAAAGAAAAATTCTTGGAGAAAGAAAAATACAGTATACAAAATTTTGGGGGCAAGGCAGTTTGAGTATATTACAGTGATCCTGGCCCAACTGCCTGGCTACCAGTTAGCTTCTGGGCCCAAGTCAAAGTGCTGGTTTTGACCTATAAATGGCCTAGAACCGCAGTACCTCAAGATCCACCTCTCCTCATGGAAACCAACCAGGACCCTGCAGCCATCATCTGACGCACTTTGTGCGCCTCCTCCACAAGAGGTCCAGAGGGTGGCAACATGAGAATAGGCCTCTGCAGTGGCTTTCCATTTGTGGAATGCTCTCCCCAGGGAGACTCACCTAGCACCTTCGTTACATATCTTTAGGTGCCAGATGAAAACATTCCTCTCCCCCAAGGCCTCTCGTAGAGTTGGGTCTGCTGTACCGAAGTTATGAATCCTTATTGGTGTCAGCCATGCTTCTAGTCGATTGGGCATCACTAATAGTGCTCCCCCCAGATGATTTCAGTGTTTAACTTGGGACATATGGGGTAAAGTGGGTTTTCTGAGCCCAAGTTGTTCAGGCCTTTGTATGCTAGTACAAGAAGCTTTAACCTGGCTGACCCAATAGTGGACAGGAAGCCAGTGTAGGTCTTTCAACACTGGTGCCATGTGCTGGCAATACGGTAGTCTGTTTCCATCATCGGTCTAGCGGCAGGATTCTGCACTAGCTGAAGCTTCTGGGCCGTGCATGCAGACTTAATTTCAACTATTTTAAATGGTATTGATTTATTCTGTGTGTTTTGGTATTATGTGTTATGCTTTGTAAAAGCATTGCTGGGAAGCAAGGTAGAAGTATTGTTACTATATACATTCTTATTCCGGTCAAGTTATTTTCATCCTCTTTGGGTTTTCCTCTGTATTGCAATTCTTGTCAAAGGGGAAGAATTCAGGTGCCTTTTGCTTCTTTACTTCTCCCAAAGGCTTCTTGTTTTATTTCCTCCGTCACACTTCAAAAATGAAGTTCACCCACGCATCCAGAATGTCGAAACCTCTGAGGATGGAGGTGGATGGATTTAGTTTCAGAACTTCGCTAGGTATTGGAAATGATGAGAAAAATGTGTATATAAATATAATGAATAAATGAATGATGAGCAAACTGGGAAGGTAATCCAGAAATAAACCTTCCCGCAAACATAATGGTAGGTTTCATTGTTTGAAACGAAGAACTAACTAAAATAAAATGTGCTGCTTCCGTTCATTTCCACCCACATGCAGTCTAGTTCCTCCTATGAAAGAGGAACTCTATGAAGTGGATTGCTGCTTTTGCAAACTAATTTTCTATTTAAAATGCTACTGCCTCTTACCTTAGGCTTAGGAAGTGTATTGCAGATTTCTCCGGTTCAGCACTCTTTGGTTACAGGCTTGGATAGTTTTCTCTCTGTTGCTCAGCTTTGACATCTTCCGGCAGAAATACAGAGTATTTCCTTAAATGAGGACTCAGCCATGTGCAGTTGGTAGATTTAAATGGCAGTATGGCACACCTTTCCGTCTGAACGTTTACGGTGGGGCTTCTATCCTATCCTTCACTAACATAAGATGTAGTTGGTAGAGCATGAGACCTTAATTTCAGGGTTGTGGGTTCAAACCCCAGGTTGGGCAAAATATTCCTCCATTGCAGGAGGTTGGCCCAGGTGACCCTCGTGGTCCCTTCCAGCTCTACAGTTCTATGATTCTAACGTGCACAGCTTTAAAAGTGGTTTAGATATATCTGTGGAGCATAAGATTAGCCGTTACGACAGAAGACTGCTTCCTGTATCAGAGGCAATGGGTTCCTGAATACCAGTTGCTGAAAGACGGCAGGAGACAGGTGAAAAACCATCAGAGAGGTCACGTGACCTTCCTAGAGGGCTTTAAAAGCGCTTTCTGCACCAAGCTTTTCCTGCTATGGAGACCTTTTTCAGCTCTCTACCTTGCTTACCAGCCTTTTGGAAGATTTGTGAGGGCTCTGGAAGAGCCTGCAAGGTTCCTGCGATCTCGCCCGCTCAGCTTGGCAGCATCCGACAGGTAGAAATGGTCATACAGGAGAGCGGTTTTGGGGGGTCCCTCTGACCTTGCATGCAGATCCCTGTAACGTAAGCCCCTTGCAAGTTTCAGGCCTTCATGTCATGTATTGCCTTCATGTCCTGCACTTGGACTTCCCAAAGGCATTTGGAAGAAAAGGATGCTGGATTAGATAGGCCTTTGGTCTGATCCAGCAGGCATCTTCTAATGTTCTCAAAGCCTCCAGTCAGTGATCTGCAACATTTTTGTTAGTGGGTTGTCACCACTCATCTGGTCAACTGCGGCTTTGGTTTTGCTCAGTTAGTTCACCAAAGCAGCAGTCCACTTTGTATGTCAACTGATTAAGTGGGATGCGCACTCTTTCCTGTTTTTCACCTTCATTAGTGTGTTCGATGCCTAATGCACTCTGTAAATGCCACAGGTTTGCAGTTGCTTCCATTAATATAACAAGATGTAAACAAAAATGACCATTTTTTTTAATTGCTTCATTTTCCCCCCCAAAACAATGCTGGCATTTGCTACCGGTAATTAAAATGGCTTCTGTAAAATGGAAAAGAGCAAATTGAAATGTGTCCATTAGTGTGAATAATACGTTTAGTGTTTCGTGTATGAATTATTGTTCCTTTAAAATATTCTGCAGACAGTCGAAGAGATTGAAGGTGTGCTCGGGCGGGACCTGTATCCCAACCTGGCTGAAGAGAGGTCTCGCTGGGAGAAGGAACTCGCGGGCTTGAGGGAAGAGAACGAGAGCCTTACAGCAATGCTGTGCAGCAAGGAGGAGGAGCTAAACAGGACGAAGGCCACCATGAACGCCATCCGGGAGGAACGAGACAGATTGCGCAGAAGGGTGAGGCCAATAACCACTTATGTGCCACACTCCGCTACAGAAACGTTAAGAATATTTTGTCAGAATATAAAAGGAGTTGGCAGCAGGCAGGATCCTCGCTTCCAGGCTCCATTTCTCAAGGCATTTACTGTTTTGCTTCGTCATCTGCCGTGCAGTTCTAATGGATTCTCTCTTCAACCTCTTGAGTTTCTTCAGTTGCCCAGCCTCATCTGCTCAGCACATTATCATATGCAGGTGTTCCCCAGTTTCCCTGTGACCGACTCATGCATGACCACAATTTTAGTTGTGGTTGTCGTTGGGTTTTTTGATAGTATTTTTGGACTGGAGCAACAGAAAGGGGTTTAGAGGCTTTTTAGAGAGTGCTGCCCACTTAGGTGCTTTTCACCTATGCACATGGCAGCCCAAAACATAACTCCCACGGAAGTAGGGGTGCACCTGTATAGAGATTTGAAGTAGAAAAACTTGATAGAAGGCTTGACCTTTCCTTGAACAACCGAGATACCAAATGATAACACTTTTCGAAAAATTTCAATATGATGTGCTGAAGCATGTGTTGTTGTTCTTAATAAAATAATAATATATACCACCCTTCGTCTGAAGATCACGGGGCGGTTTACAGTATTAAAACACAAAAATAGATAAAAAATTTTCCAGTAGCACCTTAAAGACCAACTAAGTTTGTTCTGGGTATAAGCTTTGGTGTGCATGCACACTTCTTCAGATACCTGAATCTGAAGAAGTGTGCATGCACACCAAAGCTTATACCCAGAACAAATTCAGTTGGTCTCTAAGATGCTGCTGGACAATTTTTTAATTTTTAATTTATTTCTACTGCGCCAGACCAACATAGCTACCTACCTGAAACAAAAATATATAACACAGTAACAAGCAAACAAACAAAATAACAGCCCCACCCACAGTTTAAAAGGCCATAGATTAGATAATTAGCCAAAGGTCTGGATGAAGAGGAGTGTTTTTGCCAGAAGTGCTTCCTTTTATTGTATCTAAGATGCAATACAGAACATGGGAGCTTGTGCATAAACATGCGAGTAGAAAGATACAGCAGATCTTCAACAGATGTTTCAACAATATACGCAGGGTTCCCCATCCCTTTTCTAGAGTACATCCGTACCTTGGTTTTCGAATAGAATGCGTTCCAGAAGTCCATTCGACTTCTGAAACGTTCGGAAACCAACAAACCGGCTTCCGATTGCCTTCCGATTGTGCAGGCGGCACCAGAAACAATAGTGGAAGCCACATTGGATGTTTGACTTCCAAAAAAACGTTCGAAAACCGGAACACTCGCTTCCCGGTTTCAATCGTTCAGGAGCCGAAACGTACGAGTAGCAAGGTGTTTGACAACCAAGGTACGACTGTATATTCCAATGCGGAACTCTCCTCTTCCCACTCCCCTTGTGAACACAAGAAGTCTAAAGTGTGTTTTTTTATTATTGTGCTAATTTGAGTTAGAAGAAAACCAGTCTTTTCTTACTTTTAATTTGAAGCAGTTCTCATGAATGGGTGACTGAATGGTTCATTTCTGGCTCAAGTCCTTGTTGAGTGTATGGATTATTTTTGCCCAAAAAACTAATTTCTAAAGGCACTTGTGGTTTTTTCTGTGCTGTGTTAGACTTTGTCATTCACTATTTTCACACTTGTAGTATTCATTTGCAGAAACCATCTCACTCAAAGCTTCGGTCCAGCACAGTCTAATGTGTGTGTGTTCGGTGTGTTCGAGAGAGCCAGTGTGGTGTAGTGGTTAAGAGCGATGGACTCGTAATCTGGGGAACTGGGTTCGCATCTCCGCTCCTCCACATGCAGCTGCTGGGTGACCTTGGGCCAGTCACACTTCTCTGAAGTCTCTCAGCCCCACTCATCTCACAGAGTGTTTGTTGTGGGGGAGGAAGGGAAAGGAGAATGTTAGCCGCTTTGAGACTCCTTCAGGTAGTGATAAAGCGGGATATCAAATCCAAACTCTTCTTCTTCTACTCTTCTTACTGAAACAGATTGCATGTGTAACCTGCTTTGTTGTTTAGTTAGATAACCAGAGCTGCAACATTTTAAAAGTGTTCTCAAAGCAGTTGTATGAATCTGTGTGGAAGTCTCATCTGCCAGGAATTCTAGCTCTGTGAGGGGTACAGTTCCCAGAATTCTTTGAGGAAAGCCATGCTTATAAGTATGCTTTAAATGCATGGTGTGGGTGTGATCGTCATTCCTCCATGTACCCTCCCTTTGCCCCTCACCCTATAACTCTTAAAGCCCCCACCCTTTCCCTGCTTGTTCCATTACATGCTCATCTTCCTGCAGCCCAAAATGAATCTGAAAGTTGCAGGTCCCTGTCTGGTCTTGGTTCTGAGACCGTAACTCTTAGGCATCTATACGATGTCTCCAGGGAGGCTGCCTTAATCCATCTGTGTTTGAAGATTTGGCACATTTATGTATCCTTGCATGGGGAAAAAATCACAGATGTTTTGTAGGGTGTTTCCTGTTTTTTCATTTCAAGGAAGAACACTTGTTGGCAGTGGGAATGCATTTTATAGTGTTCACTTAAATATATTTACCACTTCTTGGCTAAAGCGTTTAAAGCAGCCTCTCTTGTTCTCCTTCAAAGCTGTGTACAATTTTTTTGCTGTGGATCGTAAGACCTATTTGAAAGAGTTTTAATTCAGATCTGTGTCTTTGAGATTTTCTGTTTAGATCCAGCCAAAATCTGGTTTTCAAGGTAGTGAAGATGATATATTGTCTTAAACTGGCCTGTCCAGAAAGGAGATGCATGAACAAATCACCAGTTTCCATCTAGCCTTGTGGCAGTCTAATGGCCTTTTGTGCCAGCTGGTGGGAGAGTTAAGGTTCATTACCCAGAGGAAGAGTACACAAGTGTTTTTCTGAGGTTCAGGTGTTTAATTCCTCTACTGTTTACTCCCACCTCCATTCCTTTCTTCCTTGGATGCTTATTAGAGCTTCTTTCTTCTACCCTGTTCTCCAACAGCTGATCTTAATTAGATAAATTAGCTTGGTTATATAGACCTGTCTTCTTACTGACGCACAGTTGACACATGATTGACACGCTGCTGGGTATTCTAACCCCGGTGTTGCTGAAAATTAATCACCAGACCAGCAGATTGTCACAGTCAGAAAGCAGGAGGTGAGAAATGTGGATGTAGAAGTTACATTTCTGGAAGGGTGGTTTTTGCAAAAACAGCAAAGTTTGCTGGTACACCTTAAATGCTAACAAATTTATTACGGTATAAGGTTTCATGGACCACATTCCACTTAATCAGATACTAAGCTAGCCGAGAGGATACACAACTTAAAATGTTTTGAATTGTGACAAGGAAATAACATCAAATCCTGTGTTGTCTTTGCATCAAACGGATCGGATGTAAGAATCTACTTTTGTAACTATTTCTTTTTGTGACTATGTTTTCCAAATATTCATGTGTTTTTGATTCCACAGTCATGTTGCAGAAGTCATTGCAGGCCTAATAAGAAAGGATTATGATGTTGAAAGGAATGCAAGTTAGTTTATAGCTATGGATATATTCAGAGAACTGTGGGTAACCTAAAGGAATAATCTTTTTTCTACAAAACTACTAAATGTGTGGGAGCTTTGAACTCCCCCCCCCCCTTTTTTTTTTTTGCAGCTGGTCATTGTAGATCAGGGCGACTTTTCATCCCAAGTGAGCCACACACCGCATTAAATCTCCATATCGTAAATTAAAGTGTTTGCAATATATTCAATATAATTTAATATGCACAGTTAATATAGCTAATTAAATATATATAATTGCACAATTAACGTATTTTATATTTTTAATTATTAAACAAATTTAATACACAAGCAGATGTATATGCTTTCATTAATAACGCATGGCACAAACAAAAATATTCTTTTAAGGCTTTAAGTTGTTTTTTTCTTTAATGTTTCCAAGGGCTGCCAAAATAGGGCCATGAGTTAGCCACCCTGAAGGGAGAAGCTGATACAAAGCCTTGATGCTGGGCAGGAGAAGGAAATTTCCTTCCCCAACCCATTGTTGGGGCATTTCACCTCAGGTGCCAAAATGCCTTGGGCTGCCCCTGAACATCCCCAACTTAGGTAGGGGCTGCTGCAGAGAAGGCCCTCTCCTTGTCTGCCACAGCCTGAGCTTCTGAGGATGATGGGACAACCAACAGGGCGCCCTCCACTTCTCTTAGCATCCAAGATGGTCTGTAGGAAAGGAGTAGGCAGCCTTCCAGGTATGTGGGGCCTGGGTTGTTTAGGGCTTTTAGCGCCTTGAATTGGCCCCGGAGACCGACAGGAAACCAGAGCAGCTGTTCCAAAACAGAGGTTATATGAAATCTGGAAGATTCCATATAATGTCGTTGTTTATAATCATTGATAAACTTTCCCCCATGGGTGTGTCTAATCCTCACAATTTATGGCAATGAATGGCTTAAAATAAAACGTTGGCCCTACTGTGCTTTTCTTCTTTTTCCCACCCCACATCTGTTCACCTCTCTCTAAGAGAGATGAGCAGTATGGTAGGATTTTCTTGGGGATGCAAAAGAAACTGCTTTGTAACCAAAGAGGAGTGTCTACTTCCCTTCAGTGTTGAACATTAAAATATGAAGGGACAATTCCAGATCGGTAATCACAGAATTGATCATTACTTCTACCTTTATCCTTCTTTTGGGTTATTGGGAAATAGTGAAGTCTGGTGCTGTGAACTGTATGCTAATTTGGTGAACAGTGGGTTTATTTCCCCTGAGAGGAGTCTGTTTATTACAGATGTCCATGTCAGCCACACTATGTAATGGTGAGCACTAGGGAGTTTATCTGCATCTGTAATGCAGTCAATAGCTGCCACACAAATAAATGTTTTCTTTGACCTACTAAATATTTTATATATGCATCCGTGAACCAAGAGTCACTTTATATTATTTCCCCAGAGAGTGAGGAAAGGAGCCCTTGCAAAAAAATAATAATAGTTTTTTTGTTTGTTTTACACACACTAAATTGGGTAGATAAAAGTAGTTGGAGCTGAGCAAATCAATAGGGCTGTTGCTTTAGCCCAGTGCCTGTAATCAAACAAAGTGCTCTCAATGGGGTTTCGGAGCCTTGTTAGAGGTTTAATTAAATTAGATATTTAATGCATTCAGTTAACAGATTGTGCTGCTTTGCAGTGCAATAACTAAGAAATGACATGTGTATGGATTTTTATCCCTCGCAGGTCATTAGTAAATGAGGTAATTACTTACTTCTGTAGGGTGTCCATAATGTAGTGTTACCTCTGTGCAAAATAGCCATAGACAAAGAGAGCACCCTGAATACTGGAGTTGTTTGTGACCTGTAGAAACAGCTTCTACCAAAATATGCATCTTTGGTTTTAGGCAAACACGTGGACTGCTTATTTCCAGGAAAGCAATAACATGTACAATGCTCTATATGGCAACTCTGTCTGCAGGAAGATCTAGTTTCTCTGTAAGCTCAGTACAAAATCTAGGGGAGCAAGCAAGCTGAATGGTGATGTTGCCTGGCCAAAGTCTAGAAATGTTCTGCTCTCCTTGCTCTTCAGTCTGCCATGTCGGGTGTGCGTGTGTGTTTGTTTAAATGCACACAATCCAGTGATTGGTCCTCTTTCTCTACTTTGGAATGACCTTAGATAAATAATCTTGAAAATCCATGTAAACCAAAGAAGAGTCAGACTGAAAGTATGCAGACCAATATAATAGTTGATTATAACTCAGTTAAACACCAGTAGGAGGCAAAGTATTTGTTTTATCAAGGAAAATAAAATCTCTTAGTTCTTCATGGGAAACCCCTAAAAATTATTTAAACAGAGCTGAATAAGTGAAATTATAGACTGACCCTTTTTCCTTTGAGCTTCTTGCCAGGAGGAAGAAAACACTTGCACTAGCTTAACAGCCTAAAGTGGTTCCATCTTAGTTGCAAGTTGGACTATTTTCCTTAACAAGAGTCACTTTGACAGTTAGATAGTAAGGTAAAGGTAAAAGGTAAAGGTCCCCTGAACGGTTAAGTCCACAGAACACTGTGACGAAAACCAGAGCGCACAGAAACACCGTTTACCTTCCCACCACAGCTTTACCTATTTGTCTACTTGCACTGGTGTGCTTTCGAACTGTTAGGTTGGCAGGAGCTGGGACAGAGCAACAGGAGCTCACCTTGTTGTGGGGATTCGAACTGCCGACCTTCTGATCAGCAAGCCCAAGAGCTCAGTGGTTCCAGGCTTCCTCAACCTTGGGCCTCCAGATGTGTTTGGCCTACAACTCCCATGATCCCTAGCTAGCAGGACCAGTGGCCAGGAATGATGGGAACTGTAGTCTCAAAAACATCTGGAGGCCCAAGGTTGAGGAAGCCTGGTTTAGACCACAGCGCCACCCACTTCCAGTTAGATATTATATGTCTGTACACTGGGCAGTCATTGCAGATACAGATGTGACTTAAGTCTGCAAACAAACCAGATGGGCCAACAAAGAGATACCAAATTAATAGTAACAATAATGCTGGAGATTATGTGCACCTTTCCCCCAAATATTACATTGTAAACAGTCTAACATTTGACTGCGGTTTTTATTTATTTGTTTATTGTCTGCCCTTCACCCTAAGGTTTAGCATTGGGAGTAGGACTATCCAATTATTAACATGGCCTAAGGGGATTATATAATATATGCAGTGCTTTTTTCTGGGGGGACGCAGGGGTACGCATACCCCTAAACATTTTGTGAATCTAAGTTTGGTCTCATTGAGGGGCAGTATTTCAATATGAGTAGGAAAATGAGAATACCCCTAAACATTTTTTAAGGAAAATAGCACTGAATATATGTAAGGTAAAGGTAAAGAACCCCTGGAGGGTTAAGTCCAGTCAAAGGCGACTATGGGGTGTGGCGCTCATCTCACTTTCAGGCCGAGGAAGCTGATGTTTGTCCACAGACAGCTTTCCAGGTCATGTGGCCAGAGCGCATGGAAACGCCATTTACCTTTCTGTCGCAGTGGTACCTATTTATCTACTTGCACTGGTGTGCTTTCAAACTGCTAGGTCGGCAGAGGCGGTTATATGTATAATATAATATAATATGTATAATATAGCCACAGAATAGATAAATAAGACTAAATAGCTAATGTGTCTCACCTATAAAAAACCTCTGAATGCTTTTTAAATAATACGTTAGCTCTGACATGACAAATCTCCTTAGGAAGCCTAATATATAGTAAATGGGAAAGATTCTGCTCTGTGCTCCCATGAATCTTGCAGCAAAAGTCAGGATGAGGCTAAGAATATTTTTCTTACCAATCTTTACTATCACCGTACAGACATGCTGCTTAAGGGAACAATGTTCAACTGGCCTTTCCTCTGTTCTCATCATGCATGAAAACGTGTGTTGGTGGTTTATTTTTTTTAACCAATCTAGATATTTTCTGGGCTCTTTGAAAATGTTTCATTTTCACCTTTATTGTAAAGCTGTGTGTGCAAGGCATTACACTACAGACTTGCTCAGAATTCAAGCCTAACCATCTTCTGGAAGTTTTAAGACTTGGTTATTTGGGCTGCTTTTTGGGGGGCTCTGTGTTAAGCTGCAAAGAATGGTTGGGGGAGAATTTTTCCTAGTGAATTCATGTTCCTAGTTGGATTTTATTTGCTTTGTGTGTGTAACTTGGTTACCTCTAGAAATGCATATAAGCAATTGGCAAAGGAATTCTATTTCTAAGTGGCATTCTAATTGTAAATCAGAGAGGCAAAGCACATCAAATATCAAATGCACAACAAAATAAACCAGCCTTAGTTTTTAAACTGGCCTTTTAAACTTTTTAAGGCTTATAATACATTGGTGGTTATGTGGTTTGCTATGAGAAGGCTGAAGTGCGCAATATCTGCAAGCCACTCATAATTCCTAAGAGGCTGTGTTGAAATCTAGCCTCTCTGAGGAGGGATTAAAAACATGTGTCTATATACAGAGTCATACTGAATTCTAAAGTAAAATTGACCAGAAACATAGCAAGGGGAATGTGCAAAGTAAACAATAGGAGGTAACTTTTTCCGCCTTATGAACATTGTCACGGCTCGTTTTGGAACTACAGGTCCTCCTCATGCTGAGCATAACTGAGGCATTATAAATTGAGAATGAGACAGGCTCAAGTGACTCTGGCCTAGTATAATTGTGATAGAACACGAGAGCTATATTCTTCCAGGCAACTCATCCATGAAGCATGTATCCCATGTGAATAAATCAATCCTGGGAAGTGTATTGACTTTGAATTAGAGAGCGCTACTTTCATTTCTTAAGATACACCGAAGGTATCACAGCCGTTCAATAATACTATAATAATAATACGGGTCAAGAAACCTTAAAATTAGTGTTCAGATCCCGACTGTCACTTTATTAAAAAGTGGAGTGAGAACTAGCAGTAACTACATTTCTCTTTAATTAAGATACAACCCAAGAGGCTTAGATTTCTCGGCTAATTTTTGCATGGTAATTACAGCTATTGCTAGCTTATTGCTGAAATTGCTGATTAAAAATTACTTTAGTAAGCGTAGCTAACAATTTCATTAGAAATCAACTTTAAGAGTTCTAGTCAAGTTTGTGTCTTCTACGTATTTACTTAGAAACTGTAGAATACCTGATGTTTAGCGTATAGTTTTTCAACTGCATACTTAAACACTGAAAGTCATATGAATTTAAGAGTCATATTTTACATTATATTTAGATACAATTTACCATGTTATACTTTTGGATCACCTTGGTGGGATGTGGATGTGGGGTCACAACATTTAAGTGGTGGACACTCCTTCATTGGAGATTTTTAAGCAGAGATTGGATGACCATCTATCATGGACGCTTTAGTTGAGATTCCTGCGTTGCAGGCGATTGCCATTCTCTGCCCAGGGAGATGGTTTTTGTCTGTAATTAAATAGCATATTTCTTTTAAAAAGGCAGCAAACCATTAATTCATCCTGCCATAGTCTTAGATGGAAGGACCTATTTCAGCGCGATGCTTGCTGAGGCAATGCTAAGTATGCTTGCTGAGGCAATGCTACAAAACAAACCCTAGCTACTGACCCAGATGACAACGCCTTCTTATGCCACTGCGATATGCTTGGTTGGGCTTTGGTGAATCTCATTGGAGAAAGAATTCCATGGCGGCAACCTTAGGCAGCAGTGTGGAGTGTTTCTCTGTGTTTAGCCTGATGAACAGTTAAGAATGACCTGGAAGTGTTCTCAGGCCTGAGCACTTGCTTGGCAAACCTCATGTTGTCACCAGCAGGAGCACACAGGTTTGACAGTTGGGTGGGGGGTGTGTGTGCACACATGGGTGTCCTGATAGTATGAACCAGTGGTTCCCTACATAGCCTGTATGCACAACTGCTGCAAAATGTGCAATCATGGCAGCCCCATGCAAGGGTTCCATGTGGAAGTCCCAGTTCATTTAATCAGTTCCTTCACGTGATGCCTACGAAGAATCATGTAGGTGTTGCCAATACTCCAAAATGGGCCTAAGCCATCTCCAAGGTTGCTATGAATAAGACATACCCTGCTTAGATGTGCTCATGTGGCAGGTTGCTAATGCCGGAACTAAGTAAGAATCCTGTGTTTGTAGCTGTCTAGTCTTAAGAATTCCCATTTTTCTTTATTCTGTTCTTTTGCAAGCCCATAAACAGGGTGATCTCTTTACCATGTCCTCCTTTTGTCCGCAAACATTTTTCTCCTCAAATTCTTTTTTAGATTTGATGGATCATTAGATCTGCAAAACACTCCCTCCATTCATTCCCCAGCTACCTTTTCTTGGCACGGAAAATGTGAACTGCCTTAAAAAAAAAAAAAAGTTATTAGCAGCAACATAAATTTATGCGGAGAGAAATCATTTCTCTTTTCTCCAGCCCTGCAGCCAGACTTATGCTCTGCTTTCCTTCTCTTGCTTCTTCCCTGTAGGCTTTTTATCCCTCCCTTGCAGTGGCATTCCTCTTTTAATTGGGCCATGCTCCCTCCTCTGCCCTCCTTTAACCTACACGGCTCCTCAACCTTCCTTCGCAGTAGGTCCCCCCCCCCCCCACCAGCCTTGAAGTTCTGAACTGAAGAAACCGCTTGCAAATGGTTTTAACAAATGGTGTACTAAACCAGTGGGTTTCCCCACCACCACCTACAAGTGGACCTTAAATCTCCTGTCTGCATAGTTCAGAGCTGTACTGTTGGCCATGGATGTTTCACCTTGTTTCCCACCACCATTTGTTCTTGCTATGTTCCACTCTTTTATTTAATATATCAGAATGTGTGCTCACTCTTCTGAGCCAGCAAGCTACTTCCTGAACCACCACTGACTTGCCTTATGTATATGATCTGCTGTCGTTTCATTTCTTCCATTTCATCTCTCTTGAATTTTGGCTTAGAGTTGCGTGTGAACAAGGTCACAGTCAGGCTCCTGCTGACACAGATAGAAAGTTTGCTGCTGGCTTGGCCTCACAGAGGTGACACAGCCTCCAGAGCCTATGGGGAGGTGTTCTTTGTGCTCCTTAAGGAGATCCGCTTGCCTTCTTCAGCTCCTTACTATCTACCCTGGCATGTAATACCTCTCTCTTGCCTCCCTAATCACTTCCACTTTCTCACCAACACATTGGGCCAGCTGCAGTGGCTTTTGCTGCTTTAGATTCATGAGCTCCCTTTCTTCCTTCTTCCTTCTTCCTTCTCCCTCTCCCAGCCCCAGTGAGGAGCAACAGTGAGAGCCTGGGTGGTGTAGTGGTTAAGAGCGGTAGGCTCGTAATCTGGTGAACCGGGTTCGCGTCTCCGCTCCTCCACATGCAGCTGCTGGGCCAGTCACACTTCTTTGAAGTCTCTCAGCCCCACTCACCTCACAGAGTGTTTGTTGTAGGGGAGGAAGGGAAAGGAGATTGTTAGCCGCTTTGAGTCTCCTTCGGGTAGTGATAAAGCGGGATATCAGATCCAAACTACTACTACTACTACTACTCCTCCTCCTACTTCTTCTTCTTCTTCTTCTTCTTCTTCTTCTTCTTCTTCTTCTTCTTCTTCTTCTTCTTCTTCTTCTTCTTCTTACAACAGTACTCCCAGGAGGTAAAAGTAAGGGACGCAGGTGGTGCTGTTGTCTAAACCACTGAGCCTCTTGGGCTTGCCGATCAGAAGTTGGCAGTTCAAATTTCTGCGACGGGATGAGCTCCTGTTGCTCTGTCCCAGCTCCTGCCAACCTAGCAGTTCGAAAGCATGCCACTGCAAGTAGATAAATAGGTACCGCTGTGGTGATAAGGTAAACGGCTTTTCCGTGCGCTCTGGTTTCCATCACGGTGTTCCATTGTGCCAGAAGCAGTTAAGTCATGCTGGCCACATGACCCGGAAAGCTGTCTGCAGACAAACGCCGGCTCCCTCGGCCTGAAAGCGAAATGAGCGCCACAACCCCATAATCACCTTTACTGGACTTAACCGTCCCTGCACTGTGGGTGGAATTCAGCATCATGCTGTGTATGAAAGATGTTCTGTCTGTGCAAGCATTGCAGCCAAGGGTGCCAATTGGAATAAAATATTGGGGGTGCCCAGGTAACCCCCACTGGTCACCCCATAACTGGTCACAAAACATGGCACATGCACGCCATTTGAATAGCAATCCCCATTAACTTGGGAGGTGCCTGCCCCCTTCAAATAATGTATTGGGGCAGCGAAAAGACCTTGGCCCCCCTAAAAGCTGGCTCCTATGGTTGCACGTTTCCAGGTGGAGTGATCCTCCTCTCCTCGCCCCTATATTCTGGGAGGTATCACAACCCCTGCAGAGCCCATTTTGGGGGCACAGGAGCGGGGTGGGGGGAAACCCTGTTTTGCAAGTGGAAGTCCTTATGCAGGGGCTTCCAATTGCGGGGTTCGTTAAGCGAATCCCGCCCTATACTGTAGTTTTATTATTTGCTTAGATTACAATTTTTAAACTTTCTTGAAAAAGGATTTTCCACCCTAAGTGTGGTTTGAATATTACTCATATATTTTTCTTTCCGTTATAAATGTTGTTTTATGGTGTATAATTATGGCAAGCAGTCACTGCTTGATAAGTTGTTAGTGGCTTTTAACTTAGCATTAAAATTTTAACAAGCTTCTCTTCCCCACTCCAGCCACCCCAAATATATCCAAATTACCATATGTGTGTGCGCATGTACAAATGAATATCAGAATATTGCTATTCAGTGGCAATTGTTGGCACGATTTACAATGAGTTTCCCTTTCATTCCTTTATGGAGATGACATCTGTTATGAAACCTTCATAGCAAGGAGACAGAAATTTTCCTATGTTTTCTGTGAAAGTGATTTATAAATTATTGAAAATAGGGGAAATTGCAAATATCTTTAGTGTTTTGATTATTAGAAGAACAAAACGATAAAAGCACTTGGGTGTTTCTTGATAAAAACATGCTTGGCATTTTCTGTTTTTTTGTTTTGTTTTTAATAGAAAAAGTAACCAAGTAGGCTCCAAACTCGCGCCATGACGTATATGAGAAAAGGGTTTAACCAAAAATTACCCCATATAATTTCAGTTTTCCCCTAGAAGTGCTATTTGCAGAAAACATAACTTCTAAAGATATCTTAAACTCATTTACCAAAATATTTATATCCCAACTTTCAGCTCCTCACAAGGCACCCAATGCTGCTAACTTTAATTAAAATGATAGGCCTTCAATATGGAAATCAAAACTAATGGACCATACTAAGACCAGCAGCCTGTTAAAATAACAGAAAGGAGAAAAACTCAACCAAACCGGAAGCTCAGCAAAACTGTGTTTTTGACAACATAAAGGTAAAGGGACCCCTGACCATTAGGTCCAGTCGTGACCGACTTTGGGGTTGCGGCTCTCATCTCGCTTTATTGGCTAACCCAGAAGTAGTACCTCGGGTTACAAACTTTGCCCCAGGATGAGGACAGAAATCTTGTGCCGGTGGCAGCAGGAAAGCCCCATTAGCGAAAGCGCGCCTCAGGTTAAGAACGGTTTTGGGTTAAGAACGGACCTCCGGATTGAATTAAATTCGTCACCCGAAGTACCACTGTAATGGTTTTTCAGGAAAAAAAGCAGCTGCATGAAGGTCTGGTCTAGATTGGAACTGTGGGGAGGGGCTTTCCTTCACATGACATTTTCCTGCCGCAAATCATGTGCCCCAATATGTTATTTCCCTTGAAGGTGTTGCTTTACTGCAAACAGCAGCTCTGGGTGGGAATTGAAACCAGGAGAAATAATTTTGGGTTAAGCCCCCTTTGTACCCATCATTCTCCCAGTCTGGGTCAGAGTCTATGAAGCTGGAAGAAGGGAAGGACGGAATAGTGCTAAGCATCCTTTTAAAATATGGGTACTTAGTGTAACACATAGCTCAAATATTAGTATTATCTTTTCGGAGTAGAGCTTCTAAGTATCCTGTCCTTCATGAGCTGCCAACTTATGTATATATGTAGCAACTCATTTTTACTTAAGTTCCTCTGGGTTTGGGACTATAGCTCACTGCACTTCTTTATTCTGTCCACAGCTATAATCGGAAGGGATATTTATGTGTTTCAATAAACAGTTTGACTTTCAAGGAAATTTCCCCTTCAGACTGCATGTTTATTTCCTTTCTTCTTCTTTTATTTTCTATGCTAGTGGTGCAGGAAAAATGAGCTCTTGATTTCCCTTGTGGCCCAAGTTGCTGTGCTGAAGAAGGCCATTTGTTTCTTTAAGTATTTGTCCGAGGCAAAGCTTATAATCTTGCATCAAAAAGTGTCATTTGCAAGCTTCCCTTCCTTTTCTAGTCCTAAAGCCATTTTGAGGTCGTGTCTGCTTTATTTTAATACCTTTTTGTTGTTTTTAATTGCATATAATAAAAGCAATGCAGTTGTTCAGCAACTTTGGGGGTATTGAGTTGCTTCACTGATTTGTTGGGTACCCTTTTCTAATTTGCTGTGTTTCTAGCATTTATCTGCTCTGCAGCGCTGCATTTCAACTATAGCTTCTGAAGTATAAATAAATTATTTACACTTCAATCACTTTGGGTTTTTAATGCAATGAGGTCATCCTAGGATGTTTCTCTACAAATAATTATTTCAAACTGCTTTATTACATGCAGACCATTAGCTCAGTATCCTGTAACACAGATTCATTGAGCCAGTTCAAATTATCTTTCCCTACTTCTTAAACCATAAATTCAGGGACCAGCATCGTGCTTGCTCCTCTTTCACCTTACTCCTCCTCACTTCATGCGCCAGCTTCAGGGCTCAATTCCTGGCATGTGTTAAGCCACAATTCCCTGTTCTATCTGAACCAGGATACTGGTTTAATCGTGGTGAATAAACCAGGATTATAAGGCAGCGGCATATTATGAGGGGTGGGGAGGAACATTCGATCCTGACGCTTGCCTCCAGATGGATAAATCATGGTTTATGAAGCTGGGGAAAATAGTCTGAATCAGCTCACAGATGGAAATTTGGGGTGCCAATTTATCCTAGTAGCTGAGAAGAACCTTCCAATTTACTTATCGGCGTTTGCACTAAATTGGTTAGATTTATTATTGTTTTGAGCTTTGTTGTGTAGGCATTTCTGGAAATGGGTTGCCTGCCTATGTATGTTTGTATACTTCGATATGATGAAATAAAGCACAGTGTGTTTGCTTTTTTAATAAGTTACTTTAATCTTAGATTTTGTTAACTCTTGTGTGAATGAATACCCAACAGCGACTGGCACAGTGGGGTGGCACCACGCTGCTGCTCCCTCCCCATCCTTGCCTCTGCTCTACCCTAGTGCAACACTACCTGCTGCCAGGAGGATGGTAGCATGGCACCTCATCAGTAGCTCCTGAAATCAGTTTCTCTTCTCCTTCCCACCAGCCCTGCATGCTGACATTGGCTCCTCCAGTTACAGATAGGTAGCCGTGTTGGTCTGCCATAGTCAAAACAAAAAAAAATTCCTTCCAGTAGCACCTTAAAGACCAACTAAGTTAGTTCTTGGTATGAGCTTTCGTGTGCATGGTATCTGAAGAAGTGTGCATGCACACGAAAGCTCATACCAAGAACTAACTTAGTTGGTCTTTAAGGTGCTACTGGAAGGAATTTTTTTTGTATTGGCTCCTCCAGTCAGACTTTTCTTGACTCAGAATTATTCCTCCCCCCAGTTGACCAGAGTAGTGAGTTATCTCTCACCATTAAAGTGAGGATCCATTTGCTTGTCACATTCTGGGGAAAAGTCTCTAATCTGTATGATGCCCTGATTTTCTTCACAGGCACCTCCTTCTCTCGCGCACGGCAAGAGAAGAGGATGAGCGAACTGGGCTGCACTGTGTTTCTTTAAGCTCATTATCGTCCCAATCATTTGATCTGTTCTGGAAGTAAATTATTGTTTTGGGGTCAGGTGATCATGGATGTAACACATTCAAATGTGGAACTGTGTGGTTCATTTGTAATGTCTTCCTGCATTGGGGCAGAACATTGTGTGCATGTGAGCATTTTACTGGTTTGAAGGCTCTCTGTAGCGTGCATTGGAGTTTTCAAGCACCGAGATTGATTTAGCAGCTAGTTTGACACACGTGGAACCATTTTGGAAATGGGAAACAGAGTGAACTCTAAGCTAGAAGTGCACATTATGTGAGAACTGAAACTTCTTAACTGCCACCTGTTAATCCTAGTGAAGCTGATAGTGCTAGAGAGCCAGCGTGGTGTAGTGGTTAAGAGCGGTGGAACTCGTAATCTGGTGAACCGGGTTCGCTTCCCCGCTCCTCCACATGCAGCTGCTGGGTGACCTTGGGCTCAGCCTCACTCACCTCACAGAGTGTTTGTTGTGGGGGAGGAAGGGAAAGGAGATCGTTAGCCGCTTTGAGACTCCTTAAGGGGAGTGAAAGGTGGGATATCAAGTCCAAACTCCTCCTCTTCTTCCTCCTCCTTGCGTTTAGCATTCATTTTGCTAAATTGAATGCATAAATCAATTTCTGAGAACTCTGGCCATAATCCCAGAGGCACACCTATGGATTCTACGTGGTTCATTAGTCTCCCCTACCTAACCATGTCTTTCTGCCAAGTTGCTTTTGCAATGATGCAATGTGGATGGGAGGAATATCCTGAAATGGTTTGTGGTCTGGAAGGAATCTTCAGCTGAAATAAATTCATATAAAAGAATTCATACATCCACAGCTTTTATGTATATCTAAATAAGGCTAATTCTTGTGGCACATACCTGTATATTTGCTTATACATAATATGTGCCTAAGTCCATGTCATTTTACTCATCTGAAGTCTGGGGACATAACAATTGTGGGATCCAGTACAATCATTCCTCCCCTTTCACCACTGCAACTTTCATCAAGAGTTCATCTTGCTCGGTAGCATATAAGATGTGAGCAAGACAACAATGGATCCACTGCTCCCCCCCTCCCCCACATGCTTTGTTTGTGTTTCTTCCAGTGGTGTTCATTGAATCTGACCTCAAACTAAAGGTGTTCATATGGCCAGAAAGACAGATTGCTCTCAGTAAATATGTCCATGCTTCATAAAACTTGGTAGTACTAGAAACTGCATTGTAGCAGCCGAATAACCACCAGCCGTGGTGGTGTGGTTGCTCGAGAGCAAACAGGCAAGACTCCAACCTGTCTTTTCCAGACTTTATTATCTGTACAAACTATCTTACAGTGCAGAGCGTCTCAAGTCCATGTCTGCTCAGTCGCTAGCAGAATCTGGGAGTGGGCGGTCCTTATACCTTCCCCAGCATAACAGTCATGTGGCCCCCATCCTTCTCCTCCTCTCTCTGCGCGCAAACCTACTGCACAACGTGGGCGCTGGCAAAGGGGGACTTGCCTCCCCTCCCCTTTGCTCAGGCTCGGTGTTGAGGCTCTCCCTAGCATCTTCTGACCCCTGCGCCCCTTCCCCACTGGAGGCGGGGCTTCCCTCCTCGCCAGAGGAAGAACTGCTTCGCAAGATCTTCGGAGGCTCCCTGTAACACAACTGCCCTTCCACCTCTCACCTCTGAGCTGATGGCAGTTCCCTGACACAATGGAAAAGCTTTTGCTTTAGAACTTGTTCAAGCTTTTCTTTCTTTAACAAATAAATCAATAACCCCAGGCTAAAGCAGAATTTGGCTGCTGCAGCCAGTACTGCTCATCAGACCAAGTGCAAAGGAAAACAAATGACTTTGTCTTAATATTGTGTGTTCTTCCAGGTTCGAGAACTGCAGACGCGTTTACAAAGTGTCCAGGCAACTGGCCCATCAAGTCCCGGCCGCCTTACTCCTGCCAACCGTCCCATTAACCCTAGCACTGGAGAACTGAGCACCAGCAGCAGCAGTAATGACATCCCCATTGCCAAGGTGAGTCCTTGTACATTGCCACAGTGCCTCTCATTATCTGGGAGACGCAGCCTTTGCTGTGCGCAGCTGCTGTGCAGGCGTGCAATTAACTGGGAAGCATGAGCCAGAGCGCCAGGGGAATTTACAAGGATCCTAAGTGAGTCTGAAAACTCGAGCTGCAGGGAGAGATAAGTGCTAAGGATTTTAAGCCTCTGTTAGTCACAACACACATGCCAGTTTACATTAATCAACTTAACATACAATTTCTGGATGTGTGAAGAAAGGGGAGGGATTTGCATAGCTGTGCAAAAGCTACATACGACACCTAATATTTGCGGTGGGGTTTTTTCCCCCCGTTTCTAGATAGCTGAACGAGTAAAGCTCTCAAAGACGAGATCGGAATCTTCAACATCTGACCGCCCTGTCCTGGGATCTGAAATCAGCAGCATAGGGGTGAGTGCTAATGATCGCATAGGATTTATGCTCATGTCATGAACTGCCTTGTGACCTTTGGATGAAGGGTGGTATAAAAATTGAAATAATATATATTTAAAATGATATTCTTTTAAGGGGGAAAACGGTCCCTGTACTCGCCATGAAGTTGTTACAATAAGTGCCACACTTTTAATATCTGGGAGGGGGGGGCCGGTTTGCTGGTACTGAGTATCCCCAGAAAAAAACATAAATGCTACAAACATATAATCCTTCCATAGGGATTTGTATATATTGTACATAGCCTTACATGAGATGGTGATCTATAAGTAATCTTATAAAGAAAATCTGAGCAAGAAGTGCCCATTAGCATTAGACCAAAGGCCTGTATACTTCAGGATAATGCACTCACAATGACCAACCTGCAAGTAGGACATGATTGCAACAGTGCACTGTCTACTTGTGCTCACAAGCAACTAGTATTCTGGAGGTAATACAGTGGTACCTCTGGTTACGTACTTAATTCGTTCCAGAGGTCCGTTCTTAACCTGAAACTGTTCTTAACCTGAAGCACCACTTTAGCTAATGGGGCCTCCTGCTGCTGCTGCGCCGCCACTGCGCAATTTCTGTTCTTATCCTGAAGCAAAGTTCTTAACCCAAGGTACTACTTCTGGGTTAGTGGAGTTTGTAACCTGAAGCGTATGTAACCCGAGGTACCACTGTACATCGTGATTGTGACTATAGCCACTGAGAGCCTTATCGTCATGAATTTGTCTAGACCCCTTTGAAAACCATCCAAGTTGGTGGCTACGTCTCTTGTGTTGGCAAATTCCATAGTTTTAGGTGCTGTATGAAGTCTGTCCTGAAACGTCCAACATTCAGCCTTATTGAATGATCCTGGGTTCTAGTATGATAACAGAGAAAGAAAACAACTCTTATAGGGGTGTTTGGATGCACCTTTTCAAGCTCTACAATATCCTTTTAAGGTGTCGCAACCAATTGTACACAGTATTCCAAGGGCATTTGCACCATCAACTTGTATAGTGGCATTATTATAACAGAAGTTTTATTTCTGACCCTTTCCCTAATGATCTCCAATACGGAATTTGTGTTTTTCACAGCTTCTGCATACTGGCTTGACATTTTCATTCACCTGTGTGCTTGTCCCCAAGATCTTTCCTCATCAGTCAGTCCCATTTCAGAACCTCTTCTTTTTCTTTCCTTTTTTTGCCCCAATCTGCTTTGCTTTACCCTTGCTTACATTGAATTGCATTTGCTTTTTTAAATGCCCATTCACCCAGTTTACTGAGATACCTTTGGAGCTCCTAACAATCAATTTTGTTTTAATCATCCTGAGCAATTGGGTGCCGTTGGCAAACTTGGAAACCTCACCCTGCTGCCAGCAGCAGGTCATTTGTGAACAAGTTAGAAAGCCCAGTTCCCAATACTGGTCCTTGGGGAACCCCACTTCTTGCACCCCTCCATTGTGAAAACTGTTGGTTTATTCATGTACAGTCGTACCCTGGACTTCCAAAATGTTCAAAAACCAAAGCACGGCTTCTGATTGGCTGCAGGAAGCTCCTGCAGCCAATCAGAAGCTCCATCGGACATTTGGCTTCCAAAAATCGTTCAAAAACCAAAACACTCACTTCCGGTTTTTGGTCGTTTGGGAGCCGAAATGTACGAGTTCCAAGGCGTTCGGCAGCCAAGGTACAACTGTATTCTGCTTCCTGTTCTTTAACAGTGGTTTTAAATTATGCAGATTAAGAAAGCGTACCTATATTCACATGATACAATTCTGCTTTCGAGAGGAAAGAGAGCAGAACTTATTTTCATGTTGCAGCATAAGGGTATCTTATTGTACCATGTGCATGGAATATGCAAAGCCATGCATTTGGTTTCTGTGGCAGAAGTCCATAACCAGCTTTTACAGCTGGAGATTATATTATTAAGGAGACTCAGCATGAATTTGTGGGGAGGGAGCTGTATTTTTCCAGTTCTAATACAACCCAACAGCAACCCTATGGATAAAGATAAAATCCCACTCACATAAATAATTCTACCCACATCAGAAGGATATCATGCAATAACTGAAAATTAAGATGATTTACAACCTAAGCTTGATGCCAGAGAATAATTCTGATCTCTTGCAGAGTACTTCAGTGTAAAACATTCATAACTGCATTATTGTTCCAACTGTCTATTATTTGTTTATGAAGTAGCAAAATCTCTAGTCCTCATCTTTAGGGGTTTTGTTTGATGCTGGGACAACATTATTATTCGGAAGTGCACTAGAAAGTGGATCGTACTAGAAAGAAGATTGTATCCAGCAAAGCTTTACTTGGTATCCGAAGACTAATTATTTTATAATCCACCTGGTTGTTGATTCTGTTTTAATGTCAGGATTATTTTTCATTTTGTTGTGCTTTGTCAGCCACCTCAGGTTTGATTTTATTACAGAAAAGCAAAGCATAAGCATTCAAATAAATATAGAGGAAATTGACTTACTATTACTAGAGCGATTCCTGTTAGTAATTTGGTTTTTCCGTTTGATCAAGCTGATGACCATTAGCAGCTAAGAAAGTTCACAGCCACACCTTTTCTTCATTCTTCTTTCTCTGTAATTCTTACCTCAGAGTCACAGACAGGAAAGCAATCTATTTTTTCTTCTGCAACTTCCTTATTACACTGATGCAAAAACTCAAAAAGGTTCCTTGAAAGTAGCAATTCACGAATGGTGGTTCATCATTTCACACGGTTCTGCAAAGCAACTTCAGAAGGCTATACAGTGGTACCTCGGGTTACAGACGCTTCAGGTTACAGTTGCTTCAGGTTACAGACGCTTCAGGTTACAGACTCCGCTAACCCAGAAGTAGTACCTTGGGTTAAAAACTTTGCTTCAGGATGAGAACAGAAATCGTTTGGCGGCAGCAGGAGGCCCCATTAGCTAAAGTGGTACCTCAGGTTAAGAACAGTTTCAGGTTAAGAACGAAACTTCAGAACAAATTAAGTTCTTAACCCGAGGTACCAATGTAGATGTGGCGGAGAATAACAGCAGTTAACTGACACATTTGCAGATGTGGACCACATAATAGCAGAGGAAAAATCCGAAGGCAAAGTAAACAGTTCACTGTGATCTGACACAAGTGTGGACAGCAATACATTTGGACAGTCCCCTCCCCAAATCTATTGTTCATATCAGGAGAGATTGGTTAGGGAAGAACTTCTAAGAGCTTTTAGGTTCTTCAATCTGAACTTTCGTGACACAATTTAAATGAGAAATTTAATACTTACTCTCTTGCAAATGAGCAGATGCCCCATTTCTTTTTAAGTACCTGGTGGATATAATGGGTGATATCTATTCCTGGTCATGCTTAGTTGACCCATGAAAATCAAGTAGAGTCAAGTTACTCAAGTGGCCTCAAGTTCTTTACATCTATAAATCTCAATGGATCTACTCTAGGAATGACTTAGTTGAATAGCACTCAGTGTGCACCCTTTCTGAGGCCTCCTGATGCATGTTGAACAGTCCATACAATATTTGCTGTTCTAGAATAGGAATGTAATGTAAAACACGTCGTGATTTTCCTAATGAAGAGCAGTCTATTGCTGAAAATTATTAATTAATGAGAATCAGGTGACCCCCTTATACCCTTTCCTGTTCTCTAGTGATTAGCTCTTTCCCTTGTCGCCCTTGTCTCCTTCGTTACAGAATTTGCATCCCGATCCCAAGCAGTGATTCCCAGGCTTAAGAGTGAAGCCTTAATGTCTGTGGCAAAACCACACTTCCACTCGCATTGTTTGTTACCTCCTTTGTTGTGACTTTTAAAGAAATAAAACCCACAAATATTTTAATTACTAGAAAAAGTCAGTCCCACATGGATATTAAAGAAGGCTCGAAATGCCCCTTTTCTGGACTGCTTCATTTGTTACAGTACCCAGCGTCCATATTGCTTTGTGGATATTTTAATGTGACAAAAGATTCCCATTTGATGGCTCTGGGATGCTGTAAAGCAGTGTTCCCCAACCTTGGGCCTCCAGCTGTTTTTGGACTACAACTCCCATTATCCCTCGCTAGCAAGACCAGTGGTCAAGGATGATGGGAATTGTAGTCCAAAAACAGCTGGAGGCCCAAGGTTGGGGAACACTGCTGTAAAGGACTTTGCTTTAGCCACATGCCAATTGAGGAGTGATGCAGGCATGGTTGGGCTGTGGACACTAGTACACAACTGGCATATTACAGTATATGGTTTAGTAAACCAAGGTTTATGGCTTAGTGTCATTTATTTATTAAATTTATATGCCACCCTTCATCCAGTGTGTTTGTTTTTTCCTGTTTATTACTTTTACAACTACTTTTTACAGGTGGTAAATCTGTGAAATACAACATGCATAGAGTTCGCTAACTGTTTTCCATAAATACCCCATTTCGTTGCAGGTTTCTAGTAGTGTAGCAGAACACTTAGCCCACTCTCTTCAAGACTGTTCCAACATCCAAGAAATTTTCCAGACCCTCTACTCGCATGGATCTGCTATCTCTGAAAGCAAAATCCGAGAATTTGAAGTGGAAACTGAGCGGTTAAACAGGTAAACAGTTTACATATATATACAGAGTTCTGTTTTGCTCAGAGTGGATTTCCCCTTTAATTTTATTTCAGAAATTGGGAAATATCATCTGGGTCGTGGAGTCTTGCCTGCATAGGAACACTAGTGACCAATGTGAATAAAGTATCAAATAAGATTAGCTTACCAGGGCAACTATACAGCAACACTTTGGAACCTGCCTTTCAGAGCACGACTCTTTCCAGTAGCCAGTTTCTGTGTATTACATATTCATAGAAAATATTTTGCATATGTATGTAGGCATCGCGCTGACTTGCAGGGGGAAATTCAGCATCTGAAAATCATATAATGGTAATCAGCTCTTGCTTTCAGTTGATTAACTTGATTTGTTACCCCCATCATTTTGATTTGTGTGAATTATGCTTATGCCATCTGCATATAAATGTGGGAAAATATGGTGATGAAAAGGAGGGCTTAATCTGAATTAATAGCTTTCTTTCAACAAGATAATTTAGTCATCAGCATTAGGCCATAAAGTGATTTGTTAGGATTTGCATATTATTCTGCAGGTCTTAGCAACAGCTGGTGCTGCCTCCAGAGGAACCCAAAATACAGTTTTCAAGTTGATTTGTATAGATCAGTGTGATAATTTTAGTGGAGATGAGTAGGTGCTGTTGGCATTGTTGTACTTGTTGACAGTCAAAGCAATGTATTGTACCTAAATATTCAGAAGTAACACCCAAACTGTATCATTTCCACATCCACCTCCTTTGAAACAGCACAGGCAAAGGAGATAGGCTTTGCATGCAAACCCCACCTTTGGCAGGAAGCCTCACACCTGTTTTGAAGCGAAGCAGCGATGGTGTTGTTGTTTTCTGTTTTTGTACAGTTCCCTCTGAAACTGACAGAGTGTCATTGACTCCCATTGCTGCCAGGGAGATTTGCTCTACTCTATTCCAAATGTACAGCAGCAGTAAACCCTGGGTGCTCACTTCTCCCAGCTGTTGGCAGCTGGATGACTGAGCTTTCCCAAAGGGAAGAAAAAACATTGCTAGCATACCAGACAGAGGCAGCCCTCCGACTCCTCATAAAGGGGTCCATAGGGATGCGAGTTCTGAAAGGGGACCCATGATCTAATCAGGATCTTGAACGTGGGTGTAGCCAGGGGGCAGGGGAGCAGCTCCCCCCCCCAAAAAAAAATCAAGTAAATGAATAAAAATACTTAACTAAAAGTAGAAACGGGGACGCGGGTGGTGCTGTGGGTGGCACAGAGCCTAGGGCTTGCCGATCAGAAGGTCGGCGGTTCGAATCCCTGCAATGGGGTGAGCTCCTGTTGCTTGGTCCCTGCTCCTGCCAACCTAGCAGTTCGAAAGCACATCAAAGTGCAAGTAGATAAATAGGTACCGCTCCGGCAGGAAGGTAAACGGCGTTTCCGTGCGCTGCTCTGGTTCGCCAGAAGCGGCTTAGTCATGCTGGCCACATGACCTGGAAGCTGTACGCCGGCTCCCTTGGCCAATAAAGCGAGATGAGCGCCGCAACGCCAGAGTCGGTCACAACTGGACCTAATGGTCAGGGGTCCCTTTACCTTTACCTTAAAAGTAGAAAATATCAGAATATTTGAAATTGAAATGCTCGCTGAGGTCACTTGGAAGACGTTGCGGTGCATTTGCAACCCAACTGAGAGATAGGCATGACTTCTGCGAACTGAGCAATTGCATTGCAGGCAGCTCGGTTCTGGAAGCCTCTCAGTTTCTGGCTTTTTCCCCTGAGAGCGTGCACCTGTAGGGCCTGTTTAGGAACAACTGGAAATTTCCCATAGGCTATTTATACTGCATAACTGCCCTCAGGCCTCAGTCAATGATATAGTTCAGTTTATTCAAGTTCACAGTTTGGATCGGTGTGAAGTTTGTGTTGTGAACCAGTGTTTTATTTAAATATAGTGGAGTTTCGTGGCTTTCGTCAGTGTGACAACTCCAACCTAGTCAGCCTACCTAAGAGACACAAATGACTGAAGATTTTGACAGGTTTTTTTGAGCACTTGGGGTCAAAAGTTGTTGAGACATTTCATTCCAAATCTGCTCGTCAGAACCAGACAGAAGATGGTGACAGGTGGGTGTCCTCCTTAAAGGTAAAGGACCCCTTGACAGTTAACTCCAGTCGCAGACGACTCTGGGGTTGCAGTGCTCATCTCGCTTTACTGGCTGAGGGAGCCGACGTTTGTCCACAGACAGTTTTTCTGGGTCATGTGGCCAGCATGACTAAGCCGCTTCTGGCGAAACCAGAGCAGCACACGGAAACTCTGTTTACCTTCCCACCTATTTATCTACTTGCACTTGACGTGTTTTTGAACTGCTAGGTGGGCAGGAGCTGGGACCGAACAACGGGAGCTCACCCCATCGCCGGGATTTGAACTGCCGACCTTCCAATCGGCAAGCCCTAGGCTCAGTGGTTTACACCACAGCGCCATAAATTCTGGCATCGCCCAATGATCCTGATTGAATCAAATGAATCCACTTTTGAGTCAGTCTTCCATGAATTCCACTCCCATTCCTAAGCATAAGGCAAAATATGTTCATAGGCCAAATAGGTGGGCTTTAACGAGGCTCGTGGGCCAGAGGTTCCCCACCACTGATATAGTGAATTGTATCACTGATGTAGGGAGTTGCACAGATGACCTCAATAGGGCTTTTGACTTAACCTCTTATAGCAGCAGTCTCCTTGGCTCTTGAAAACTTGCATCGTATAAACTTTTCCAATATGGTTCTGAAAACTCAGGACAGTTTTAAAAGCAGTTTGTGACAATGCAGTACAGGGAGCTACTCACAAAGCTGTAAGGACACAAGAGTTGTTGAGCTGCTTTTTTCGCAAAATCTCAAAAGAGAGGTTTTTGACATTTTGCCGATTTCTGCCTGGACATATGGCAACCCTAGTTTTTGTTTTTTATGTGATGCTCTTCCTGTGCCAGTTAGCTGCAGAACTCCTTTAAAGCAAAAGAAACCACAAGGTTGAGAACAGAAGGGCGAGGTGGGCATTGGTAAGGAAAAATGTACACCAATGAAATGTGTCTATATAAGCAGCTCCATATCATTTCTTAAATAATAATAATATTAAAGCCACCCACATTTTCATTGGGCTTTATTGGTGAAAGGGTTTTCTCCGTAAGACTTGTTCATGCAGTTTGCATTATTTATTCCTTCCCTGCCTTTTCCAGTAATGGATGAAAATGATTAAGGCCAGATTACTTTTCACATTTTGAGATGGAGCCATTTGGAGAATGTTCAAGGCAGGTAGGGCTGAGTAGGTGCTCTGTGAAAGTTTATAGATGGTTTTCTTCTCCGCAGCCGCATTGAGCATTTAAAATCTCAGAATGATTTATTGACAATAACTCTGGAAGAGTGCAAGAGTAATGCGGAGAGGATGAGCATGCTGGTTGGAAAATATGAGTCCAACGCCACAGCCCTGAAGCTCGCCTTGCAATACAGGTACGTGCACAGAGAATGCAAGAGACAAAATAAATGAGGTAGTACATTTTCATGTGATGCTTGTTTCCTGGAAGAGACTTGAAGGTATGTAAGTACACATAATGTACTGTTCCACCCCCGCCTTAATTCTACTCACTTCCAAACCTTGCACCATTACTTGTTAGGACTCCACTCAGTGTGAGGTGGCAGGGATAGCGTGTAGGAAGATAGCGTCCATTTCATGCTCTCTGGGGACTGCCTCAGAGAAAACGAAGAGTTGCCAATTTGGCTTGATACTAGGTAAAGGGTAAAGGACCCCTGGACTGTTAAGTCCAGTCAGAGGAGTCAATGGGGTGTGGTGCTTTTCAAGCCAAGGGAGCCAGTGTTTGTCCCCAGACAGCTTTCTGGATCATGTGGCCAGCATGACTAAACCGCATCTGGCATAACGGGACACAGTGACAGAAGCCAGAGCACACAGAAGTGCTGTTTACCTTCCTGCCACAGTGGTACCCATTTATCTACTTGCGCTGGTATGCTTTCGAACTGCTAGGTTGGCAGGAGCTGGGACAGAGCAACGGGAGTTCACCCTGTTGCACGGACCCAAACTGCCCAACCTTCTGACCTGTGAGCCCAAGAGACTCAGTGGTTTAGATGGAATGTGCAAGTATTTAATAATTATTCAGTTCACATCTGTACATTAACTGCCTTACAGGTTATTCTCATTCATGGCACTTAGCAAAGTGCCTAAATGTTGGCTTAAGAGTACAGTGGTACCTCAGGTTACATACGCTTCAGGTTACAGGCTCCGCTAACCCAGAAATTGTGCTTCAGGTTAAGAACTTTGCTTCAGGATGAGAACAGAAATTGTACTTCGGCGGCGCGGCGGCAGCAGGAGGCCCCATTAGCTAAAGTGGTGCTTCAGGTTAAGAACAGTTTCAGGTTAAGTACCGACCTCCGGAACGAATTAAGTACTTAAGTATGTAACCTGAAGCATATGTAACCCGAGGTGCCCCTGTGCTGTACTTCATCCAAAGATCACAGGGCCCTTTACAGCATCATAAGGTAGGGATTGGCTAGGATCACCAAGCCTAAGCTGCAAGAAAGTTCTAGTTTCCCAGCTAACAGACAGAGAGGAAATGACATCATTTCAGACATCACTTCTGTCCTGCTGTCACCTATATTGCCTTTTTCCTGTCTCATAAGTTACAAATAGTGAATTGTTTTTGTTGTTTCCAGTGAACAGTGCATTGAAGCCTATGAGCTGCTGTTGGCATTGGCAGAAAGTGAACAGTCCCTCATTCTTGGGCAATTCAGAGCTGCAGGTGTCGGGTCTGTTGGTAAGAACTCAATAAGTTACTTTCTCCATAATCCATTCTGTACTTCGCCCTCAAAGGGTAGGTTGCAACACCCAGTCATCTTGTGACAGTTCAGGTAACCCCCTCCCACCTCTGCCCCCCAATTAATCAAGTATGTTTTCTTTCAATCACATTTTTAACCCAAGCTAAACTGCAATCAAATGAGAATAGCCATAGTGTCTAGTATAGGAAATTAAGGAAAGTTAGTGATTGAAGCTCTTGGTTCCAAACCCACCAAAAGGGAACATCAAAGGCTGAACGAAGGAGGCCACATACTTTGTATAGTCAATTCCTGAATAAGTGCTATTTAATTTGTATCACATGTTTCCAACCCAATATTGTAAATGCATCATTCAAGTGAACTGCATAATTTTTAGTGGCTTTAATGAAAGATGGCTGGACACATGTATGAGAGAAGTTGGTTTTTAACACTTCCAGGACTCACAGCCAAGATATAATAGTTTTTCCTGTTTTATCAATTGTTCCACTGGGCAACAATTTTTTACTTTTTGAATGTTGTCTAGATTTCTACAACTGATTTAGGGTATTTTTGCACTGCTGAATCAGGAAATGGTATCCGTTTCTCTCCATCAGGTCAGGTTTTTGTGCTATGTTGATTTGACAAAATCGATTACATTTTTGTGGCATTATCAGCTGATTTTTGTCAACACATATCATCCTAAATATGTTTTTAAGAGAAAAAAATGTTTTTCCAACAACATATATTGATTACCTGATAGAAACATCGATTACTGTAAACTGAATGGTGGGCATTGATAAAGGATATACACGTAAATTGCATGTTGCTTCACCACAGACAACAAAACGCAGACAACAAATTTGTTGTTGACCAGTGTTATTTATTTGATATGTTGTGAGGCACTTTGGGACCCATTTTGTGGAAAGGTAGCATACAAATAAGATGGTGATGAAGATATCTCAAAAGAGCTCACCCTAGACCTGCCATTATTCTTTTGCTGTGAATTTTCACCCTGTCTATACCTCAGCATTTTGGGTCAGGTTTTAGTGCCATGAACCACAACCAGTACTTTAGGGACAGCATGGTCTAATAGCGAGTGAGCCACTTTCTAGACACTTTCCTAGTTCATTTATGAAAATTACATCAAGATTGCAATTATTTGTTATTGTAGAGAAGTTGAGAAAAATTTCACACATTTTCAACTCACCGAAATGGCAATTCGAGGTTTATAATACAGAGTTGTAGGGCATGGGGAAAACCTTTGAGCCCAGAAAAAAATTGTTTCCCAAGCTCTACTGTGACATGGAAACTGCTTGTTTTAAAATCTAATTTATATCACCAGCTTCTCAAGAGCCACTGAAATATAATGCGAAAACTCCTAAGGACAAAATGACCAGCTGGCTTCAGTGTTACAAGATGGATGAGTTTCAGCAAACTAGAGTCAATGATCCACAGATGTGGTGGCGTTTTGTTTTGAGTCCTGTGGATTGGGCATGTGTTGTTTTGTTTTTTCCTTTATGAGGCAACACATTCATCTGTGGAATTTTAATGCTGTGTTTCTATTATTAGAGTCCAAAATTAAGCGCAGATAGGAATTTCAATGCAAATTTTAAAGAGCTATTTAAAAATAATTTAAATGATAAAAGACACAAGCAGCAATAACATGCCAGTCATCAGCCTAAATAAAAACTAACATGAGTTTTATAACTAATTCACTGGAAGGACATGACTGAACAAGAAGCTTTCCACAATCGTCTAAAATTAAGGAGATGCCACCCAGGGAAAGGCATAGCAAGTACAAGTGGGGATATAGTTCCTGTTTTCAGCTGCCTGTAATTGTGTGAGCTTGTAGAGATGAGTTTGCAGGAGGCAGTGTGTGTTTATGCCTCTTGTATTAGCAGTATGCATATGTGGATCACATGGAAATGCATAATGGCTATTTGTTTTCCCTGTATCCTGGTAACACAGGAGAGATGTAATTCACATTTATAAAGGTGATGAAATATGCTAATGCGTATTTTTCTCACGCTTTGAAATAGAGGCTGTCATTATTCCATAAGGCCTGCTTAGGTACTTCATTACAACAACAAAAAGTGTTTATTTTAATTTTAAAATGCACCAGCAGCGACTCCATTGAGCATTCCACACACAAACAAAACAAATGCAGAGAATAAAACACAAACAAAAATGATTAAACACAGTGGTTCCCAGCTGAGGTGCAAAAAGGGGTGGTGATTTTCAGTCGCCGGAACAGTTGTATGGGTGGATAAGTTTGGAAGAACCAACTGGCGTTGCTTTGCTTCAAGTGATACAAGGGGAGAACGATATAACAAAAGAGAGCATCTGCTAAGAGATCTCATCTATGGCAGTGGTGATCCTTAGGCACGTAAATGCAGTTCTATGTAGATGTCCAAAACTCAGACCTCGCCTGCTTAATTTCCCTCAGCTTTGAGAGTTGTCAAGCAGCCTCAGAGTTTGCTTTCTGAAGAGGAGAGTCAGAAACCATGCTCTGCATCTGGATCGTGGCCTGTGGGTCCGCTATAACCCCGGTGTATTTTATCAGACATTTAACTTCCTAGTTGGAAGTGCAAGATGTCATCTTAAGAGCCCATCTACTCATATTAATGCTTATTACCTGCATAGCTCTGATCATTTGCTTGGCAAACAGGGGACCAAACAGGTGATGAAAACATCACTCAGATGCTTAAAAGAGCTCATGACTGCAGGAAGACAGCTGAGAACGCAGCCAAAGCCCTGCTGATGAAATTGGACGGTAGCTGCGGTGGAGCGTTTGCGGTCACCGGCTGCAGCGTGCAGCCCTGGGAGAGCCTGTCATCCAATAGCCACACCAGGTAAGCATAGCTCATTGGCTCTGTTAATCCCCAGGCCTTGGCGTTCAGAATGAAGTAGATTATGTTGTGTTTCATTTATCTTATCTATCTATCCTCAAATCAGCATGCTGGGTTATACTGGTGTTCGTTACAAATCACTTCAGTGCCTCGGTGACTGAACTCTCTCAAGATTTTCGACAGGCTCTGTGCAAAAAAGGAGTTTGTGTAGATTTGTTGCGTGTGGGTGATTCTGATCGCTTTCATAAAGAGCAAACTCATACCATTTGTTTTACTTCAGTGATTTCCCTGCCCTTTCTTTGGCCCTCAATTCCCTCTTCTCATTGAAACCTAAAGCAGACACCTGTATTCTGTGAAGGCCGCAAAGGTTTCCAATCTAAAGACTTTGTAGGCTTTTGCCTCAAACTTTTGAAGTGCCCGCAAGTTGTGTTCTCGTTTCATAAATATATTCATTCCATATTAGAAGAAAAGAGTGTGTTTTTTTTAAAAAAGTGTTTTTCTATCAGCATTTATTGTTTTAAAAAGCAACACTCAGCAACTTCCATGACTGCAACTGCAGGAAACATCAGTTCAGTATGTGAACTACTTGGAGTTTAGAATAGAATAAGAAATTCCAAATACTGAATTTGCCTTTAGAGCCACTTATTCAATCTTTCTTCATTTTCAATCAAAATATGCTTGTCAGTGTTGAATTTTGTCTCTAAAAGTGAATGGCAGAACTCTCGCTGTGTGACTTAATGGTATATACTTGCTTGGGCTTACACAAGTATTTTTTTATTGCATTGTGGCCTTTGGCCTTTAAAAAGTCCAAAAAAGCCAGTGTCCATACATGATAGAAAGTTAATGATGATTTTATTTGCGTATTTCATTTGTACTCAGCCTTTCTTTGGTGGATCTCAATATGTTTCTCCATCCAGGCACAGACAAGACTCATACCTGCTTTTGCTACACTGCTTCATTATGTGCTGTAGGGCCAAAGGATGACTACCCCTTGACCAAAAATACTCACAACCAGGCGAAACAATTTAAGCCATTTGAATCTGTCTGCCAAACTGTATGCAGATAAAATAACTCAAAATGGCGGTTGAAACTCCTCTTGTAAACTTGGAGGGTGGTGGTGGTGGTGGGGAGGCTTTCTCCTTGGCAAGGACTTTTCATGTCAAAGTGAATAATTTCCCCTGCAGTTTGAAGCTCTTCAAAATGGGAGTTTGTAATGGGAGTGTTGACCCAGACTTAACTTCAGCATCAGGAATGAGTCGCTGAATGTCACATTGCAGAACACATTACTGGGAACAAATGCACAGGCAGCCACTGGTGACAAGGGGGTTAAAAGACTGTAAAAGGGAGCAACTGCAACAAAATGGGACTGGGGGGGAGAAGAAGCAGAAGAGGCTGTTGTTAGTGAAGTGAATAAAAATAATAGCTAGCATTTCAATTTGTTGGGCTGGCAGCATCCCAGCAAGACTGCCAATTTATTTGTGAAAACAGAAGAAGAAAATCTGTGGCATGTTAAGAAATCATAATTGTTCTAATGGAGAAAGCCTAGCCATGAAGCTAGAAGGGACAATTGTTATCATCAAAATACCTGCTGCATTAAGAAGATCCCTTAATTATTTGAATCAGTCAGTTGGGCAATCAATGGAGTCAAAAGTAGGACAGAAATCTGAACCTTTCCTCAGCTAATATAAAACGTAGAATTTGTACCACCTAGACAGAGCCCTGTGATATATTAAACCTGCTGTATTTATGTATTGTGAATAATAGATGGAAAGCACTCGCATGATAGCCAATAAATCCTTTATGCCGCAGTGTATCACACAGTTCAGTTTTTACAGTTCTTACATGAGTGTTTGTAAGAGCATGTCAGATGGAACATAGTTGAGGTCAATACAAAGGCATTTTCCATTACAAGACATCTCATTTAGTTGGAGAGTACAACAATGTATTATTATTATTATTAGTAGTAGTAGTAGTACATTATTATTATTATTATTATTATTATTATTATTTTATTATTATTATTATTATTATTATTATTATTATTATTATTATCATCATCATTATTATTATCATTATTATTATTATTATCATCATCATCATCATCATTGCTTTATATTCCTTCCTTCCAAAGGAGCTGAGGGCACAAACAAATGAATAACAATATCATGAAAAACAATCACATTTTCTCAGGCAGTGATTCCAAGATTGCCAGGAATAAATAGCATATTTCAGCCATCAAATGCCTGGTTAAAGAGGAAAACTCATAAAAACTATGAATAGAGAAGTTTGTTTGTTGCATTTATAATCTGCCCTTTACCACATGGTCTTAGGGTACATAAAAGGATGTAATATAATAATCTGAAATATACAGCATAAAACATGTAAGCGGTATATAAAATCACCGTTACCCTTCACATTACTTCATCCTTCCTCCAAAGGCTTGGGTAGAAAGGTGTGTCTTAGCCCGCCAAAGGAAAGCATATATTGTCAGTGAAAGGTACACCTCAGAGGGGAAGGGCATTCCATAGCCTGGAGGTCACTAAATAAAAGGCCCCCTTTTGGGGGTCAAGAGCTAGGCGCAGGTCACATGACTCACCTGTGAGCATGTCCCGGGAGACGTGCGTCCCAGTTTTGCATCAGAGAAAGTTTAAAGGTATGGCCTCACCTGCTGAGGGATGCATAAGTCAACATAAGCCACTTGAAGTGGCAGCCAGTGCAGATCTTGTAGGACTGATGTTGTAATGTGAACCCAGCCAGTGATGCCCGGTAGCTGCTGGTTTCCACCCAGTTGCCGTTTCCAAACCATCTTCAAAGGCAGCCCCACATAGAGTATAGTACAGTAGTCCTGTCTGGAAATTACCAGGACATGGGTTACTGTGGCTAGTCTCTCTGTCTGGAAGGGACCATAGCTGGAAATAGACACTCCTAACCACCAAGGCCAAATCTGGCCTTGAGTACCTGCGCTGGATTCAAGAGCTGTTCCTTTTGGGGAGTGCAACCCTCTCCTGAAGGGAGTGTCCCTGCTTCACGGACCCAAAAGCCCAGCACCTTCATATTGTCAGGATTCAGCTCCAGTCCGCCTCTTTACTACTTCCAGGCAACGGTGCAGTACCTGAGCTGCCTCTCCCTATTCAGAAGGAACAAAATGTTAGAGCTGGGTGTCATCAGAAGACTTGTGGCACCTCATTCCAAATCCCTTGAGGACATTTCCCAGTGACTTCATATGTCAACAACACATGGAACAAGACTGAACATGGTGGACACCAAAATTGATTTTCATAAGGTTGAGCAATAGTTTCCCAATGCTACTCTCTAGAAATGACACCCTGGAGATAGGGCTGGATTTCCTGGAACTCTCATGCCCAACCCAGAACTGCACTGATACTGTAGTCAACGGTATTGATGCCGATACTGTAGTCAACGGTATTGATCTCTACTGAGAGGTCAATGAGAATCAACAGGGCCACACTCCTCCTGTTCCACTTCTGACAAAGGTCATCACAGTTCCAGTGCTAGGCCTGAAGTCAGACTGAAATGTGCCAAAATAATTCCCTCAAGTATACTTGTAGTTGAACCACCACTTCCCTTTTGTGTGCCTTGCTCCAAAAGAAGATATTAGTAACTGGGGACTACTTTTTCAAAATTTCTGAGGCCAGGGAGGTCCTCTGAGGTGTGTTTGAGGGACACTGTACCACTAAGGGCAGATGATACTTTTCTCCACACACCCTGCAATTAGATCTTCACAATTGTGTCTGTGTGAAGATTTAACTTGTGTTGTGTTGTCTAGTGAGCCCATAGAAAGTTTTTCAGAAGCTTTGGTGTGTATTTCTTTTTCCCCCTGCCCCCATCTTTCTCTCTCTGATGTTGAGCCCAAATTAATTCATATTTTCCTCAAGCCCGTATATTTTATTTACGGCAAGCAAGACAGCACAGCCATGATTTTACTGCAGAGGGAGGCCCAGTTTTCAGAGTTCTCTGCCCGCCAACTTGAGAGCTGTTGCAGTAGTATGAGGATGAAAATAAAGGTTGCGGCAGCTTGTGGAACAGGAAGTACTGGGACTTCAGCAATCTGTTGCACAGCCGTAAGAACCATGCTGGCTTCCTTTGCCTTCTTTTCCAGAAGCCATTTTTGTACTAGCAAAACTACCACACTGCTAAACAAATCTGTGTCAGCAGTGTTGAATTCCTCCCGGAATTTAAGGGAAACACAACAAGTAAAATTGTTTGCTTGCTTCTGCTTTGCCTATTACCTGTTATCCCTAGGAGAGGGGAGACCAGTTGGAATCAGCAAGAAGCTGCAATTTAAAAGCCTGTGTAATGCGACACTTTGTGGAAAGGAGTAGCTCAGGGAAACCTTTGGATCCCAGCCAGTTCTGTGTGTTCCTCCTGAACAGCAGTCTGCTTGGAAGCCTCGACAAGATCATGCCGGCTGGGGCTGATGGGAGTTGTAGTCACACGGATCAGGAGGGCACCAGGTTGGGGAAAGCTCCTCTACAATGTCAACAGGCCATTTCATCTAACACACTTCTCAGAAGTGAAAGATAGTTTTGAGCTTTAAGCAATCCCTTTTCATGAACCTTGCCTTCATCCTTTGCCTCAAGAGCAAGCCATGTTCAGCATGGCTATAGAAACCATGCTGTGTGTGTGTGTGTGTGTGTGTGTGTGTGTGTGTATCACTGTGTTTCCCTTCCTTTGTCAAGAAAGATGGAAAAATATTGCAGCCCAGTGCAGAAAGTGATTTATTCCCCTGCTGATAACTGAGATCATCCAGCATTCCAGACAGGCACAGCTAATGGATGACTTAACCCTCACCCAGCAGCTGATTACAGGTCCTCAGGAGACAGCAGGCAGCTTTGTCTCTGTGTGAGACTCTAAGAAAAGCAGGCTTGTTTCTATCCTGTTTTAGTGTTGTTGTAATTATGCCGAGGAGTGGAATGTTAAGGAATGGGTAGTAGCATTGCAATTAACCTCTGCAAATTTTTTTTTCTTTGGAAGACTGGAGTGGTGGAAAGACTTTAATGAGGTCTGCTCCTAGACTTGTTTAGAAACAACACAATGTGTATCTTAACATTTACTTATTTTTAAAGCCGTGAATGTACAAACTGGGGTCAAATTGCCTTGTTTCTCTCTCCTCTTTTTTTCCTTCCTAATTTGAAATGGTACCCTACAAAAAGGAATATTGCATTAAAAAATATTATATATTTTTCCATTGCCTTGTAAAATGGCCATGCTCGCTAGGGCTGATGGGAGTTGTAGTCCAACAACATCCAGAGGCCCAGCAGGTTGGGGAATGCGGGGCTTAGAAGCTGCCAAGGTTGTGGTGGACCTAAAGAGCACAAGGCTTGGTTTCTAAGCCTGTGATCAAACCATATCCTGGAAGCCCTGCCCCAACACAAGATGTGTAGGAAGTGAGGCTTGGTAGAACAGGAACATAGTCTATGTTCACAGAGGCATTTTTGTCGTCAAAGTCACTTGTTTCACTATATGCCACAGTATCAGAAACTGGCTTTAGGAGCAAGCACTGGTGACCCATGGCTTGAACCCTGATGAGGAGTGCCAGGGGCCTCTCTCCACAGCTGATACAATCCTGAGATAGTAGAGTTGGCTGTGGCAATTCAGGATACAGGTGAGATAGGCCCTTTTGCAGTGGCACCAGATTGGCAGTTTGTTTTTTTAAAAAAAATCCCTTCAGATAGAAAACTGGCACATCTGGGAGAGACGTTCTAACCTAGCCAGCTTCCAGAGCAGCTAGTTTTCCGAGGTGTGTTGTGACAGCAGTACACATGTATACAAGGCAACACTAAAAGTGTGGTTCCTCATCTTTAGTTTGAAATTGAACCATTTTAATACATTTTATGAGGGACGTGGGTGGCGCTGGGGGTTAAACCACAGAGCCTAGGACTTGCCAATCAGAAGGTTGGCGGCTCAAATCCCCGTGACAGGGTGAGCTCCCGTTGCTCGGTTCCTGCTCCTGCCAACCTGGCAGCTCGAAAGCACGTCCAAGGGCAAGTAGCTAAATAGGTACCGCTCCAGCGGGAAGGTAAACGGCGTTTCCCTGCGCTGCTCTGGTTCGCCAGAAGCGGCTTAGTCATGCTGGCCACATGACCCGGAAGCTGTACGCCGGCTCCCTCGGCCAGTAAAGCGAGATGAGCGCCGCAACCCCAGTCGGCCACGACTGGACCTAATGGTCAGGGGTCCCTTTACCTTTAATACATTTTATGCTGAACGTGTACACCATACCTGGTTTAAAACTTAGGAGTGTGAGGCAGAAGACCGTTGGTCCCCTCCCTTTTGCAATAAGGATATAGGTGACATAGGGAACTTAGTTATAACAGGTCCCTCTAGCCCAGCAATGTCTCTCTGGATTGGCAACATCCCTCTGGGGCCTTGGGCAGAAAGACATCTTTCACAACACCTGATTAGGTCAACAGGTCTTTAACTTTTTCCTAACTAATAAACAAAGCACCTTTACTTTTCTACATGTCTGCCTCTGTGTTTAAGAAATAATGTGCACGTATTTGCATTTTGTTCTTTACTTTTCACACCAAACGAGATACTGAGGGCTATTGGGACTTACTGTTTCCTAAATACTTCCTCCCCTTTTCCAAGCACTACTAGTTCGACAGCAAGTAGCTGCGATACAGAGTTCACCAAGGAGGACGAGCAAAGGCTGAAGGACTACATTCAGCAGCTGAAGAACGACAGGGCAGCTGTCAAGCTGACCATGCTGGAGTTGGAGAGCATCCATATCGATCCCCTCAGCTATGATGTCAAGCCTCGCGGAGACAGCCAAAGGCTGGATCTAGAAAATGCTGTACTCATGCAAGAACTCATGGCAATGAAGGTATTTTATTTAGGGACTTATGAACGGAGCTGTTTCAGGGTTTCCGGTTTTTGAAATGTAGCTGCAGCATCTCTCGTTACCTGAAAGGCATTAAATCCTAGCATACAACACCCCCTAAAAACCTTGGCCCAGGAGACCCAGTGCCTTAGAAGGAAGAGGCCTGAGGGCACAAAGTATGGAATTCATTGCCCTTTATAGCCAAATATTAAGGAGCTGGCATTATCAGCCACTCTCTGAATGTTGCACCCTGGTTGCGCAGAACTGTGTGAAACTGCAGTCTACCATCATCTTCTGTGCTTCCCCACCAGGAGGAAATGGCAGAGCTGAAGGCGCAGCTGTACCTGCTAGAAAAAGAGAAGAAGGCTCTGGAGCTGAAGCTGAGCAGCCGGGAAGCTCAAGAACAGGCATACCTGGTCCACATCGAGCACCTGAAATCGGAAGTGGAAGAACAAAAGGAGCAGAGGATGAGGTCCCTAAGCTCAGCTAGTAGCAGCAGCAAAGACAAGTCAAGTAAGGTGAGGTGCTGTCGTGGGTCTTCAGGTGAGAACTAATTAGAACCTCGATACCCTTCGGCAGTATTCCTGTGAATATCAGGGATCACTCACAGGGCAGGAGAGGAGGAGGAGAGTCAGGTGCGTCTATGGGAAGCATAATCAGGTGTAGGGGGTATCAGTCAAGGAGTGAGAGTGCTATATGAATGGAAGCAACATGAAAAGATGTAGGATGTGCTTGGAAGCAAATAGGGAATATCCAGCAAGGAGGTGTTGCAAATTATTGGTAAACATGTCTGGGTTTTTACAACCTCCACTCACTATGCTTTATTTTTCAGGAATGCACAGATGGCACCATGGCATCTTTAACGCTAGCTGAGTTGAAACCCTACAGTGAAAGTGAACTGACTACAGAACTGGCAAATGCACTTAGGCGGTAAGCAAAATTTTCATGATATCGTTCGTTTGGGACTTTAAATCATTCAGATACCAAGCGATCGCACTTCCTTGCCCCTCTGCGGTTTTCTAAGAATACCTTTCCTCCTTTACTTTTCTTCAACGCTCATCAACATGGTCCCTCCAGGTTTCTTCAAGCCTCTAAAGATAGAGGGCTTAATTATTGTCACTAATTCCCACATCACACATGAAAACCCTGAGGCACAAGAATAGCTGACTGAGTTAATGAAAGACCCCAAGGGAGACACATTGCAAATCTGGGAATAGCATTTCAATGTCATCTCTGTGACAATTAGACTTCCTGGTTCTGCATTAATAGTAGCACAAAAAATAACTGAAGGCAAGGACTAGATCAACAGAGTAGTAGCTGGACAAAGGTCCCCATCTCATTCAGGAAATGTGTAGGATTGCCCCAAACAGCCATCCCAGTTCAGGTACCACCCCTTCCAATTATTATGTTCATTGGTTGAATAAGAATGGAAAAGCATCTACTCATCTGCTCTTCTGTACTGATTGAGCTATTTCTTAAACCACGAATAATACTACCTTTTAGAAAATTCAAAAAGCAAATAGCTGAACGTTTTGTTTAGAAAACATTGGAAGCAGGAAGGCAGGCCTAGAGGCAGTGCTGCTACCATTTGCTGGCAGTGCATCTGATAAACAATATCAAATAAAAGATGAAGTTGTAGAACTGATTGACAAATTTAAAAGAAACAATTCGCCCAGGCTTGAAAGCATTCATGCCAGAGGTTTCAAATTGCTGGGCTATTAAGTAAATTCCATAATGTATCGCTGGAATCACTGACCTGAACTATTATCTGACCTGACACCAGTTGGTTTTTTTTTTAATGGATCCAGGAAATTACAGACCCTGTAAGCCTAACTTCCTTCCCAGCTAAATTGGTGCGAAGTGTTAAGGGTTAGACTTGTTAAACACTGAGTGAAGAAAAGCATAATGCAAAAAGAGGGTTCAAAGCATGTTCTTCAGCCCTGATGCTAGACCATCTTAATAAGCATGCAGTGTATCTATTGGCAAATGGAACTCTGGTACAAGCCCATCAGTTCTGTTGCTCCTGCATTTGCTAATGATGTTCCCTCAAGCTGGTCAAAATTAACAAAAGGCCCCATGACTGCACTTCATCTCTTGCATGCTTAGGGCAACCTTTTACAGTCACAAGTATGGGATTTGCGGCATAACCCAATGCATGTTTACTCAGAAATAAGCTCCACTGTCTTTCAGGTAAACGTCCATAGGTTTGCAGCCTAAATATATCAAAGATCATCACAATTATAGGATCAGTACCCATCTTATGTACTTTTTTATATATAAAAGAAAGTGATTTTTTCATCAATGGAGATTTAGTCTAATCAGTGCAGTAGACAAAACAGCAAAAAAAAAACAAAACCCCAGCCCTTTGTAAACTGCCCAGTGCTTCTCTTTAAACCCACTTTCCTGGGGTTTCAGGAGTAGTGCAGAGCTGCTTGCAAAGGGCTTTCAAACAGCCCTGCACTTTGCTATGAAGTGCCGACAACTGGGCCTTCAAAGTGCAGCATCACCTGACATCACTCTCTGCCAGGGGCTGGGAAGATTTATGATCTGACCCACTGGCCAGAAAACCCACCCCTGGTCTACGGTGATGTGTTACATGAGTCATTGAAAGCCTTGATTATCACTTTGTTCACTTGTCAGAGCAAGCAGGGTCCATCAGTTGCCCCGGCACTGATTATGTCATTGCTTCTGCTCTTTAAAAGAAAAGAAAAAGTTCAGGAGTTGCACTCCCTAGTGTTTCCCTAGCACTACAGACAACACTTTTCTGCAGTATAGGAAACTAAGTGAATATCATTGTATGGTGGTTTCTTGCGGTAGAAATAAAGGCTTTCTTTGATAATTCTGTGTATTTCAAAACATGTGATGTAAGATTGCTTTCCCATATAATTGTCTATGTAGGAAAAACTACTGTTTGTTGGAGCCTTAAATGTTTATTCAGACACTCGTCCCTTTGAGGTTAGTGCAGCTTATTTCCAGGGAAGTGGGGACAAGACTGCAGCCTTAAACTCTAGAATAAGTTCAGCACCGTTCCTTCTTGTAATGCTTACAGTGCGTTTTCCTTGCTACACGAAGATCATTTGCTTCGCAGACTCCCCCATTTTGCCTCTTGGGCTTCATCCTTAATAAATTCCCCAACAGGTCACGAGCACTTACAGCAGTTAATCCCCAGGGAAAAGGAAATGAGAGAAATGTCCTGTAGGGAACAATCATGCACTGGCAAAACAGAGGATGAGATGACCTAACAGAGGCTTTTTTGTGAGGGTGGGTTGACTCGGATTTCTAGGATTCTATGAAAAATGGATGAGAAGAAGGGAGAGATTCAAAAACTCTGCCAATCCTTTGAAACAGATAGGAGTAAATGGGAGTAAATGTCTCCCCTCTCCATCTGCGACACAGGATTTTTTTTGAGAGAGATAGAAATTTTTTTTTGGGGGGGGGGGAATGCATCATACATGATTACTGAGTTTAGCAAGGAGAATACAAAGGTATTCAGATTTACTTCCCCAGTTCAAATCTGGAGCAGATAATTATTGACCAAAAGCCAGTCCACTTAAGGGTGAGTGATGTGAACAATTGCATGAAGTGCAATGATTTCAGCTGAACTCCCTGTGGAATAGTATCTTAGGTCACGAAAACATCCATGCTGCTTGGCTAGCACAGACTCGTGACCACCTCAGCAGCAAGACCAATAAGTCATGGAGGAAATCCGCCTTCTATACTGGACATTCAACAGAGTAGGAAGTAGTACTGTTGCCAATAACTTAGAAATCCCTATGTTTAAAAGGTTAAATTCTGACCCTTGAGATTTTACTGCTACTGCTTTTCATTGATGGCATTATAAAGGTAAAGGGACCCCTGACCATTAGGTCCAGTCGTGGCCGACTCTGGGGTTGCGGCGCTCATCTCGTTTTATTGGCCAAGGGAGCCGGCGTACAGCTTCCGGGTCATGTGGCCAGCATGACTGAGCTGCTTCTGGTGAATCAGAGCAGCGCACGGAAACGCCGTTTACCTTCCCGCTGGAGCAGTACCTATTTATCTACTTGCACTGGCGTGCTTTTGAACTGCTAAGTTGGCAGGAGCTGGGACCGAGCAACAGGAGCTCACCCCGTCACGGGGATTCGAACCGCCGACCTTCCATTATATCTGGCCCCAAAACTACACACGCCTCTCTTATTCCTACTTACAACAGCCATGTGGAGTAGATTGTTACCTTCATTTTGCCAACTGCAAAACTACTGATGATAGTGGCTCATTTAGGGTAAACCAGTGAGCTGTAAATTAGCAGTGTGGCGCGTCAGGCCTGGATGTCAAAGATACACTCTCAGTAACCTTGCATAGCTCTCACACAAATCAGCTCTACCTTATCAGGCTAAAATTCCTCTGAGAAGTCTGGGGTACAAAAGTAGCCAATAATAAAAAGCAGCTGTCTGCTGCACCACAGTGGCTTGCTATAATAAATTATTTTCAGTTTAATAGTGGTTGTCTGGTCCTTTTCCTTCTCAGCAGAATGACCTTTATTGGGTGGGTGTTTGCTGTTTTGCTCTAGTGCCCTTAGTGATGCTGGCAAAAACTGGTCTAGGCTGGTGAAGCTCCTCTGTTATAAGACACAGCCATTCTAATAATGGGCTGCAGAACAAAAATCTTTGTATGTGCCTCTTTTAAAAACATATGCATTTTGCGAGGATTAGGACCTGTTTAGTCGCTTTTCAGGAAGACAATTGATTTTGATGAGCTTGGTCCTCTCTTGGATACCAGAAGTGCTTGAAGAAGCAAAACCAAAATGAAATACAGTACTGTACTGCAGACATACAATACCCAATTAAAAAGTGATAGCAAAAATTAGACTGCAGTAGTTACACACAGATGCTAACTCAGATTGTGTATTAAAGCAAACCCATTGCTCCTCCCAAAGCATTGTGCTCACAGCTTCTTGCCAGCATTTATTCCACACTTCGCTCTTTCCATGACCTAATTACCATGTACATTAACCAGTGGGGGCTCTGCTACAGTTCAGTGCCAAATCCTGAGACAGATTGTAACAGAGGCTATAGAGCACTTCTGATAATGACGTGGCCATCTGCAGGGTACAGGGATTCCTGCCTTTTCATTAATCCCATCTTTCCTCAACCTTTCCTTAGTCAAAGGGAGTCCCTAACCTACTGAGAGTTGAGATGTGTCATACCTTTCTTTGAAAATGCCCATATTGCTAATAAAAGGCCACCGTATTTTTGCATAACTGCAAAATAGCACAGACTCTCTAAACCAGGACAATATTTCACATTTCAGCAAATGATTGAATTTACCCTTGTTATCTGGCGTTGAAAAATATATGTGTGTATTACTGAATTTGTAGGGATGTTTGAGAAACACCTTCCAGAAAAGCGAGTATACTTCACAGAATTTTGCAGATTTCTTTCGGCTATCATGAGAAAACTTGTGCGATGGATGTTTGGGGCTGGGGAGAGAAATATATTCTTTGACACCCTACTTTGACGGCCAAACCATGTCCTGGTGGTGAAATACACTCTTGCTAATGTCTTAGCTGTACAGTGTGATTTAAGTTTTATTTAGGAAGACAGAAATGCAAAGCCCTTAGTTACATGAATCTACCATTAACAAAAGTGTATTCCCTTTATTGATGACGGTTGTTCTGTAAGTATCAGCATTAGTATGAAAAGGTTTTGTGGAGTTGACGGTAGCTGATGCATCTTTGTGTTTGGTTTATATTGCCAGCCAGGAGGATGAAGCAGTGCTTAGGGGAGAAACTATAGGTGGGACATGTTATTCGCATGTAGTAGGGCCCAGGTTCAGACACTGGCATCTCCAGGTAGGAAAGGCTCTTGTCTGAACTCTGGAGAGCCACTGCCAGTCAGAGCAAGATACTGAGCTCAGTAGTCCTGACTCACGCAGTACAACACAGGTTTGTCTGTTCAACAGCATGATTACAGTTGAACAATGCCTTATTGTTCCATGTTGCGTGTCACTACACAGAAAGGAATGATAGGTCCATCACTCAGGAAATTAAATTTGGTTGTTGCAATAGGGAGCTACAGAGTGAGTAACTTTTTTCCAAAGCAGGCAACAATTTGCCTTTAATCCAGGTTTGTGGTTTACTGGAAAAATAGTTCCCCAAATCCATAGTAGGTCAATATCTTTATTAAGCCGACAAAAAAAGAGAGACAAAATATCAAGCAATCTTTGAAGTTCTCCAGGACACTTCTTTAGGCGGAGTGTTATGCAAAGCTGGGATAGAAAAGTAAAAAGGCCAGCTTGGTCTTAAAAGCATAAAGACGGCAAAGGTAGCATTCTTAAGAGTGGGGGAAGAGGTATCAAATTTCATATGTTATGCAACTCTCCTCGGTGCTATGCATTTTCCAGGTTATATCTAAGATGTTCTAAGATGATTCCCAGTGGCTGATTTTTGAAAATATAAAAACCAGCTGTTCTCTGGATCTGGAAAGAGTACTTTATAAAATACATGTTGTTGAATCCATGTGTTTGGGTAAAAAGCTATTATTATGAAAATAAATTTGAATAGGACTCAGAAAGCAGCAAATCTTGGGACTACTGCACTCCTTGCAGCTTCATGTATATCTTCTAGCTTCCGTTCTATAGAAAGGAACTTGAAGATCAGTGGAACGCAGGTCCTGAGGGTATTAGATCTTATAGCTCACTAACTGGTAATATTGTTGGACTCAAACTCTCAGCAACCTCAGCCAGCAAGGCCATTTGGTATTGTAGTTCATCAACAGGTTAGCTATTCCTCATAAAGAAAGCTTCTCTCTTAAGGAGGCACAAATATTCATCCAAATGTGTTTTTGTTAATAAACTGAAATTTCTCCCAGGTTGTTAGGACACAATTGTTTGAAAAGCATGTTTGGTCACACTTCCTGACATAGTGGGACAGTGCCACCTACAGGCCAGTCTAGGACTATGCGCTAATTAAACTCTCCCCACTGGCTTGTTTTATAGGTTGCAGTAAGCCATGTTGATTGTGCTTGCACAAACTTCATTTCTCATCTCCTTCAAAGTGGCACCAGTCTCTCAGAGACTTTCTGCAGTGTTGCTGAGTGCCTGGAAGCCATTCCACATCACTGATCTCACTTGTCAAGGGGAAAGAGAATACTTTTCATAGCTCCCAGGCTTAGAACCATTTCCTCCTCTGCAAAAATCAGAGGTTGCCGTATCTTAGAGAAACCATATGAGAGCCCTTATTCTGAATGCCAATTTCAACCTTTCACAAGCTTAATTGTGCAACGAAAACACAAGTTAAAGCTAGAATGATGAGAAAGAACTCTCTTAAATGCCTTTTGTCTATGCAGAACAGCAAAATAGACTTGATTGTATTGATCACATCTGAGATGCTTTTACCTTGGGGATGGACCCTAGATGGCTCTTGTTAAAAGAGATCTAGGAGAGACCTTCTTATGAATGTTTCACTTTAGACCCAGCTACTGCAGCTTCTCGTATTGTAGGGCTAATGTGCAAAGACTTGGATCACACAGGAGAAAACTGTGTGGTGGCTCCTTTACAAAACATCAATCCTTGGGGAAGAGGGTTAACCCAAGTGTGGGAAGTAAATGCTCTTGTGGCTTCCTTGACTCCAAGAGTTACACAACAGCTGCTGCAACTTCCAGTTGTGTGTATGCATTCCCTACCAGTGATTTTGAACTATTTATTCATTTATAAAACCCAAGGTGCCATACACAATCTCTCCACCCCACCCAATTTTATCTTCACAACCACCCCAATGAAGGCTATAGGTTGAGAGTCTGTATTTGGACCCTTCCTGGTCCTAATCCTCCACTTTCAACCACTACACCACGCTGGGTCTACTCGTCCTTCATGCATAAATGTGTAGTGATAAATAATTGCGCTTTGTGCTTTTCAGAGAAAAGAAGCTGAAAGGCAGAGTGCAGGAGTTGGTGAGTGCCTTAGAAAGACTGACAAAGAGCAGCGAAATCCGGCACCAGCAGTCTGCAGAGTTCGTCAATGACTTGAAAAGAGCAAACAGGTAAAGGATCTCGCCCACCCCTGGCCAAATGGCAGTACACACTAGAATCATAGAATTGTAGTTAGAAGGGACTCCTGAGGGTCATCTGGTCCATGCAAGAATCTCAACTAAATTATGTGTGACACTGAACTGGAACTATTTAGGCGCCAGAGTGGTGCATGCTCTAGTTATCTCCCGCTTGAACTACTGCAATGTGCTCTATGTGGGGCTACCTTTGAAGGTGACTCGGAAACTGCAGTTAATCCAGAATGCAGCAGCTAGACTGGTGACTGGGAGTGGCTGCCAGGACCACATAACACCAGTCCTGAAAGAACTACATTAGCTCCCAGTACGTTTCCCAGCACAATTCAAAGTGTTCGTGCTGACCTTTAAAACCCTAAACGGCCTCGGTCCAGTATATCTGAAGGAGCGTCTCCACCCCCATCATCCAGCCTGAACACTGAGATCCAGCGCCAAGGGCCTTCTGGCAGTTCCCTCGCTGTGAGAAGTGAGGTTACAGGGAACCAGGCAGAGAGCTTTCTCAGTAGTGGCGCCTGCCCTGTGGAACGCCCTCCCAGCAATGTCAAGGCAATAAACAACTATTTTACTTTTAAAAGACAGCTGAAGGCGGCCCTGTTAGGGAAGTTTTTAATGTCGGACACTGCATTGTTTTTAATATTTAGTTGGAAGCCGCCCAGAGTGGCTGGGGAAACCCAGCCAGACGGGTGGGGTATAAATAATAAATTATTATTGTTATATTATTATTTATGTTTGAAACTTGTGTTTATTGTGAACCACCTTGAGTGAAAGTTAACAGAAAAGCAGTATGCAAATAAAGCAACTAACTGTACTTTTAAGCAGACTACAGCTTTGCATCTATGCCCCCAGAAGCAATGAAAACTGTAAAATCGTCTGCCCACTTAATAAAAGTTGCATGGGCAACTGGGGTTGGAAATGGGGAAGATGCTATCCAGAAAATGAGATTCTCACATGAAATACCCCAGAATGACCTGTTGATGCTTGTTTTAAAACAGTAACCTTGTGGCTGCCTATGAGAAAGCAAAGAAGAAGCATCAAAACAAGCTGAAGAAACTGGAATCCCAAATGATGGCGATGGTTGAAAGGCACGAGACCCAAGTGAGAATGCTCAAACAAAGAATTGCCTTGCTAGAAGAGGAGAACTCGAGGCCCCATACCAATGAAACGTCACTTTAAGTAGAGGGGAAGATTTTTATTTTATTTTTAATTTTGAAAAGAATCCATGTGCGTTGCATATTTGTCTCCTGGAAAGACTCATATAGGTGGTGAACACACAGGCAGATCTGGGAAAGGTGGTGGTCAGTGCCTCAAAAAGAGGAGTTATGACTTTGGCAATATATAGCCATCTGGAGGAGCCAAAAATTTAAGTGAGGCTTTGGATGGCTCTGCATATCAGACAGTGCCTGATGGTTAATGTATCTGTTTATCAAGGTTCTGTGTAATTTTTTTATTCACATAATTTCCTTTTTTCTTCCTCCAAATTATTATGGCCACGAACACTGTTCTTATGCATCAAGAACATTCGTTTGAGTCCCCTGCATTTTTTGAGGGAATGTTTAAAGGCCATGGGACAGGCAGCTTTCATTTGAATGGGTAGCAATTCTCTATCCCATCCCCTCTAGCTCCTTCTCTCCAGAAAAATGCTCAGACATTTAACTAAGGGGAGAGCCAGGCATTTATTTGTAGCTGGCCTCTGGCCACAGATTAAGCCCAAGCAAACATTACCATAGCCCTGCAAGACACATCTAAGGAAGCAGCATTGTGACTCATTCCTCTCCAGGAGACTGGAGCCAACCAGCTCTGCATGCGTTGCAGCTAGTGCTGCCAAGTGAGATTTTAAAAGGGGAGTAGTATTTCAAAAGGAAGAGGCAATTCAAAGGAGCTTTGAATATGCTGACCCAGTGCCTGACACCCTCCATCTATCAGGAGGGTGCTATGCCATTTCAACTTCTCTTCTAGACATACCAGCAGAATCAAAGCAGGCAATCCAACTGTTTTTCCGATCCAAGTAGAGGTGGTACAAAATTGTACACCCCCCCCCCCTAAAATGGGAGTAGATGCAGTTGCCTTACAGTGTCAGAATAATCAAATCATCAAGTTCCGAGGCTGAACGTGGTTTAGGTTGTAAGGAATGTGCCTAATCAAATGAATGTAGGGTGGTACTCCCTGAAAAGCTGTATGAAGTCACTTGCAAACGTGTTATGATGCTAGTTCGGCCCTGTAAAACCCATCGTTATCAGTGGGAGTGCAGCAGGTTGCCTTAGTCAGTTCGTTGTATAACTTTTAAAGCTATCTTTAATATTCTAGCCTCTGTTCTTCTCTAGACATAAACGCAGCAATAACTAATTGGTGGCAGGAAGAGGGAGTCTAGGCAAATATTCTGGGAATGAGGAGTGTCTCAGTCGTGGCACAAGCAACTCTATGGTGCCTTGCTCTTTTATACCTCTCCCCCCCCCCCCAAACTGATTCTCTAAGCAGCCAACAGTCCCAAGTTCTTCCACATAATTTCACTGTAGCTGATCGTATGTGCTTTTCTGGATGGGTTTTGGGATTTCTGCTGCAGTCTGTCTTCTGTGTTGTGGTATTTTACCTGTTCAAACTAAGGAGGTGAAATGTCCAGGTGCCTCTACAGCAGTGGTGGCCAAACTTGGCCCTCCAGCTGTTTTTGGACCACAGCTCCCATCATCCCTAGCTAACAGGACCAGTGGCCAGGGATGATGAGAATTGTAGTCCCAAAACAGCTGGAGGGTGAATTTTGGCCACTTCTGCTCTACGGGGTGTTTTGTCTGTCCGTATTTTTAAGGTTTAGCATTCAGGAAGAGGGCAAATATGTGAAAATTAATGTTAAGTAATGCATGTTTAACTCTCATTTATACCTGATTTGTTCTCTGTCTTTCTGCTGCATTGTTGTTTTCCGATATAGCACATCTATCCATTTGGCAAGCTGTATAGCAGGCGGACAATTTTGGTCATCTTTTGCCCTTCATCCTAATTGGCTTTCTTAAGCAAAATTCAGTTTACAAGCAGACTATGTTAATGTTTCTCCAAATGAATTAATGCCATCCTAAATTAAGATTTGGAGAGGACAAGGTATAACACTTAATTCCAGTCCAAGGAGGCCTTGGTTGTCCAACTCCGGGGGAAAGACCTTCCAGCTATGGCCACTGCTACCCAAACTGGACCTTCTGGCCCAGGAGCAACTCCTCCACCTTAGCATGTTTAAAGGCTAAGCAGTGACATCTTCAAGGCTAGTTGGTAGCTGTGACCTGTAATGTCTTGAAGAAGACGATGCAGGCCACAGCTTCTGTGCATAAGATCTGTTAAATGAGTTGATGGTGCAGGAGCAATAGAATCTCGGTGGATTTCAGCTCAGGTCTTCAGACTATCAAGAAATACTCTTAAAAAGTATTTCTTTAGATCATCTGCAAAGAAGCCCAAATTTTTTTCTGTCCACCATCTACACAGTACGGGGCACCTTTTTTAAACTCTCCCACTAACCAGTTTTCTTATGTTCAGTGCTCAAATATCTTACAGAACCAGCCTTTCTGATTAAAGAAGCTATGCGGTTCATGGGGGGGTGGGGGGTCAGCTCAGCTGACCTGAATGCCTCCTGGAAGATACATGTAGTGCTTCCCACCTGCACCTTTACCAGGTATTTATAGAATGTATACATTCCTCTGCGGTCCTGAATGATGTTTGTTTTACTGTATTTTTCGCACCATAGGGCGCACCAGACCATAGGGCGCACCCAGTTTTTTGGGGGGGAAATAAAGGGGAAAAAATTATTTCCCCCCCAGGCGCGGGGCGGGGGAAGCTCGAGCTTCCCCCGACCCCAGCCCCCAAACAGGCAGCATTCTGCAAGCCATGGGAGCGCTCCTGCTGCTTGCGGAGAGGTCCGCGAAGCCTGGGCGCGCTGATCTCAGCGCGCGCAGGCTTCGGCATGCTGGCAACTCTCCGCAAGCAGCGGGAGCCCAGCGCTGGGCTCCCGCTGCTTGCGGAGAGGTCTGGAGAGCGTGAGGGGTCGGTGCGCACCAACCCCTCTCACTCTCCAGGCTTCAGCGAAAGCCTGCATTCGCACCATAGGACGCACACACATTTCCCCTTCATTTTTGGAGGGGAAAAAGTGCGTCCTATGGTGCGAAAAATACGGTATATTATATTAGAGGCACTGCTTTGCTATCAATCCTGATGGATTTTTCAAGGACTTTGAGCACATATAAAAGAGCACCGAGACTCCCTTCTGTCCCACCCTTTAAGATTTTCTTAGCTTTGTCCAATTCATTGGGGCATGTTCTCATAAGACTACTTTCCTATTTTACAAGTTCCAGCTTTAAAGTAAAACATCTGTCCCCAATGTGCTATGCACCAATTGTTTATTGGACCAAGACTGCTGCCCCAACTCTGGTTTTATACGTTAAATGCCCAGAGCTTGAGCCACGGTTATTAGGTAAGATACCTGCCCACTACCTTAAAAGTTTTAATTCTTGATTTCTGGTGCAAATGGGCAGCTAATAACCTTCTCATCTAACTAACTAATACCTGTATCTATCCTTCCTGCAGGATTGACTGCATTCATGCATGTGCTGTACTCACCAATTTCACTTCCAGGAAGGGAGTGTAGCTGTGTTTCAATAACCAGAACTGTCTGTGTTATCAAAATTCATTACAGTCATACCTTGGTTCTCGAACGCCGCAAACCCGGAAGTGTTCTGGTTTGTGAATGTTTTTTGGAAGCCGAACATCCGATGCAGCTTCTGATTGAGTGCGGGAAGCTCAACAAACTTCCGAAACGGATTCTGTTTGAAAACCAAGCTACAACTGTACTTGGTTGGGGCAAAGTGGTGGGAAACCGCCCCACCCACCACCAAAACACTTAAGTTAGAGGTTATTGGCAGGAAAACACAGATCCATTATTTTTTAGTACAACATTGCAATAATGTTACTTTAAAGCACTTGTGTGGAACAGCAATTTATGAGTTCTCAAACAACATTTTTGTGAGTATGTTATGAACCTTCCACAGGAGGGGTGGTCTATTAAATTTAAGCATTGGTATGTTTCTGTGGTGGGAAGTAGCTCTCCCGCCTATCAGATGCTTCCTTCAACAAGCAGTCACTTCATCACAGGGAACATAATCAGCAGCTAGAATGATAAAAAAGCAGACACGGGCTACTGCCAGTATACAGTTCAAGGTGTTTAGGTTGAAAGCAAAAATCTGTTACTGCCACTCAAGACGAAATACCAAAAATTCAGTTATGCAACTGTTTTAAAAACCATCTCTGTGCCCAAGACCTCAGGCAGACCTGACGTGTGTGGGTGCTGTGTATTGTCATGCTAAACAAAACTTCCAGAACTATCCATTCCATTGTTACATGGAAGTGATTGTTTTAATGACAAATCTAGTCAATTATTCAGTCCTTTTCGTCTAAATGTGACATGTTGAGTTGTATTATTAGAACAGGTTTCTAGAAGTCAATGAGTTTGTCATATGTTGCATGGAACATGTTCTAAACCTGTTATTTTCTGGTTAAGGTATAAAAAAACTTTTTACACCAGCTTGAATGTACTGTTAGTTATTTACAAAGAACATATAATTTTGCATTAAATGTCAGTATTGCTTTGCTGTTTATATTTGCATTTTTCATGGAAAACTGCAATTTTAATTGATTTCCCAACAGTTTTAGTTCCTTAGCTGCTGTAAAATAGCTACTTTGTTTTATTTGATATAGACTTGTACAAACTGCATTTATTTATACAGAGGCATTTATAATACTTTTACAAATGTTCTTATATTCTGAATAAATTTCTAATGCAAATATCATTACGCCTTCTGCCATGGCCTTTTCTCTTTTTTATCAAAGGTTATAGAGTCACTGCTTCTGGACAGGAAAATGCTTTCCTGGTTCTTATTTTAATCATTGTGTGAACCCTTCTCACTGCTTGCACAATAAACAGCTTCCCATTTGTTTATATGAAAACTAACTTTTAATGGCAAATGGATGAATGTACACAAACTCACATGACAATTCTTTTATGCTCTGTTTTCATGTTTTGTGGGCTCCAAGTGCAATTCCACAAATTTTCAGAAAAATGCTCTCTCTTGACAATTCACACACTGATACCTAGGGGCAACACCAGTTGCAATGTTTTTATACATCAGTATTGTAGGCATGACCCAGCTGTATTTTGCAGTTCAGAACAATAATCACATTTCAAGTTATCCAGAAGTCCAAAACTTACTAGTAAGCATTTTTATAATATAAAAGCAGTAATAAGTAATATCAAATTGCTCAATGAACATAAAAATAAACACATTAACTTACTTAGCACCTAACAGTGTACTTTTTTTAATAGAGCAATCTCAAACCATGTTAACTTAGTGAAAAAGTAACCTATATTACCTAGCCTATAACAAATAAAGCAATACATACCTATCCCACTGTTCTCCGCCTCTCACAAGTTATGAAGAACGACTTGTTACTATCTCTTCTTTAAAGCTAGGCTGCAAATCACTGTACATTAAAGTATTTTGAAATAACACAAGTTGTCAGATTAGGTGATTGCCGAATGCACACCTTCTCATATCAAAAGCACACCCTTCTGTAGCAATGCCATTTTTCACAAAACATAGCAGTGAACAATCCTACTGTTTAAACACACATTTTCAATCTGTTAAAGTAAAATTTATTTCAGAGAACGTTTAGTTTCATTAAAATTGTTCAGCTTGAAAGAATAAACCAATTTTGGGCAAGAACAAGCCTGTGGTTGAATACAGTGGCTACAGCCGTTATGAAAGGTAGCATCATTGATCCTTTATATAAAATATTTGTAGTTGTAGAAATATATTGTAAAATGTACATTCCTTTCTTGATGTGATCTATGCTTCATTAATGACACAAATTAAATGTCACTTTTTTAATAACATTGGTCCATTCAATCAACTCATTTCAAACAGCAACCTGTACATCATTTCCAAGCACAGTTCTAATAGTTTATACCACAGTTACAGGTTTCATTATGTTATTTAAACCACAGCAGCAAGAATCTAAAAAGCTGCTTTTGTAGAGCGCAACAAGATTGTTTTTCACTTCTCCCATTTTAAAAGCAGTTATTTGTTACATACCATAAAATGCTACTGCTTAAACGAAAAAAAGGGGAGTGGACGGGGAGAAATCAGTTTCAAGCCTACTAAAATACACAAATGCACAGAATGGGCCATGTGGCTCCTTGGATCATTGTCAAAAAAGATTAAATATTTTAAAAACTGGTTGAAGAGTTCAAAACCAGGCAGGACATTAGGATTTTCGTGATCCTGACAATAACAAATTAAAGAGTTTATTTTTTCCATTGTTCTTATCAAAAATAAAAGCAACCATAAATGCATGCTGAATATATATGCATACAAGCCATATTGCATCAGTCAGTGCTTACTGCAAAAAGTAAGGTATAAGCCTATTTATCTTTCCCTTTGTGAAAAAGATATAGCTACATATGTTTAAAGAGTATACCAAGATTTCAGTAATAGCTAACTTTCCTGTAAGGATGCCTTCACAGTGCACAGTAAATTATTGTCACATGTAAGCACTCTAGTGTAAGGAACAACTGTGAGCAAGAACATCTGAATTGCGCGTTTCACAATTAGGAACTACCATAACAGCTATGCTCAGACTTCTTGGGCTGCAAAGGAACATGCATAACCTCTGCATGACCGGCTAAGAAAAACTCACAAGCTGCCAGACTCAGAACATTTGCAACTCGCAGTTCCGTTTCAGATGGGACAGAAATGGAAGGAACAGGAGAGGCACCAGCTTTCAAATACCAAGCTTCATGTCAGAAGCTGCTCTAAGGACCCTTGCATAAATCTCCAGCACTAGTATGGGCCACTCTGCAAAATTCTGCTGTGCTTTTCCTGCAACCAACCATGCAAAACAGCCCCAAAATTCAACTAAAATCAAGAGGGATTTTTGCCACAGCTGTATACCAGTATTTAGTACTACAATTCTGCAAAGCAAACTGCTAACCTTAGCACACAAATATTTGAGCTTAAAGGCTACCTTAACCCTTGGAAAAGTGAAGTGCAGCTAAATGTGAAAACTGCTCCTTTCTCCTCAATTCTGCTTTCTCAAGCTCAGATACTGAATACAAAGCTTTCAATAGCACACAAGTCTAGCAGAAACCACAGACTTCATGAGCCACCAAAAACAAAACAGAGTAGCTATAAATCAAAGCTTCACTAAGCAACTCACAGACACACATACATTTATTCAAAACCATTTTCCAAAAGCTCAGTATGCAGTCCCAAGGATCCTGTTTAAAGTCTTTTGTCTGCTGAGCATCCTTTGCTTTTGTAGCAGAAATAATTTGACCTCAAAAGGATCAGACGAGTAATGCAATTAGGTGCAGCACAGAGAGGAGTTTGTTGCATCTCCTCAAGCACATCAGACCAGCAGTCAACATTCAAGCAGTTTGATCTTTCTGTAAAGATTATCTCAAATCAATTCACATATCCATTTATTCCCCCATCTTTTAAAATGCCCACAGAGAAACAAAAATTCACAATTCCCAAATCGCCTTTTCTTCATTGTTTTACAGAAATCTATGTAAACCATATGCCTGGACTTTGGAATACACACGTATAAAAAGATTCATTTAAACACTTTCCAAGCAAAACAAAAAAACTCTTACCATACAAAAAATGAAAAGTAAACAACCTGAAATGTTCACAGTGCAGGACACCCAGGAATCCATAAAACAGTTATTTTCAGACACTCTTAATACATGATAATAAAATTAAGGAACACAACTTTATGAAACATGGTACCTTGTAAAAGTGAAAATTATTGCATATTTACCATGTTTACTTGCAACCCATTTTAAGGCTAGATTTAACAAACCCAAGTTAGTCTTTTATAGCTTCTGGGAAGTTATCCATGAAGAAGCCTGACACTGTCTTTGCTAAAGAATTGCAAAATGGGAGCTACACTTTGTCTATCCAGACGTTAGGGCAGAACTTACACACTCTGAACACTTGAACACAAAGCTGTTTCACTTTAGATGTTTTGTCTCACTGCAACTACAGTGATTTAAGCGTTTGTCAGGAAGGAATTCATTTCATATCTGAAATTCACATAACTGTGCCAGAGTTCCATGGTGTACCAAAAAGGAAGCAGCATAAAGAGTAATATTCCTGGAAAATCAAGCTACATATCAGAAGAAGATTGGCACAAGCAGTCTGAAAATGCAATTTGCCATGAACGAGAAGTTAGCAAGTTAGGCACTTTTATTGCTATAAAAAGTCAAACTGCACTAAATACTGACCAAAATTTCCCCCTCTAAATAGAGGTGGACAGGGGGAAAGTGGTGTCTTTGTCCATCACCAACCTTTCAACTGTATTAACAGATTAGCAGATCCAGTGAATTTGCTGATTTAAATAAATTATGGATGTTGCTGGCAGGCATGTAACTACTCAGCAAATCTGTCACTCAACAATATTTAAAATTAATTTGAGTTTCTTTCCCAGGCAAAATGGAGGCTCACAAAATTTATACTTTCCTTGACAGTCCTTCAGCAAGGGAGATTATACAGATTTTGCAAGAGAAGAGGCACTATGCAAAATTATAAATGGTTTACTCAGTTCCCAAACTTTAACCCAGGTAGGCTGGAAGTTTGGTTTTTGAAATCTCAAACACTTATTACAAGCTGTTCTACAGTGCCAAGGTAAAGGCTGGATATGGAGAGAAAGAGAGAGAAATTCAGCAGCAGCTCTGTAGGTAAGTTACGTTCACAGTCATGCCTTCAGAACAATCATGGGATGTCGTTTTGTAAACCATTCAATAATTTTTTTAGATTAAGCAATCTGTACATTTTGTTAAAATAAAAACTTAAATGCCTTTCTCTTGCACTCCTTGCTGCATTCTTGTTAAAATTGTTAAAATGTTAAAACTGTTGCAACTATTGTGTTGACACCAAACTCAATGTTGAAGCAGAAAGATATTGGTCAAAATGTAACAGAGTAGAACAGTACAATGACAAAACAAAACTCAGGCTGAATATCATGTGCTGTCCTGAACATGCTTTGAATTTTCTCCTTGCAGTACTTTAAAAAGGCTAGTTTACATTCTATACAGTAAAATTATCCCCCCCCCTCTAAATCCACATTTTAACATGCTGCATATTCAAACCAGTTGCTGTTATTCCAAAATGGCAGAAACAGCAAAATCAGACCAAGAAAACCAGGTTTACCATAGCTGAACACCACCACCCAATCCTACTGGAACTGGAGAGGAGGGGGGAGACAATCTCTGAGCAGAATTCAGCTTTTCATTATACCATTACCATTTTAAAACATGCCTTTAAAAAAAAACCTGGTACAGTGCAAAAGAGAATCAAATGGTTTCAAAAGCCAGAAGATCTGAGGGAGGAGGATCCTGAACTAGCAAAAAGAGAAATTAGCCTTTTAGCATACAAAGTCATAAAAGGTCTAACTATGTCCAGAATACAAAACAGGTGTGTCCTCAGAAGTTTCAGGCCAGTTGCCACCCTGTTGTGACATACTGGAAACCAAAGAATTATTGTACATCAGAGCAAATCTAAACACTTAAGAGGTTAGTATAGCACTAGGGCTAAATAAAATACTTCTCTGAAATCTAAACACACAGCAAAAAAAAATGCCCTCTAATGCATAGTTAGGAACTAGCAAATGAAACACTGGAAAGCATTTTTTCCCCTCTGCAGGTAAAAGCTATACTGCATTTAAAGTGCAACACTGTAATGGTGTCACTCCCATATTGCGATGAGAAGCCTTCCAGCCCATCACTAGGTCCCTGCATTGCTTTTAAACCTGAGAAAGGGTAAAGGCTGGATTTAAGAAACCTGCTCAGCTACTTTGCACCAGGTCTGTGGCAGACTTGTGCAAATGAACAACCATCAAAGGTCAAAACTTCTCATGATAGCGTCATGGTCAAACTTGAAGCTCAGAAAAGCTCGTGAGGAGAAAGTGATTTTGCAGTGGCCATTGCATGGCCCTGATTGTCCATGTTCTAAGAGCTGGTCTTCGTTGACACAACACATGTCATATGCTGCTTCTGGGTTTAAAAAAAGATAAAACAAATTATTTAGCAGCGGCAAGTGTCAGAAATAGTCTTACTATTCAGATTAAAAAAGAACAGTGCATACAGATTACTAAAGAAAGTTTCAAATTATTCGGTCACTTATTCATTAAAAACTGTTAAGTTAAAACAGGTTTGCAGGAAAGAACACTTGGAACAATCTACATTTGAAGTGATTTATTTATAGCATTTATATACAGTGGTACCTCGGGTTACATACACTTCAGGTTACATACGCTTCAGGTTACAGAACTTTGCTTCAGGATGAGAACAGAAATTGCGCTCTAGCGGCGCAGCAGCAGCGGGAGGCCCCATTAGCTAAAGTAGTGTTTCAGGTTAAGAACAGTTTCAGGTTAAGAACGGACCTCCGGAACGAATTAAGTACTTAACCCAAGGTGCCACTGTACTGCCTTTTAGCCAAAGACTGTCAAATAGATGTAGAAAAAAATCAGTAACATATATATCTTCCTTCAACACACAGACATTTGTAGAACACTCTGGTTACACAAGTGACTCTTGAATACGGCATATCAACTGAATCAGGATGTGATCATGGGTCAAGGTTCAACATGTGACTTTCTGAACAACAGTAGTTCACATACAATTGGTCTCCACTACCAAAATCTCCCACATCCAAGCTATGAATTAAGACGTGTGGTTTTTACTTCAGTAGTTTTATAGGACAAAAGGCCCAATACCTACAAAGAATCAGGAGGTACTATTTTTTCTGCGGTTTGCGGTGTAGGGCTTCAGTGTGATAGGTACAATGGGAGGCTTTTAAATAAATAGAAAATAATAATTGCCACATTTGTGGTGCGGGGGTTCACTGGAATTGCAGTACATGGGAAGGGTTAGATCTTCCCTTGGCAGCTGCATGCGAATTCCCCCCTTCCCCCACAAAGGGTTAGGATTTATCATAATGAAGTGGAGAACATTTGTAGATGGTATAAAGGGTGGGGGAGAGTGTCCCAGTTAATAATTAACACTAGGGAAGTGTTTGTGGGTGTATGCGTGAGAGGGAGGACTGGCTGTATGTGTGTATGAGTGAGAGTGGGTTGGTGAAGAGACTCTCAAGATCACCACTAGAAAGGTGGGTGACTCTGGCTAGGTCCACTACCAGCAACCATCCCTTAAAACATGACCCCACCATGACCCCAAAGGAAATGCAGTTCTTGGTGGGGGGGAAGTTCCCTAGTTGCCAACTATGATATGAAACCAGCATGTATTGTATCCTGGTTAGCAAGCACAGCTGCACTCATGGCTAGTGCCTGGTTCTATATACCATGGTTAAGTGGCTTGAGATCCTTACATCTGAACCAGGGTGTCATGTGTTGCTTAAGATACAATGCGCAGTGAAAAATAACCAGCAAAAGTGCTAACTTCAGAATGTAGCATACACATACTTACCTGTTTCAAAATTATCTTGAAGTCTCCTGGGGTGTAACTTCTTTTCACATTTCTGGTTAAGAAGATAACTGTATGAGTTTGGGTTTTGTATTAGTTTTGAGTTTTGTTTTAAATGTATCTGGCAATGGATGAAGAGTGCAGAAGAGATGCCTCTTACCACGTAGATATATTAAAAAATGCAGAATTAGGTTGCTATACCTTGAAAGCTACAAAGAAGAATCTCTTTTGCAGGCCAAACTAACTTCATGGAAGGTTACCACAACCCAATGGTCTTTCACCACATACAGAAATCTGAAAGCATATGTATGTCCTGTGGCAACTCACACTGCAAGCTCTAACCCCTTTACTTTGCATTCTTTTCTAGCTAACTGAGCCACACATGAATCCATTACTACTTTTGCTATCCTCCCCAGGATTACTTTTGAGTGGCAGTTTACCAATAGGAAGCACAACAGATTCTTCTCAACTACTTCTGGGCAAATCCAAATAAAGTTACGAGAGGACACTTCCCCACTTCCTTTTTAAACCCAGCCAAAATCTGGGACAGGTCTCAAGAGCAGCAAAAGCCCAGAAGTTGACAGTGTCCAAGCCAACATTTTATCTGTCCACAGCCTGTCTCAGCGCGAGGGCACAGTGAGGGAACCCGCAGCTCCAACTATCACTGCAATCTTCTTGATACCCTCTGTGATTCTACAGCACTGCTGACCATTCAATGTTCTTTACACTTATTTACCATTAAACAACTTACCAAAGTTTGGTTCTGTTTAGCTGGCTGACTTTGCACTCCGTTAGTTTTCTTCTTTTGATTGGGAGTGTCTTGGTATTGCTTTCTACCATTGCTACGTGGGTTCTGAGCAAACCACCACACAAAGAAAAAGAAGGAACTGAAGTTAAAAATCCATGGCCGCATCCTGTATGCTTATGCATATATTAAACTGAATGAAATTTGATAACTATATTGCAGATGATTAAAGTACTGTGCATATGCTTAGTAATTCTCTGATTACCGTAATATATACAGTCTTATTCCCTTAAGACGCAAGCTTGTGAAGTTTGAAAGTTAAAATGCCTCATGTACACAGAAAACCAAGTTTCACAGAATTTGAGCTAGCACAAAAATGTATTAAAAAGAAACTCACCTTTAGTTTTAACGCATCAGACGTCTCAAAATGATTGTTATATGGCTTCTGTTGTTGCAACTGCCTTTGTTTCGTCCACTGCTCTCCTGAAGGACCATCTGTAACCACTGGCTGGCTATAATGGAGTTTGGATCTAATCCATCAAAAAAGGGGGGGAGCAGGGGGCTTGTTTAAAAAAGATCAACAGCAGATTATGATCACAACAGCTTTAACTCGAACTGCTTAGGTATTCCCTGCATGAGACTATATTTGCCAATTAACCATTGCGACAGTATGTTATAGATTTCCTCTTTAGGGAATTACTGCTTCTTTCAAAGACACTGCAAAGTGGCGATTGCTGTTGACAAATGCATGATTCTCAGTCCACTCAGATTCATTGCTTGTCAATGCTTATAGTGACAAGGTACAATATGGTGCCAGGCCTTGATAGCAATTAACAGAAAAAAACACACCACTGCACTAGGAAAATTTCATTGAGCAGCACTCATCAAATGATGCCAATGGCACTGGAGCAACTAAGGGTTCACTGATCATTTACATGCTTGCAATTCTACACACATGGTGGACCAGTAGAGATGTCAACTACAGTACATACCAAGTAATGAGAGATGCAGAGTATATTATTCAATTCATTACCTGCCCTTCACCAGCAGGTCCTGGGGCATGTGTGGCCAATTCCACAATCTTTTCATCTCTACAAAGGTGTGATCAAGTTAGGCTTGTGGAAATTTACCATTATGTGGATTACATTATTTTGCCACATCATCAGCAAATCACAGAAACATCCACATGTATTACAGAGGCAGACACATTGTCCATACAAAAGTGTCCATTCTCATATGTCTGGAACCAAGTGGTGGTTTAAAGAAAAGACAATATGAGATTTATTGCCAATGTCTCTTTCCAATATGGAACTGTAATAATAATAAATAATAATAAATTTTATTTATATCCCGCCCTCCCCAGCCTTAGCTGGGCTCAGGGCGGCTAACAACAATAAAACAGTACAAAAGTACAGCATAAACAACACTCTATGTAAAGCCTGCATGTAAACATTGTTTGTTAAATTTGTGTCTCAGGGGAAAAGGGCCAGTGAACCAAAACGCCACATCACTGAATAACGTTTTCCTGCAGTTCAATGCATTTATTGAATACCCACGATACAAGCATACAGCAGTACCTGGCAGTATTTTAAACTACTACACATTCATACATGTTCAGCACTTGCAATGAACTGCAGGTGAACTTGCCTGTGGTTCTGTTTGATTTGTAGACTGCCATTTGATTCAGAATTCTGAAGGCTGCTACATTTCATATGTCAGTTTACCAAACACCTGTTCAGTCGCCCCTAATTATTGATACGGCAACTCAAGAATTTGCTGCTTTCAAAGACTTTCACTGATGTCTTGCCAAGCAACAAGCTATAACCAATCTTAATTTAGGTTGTAAAGACTGCAGTCCTATAGCCATAGAACTACCTAGTCCTTCTGTCTTAACAGCCCAACACATCCTTTCACTCTTCTTGATCCACACTGCTCAGTGGTCCAGAAATCTCCTGTCCCCTGAAATGACTCAGCCCTTTGCTATTCCTTATGCCTCCCTTGCTCCCTTCAAAACCTTCCTCAAAACTTTTCTGGAGGGTCTTTGGAACAATTCCCTAGTCCTGATACCCTACTGTAACTAGGCTGAAATATTGAAATAATGGCACTGTTTACCCCTTCCTCCATTTTCTTCCTTCTGCTTATGTTTAGACTGTAAGTCCTTCGGGGAAAGGACCAGCCAAATCTGTTCTAATTAAAGTACCACTTACATAGATGCCAAATGTATTAATACTACTGCTGTTGATAATGCTAATGATGGTAGTTATGTACTCTCAGCATCCACATCCACTTTCCCTGAGAATAAGCCCTTTGCATATACAGTGGAACCTCGGGTTACATACTGTCCTCCTTATGAACGCTTTGGGTAACGAGCTCCGCTAACCCAGAAGTAGATGCTCCTGGTTATGAACTTTGCCCCGGGATGCGAGCAGCAGTCATGCGGTAGCAGCGGTAGGCCCCATTAGCGAAAGTGCGCCTCATGTTAAGAACGGTTTCAGGTTAAGAACGGACCTTCGGAACGAATTAAGCTCGTAACCAGAGGTACCACTGTAATAGGTTTTACTTTGAGCTAAAAATGTATGGGATTGTACTGCAAGTCTTTTTTCCTCTAACATCTACACTAGTTAACACTTCTGTAAAATAGAACATTATTAACAGAACAGGACAGATCCTGTTAATTAATAGGAGGACGGATTAATAGAAGGAGAGATCCTGAAGCTGAGGCTCCAATACTTTGGCCACCTCAGGAGAAGAGAAGACTCCCTGGAAAAGACCCTGATGTTGGGAAAGATGGAGGGCACAAGGAGAAGGGGACGACAGAGGACGAGATGGTTGGACGGTGTTCTCGAAGCTACGAACATGAGTTTGACCAAACTGCGGGAGGCAGTGTCTGCCGTGCTCTGGTCCATGGGGTCACGAAGAGTCGGACACGACTAAACGACTAAACAACAACAACAATAGAACATTCCATCATTCTTTCGCTCCATTTAGGTGATATGGACAATGCTTGGGATGGTATTCAGCTAAATAATTGCACAAATGGCGGCTTTCTGTTTCCAGTGCACCAGGAATGGACTCTCTCCCAACACCAATAACAATGGGGGAATTTCATTATCTGCATTTCTCTTTGGTTGAAAGAGGTACCAGGCTCTCGCCTGCAGTTTGCCTGGCGGTCTGGCACTCGTTTCCCCATGGAATGAGAGGGCCGGCAAAGAAACTGGGTGGATGGAGCACTCTGGCTGCCGTGACACCCCTCCCCCCATCCTGTTCCTGGAAGCACAGGTTATCCTGTTAATTGGATTCTAATTGGAGTAAACTACAGGCACGTGTCAAAGACGATGAGATAAGAAACTGCAAAAACAACCCAGCTACAAGGATGTAAAAGGTTTGGACTGAGAGATTTCATTTGGTGAAAGAGACAACGGAGGGAGGGGAGCCCACAGTTTGCTTCTTTAAAGTTTTTCTCTACATTTATGATACGGCAACCCTCCCCGGGAATGAAAGTTTTATTAAAAATATCTGCACAAGTGAGGACGGAAGAAATTGGAATATAATATGGAATTTAACAAAATAGGAACTGGGTGTGTGAGAGAAAGGAACTGGGGGGGGGAGGGGATGCTATGCTTTGAAACACAGAGCAAAATCCTCCCTAACCTCCATTATCCAAAGGAATGTATTTGAGATAATTGGCCATAAATCAGCAGTAGGGAGCAAAGGAGTCTACCAGCTGCAGGAATAGAAGTTTTTGGATTAACTATCTGCAGTCTGGATTCAGACCATTCTTCTTAGGCTGGAAAAATGGTGAAGACGGCTTGTTTGCTAGAAGCTAAGTCATGGAATGAAGTGATGCAGTGACTTTTGGAAACTGAGATAACAGCTTCTCCCGGGGCATGATGGGAACCATCAACAGGAATGAAGGCTACAACACCGTATATAGATGGGAAAACATCAAGGAGAAAACTGTCACACGCAGGAAAGAATAAGGATTACAGCTAAAGTTCCTCACTTGAAACTTTATAAATTTTCTATTATACCAACACAAATAGAAATCACAAGATTGTAGCTGTCATACAGGGGATTATTATATCTGAATGGAAATTATTAAAATTTCGGAAAGCAGAAATAATGTAGAAGAATCAAGTCATCAACTCTAGCATGCAAGGGGGCCAATTTAATTAAATCGTACAATTTGACAGTTGAATAATTGGCATTAATAATTGTATTAATTGGATAAAATTGGTATTGTTATAATGCAGCTGCTATTGGAACAATATTGGAAAATCAATAAAAAATTATGTATTTTAAAAAATAATGCACAAATGGAACAAATCCCACTCACACTATGGGAGTTCCTCCTTTTCCTCCCCTATACATGCCCCACACCAATCCCAAATTGACTTCAGAGGGTTGGGGGAACCCCAGAACAGATTTAGGGGTCAAGAGGGAGAGAATGTTTCATCTGAACAAGGAAATATCACTTATTTCATTAAAATTATATATAATGGCTATAAGGTTACTGGTAGATTTCAAATTGAGATAGATTGTTACCTCATTTTTTCCATGTTGGGTTTAGGTGGTGTGCTACTACTAGTTGATGAGAATCCATTGTCACTATCAGAAGAATCTCCATACCGTCGAGAAAGCCAGTCTCTCAGTGGTCTGTGGAGAAGGTAATATTGGGTCAGCAACATCCAGCTTCTTAGGGCAAATTTCAGAACACAAAAAAATAAAAATTTCCTCAACACAGAAGGACTGCTTCTCTCTCTCGTCCTGAACACACCTGATGAAGGGAATGGCCATGAAAAACTTGTTAGGTGCCAAACCCAACTTGGACTTCGGAGTCATATCATTTCTATGGCAAGGCAATTTGTCAATTGAGAACCATTCAATGTTCTGAAACACAGAAAAGAGATTCCTTTTATTACACATAAATAATGGACAGGGATAACAATCTGAAATCACATTGCACCTAGTCAGGAAACAGCATGCTTTGCCATCACTAGAAAATCACTGATTAAAATTCAGTTCTGTATGTTGCACACCCACCTACAACAGAAAACTCAGAATAGCCCCCCCTCAACTGCCAAAAAATGCTCAATGTACTGCAATTTCTTCCTGGATATTGATCTGGTTCAAACATAACACTAAACCATGGTTAGTGTTAATTGTAGATAATGTTAACCATAACTAGTAAGCCATGGTTAAAGCTGAGGTGTCTGGCAGACAAACTTTGGTTTAGTACATCATAGAATAGAGAGCAGCTAAGCCTTAAGAGCAGTCATGATTTTGTTGCCACTCTTCACCCAGGGTTCTGTAGTTTTTGGACTGTGAAGGCATCTTAACCATGGTTAAGGACATCCAGATTTACACATAACACTAAGTTATGGTAATTGTTAACTAAGGTTTATAAACCAACTACAAAACTTGTTTAACTGGCAACCTTTATCCTTAGGTAATAAAAGTTAAGCTGAAAGGCTTGGTTCACATATAATGGCAGCCCGTGGTTTAGTGTTATGTGCAAACCAGACCATTCAGACTGCAGATCACCCCTAATATGCATGTTGCCTTGACCCTCTTCTATGTTCTTTGCCTACAGTTTTCAAAATGTGCTAAGTGCCTTTGGAATCAGGTTCCCCCCAACCCCAGGGCTTGGACTTCATGAAAGTAGGCCCGATGAGCAATGAAAGTAAAAAATGGGACATACAAGTAATATATCATGAGAAAACAGCATGCATTAGCTGTTACAAAATGAATACTTCCATGTGACTCTAACAAACAAGACAACAATATGATGCTGGTGTCCTGCATACCAGAACGGTGCACTAGAGAAGGACTCCTTAGGACATTTGACCACTGCTTCAGTCCTGCATAAATCATTATTTTCTCAATACCCAATAATTTGATCAGACCTAACAAAAAAACACACGCATGTAAGTCTATTTACCCGAATCTCTCTCCTTGTTTTGGGATTAAATTTTGTGTCCTTTGGAATTCCTGGAATGATGTACAAGCGTGCCAACTGATCATTTATTCGCAATTCAATATAGTCATCTTTATTGATGTAATCTTTTATATCAAAACCAGTTTCTTCAAATACCTGAAAATACACAGGCCAGAGTAAAAAATTGTATTTGCATTTTAGCTGCTGTGCAACTAGTTATTTCACTTTATAGCTCAAAGTAATGAAAAAGTTGACTAATACTTGGGGAACTATATATGAGTGAAAATACAAGCTCTTCACTACAGCTTTTTAAAAAAGATGAGATTCTCTTAAAAATCAAACATACACTGCAAAGCTATCCAAAAATATTCAACAATCTCTACAGCAAGTTTTGACAAATAAAAAACTTTATAATAGGGTGATTGCACATCTTATAAATATACTGAAGAGCCCAAAATGAAAAGAGTAGGTGGATCCTTTCTCAACTTTAGCATACTATTTATTACAGATATTTCTACACTGCTTTATATGCATGCATCTCAATACAAGACACAAATTAGAGAAATTTGATGCTTCCAGTAGCTGGAAATCTTTTTCTCTGAATCATCCACTATTGTTAATGCTATCCCCTTTAGCAGTTTTTAAACTGTTTCTGGGAATCCTGTACATCCTTAGAAGCTCATCAGGGTTTCCTCTACGAAATCAATGCTAGCAAACAAGCAACCTTGAAAGACAGTTTGTTCACAGCCACCTTCTCTTGAAGTGTGCAGGAAAGCACTGAATATGTTCTAGGTCATACCCTTCATGCTCACTGGGAAAAGCCAGAACAAAAAAAGCTTCTAATCTCTCTGCCTTGTTTTCAGGCTTTTGGAGTATCCTGTGAGATCTTAAAAGCTCTCTGCCTTGCTTGGGGTGAGGTGAGGTAGGGGGTAAGGCTCATACGGCACTAGTTGGGTCAGGAAAGTTGAAATTACACATGTTAAAAGCACGAAAGCTGCGAGTTACCTATAACGTCATCCAATTTTATTCAAGAGAACTATAACCTATTTATTACATCGGCTATATAGAAAATCTTAACACAGATAATGTCATCTATGAATTTAAAATATTTTCCATGCTTCATATTAATTCCAGAGAATATCTACCCAGGTAGGGGATTATAGAATTCCCTGTTGTCTCTCACTTGCAGTACTAAAAATGTGAAGAGCCATTTTTTTAAAAAAATGACAGCAAGCAACTCAAAAACCCATTAGGGGGGAAGTTACTCAAGATGACTTGCATTGCGATCCTGTATGTTTACTTTGTCTTTCACCACAAAAGCACAACAAGTTTATATTTTATGTTGAGAAAGGGAAATTGGTTACATAGCAGGAAAAGCAATCAAGGAGGCTGTCCATAGAGCAAGCCTTGCCCTACAACAACCAGTTTCCCTATCTTATGCCACTTGGCACAAAGTATGACCAATATATAAACAGCATTAATACCTCTTCTTTAAAGTAATTCTTACATAACTGTATACAATATTATTGGACTGAATGTCAATGAATGCATAGGAATGGCAGCAACAGCAACGTAAAAAGTTATATCCACGTTTGTCATATATCAGGGGACAGAAAAATCACCACCTGATAGAGAAACACTAATATGGTACATGCACTTGAGGCACATGGGAAAATGTCAGAGACATTGTTTTGAGCATAAAAGCAACTCAGTCACCTCTCTAGCAGCACAGTCGTGTGGAGCTTCCTCTTTATTCACTTTCCCTTTTGGAAATCCCCAGCCAGATTTTGCTAAATAACCCTGGACCAGCAGCACCTGCAAAATTTAAGAAGTAAATTCAAGACATAATTAAGCACTTAGAAGAAGAGAAGTAGTTGGAGGGCATAAAATTGTGTTAAGCACCAGTGGGATTGGGAAAGTTTCATATTTACAAGAATGATACACCAAAATAAGTGATTGAGAAGAAAATCCAGCACACATTCTTCTCTTACAGTGAGGGAAAGAATCTCAAACGATATATATTATTCAATTATAAAACTAGTATTTACATAAAAAGGTATCGTTTAGGAGGTTTTGAAATAGTCACACTTAATGATTTTAATGTTAAAATCTAAATCAATATTAATTCCATTTTCCAAGACATAAAAAGAAATCCTTTCACACTTACATTTTCAAGGCTCTCATCGAGAATAATGGCACCATAGGTTGGCACTCCCATTTTGTACTCTTTCCATTCATCTAAAACCCTCTGCACATCTTCACCTTGAGGCAGTAAAAAAGGGCAATGACTGAAAAGTATAGGAAGTCAAGGAAATTCACTGCACCAGGACACACGTTTTCACTCCTCAAATCATGTTTTCTTTCTTTCTTTCTTTGTCTCCAGCAAATCATAATCACTGACATTAATGAGGGAACCTTCACACCACCGAGCTTTAACACCAGTGGGTTGGTTTTTCTTAAGAACTGCCATGGGAATAATTGGGGGGGGGGGACCTGATATGTTAAATCACTTGCCTTGTTGCCTATGAAGAATCTTGAGGCACTTTAAGTTTGCATAGGGATGCTTTCATAGTCTGAAGCACCTATTTGAAACACGTATTTCACCACCCCCACCACATTAGAGCTATATATCTGTAAACTGGCAATCAGGGCACTAGTCTTTAAAACTACACAACCTAAGCTATGAAAGGGGAATGGGTCAGATACATGGCATGGCTAAATTTCCAGATCAAAGAGCTAGCAGTACAAGCTGGCCAGAGTCCTTTAGGATAGGATGTGTTCCTGCTGCCCTGAAGGGGCAGCTGTGAGGCCCAGTTCAAGAAATCATCACTGAATCCTGTCAGGCAAAAGGCCCATCTAGTCTACTGTTCTGTTATCACAGTGGCCAAAGAGTCCAACACCACTCTCTTGGTTATAGATTAATCTCAGTCAGCTTTTGGGTCAGAAAACTGCCTTGTTTCCCTTCTTGATGACCTATGAAAGTAGATGGGCAGAGGAATATTCCGTCTGGATTGTCTCTGTGGGTTGGGAGGGTTCTGCTCTATCATATTTCCCTGCAAGGCAACTGCGTTCCTCAGATCAGGTGCTGCTGAGAGTACCGTACGCCCCAGAAGCACACTTAGCCTGTCCTATAAATGGGTTTTAACATTATAGCTTCAACCACTCTGTGAATTTTGCAGTCTAAAAGTAGTATATAAATCACAGCACTTCTTTTTAAAAGTCTCTGCCTAAGAGACTGGCATGCAGCAGTAAGAAGCCTAATAATTGGCTGTGGCCAGGCAGGTGAGAAACAACAGCTTAAAGTAATTTTAGAATGCATGCTACCCCCACCCCAGAAAAAGCATGAGCTGATGATTGGCATTTTCCAGTTTTACATGCATTCATTACATAGCAGCAGGAACCACAAAAATCAACAGAATCTACTTGTAATGCCTCCAGGCCAGAGCTGTGCATGCATTCCAACAAAGGGCACTCCTGCACAAACCAATTTCCCCATTCATTTCTGTAGAAAGGACAGCCACTCTACATTAACAATGAGCAAAATTCTGTGCCATTCCCACCTCCAAACACATAGAAATTGTGTAATAAGTACATTTTTTTAAAAAAAAAAGTAACAGAAAGCACACAAATACGTGCAGCTGTGCTTACTGTGAAGAGCTTCATAAATTCCGATTCTGGAGATCCCTTGCCTTAAAACCTAATCAGAATGATTTCAAAAGAGGTTACTCTCAAGTGTCTCATGACACAGGTAAATTGCCAGGGCACCAGACATCTCTAGGTAGGGATGAGAAATACTTTTATCTGAAACTCTGGAGAGCAGCTGCCAGTCAGTGTAGACCAGTGTTTCCCAACCACTGTTCCGCGGCACACTAGTGTGCCGTGAGATGTTGCCTGGTGTGCCGCGGGACAAATTAAAAAATTGAAAGATTTTTTTTTATAAAAAGTCAAATTTTCGATTGGGGCGCCGTCACTAGATGACCCCTGGGGTTCCCTCCCTCCCTCCCTCCTGCTCTGCGCCTCCCTCCTCCTCCTCCTCCTCCTCCGGGGAGGCCCTTCCTGGCTCTCGGCCAAGGCTTGGCGGCTGCCACTCACTCACTCGCTCGCCCACCCGTCCCTCCATCCCTGCACCCGGCCTCTCCCCCTCCGTCCCCGGCGCGGGGGCTGCCGGGATCCGTAGTCCCCTCGCCCTTGGGCTCCGCGCCCGCACGGGGTGCGCGAACTACATTTCCCAGCGTGGCCTGGTGGGCCGGGCGTTTTGTTTGAAGCGCTCTTCTCCCGGCCATGGAATGAGCGCAGCGGCGGCGGCCGGGCGGCCAGGGGCTCTTCCGCGCAGACCCTGCGCAGCCTGCCTGCGCCCCCCAGAGATCGGGCGGCAGGATGGAGCCCGGGGATCCCCGCGGAGGCGGAGCGGCGGAGGCTGCCCCCCAGGTAGGGCTGCGTCGGGGGTTTTTTATTTTTGCAATGCTGCATCCGCGCCGGAGGGGACGCATCGGACCGCGGGGAGACCCCTTGGCGGGCGTGCAAGGCAATGCATGCGTGCAGGCGTTGCATGGAGTGCAGTGCAATGCAATGGCAACGCGGCGCCCTGCATGCATGCATGCAACTTCCACCGGCGCTCCGGACTTGGCAGGTGAGGGGGGTCCCCAGTGGGCGGCAGAGAGAGCCGGGAGGGCGAAGGGGAGCCGGGGGGGAGCAGCGCTGCTCCCCGAGCCGAGCCCGGGGGGAAACTTCGGCGTCGTTGCACCGGGTGTTGGAAGCGGAGGCTGGCGGGGGCCCCTCACCTGCAAAACCTGGTCGCCTCTCATATATTTCGTGCATTGCATTCATCGCCCGCTTTCTCCTCCAAGGAGCTCCCGGGGGCGCGCGTGGTTCTCCCCGTGTTATCCTCGCAACAACAGCCCTGCGAGGTGGGTCAGGCGAGTGGCCCAAGGGAGCACCCAGGGATTGTCCTGGCCAGGTGGGGTGATTTGAACCCTGCTCTCTGCCCGGTCTTCGTCCTCATTTAGCCCCCACATGTGCATGACTGTGCATGACTGAGGTTTTCCCCCCTCGTCTTGGCTATGGTGTGAGTCTGTGCTGTTAATTAATGGGGTTCTGCCTTCGGAGAAGATGAGCCAGCCCTCAAGGAGGTGATTATGTAATTTGCTAGCAATTCATGTCCCTCCCGGCGTGACGCTGCGCGCTGACGTCACGGGGCTGTAATGGTGGTGTGCCTCGAGATTTTTTTCATGAAACAAGTGTGCCTTTGCCCAAAAAAGGTTGGGAAACACTGGTGTAGACAATAGTGAGCTAAATGGGCAAATAAGAATAATAGTCTGTTCTCAGTATGAGGCATCTTCCTGGATGGCACTCATGAACAGTTTCATCACACATAGTTCACAAGACTACAAAAAGACACAGTAATACAGAAAGGATATCAGCTTTAGCAAAATCTCTTATCCCACACTGAGGTAATCCTGGTGTGTTCTGCATGTAGAAATCCAAGTAAAACCAATGGGCAAGCTCAATCTGAAAACACACTCGGATGGCATTGTCCCGCTCCTCGCTGGGAATGTGCAGAATAAATCGACTGTTGGGAGGGGGAAAATAATTTTATGAACTAGTCACTGAAACATCTGAAGCACAAAGAACTCTTAAATTACAAAAACAGCAAGCGCAAAGTCAAAAAGGTTTATTTGAAAAGGACCACACATATTTGAAAAGAAGCCACACATAGGTTTCAAGACATGTATTCAAGATCTGGGACATTTTTGTGACAAACTCTCATCAGCCACCATGAGATTAGAATCATTAAGCTTCATGCAGATGAGTAAATACTATGGTTTATGTAGGACCTTCACATGCTTTCAGCTCTCCATGATTCAGTACCACCGCCATGAACTTCACCTGAAAGCTTTGAGGGGGTACTTAACACACTTGTATACTGCCTTTTCATAACTTAAAGTGTATTACAATGACTCCTAATAACAGATAAAAATGCAAGACTAAGATAAATCTAGCAACAAAAGCTAATGAACTAAGGCCAACTGAAAAAGATGTGCCTTGCAAACCCTCTTAAAAGCTAGTATAGGCATCTGAGTGAAGACATTCAACAGGATTGCATTACTTGTGTAAAAGCCTTGCTTCTGGCCATTATAGTTCTTATTTTGTGTGTAATTCAGGTAGCTGAAGCAGAGAGCATTTAATGTTTGAAGCTTACATACATACTAGGTCAGGGGTCTGCAACCTTTAAGACAAAAAGAGCCACTTGGACCGAAGGAAAAAAACCTGGGAGCCGCAAAACCATTGCAACATTTAAAACAGTGGGGAGTGTCGGGGCACACAATGCGCCTCCTCCCCTCGCTAGTATCCACCCCGGAGGCACGGCAAAGGTGTAAAAGAGCCACATGCGGCTCCGGAGCCGCGGGTTGCTGACCCCTGTACTAGGTGGACGAAGAGAGGCTCTTTGTGAGATACATAATTCTAGTTTTATTATCAAATAAAAGCTGTGGCCTCAGTTGAGTGCATATTTTCTCAGAAAAGCTGCTGGGTTGGTATTTCTACATCAGGTTTTAGTGTTTTACCGAAAACACTTTGGGGATGCAAATAAATATTTTAAATTTATTGGTTAATGTTATTTGTATTTCTTCCTACAACTTAAACCAAGCAAAGAGAAAGGACTTTTTGGGAGCTGTTTTCATTTTGACGAAAAAACAGGTTTCGTGTTGCAGTATTATCCAGCAACAAGTTGATTTAAGGTCAAAAACTCATAGTGAGTTATGCAACGACTGGATTGGTTAAAAATGGACTTTCGTGTTATTAATTTGATTCAATATTTTATTAACTATGAGTTTTAATCAATTAAATATGAATAAGCAAAAAAACCACACACCATTATTCTGAAGCTAAAGGCATACTTTGGGTGAGATCCAACATAATGCATGCCCCTGGACACAATAAGATTTCCCCTTCCTCTCCTCCTCCTTTTGCCCTGCAATGGACCCGGTTTAAAAAGCCAGGATAAAATCATTCAAATTGGCCACCACATCAAAGTCTGGCATGAATCTGTTGATTTGTTTCATGGCTGGACTTCTTACTTACAGAGTAACTGTTCTTGCCCTGCAACCCTCATGACACTGTTCAATGCAACTCGATGGATAAGGTAAGGACTAGGTATGGCATAGAGTTTGTACAGAGTTCCTTCTGACATGCCATATTTTCTCAAGCTCAGTTTCCTATCTCAAATATGGGAGAAAGTACTTTAGACTGAAACAGGTGTACCCACCTTAGGAAGAAGAACCCCAAATTTATGAAGTCTAAGGATCATTTAACACACTTGTATCTCATCTAACAGCTTCAATCTGACAATAATTGCCAGATATTTAATTTTTGCATGCCTGGGGCTTCTCATCTCACTTCATAATATTAGATCATTGAGAAATCATTATTGTACAACAGATAGGGGTTAGCAAAGATGTTAATTCTGGAATTTAATAACTGACCCTGGATGGTTGAGCATTCTTCTGGATAGCAAGAACTCAATAAATTTGCTGGGAAATACCAGGCTGGGAGCACAGAATACATTTACGGGCACATGCCAAGATGAGGAGGAACAGCTGACATATTTTACTGGCTTCTCTCCCTTTGACATTGCCTTAACATGCAAACATTAAGTAAGTGGTATGAAAGCAAAATGATGTGAAAAGCATTGTCTACTTTTTCTCCACATTTCAGTGTGTTGTCAGAAGCAAAACTGATAAATAAGCTGGCAGCCCTACTAAGTAAAAGCAGCATTTCCAGAGCAGCAGTCCCTTTGATATTCTCTCTTGCCTATCTACCCTTCTCTCTCACCTTCCGCACCATCTCATTACGTTTCAATACTTTGTGGATGAGTTCTCCCTCTGACTGCTATCCTGTTGGTAAACCAAGTATCCTCCATTCAGATCCACTAAATGGGGGCAAAACTGGATTCCTACAGTGTACCTAAAATTTGTGTTTCTGTTTTTTAGAGGGATTCCCCACCCACAAAAAACAACAACAGTAGTGGTTGAGATCTGCACATGTGCACTGCCCTCATACTATGTCTGAACAGCAGCAGTAGAAAGCAGTGCCCAGTTGCCAGATCTGGGTGTTTTAAAGCTGCTTGTTTCCTTTTGACACCAGACCTAAAAAGGGAAAATGTGGGTGGAATTTGACTTGGAGGTAACAGCAAGTGCACCTCTACCAAGTCCAACATGACTGCTCCCTAATAGGATCCTTCAAAACCGTCCCTTCATAGTTAAAAATGCCATGGAAGGAGGCAAATTAAATAGGACATCTCTATTTTCACAAATGTTGGAGGATATGCCAGAATGCTGCCGGGAAGCCAGAAAATGAACTTGGGAAATATATATTTCATATATATATGATAAACATGCATAGGACTACAGTGGTACCTCTACTGACGAATGTGATCTGTTTCGGGCTGCTGTTCACACCCCGAAAAGTCTGTAAGGAGAGCACCGCTAATGCACATGCGCGAAGTGCAATAGAGCGCTATTGCACATGTGCGTGATAGAGCACAGATCGCTTCTGCCGTGCGGCGAAACCCGGAAGTTTACATCTCTGGGTTTGCCGCATTTGTAACCCGAAAATCCGCAACATGAAGCAAATGCAACCAGAGGTATGACTGTACGATACAGTGGTACCTCGGGTTAAGTACTTAATTTGTTCCGGAGGTCCGTACTTAACCTGAAACTGTTCTTAACCTGAAGCACCACTTTAGCTAATGGGGCCTCCTGCTGCTGCCACGCCGCCGGAGCACGATTTCTGTTCTCATCCTGAAGCAAAGTTCTTAACCTGAAGCACTACTTCTGGGTTAGCGGAGTCTGTAACCTGAAGTGTATGTAACCCAAGGTACCACTGTACACTGTAAAAGACGTACAGGGTGCGAGTAGGCTAAACTGAAAGTTATAGTTGTTGAGGTATAATAGTTCCATCAAGCTGCACATGCTATTTGTAACAATACAATAACACCAAAAGTCTAACAAAACTATTTACAAAACCACCTATTGTCAAAACACATTGTGGATGTTACTTCAAAAACAGTAGCTATACTGACTTATGCTGCAAAATGACTACCTAATTTTCATTTCATAACTTCATAGCGGCATGAACTTTCCATTTTAAAACTTGGGAACGTTTTTGTGTGTGTATGTGATCTTCAGGTGAAGGGCGGTATAGAAAATCAATCAATCAATCAATCAATCAATCAACTGTTGTGGGCGACACATTTCCTTAACCCTAATTCACAAAAATATGCATCATTTCAGTGCTACGTTCAATATATATATATCTGTGCATTGCGTGCGTGTGTGTGCATATATATATATATATATATATATATATATATATAGTCTCGCACAGAGAGACACGCGTCGTAAGAGCGCGCGCACTTTAAAGCCGCCTATACAACCGACGACTCCCTCTCCCTCCCCGCCACTTGGGCTTAATTAACCGGCACCACCAATTTCTGGGCAATTCTGAGCCGCGAGATTCTAAGCCTGGCGGGACTTTTAACTGAGGGAAGGCGACGCGGTGCCTCTCTCGGGTCCCGCCTGAAGGGCGGCCGCCTCCCCGCCAGCTCCCAGGGGAGGAGGAAGGGGCTTCGGGCGCTGCTGACCCCCGGGAGGTCTCGCTCCGGCCCTTCCCCACAGCCGGCCGCCTCCCCGCTTGTGGGGGGCGGAGGCGTTAATACCTGCACAGGTCGTCCAAGACGCCGCTGGGAATCTCGGCCCGCTTGGTCTCCATGGGGAAGCAACGCGGCTCATCCCGACTCCGCGGGGCCCACAGCGCCGCGCGAGACGGACCTTAAAAGTGGGGGGGGGGGGAGCGAGCGAGAGGGGAAACGAAACGAGGCGAGGCGGTTGGAGGCGGGACTACGCCGTTTCCGTCCCGTAGGAAGGAGGAGAGGGTGCCAGCGAGCCAATCGTCTCTCTGTCTCTGGTAAAGAAAGGCGCGAGGCGGGGTGGGCGGGAGGTAAGGCAAGGACCCTTGCTTCTCTCAGCCAACCGCCGCGGCGAAAGGAAAGGAATGGGCTAATCGGCTTGCCCGCTGCTCAAGACGGACAGCGGAGGTAGCCAGTCAAGTCGGCGAAGGACCGTGAGCGACGGGCGGGGCGACGAAAGAGGAAGGAGAGGAAGGGTTCAGCACCCAGGGAAACGAAAGAAACGTTAAAGCTCCGCGTTAAAAAATAAATAAATAAGATTTTTTTAAAAATAAAAATAGGGGGGCGGTGCTATTGTGGTGCGATTCGTGCGTCATTTCCAAAATGAGAGCCGCCGGGGCTCAAACCCGCCGGGCAGTCACACCCCGTAACCTGGAAGCTCTTTCCCCCTTGCCCGACTCCGGCTTATGTGGGTTGCTCAGGAACTCTGCGCGCTCTGCACACGCTCAGGGGATAAGTGAGAATTTCTCAGATCCAGCCAGCTCCTTATCAGCTTGTGATCTGAGCTTCTTGGGTAATTCTCAGCCCCTCCATATGAACACGAGTCAGATTTGTAGCCCGATTCTGCGCGGGGTTGGGCCCCTCCAGCTCCGTTGATTTCTACGGTTTTACGCACGTTTTAAGGCCTAGGATAGGTAGCGTGAGAATATCGAAGCCCATTTGCTGAACCTACCCCATAATGCGAATGCGTTTTCTGATACTTCCAGAGCTCCGCATATAAAGCTAGATCACTCAAAGGGTAGTAAAAAAGCTAACAGGCTTATTGTTCAAGCCAAAGGCCATGGCAAACTTGTGTTAGGCAATAGTTTTAATAATATAATACGGAACATAAATCAATAAAATATTTTTTTTGTGCAAAGCTTCTGAGCATTACAACACATCTTGTGCTTCTCTGTGACATCTTCAATTCTAATACAGTGGTACCTCGGGTTAAGTACTTAATTCGTTTCGGAGGTCTGTTCTTAACCTGAAACTGTTCTTAACCTGAAGCACCACTTTAGCTAATGGGGCCTCCCGCTGCCGGAGCACGATTTCTGTTCTTATCCTGAAGCAAAGTTCTTAACCTGAAGCACTATTTCTGGGTTAGCGGAGTGTGTAACCTGAAGCGTATGTAACCTGAAGTGTATATAACCCGAGGTACCACTGTATTGTTTTGCCATTTTAAAATCCACTTTGCCAACATCTGTTGTCCAAAAGAGAGAAGTTACTAAAGACAGCAACAGCTTAATTTCAGGTTAAACCTCCGAATCGCCACCAAAAAATACAGCAATTTTATCTAACTACTTTTCCCCAGTGTTTTTGTTTTGCAGCCAGTGGATAGAGGGCCACTCTAAGTGTTACGAAACTATTATTGTCGCTCCAAAGAAACTGAACCATTTCTGCCTGGGTTAAAGGGTAGTAAAAAATGTGCCTGCTAGTCATATGCGGCTGTACAGTTTTCCTTTGCTGAGAGGCTCCACAGAGAAAGCCCCACCCCGCAGGCAGCATGAGCAGCTAGCATTTTATGAACACTCATGATTGTGGTTTTACCATGCAGCTTGTTAATACTCCTCTTGTCATCAAAGGGAACTTGTTATTCCACCTTTCGCTAACTGAATGTCTAGATTTATCTAAGACTATGGAGACTTTCAAACAAGAGAGACTTCAATAGTGCCATCAACTCAGAAGTAACCCATGCTGAGCTCATCTGCAAATTACTAAACTAAAACATGGGAATGGTTTTTTGTGACCTTCAGATGAAGGGCAGTATAATTAATTAATTAATTAATTAACTGCTGTGGGGGACACATTTCCTTAACCCTAACCCACAAGAATATGCATCATTTCAGCGCTACGTTCAATATATATTTGTTCATTGCATTCTATACACAGCATTCTCAGCTGACTTCACACATAAAAACATTTCTATATCAGTTTCAGCCACCAGAGGGTGGCATGCTTTTTTTGGTTTTTGTTTTTGTTTTTTGTGTTTTTAAGCATTCAGACAATGCCTACAACAACAACAGAGGATAGCCAGACCTTTAAGAAAAAGACAAAAGGCTAGGATGGGGCAGGGGCTCTGAAAACTACAAACTATGAGATTGTAAATAAACCCGTTTTCAGTATTCCCCATCCTGTTAAAAACAAAACCACACATGTTCCCCTGAAAATAACTCACTAACAACCTGTATTTGCTGGTATTAAACTATTTATATATCTTATTCATGTATATGCCACTCTCCCTTCAAGATAGTATCTTTCAAAGATGGCTTATGAGTAAAAACTGTATAACGGTGCAATAGCTATAGCCCCTGTTAGATGGTCCTAATCTCAGCTAAATTGTTTGGTGCAGGCTTATTAACCCATTTTTGCCATTCAAGTTGTTAAATTTCGAATTGGTTATCTGGACTGTCAATTCCCTGTGCCCAGTCTGAATACTGACCTTGTTATTTCTTTACAGTTTCATTCATTGGTTGCCTGCCTACAAAGGGTGGCTTCTTGTTTGATTTGCATTTAGAGGGATACAGTGACAAACCACACACACAATTGTGAAGGACACCTGTGTCAAGCTCCACTTGAAAATACATGGAAGCTGATCCCTGATCAGATGCCACTTTGCACTTGCTCCAATTTTAATATATATTTTTGAACACAGTTATGGAAAATAGCACACTACATTCCAAAACACTCTTTGCCACTGCCTGTAGAGAAATATAAGCCTTATTCCGAGAATAATAGAAAGTAATAATAGAAATAGTTGAGTTGAAAGTTTCCAGCAGACCAGAAATAAAATGGCCTTGCCTGCTCCTGTGTTTTTAACCTCAGGTGCATTTGCAAAAGCTTTTCACTGAGTAGAGATAAACATTAACAGCTGTTCGAGGCAGGAGAGCAAAGCACTCTTAAAGGCATATCAGAAGTATAAAAATGACTTCAGAGCAACTTTACATGTAGAAATTTAGCTGGTGAGTGGAGACAGGGAAACAGGGAGCTCTTCACCAGGTTTTGCATGTCACGTTACAGAACCAGTAAAAAAAAGTTGTCAGCATACTAAGTAAGACCTTGATAATGTTCTGCTTCTTGTTCCAATATGCTAACTCTACACAGAAATGGGCCAACCCACAGAATCACAGAAGACCAAAATACACATGATGCAGTGAGTCATTCTGCTAAGTTATGCATTTATATTTGATGCTCTGTGCGTACAGTACTATGCATGTACCACAGGGATTTCAACTATCGTTTTGGTGTTGACACTGAATAGTCAACTTTCAAATACCAGCTGTCTCACAACATGTACTTCCAACACAGCAGCGATGCTGTAATGTCCCTTGTTGAAGGTTTACGATGCCAGCATCAGCAAGCTCTTTAGTTGCTATCAGTCCATCCAGGAGTGCCACTTTTATGCCAAAAACTCCAGATTGTACATAAGCACTACCATTTCAACTGCAAAAGCTGACTCACTGTATACTTGTCGCGTATTACTGGATGCTTGCAAGGAAGGGCTTTTCCTTTCAGTACTTAAAATACTTCAGAAAAGCATCCATAAAATTGCAGAGGATAAGTAATAATGGATGGCACATAGGTAAGCCTTCTACAGTACTGAGTTCAGTGGTACCTTGGGTTACAGACGCTTCAGGTTACATATGCTTCAGGTTACAGACTCCACTAACCCAGAAATAGTGCTTCAGGTTAAGAACTTTGCTTCAGGATGAGAACAGAAATTGTACTGTGGTGGTGCGGCAGCAGCAGCAGGAGGCCCCATTAGCTAAAGTGGTGCTTCAGGTTAAGAACAGTTTCAGGTTAAGAACGGAACTCCGGAACGAATTAAGTACTTAACCCGAGGTACCACTGTATAACCTATGGGAATAAAATACCTACATTCCCTGTTGCAAAATAACAAGAAATCAGTTGAAAATAAAGTTTGGAGAGCAAAGGAATGCAGCATAATCTGCAGACTAACAATCTCTTACCTAGGCCTACTTTGTATCTCTGCAGTCCCAACTCTAACTTTAGCTCCAGAGATGACTATAATGGAAGTGCGGTTGTGGAACTACTACAGTGGTACCCTGAGTTACAAACACCTCAGGTTACAAATGCCTCAGGTTACAAACGCTTCAGCTTACAAACTCTGCTAACCTGGAAGAGTTACCCCGAGTTGAGAACTTTGCCCCAGGATGAGAACGGAAATCGTGTGCCGGCGGCACAGCTGCAGCAAAAGGCCCCATTAGCGAAAGCACGTCTCTAGTTAAGAACAGTTTCAGGTTAAGAACAGACCTCCAGAACAAATTAAGTTCGTAACTAGAGGTACCACTGTACTATCCTTCTCTCTAATGTGAGCTGATGGGTGCCAACAGACAAATAAAATGGGCCTATTGTGAAACAAGAGGGAGTATTTTTCTGTGTATAACACGCCCCCATGTATAAGACATGGGGGACTCAAAATTTAGAAAATGGGGGGAGATTGCCCAGAGCTGTTGAGCTTTTTTGGGGGGGATGCCTGAAAACGCTCACCCGACTGGCCAACACTTCCGATAGCACATGATGCAGAAGCCTCCAATCGTGTTTCCGATCACTGCCAGCAGCCGCCAATTGACTGCCCAAAGCCGCAGCAGCGACCAATCGACAGCAGCCATTGCTGCAGCACAAATCACCCTCACTAATGCCAGTGACAATCTACTGCTCGCGGAAGGAAACAATCCACCGTCACCCCTCTGCACTACCCATGTATAAGACGCCCCCAATTTTTTACCATTATTTTAACATTAAAAAAAACCCTCGCCTTATACACGGAAAAGTACGCTATTACCGTGCCCAGGAGAATCCCCAGGGTTGCATAAGTGGAAAAAATATTTTAGACAAAAATGACGAGTGGGCAAAAATGCCCTAAATCAGTCCACTGAGCATGTTCAGTGGCCCCAGAATACTCAATGTCTGTTGGAAGCGGAAATGGAAATCAAGCAAGGGAATTGGATAGAACATAAAATGGATAGAACATGGTGACCCGTGTCACCAGCACACCCACTGGAACGAGTCCTAGGGCACACACAAACAGTCCCTGTAAAACATATACTCCAAAATCCACAATGCACACATGGCAGACTGCCCTGTTGCATTCTGTGTTTCCTACCTATTTACGGGAAGGATCAGGGTCCAAGTCAACGGTGCTCACCGGAAGATGGCAGCTAGGAGAGGCTGCAGGCAGGGAAGCTCAGCACCTTTCCCTCTCCACTCAGCAGCCAGACAAGTTAGATGTGGAACAGCTGGAACTAGTTGCAACTTCAGGTGATCTTAAAAAGGCCTTCTTCCTATAAAAGAAACTGGATAAAGGGGGTAAACTTAACTATTTACTGAGCGATACTGATGGCTTTGTAACTTATAAAGTAGCACTCTATGCGTTGGCAGCTAAGAAGATCAGGAGGAAAAAGCTAGATAAAATAGCGGTCAACTGCAAAGGGGATTTGGATATTTAATTTGGCACATTTTACTAGAGAATCTTCTGCTATTCTATTTTATGCAACAAACGATCTTAGTAGTTGTGACCGTGGTTTATATTGTATGTGTGGTGCCTGATGGTTTTTATGGTTATTGCAGTTTTTCCTCTTGTTATTTTTCCGAATGATGCCATGGCCTATGGCTAGCGCAATAAAAGTATATGATGATGACGACGAACTATTTACTGTAGCTTTTCTTCTGGCTAGGTAAGAGTGGATCTAGAAACAGTTTGTTTATCCCTTAGAAATGACCAGCACCCTTCAATGAGAGCCAACGTATTATGTAAAATACAGCACCTTACATAATAAAAGGTAAAAGTAAAGGTACCCCTGCCCATACGGGCCAGTCTTGACAGACTCTGGGGTTGTGCGCCCATCTCACTCAAGAGGCCGGGGGCCAGCGCTGTCCGGAGACGCTTCCGGGTCACGTGGCCAGCGTGACAAAGCTGCATCTGGCGAGCCAGCGCAGCACACGGAAACTCCGTTTACCTTCCCGCCAGTAAGCGGTCCCTATTTATCTACTTGCACCCGGAGGTGCTTTCGAACTGCTAGGTTGGCAGGCGTTGGGACCGAGCAGCGGGAGCGCACCCCGCCGCGGGGATTCGAACAGCCGACCTTTCGATCGGCAAGCCCTAGGCGCTGAGGCTTTTACCCACAGCGCCACCCACGTCCCTACCTTACATAATACATTACTGTAAAAGTAAAGGTACTATGTGTTGGTCTGGAAGGGGGAGAAAGCACAATCAGTCAATACCTTTTACTTGGTCAAACCAAAACATTATAAAATAGCAGTCAAGCTTTCAGGTTGACCATAATTCTTAATTGGGATGGATATTAAAGCAATAGAGAGGGGACAGTGAATTAAGGGGGGGCAGGGAGACTGAGGGGGCATGCACACCATAGGAGCCAACTCCTAGGCCCTTCGCCCACCCCCAAATAAAATATTTGAGAAAGCCGCCTCCAAAGTTGATGGACAATGCCATTCAAACTTAATAGAGTGTGCCATGCATGTGATTGATTATGTAGGGCAGGACTTACTTCCCATGGGTGTAGCCAGTATTTATTTTAGGTAGGGGAGGAGGTTTTATGTTGGGGCAAGGGCAGAACAGAGTTATCTGCATTGCAATTGGTCAGTTAGTTAACTATTTTTATTTATTTACTTGATGGGGGGGCAGCAACCCCTGCCCCCCAAATTTTGTATTCAAGTTGGCACCCCTGACGCACACCACACATTCAAACACATTTAAAACAGTTGGCTCCCCTGCCCCAATCCTAGGAGGTGTGGTTTGTTAAGATTGCTGGGAACTGTAGTTCTGTGAACTACAGTTCCCAAGATCTGGAGGGAGCCTTGTCCTTTACGTCTATGGTGAATGTGAACGCGTGGGTGTGGCTGTGCGCTGCCTCTCTCTCTCATGCACGTAACTGCCAAGAACTGTTGGCAGAAAAGACAGAAAACACCGAGCTGCTATAAATAAGCAAGTCCCCTGCACCCTCGTTCTTACAAGGCCTCCATTTGCAAAGGCCGATGCGTGGGCTTTCAAACGACAGGGTGGGGTGTGTGGGTTTGTGGAAGGAAAAAGCCTTCGACGCCCAATCTTGCTAGTCTCCTGCGCCTTTTCTGCGTGGGTCATTCTACCCAGGCTCCCCGCCTCCCCAGCCACGCGAAAGCCCCGAGCCGCTTCCGCCGAGCCTGGGTGTGGCTCCTTTGCAGAGACTCGAGGCGGAGGGCGGGCTTCGGGGCCGGGCTTGTGCTGACGTTGCCCCCCATGATGCCGCTGCTGCTCCTGACGTCTCTCCGCCTTCCCTTCCGCGAGCAAAGCAGGCCCGGGTCCGTCGCCAGCTGCTGAGAAGCGCTTTGCATTTGCATTGCGCCTGGAGGAGACTAGAGCCGCTTTCTTTCTCTCTCGGATCCTCTGTCCGAGGGAAGGGGTCCCGCCGCCATGACCGCGTCCATGAGGCAGAGGTTCGACAAGTTCCTGCACGAGAAGAACTGCCTGACGGCCGTGCTGGAGAAGATCGAGAGCAGGACTGGCGTGAACAGGTCCTTCATCGCCATTGGTAAGGAGCGGCGTCTCTCCTCCGTGATGCCGTCTCTCTTTTTTCCTCCCTCTGCTCCAAAAGCTCCCCTGCGACCCGCGCTGTTCTCCCCCGTCCTCCACCCACAACCAAACATCACGTCGACAAGGGCCATTGTGATCCTGCGATGTTCTCCAAAACGATGAAACTGGAGGTCGTTTCTGAAAGGGAAGAGAGGAAAGAAGCCCTTTGTTTTGTTACGGCCCCGACGGCCCTGCATTTATTTATTTTTAATCCTCTCGTTTGTTCTGAAGCGTTTGCATCTGGCATCTCAACGCCAAAATGCAAAGCAGCCCATAAATGTTCTTAGCACCGAAACAGACGCTTTGCATAATAAGGGAGTATCCAGTCCCGTCCCCCCCCCCCCGCACGCATTCTCCACCCTGGCTTGCTTCGCAATAATGGGAGTGAAAGCTCCGTTTCGCCCCCCCCCCCCCGCTAGGATGCCAGGGGTCCTGGGTGGTGGGGCGAAGAGATTCTGGGCCTCTAATTGCAATTAGAGATCATACTAGACAAGAATTTCAAAAAGCATGGGGGAAATGCAGAGAATACTTCACAAACAGTGTCCTAAAATTCATACCTGGACTTGTTTCGATTAATGTCTGCAGGTGACTTTGTGGATATTTAAGTTATAATTAGAAAAATCTTAATTACTCATAAAGGAAACAGCTTATAAGAAGTAAATAAGGATGCCGGATACAGGATAAAGGAAGTCTTTTATTTGGTTGTTTGTATTGTTGTATACTATGCTTGTTGTTCGTTATGGTTGTGTCTGATGGGGGTGGATTTCTGTGTTGCGGGGGTTGTGTTATGTTGTAAATAAAATTTCCAATAAAAAAAATTAAAAAGAAGAGGAGATTCTGGGCCTTGGCACCTGCCTCTCTTCCTCTCCCTCTCCAGCGACATTTATGGCAGGAGAAGGCACATATTAGGCACCGTGTCCAAGAAGGGGGGGGGGGGGCAGGAGGTGGTGCGGGAGTCTCAGCCCTTGGGATTGAATGTCCAGCAGCAGCCGCCGCTGTAAAACGGGCTGGTCTCAGGTTACAACAGCCCAGCTCATTCCCCCGCCTCCAGCTTCATCTCTCTTGCTCTTATGCCATGTTGGTAAAAAAAAACCCACCACCAGATTTTTGTATGTATTACTGTACCCCGACAGAAGCAGGAGGGGGAACCCCAGCCCTGCTTTCGATGCCTTTGGAGGGAAATTACTGGTGCCTTCTGAGAAATTCAGGGGAGGAGGAGGAGGAGGGGAAGAAAGAGAGAGAAACTCCCACAAGATGGTAATTGACTAGCTGACGTGTCTGGGCTGAACTAAATATCGCTTTGTGTCTCTGATCTGCCATGTACCCTTTCAGTATCACAGGTTAGCTTCTCCCGCCACCCCCATGAGGGTTAAACTTCACGGTAAACAGCGGGCAGGATGTGGTGCCCCAGTTCTCCAGGCTTACGTTGGGGGCTGTGGTGGTTGTGGGTTGTGCCCCGTGGAAGGAATTCATCCGTTTCCTTCCCGCCTCAGCAGCCCTTAAGGAAACTTCCATCTTTATATAACTCTGCCTTTGCTTTATTGTGTGCCTGGGGAGGGCTCCTCTCCGCCCCGACTGACTTTCTGCTTTCTTTCTCAGCCATTGGTGCCGCGCTAGCCATCTATCTGGTGTTCGGTTATGGAGCGTCCCTCCTTTGCAACTTGATTGGCTTCGCTTATCCTGCATACATCTCGTAAGTTGTTCGGAGAGAGAAGCCTCTTCCTCTTTCTGTGTACTGGAACTGCCTGTTGAAACTGGTAACTTCGGAGGGGGTGGGCCATCTGCTACAGATTTCCTTTCCTCCTTCCTCCCTCTTTTTTTGCCAGGTTGCAAGTGGCTGCCAAACCTTCAAGGAATTGTTTTGGGTTTTTTCTTAAGGCAATTTCAGAACTTGCCAGGCCCCTCCCTGGATAGGGCTACAGCATCCTTAGAGCTTAGTAGAGTAATACCTCGGGTTAAGTACTTAATTCGTTCCAGAGGTCCGTTCTTAACCTGAAGCACCACTTTAGCTAATGCGGTCTTCCGCTGCTGCCGTGCCGCCGGAGCATGATCTCTGTTCTCATCCTGAAGCAAAGTTCTTAACCCGAGGTACTATTTGTGGGTTAGTGGAGTCTGTAACCTGAAGCGTATGTAACCTGAAGCGTATGTAACCTGAAGGCTGACCCAACTCCCAATCTTGCCATTGCCCTGTGCTGTTGAATCAGAACTCATTGGAGCCGGAGGAGTCAGCAGATGGACTGTGACGTTGTGGGTGATGGGTTTGCACGATTTAGGCATCTTAATGCCACAAAAGCTTTTGGAAATAATAGAACTCTGTCTGGAAGGAAAGGTTACCTTGGCGATTTCTGTTGCAATGAAAATTTTGGCTCTGTGCCCTGAAATGTTGATGATGATGTCACTTCGAAACCGGGGGGGGGGGTGTGTATTTGAGCAAATGTGTGGGCCTCCTATTTTTTTTAAAACAAGTGAGAAGTTTCAATCCAGCCAAAGTTAAGCAGTTATTTCAGGGTTTTTTAGACTGTCTTCCCCTTCTTTACAAGATGTAGCCTCAATACACATAAGAACAGGGCATTTTGTTGGCTGCTGCAACACGGGGCTCATCTAATGGGAACTTGACTGAAGGCTGAATGTTAACAGCTGGTATGGATTAGGATGAGAGCCGCGCCTTAAACGTGATGGAAAAGACTGCAGTTTTGCAATCTTCTTGTGAAATGAGCACTGCGTTGGGAAAGGATGGTGAGAATTTCACATGTGAGTGCCCTGTCTTAAGTGCACCTGTATGTTCTGGAAAAGCTAAAGGTGCTTTTTCACATGTGCGTCTTTTTATCCCTCGACATCAAGTGAGAACTTGTATGTGTGAAATTGCCAGCACAGATCAAAGAGAGCTTTCCCCATTAGCCTTGCATCACTTCTCAGACAATTGAACTTGGGTAAGACAACATGGGTCCATGTGTTCTCTCTCCACAACCCCCCACCCCCCGGGATAATAGCACCATTGCTATAGATTTAAGATTAAGAAATCACATAATGGGAAAAGATAAAGCCTTCCACCCGCACTGTAATCGATTCAGATCCTCCCCCCAGCTTTTAACAACAACAAAGAAGACAGCATAGAATAAGAGAAGTTTATAGCAGGAAAGGACCCCAAGGGTCATCTAGTCCAGCCCCCTGCAATGCAGGAATCTTTTGCACTCAAACTCATGACCTTAAGATTAAGAGCCTCATGCTCTACCGACTGAGCTATCCTTAACACCAGAAGATTCAGTTGTAGATCTCCTACATCAAATCTAGTTTGACCATACAGTGGTGCCCCGCAAGACGAATGCCTCGCAAGACGGAAAACCCGCTAGACAAAAGGGTTTTCCGTTTTTGAGTTGCTTCGCAAGACGAATTTCCCTATGGGCTTGCTTCGCAAGACGAAAACGTCTTGCGAGTCTTGCAATTCCCCCCCCCGCTTTCCCCCCCTTTTTCTAAGCCGCTAATAGCCGCTAAACCGCTAATAGCGCTAATCCGCTAATAGGGTTGCTTCGCAAGACGAAAAAACCGCTAGACAAAGAGAATCGCGGAACGGATTCTTTTCGTCTTGCGAGGCACCACTGTATATAGGATATTGATGGGATGTCTCCTATAAATCTGTCTGCTTATGTTCATAAACAGTATCTCGGTCAGCTCCTGTCTTATTTGTAACTTTTTTTGTCCGTGGAAGTACTCAGTATCTTTACAGAGTGTATGACATGGGGGTGTGTGAGTGTGTGTAGATATAAACACACACACACACACTCCACTTTTTTTAGATATAGTGGTACCTCTGGTTACGTACTTAATTCGTTCCGGAGGTCCATTCTTAACCTGAAACTGTTCTTAACCTGAAGCTCCACTTTAGCTAATGGGGCTTCCCGCTGCCGCGGCGGCGCCGGAGCACAATTTCTGTTCTCATCCTGAAGCAAAGTTCTTAACCAGAGGTACTATTCCTGGGTTAGCAGAGTCTGTAACCTGAAGTGTATGTAACCCGAGGTACCACTGTATCTATACACACCCACCCTCACTTTTTAGCCTGGAGGCCCCTAAGCAGCGAACAGCATTGATGCCTATTAAGGCAGAACTATGCAACAAACACAATACATACATTAAATAGCTCAAAACTATATAAATTAGCGCCAGTATTTCACATGTGACTTGCATGTATAAATGGGTCACTTGCAGATCTAATATCCAAAAACAGAGCATTCATATTGCCTGAAACGCAATGTGATGCTTCTCAGTGCAGTCACCTCACAGGTTCCAGTGCCAGTAATCCAGTGATAGCCATACCTGTATATTCTTCTTTCCTCTTCCCAGTGCTCAGCGCAGTATTCTCCGCATGCTATAATGGTATCAATGCTGTTCCCATTATGTGGTTTCATGATGAGTAAGGTTAATAAAAGTAGCAAAAAACTTGCATGTCTACATGCAAATCCTCTAATGTGTATGTTCACATTGGATTCACTTGGACTTTCAAGCAGGTTAGGAAACATGCAATAGTTAGAAATGAAAGTAAAACAGAAGTCCCCCAGAGTTGACTGGTAAATAATGAAAATCCCCATTTGAGTTGAAGAGAGAGGAAAGAGCTTCTGGTGGGCTTTGTACCGAGGTGGTGTCTGTTTGAACCGGAATCTCCATATGGAATGATAATATGCAACCATGGAGATTTTTGTAGTGGTGGTAACTTGAAAATGTGCCTTCATCGTCACACAAATCTTGGTGGTCGCATATGCTCTCCAGCCCCCCGTTCACTCAAATATATGAGCACAGACCAACTCCAGGCTCAAATGTGGTTCTGTACGCTCCAAAGGCAGTGGTGTCATTGAGATACAGTGGTACCTTGGCAGTCGAACGGCTTGGCTCCTGAACAAATTGGCTCCCAAACGCCGCAAACCCGGAAGTGAGTGTTCCGGTTTGTGAACGTTTTTCAGAAGCCGAATGTCAGAAGTAGCTTCCAATTGAGTGCAGGAAGCTCCTGCAGCCACCTCAAATTTAATTCATTCCGGGAGTCTGACTCCTGAAAAGGTTCGAAAACCAAGGTACCTGTCATGCCTGAACTGGCTTACAGTTCTGCATCCTGCAGGGTGAGAAGTCTGCAGACCAAAGTCCTAACTTGAGGCAGAGGCAGTTTCCCTTATACATTCTTAAATCTGGCAGAAGTTCTAAAATTGCAGATTCCTAGCATAGGCTTATAAGCTAGTTGTATGAAATCTTGTGTGTAGAAAGGGTCAGTAAAGTCCAGTGGGTGCTTCTATGTCAAACACATTTTAAAAATCCGTTTGCTTTTCACATAGTAGTTATTTGCTATAGAGACAGCCTCAATGGCCCCTGTCATTTCTACAAAGTTCCTTGTCCCTTCCCACAAATACAAATCATCTAATGATGCATGCTTCCTGTTTTTGGAGGGCATCTTGTAGCAATCTGGTGAACTGACACGTTTGCATTGGACAAGTGTGGGCAAAAATCTAGTGATAGATTTTTTCACATAGAAGCAGCCCCAGCCAACATAACCAGTAGTCAGGGATGATGGGAGTTGTAGTCTCGCAACTCCCAGAGGCCCACAGGTTTCCCATTTCTGCTGTACAGTTACCGTATTTTTCGCCCTATAGGACACACTTTTCCCCCTCCAAAAATGAAGGGGAAATCTGGGTGCGTCCTACGGGGTGAATGCAGGCTTTCGCTGAAGCTTGGAGAGCGAGAGGGGTCGGTGTGCACCGACCCCTCTCGCTCTCCAGGCTTCAGGAACACATCCGCAGCCTAGGCAGCCCTGCGGGAGTTCCCGCAGGGCTGTCTAGGCTGTGGATAGCAGCCTGCTTCCCAGAGCGCTGAAAGCAGAGCGCCCGGCGCTTCGGGAACACATCCGCAGCCTAGGCAGCCCTGCGGGAGTTCCCGCAGGGCTCCCTACGCTGCGGATAGCAGCCTGCCACCCGGCGCGAGGGACGCCCTGAAGCAGAGCACCCCGCCCGCCAGGCAGACTTCCGCAGCGTGCTGGAGCCCTGTGTGAGTTCCCTGCAGGGCTCCCCACGCTGCGGATAGCAGCCTGCCGCCCGGTGCGAGGGGCGCCCTGAAGCAGAGCGCCCCTCGCGCCGGACAGACATCGGCCAGCCCCACAAGCTCGGGGGACAGCAAGGAGGCGCAGCGCCGCCATCCCGCTGTTCCTCGACCTGGTTCGGTTTCCCCGACCTGGTTTTGGGGGGGAAATAAAGGGGGGAAATTTTCCTTTATTTCCCCCCCAAAAAACTAGGTGCGTCCTATGGGACGGCACGTCCTATGGGACAAAAGATACGGTAACTGGGAACAAGTCCCATTGAATTCAGTGGAGTTTGCTTCCAAGTAGCCATGCATAACCTAGTTGCACAGTTAGGCTAATTGCGCAATTGTCACTGTGATGTGTTGCCTGCGGGTCTGATAATAGCACACAACACTTTCAGATCACAGTGCTTGCCCCGGGAGTAGAAAAAATCAACAGACTAATACGTTTAGTGAAGATGCAGCGAAATCTCCATTGTACATGAGAAACTAAAGCGGCGGTGCATTAAGCGATAGGATTTTTAAAATTCTGACACCACAAAACTGCAGGACGCTCAGCTTTGAAAAGGCTATTCCTAAATATCTGTCCTTTTGGCGTTTTCCAAGGTCTTTTAAGTTTCACTAAGTCTCAACTTGCCATCTGGATGATCCTAGTTATTTCTGTGATTGACTCGTCCATACTTTGCAGGACCAAATGGTTTTTATGTTGTCACATTGACAATGTGAAGATAACTGCAAATAGCTCGCCGGAGCCTTACAACATGGTTTGCTTCATCTTGGGAGTTGCGTAGCAGAAGTCTGTGGAAAGTGTTCTCTTATGGCGAGACTGTGCTAATCTGGTTACCTTCCAGCACATCTCCCTGGGGTTTCAGACACTTTATGTAACAGACAGGACTAAAATTCTCTCTTTTGAAACTAGGCAGGTGGCCATATGTGGCCATATGTTGTCCACTGCTGCTGTAGACTGCAGTGAGCTAAATGGATCGATGGGCAGTGTTCTAAGCAATCTAAGCAGAACACTGTCTAAGCAGTGTTCTAAACTCCCATTGTTCTAGGCGCATTTTGTGACAGGGAATTTTATTAGCGTGAGCAGTTTCTGAGCTCTGGGCACAGTACTGTGCCTAAGATTTCAGATTAAAACTACAGAGTGGAAGGAAAAGAGGGCCTTTTTTTGCCTCCCCACTTCCAGCTACTCTCTGAAGACTGGAGGAGAGAGTCTCTTAAGAATATTAGGGGGAGAACAGGGGAAGGACTAGACCATGTGAAAAATGAGCTGCAGTTCATTCATTTTCAGATTTGTATTCTTGTTATTAAAAAAACGGGACGCAGGTGGCACTGTGGGTAAAACCTGTGCCTAGGACTTGCCGATCACATGGTCGGCAGTTCCAATCCCCGCGGCGGGGTGAGCTCCCGTTGTTCGGTCCCAGCTCCTGCCCACCTAGCAGTTCGAAAGCACCCCCAAGTGCAAGTAGATAAATAGGTACCGCTTACTAGCGGGAAGGTAAATGGCGTTTCCGTGCGCTGTGCTGGTGCTGGCTTGCCAGAGCAGCTTCGTCACGCTGTCCACGTGACCCGGAAGTGTCTTCGGACAGCGCTGGCTCCCGGCTTCTTAAGCGAGATGAGCACGCCACCCCAGAGTCGGACACGACTGGCCCGTACGGGCAGGGGTACCTTTACCTTATTAAAAAAACACACCTAGACATTCCGTTGTTGCACCTAGGTTGAAGGTGCCATTTAGCTCCCAGCTTTCATGTCTCAGTTTCTAACACTGTGCCTAAGGCAGGTGCCTATGCTGGTGCCAGAGAATTACAGATCATGCAGGTCACATCCACATCTTATATTTGAAACACATGACTCCCTTCCCCCTGCCCCCCCAAAAAAGATACTGGGAACTGTAGTTTAAAGGTCTCTTAGAGGCAAACGATAGTTCCCAGGATTCTTTAGGAGAAGTCATGTATTTACATGTATGGTGTGTGTGTGTGTGTGTGTGTGTGTGTGTGTGTGGCCACAGTCTTAATAGAGGTAGGTTCATACCTTCCTCTTCTGTCTTCTATCTTATTTTCCTAGGTACTATACTGCTTTCTGCTCTGGTGGGTCATGTGTTAAAGCTGTTGGCCAACAGCACAGACATCTCCCATGCTGCATATTTTTATTCACTGTTGGACTTTTCAGGTTCCTTCTTACCTCATTGTGAATAATTGAATTATATTGGTGACCAGTGTCTCTGTACAAGGCAAGGGCAGAAGGCGAATTGAGTTGGGAAACCCTGTCCCACTGGTTTAATTTTGTATTTCTATAACACATGTTTTGTCATAAGACTGAACTTTGTGGACTTCCAGACACTCTGGTAAATCACTTTCCATTAATTGCATCAGCCTTCCTTTTCTTTTCTTAGTATTGCTGGGCCCTGCCTAAATAACTGGGCAAAGCTGAAAGTAGTTGAAAGTTCATTTAGTATCTCAAAGGTATTTGAATGTTTATGACCTACATAGAACACCAGAGGGAAAATATGCGTAGATTAAATGTAAGTAACAGGAAAAAAAGTAAAGGAAAAAAAGTGGGTCAGAACACTAGAGAAAAAAGGGATTCCTACTTGGTTTTGCAAAAAGGCTGAGAATGAATGTAATCGTGTAAATTCTGGACCATTTCTGTGGCAAACTCTTTAGAAACAGCACATGTAGAATCACAATCATTCCTGTAGGTTGGGAGAGGACAGAGGCAGTCTGTCACGTCTGTTACCCTGCTTTTTCTCCCAAGGATAAAGCTACCAGATTTTTTTCAATGAATCTGGGGACACTTTTCAACTTCCTACTAAATGGATTTTGTCAGGGGACTGATTGTCCCCGAGAAACGGGGGTGTCTGGTAACCTTACCCAAGGAGCTCTACATAACCAGCTTAATAAGAAAAGGTCCACAATACCACCCAGAATGCTTGCCCTAACAAGAGGAAGCTTTCCCTTTTCAAGGGTGAGGAGAGAAGTCCTGGCCTTTATCTTCTGCTTGGAAGTGGAGTTTTAGAGGCCGCATCACAACTGGATGCATTTGCATTTCTTAGTGCAGAAAACATTGTAAATATCTTTCCTATTCTTTTCTATTCTGATTAATACAAAAATCTACTAGAAGCTTCTCTGTGTGAGAGAAGCAGAGGCAGAAGGGTTAATGATTGTTTGGGTTATATCTTCTGGGAAGCTGCTTTGAACTGGTTCTCGTATCTCTATTCTGCAGAGTCATGCTGACTATAAATATAGGCCAAAAGGACCCTGGGTCTTTACTTTTCTTTCTCTCTCTTCCTTCTGGTGTGGTGTTTCTTAGTGTTAAGGTTTAGTCTTATTCTGAGTTAAGTTTATAAATGCTGCAACTGGATTTTGTATGGACTGAGCCAATCCTGATTGTATTGGATTTGATAACCATTATGCTACATTTGCCTTCAGCACAAGGAAAGCTCTGCTGAGTGAAGTTCTATTGCCTCTGGTCTATTTTTGGGAACTCTGCAACGTGTTTAAGGTTTTCCTCCACACGTATGACAACATATGACAATCCCACCCCTTGCTTCAGCAGAGACAAAAGGCCGTAGCTTGCTCTTTGGGGTTGGATGACAGAGGTGCTTGGGGCACCCTGGCCACCCAGCACCAAAACAAACACTAGCCTTTCCTTTTAGCTCCAGAGAGAAAAGCCTTGTCTACTCTGAGTGCCTTGCCCACCCAGGCAGTGGACCCACTCAATGCCTCGTCTGCCCACTGCAAACGTAAGCCCCTGCTGCAAACGCGGGAGCCAGGAAAATGTGTAGGAATCAACTGAAACTCAGTGTAACTGCAAGGACTGTCCTTTTCCAGATCCTTGCTAGAAGCTGGGAGAAGGGAGCAGGGCTCATGCAGAGGTGTTGCATAAGGTTAGGAACAAGGGGCCACTTGTGGCTTTTCTACTAAATTGTAGCCCATCTCTGAGGCTAGCCAAAATGTGTGGACCATTGTGTATCAGGTAGATTAGGCTGAGAGTGTGTGATTATCCCTGGGTCACCTTTACCACACTATTCGAGTCACTCTTGTGACTTTGCCTCCTTGTCCACTGTGCTGCGTGGTGGGGAGTAAATGCCCCATAGGAAGGACTTGTAGGAAAAGCCAGCTACCCTCTGTCTCTTTCTTGCAACAGAAATTTATTCTGTGCTTTTCAGTGCCCTGCTGTTGATTTGCAGTATTTTCAAGTCAGCCAGAAACCGTTCCACTAAGTTCACTGTGTCTCTAGCAAAACAGCCGCTGCCCATAAAAGTCCATGGGCTGATAGTGTCCCATGCTTATGTGGCTTCTCGTGTTAGGCTGCATCAAAGCTCCTTTGAACCTGGTTATTAATTTCCCTGTCCAGTAAAAGCAAGAATGCCTTTGCCTAATTCCATACTGCAGGCATTGTCTTCATCTGCACATCATGGTAAACTGGGCTGGGGAATCTCCAGTCCATGGGCCTAATCCAGTCCACCAGCTCTCCTCATTTTACCCACCAGGATATTTTTAAGCAAGCTACAGCCACCTGTCCTACAATTAATGTCACCAGGTGAAGGGAGGCAAAGGCTGGGAGGGAGGGCTTGGTTGAAAGGGGCTCTGCAGGCACTGCCGGTCAGCTGTCTGCCAGGCACCTTGGAAGTACTGTGCAAAGGGCTTTCTGAGTCCTGCATTCAGTGCCTCCTTTGGAAAGAAAGAAAAAATTCCTTCTTTGTTCGACATGGCATTTGTTTCTTTCCAAACCCACTGAATTGGCAACTTGACTGAGTTCCCCATGGGAAACTTGGTCGCGTAGCTGATCCTTGCAGAAAGCAGCTGTGTGGTTGGTGCTCAGCTGAACATAGGGCTTCCCAGGCTCCCAACAACCAGCTACTGCCTGTCAGCTGATAGGCGGTCACTGGAAGCCCACTGGGTCAGTTGCACAAGGAGACTCTGTTGCAAAGACAATTCCTGAAGCAGGCTTGGAGTTACTGCCTGTCAGCTGATGGGCGGCAACTCTAGGCTTCACCGGTGCTTCAAAGCACTATGCAGGGTTATTTGCAAACACTGCATTGTGCTTTGACGTCCCTGTGCTGTAGATGGTTATCTTCTGGAAATAAATTTGACAGGTGGCTGGCCCCACGTTCTGTAGCCAATGTTTGTTCTTGGCTTACTTGTAGTTTGTTTGAGAGAAACGAACCATGATCCCAGAGATTTTTACCAGGGATCTCCTCACCCACCAGGGATATCCTCACCCACAATAATACAATAATACAATGTCTCACCCACAATAATAATTCCTGGTTTGGACATAATTGCTAAGCCAGAGACAGTGGCATGTTTTTCCCTGTGCGGTGGCAGGACGGGGCAGATCAGCCCAGATCAATGTGTTCACAGTAACCGTTAACTATGGTTTACCACAATGTGCGAACTGGGTAAGGATTGAAAGGGGAGCTCTGTTTGTTTGTACCTGTTGAGTGTGCTGAATTCTGCGTATGGTACTAGAAAATTTGACAGCAGTCTTCAAACTTGCCTTACCTAAAGTGAAAAAAAATGGCCTCCATGGTAGGTCAGCAATCGTACAGTAAAACACATGGCTGTGATTTTTTTTCAGATGAAAGCCTGCATCATGTTTTGCTTCCTCATATACATTGCTACAGTCCAGCCTTCCCCAGCCAGGTGCCCACTAGATATTCTGGACTGCTGCCCCTATCAGCCCCAGCCAGTATGGCCAGAGGTTGGGGATGGTCAGAAGTGAAGTCCAAAACATCTGGAAGGAATTAGGTTCAGAATGGATGCTATAGTTTAAGTAACTACTTGACATTAAAAACAAGCCTGCAGTTATAAGGCATTGCATCATACTGTTTGGGCATAGCCCAGCTTTCAGTCTACTCTGCCTTCTTATAGATCATAATATATACAATACATTTGCTTCGGGCACACTGGATAGTTGTTCTCGAGTGTCAAGTTGTTAGAACAGTGTGACAATTCCAACTCATCTTTTCAAGAAACCTGCCAATAAATCTAGGTCAGTGAGAGTCTTTTAATTTGAATTTCAAAATCTCCCCACCCCAAGGCCTCCTGAACACAATTCAGCAACCTCCAATTTCTATTCTCATTTGCTCAACCAAATTAGGTTTTGCATATTGTGCTTGGTACATTCAGCCCCAGTGAAAAACCAGTGAAATTGGTTTGGGATATGATTATCTCCATAGAGCTGGAGGTATAAATTGACAGCTTCAGCCAAGTCCTGATTCAGCAGATCTCTGCCTGGGAGATTTAGGCACTTAAAACGGAACAAAATGTTTCTTTGGCAAACATATTAAAACTGATTCAGTGGCAACCACTTCTTGCCCCAGGTCAGCAGGCAAGTGGCTTCACTTCAAAGCATTTTTGACCCATCCCATTTTTACTGAGCTGGTGGGAAAATCCTCCCTCGGATCACTCTTTCAAGACATCACTAAAATATTATTCCTTATCTACATTAGTCATATCTTGGGGACAGAATAAAAGAGAGTGATGGTACTTGCCCAGAGAGTGGGGGGGGGGGAGGTCATTGCACTGCCCTTTATCATCTTACAGCAGGAAAGATTGTTGCAGGATGTGTTTGTTATCCTAGAAGCAATGGAACTTAAACATTTCTTCTCAATCGCAGGGTAGAAATTTAGTGTCCAAATGGGTTATCCGTTCTCTCTTTCCCCCCTCCTCCCCCTGGAACAAAACCTGTTCTTCCAGTTTCTAACTTCTGTTGTTTTTGAAGTGCTACATGTTTCTGTAGGTCAAACATATATATTACAAGTCGGTTTCAGAGTCTCTTCAAATCTTACCTACCCTTCTGGTCCATCAAGGGCAGGTGTTTACAAGTATTCGCTGTGTTCAAATATACCTTTCGGGCGGGGGGATGGGGGAGATGGCAAGAACTGGGGAAAGTTTATGATTGGAAAGCAGTAACAAGCAAACACCTGTAGAAAGCTCTTGTGGCAGAAAGCTCTTGTGTTATTTGAAGCAGAAAAGCTGTTCTGACAAGATGGCCAGAGGCAACTGACAGCTGCCTCACCAAACTCCCACGCCTTAATACAACAGGTAACAGCCTAAGAAAAACTATATGGTACAGCTACACGTTTAGTCTTTAAACCATTTTCTGGAGTGTCACATTGATTTAGATAAATCTCTGCACTGCCACATCCCGAAAATCCTATTGGCTCACTCCAGTTAGGTGCAAGTATTTTTCCTGTATCCTGGTAGGAATTTTGAATTTCGAAACAGCTTGATTTCACTTTGCACTGGGTTTTCATATCTAATGGATATGTTAACACTCGCAAATGGCATAATTACAGGCTTTGTCTGGTCTTGAAAAAGAACAGTGTTTTCCAACAGAATAACTTATCATAAGTGATCATTAAAATAATTATTCACATTTAAGAGGTGGCAGCAGCAGTTTTGGCTTTGACAGCGTGTAATGTGAGCGGTTCTCAATAGCTCTTGATGTATCATAATCCACCAAGGTGTTTGTTAGCCTTTCAATATAATGGGGAGGGAGTACATTCTCACTGGGCTGCCTGCATCTGAGCTTTTCAGAGAGCCTCCTGGGCTGTGGACCCCCCTGAAGGTTGTGAAACATGTGGAATCTACCCTTGCTCAAAGTGTGTTTTATCTTCATGGTATCACTGGAACTTCTGAATGTTCTTAAGTGTACAACTTTGCGACCAGATCATGTGTATAGCTAAACTGGTGCACACAGTAGCTTATACCACCACAACCATATCATTATCACGTGCCTCAAACAGGATGCTACCTCCTCAAACCACCTGCAAGACTATGCCAGCCTTGGAGCTGGCATAGCGTATCCCCACTGCCCCAGGCTGCCATAGAGAAAAAGATGTTTCCTCCATGTTCTGCCAACAGGGTTTAAAAAGTGATTGTTCTCTGCTACATTATTTTACCGCCACCATTTAGGATTGTTTTTAGGATCCATATTAGCAAACCAGATTTTGGTGGGAAATTGATGTAGAGTGCGTTTAGTTTTGCAGCCCATTCGTATCCCTAGTACAGATGCTATAGAAGATTGTAGCTGTAACTGTAAAGATATTGCTAAAAAAGGAAACCTAGGACAGCTGCTTTGCCTGCGAGTTTGTGAACTGCCCTGAGATCTAGAGATCAATTGTGGTATACAAATTTAATCAACAGTGACAACAACTGGAGTAGATCTGTGACCATGTGTGTATGTGTTGTAGAGGGAATGAGTTGACTTACCCTTTAAATGTTTTTCTTTCAGCATCAAGGCTATTGAAAGCCCTAACAAAGATGACGACACACAGTGGCTGACCTATTGGGTTGTGTATGGCATCTTCAGCATAGCGGAATTTTTCTCTGACATCTTTCTCTCCTGGTTCCCTTTCTACTACATGATTAAGGTATGTTTGCTTGTACCCTCAGCTGTAGCCTGCAGAAAATTTAGGAGCAGTGTGTTGTCAGCCTACAGAATTCACTGCCACAAGAGGGTAGTGATAGCCACCAGCTTGGATAGGTTTAAAGAGGGGAATAAGGCTCTTAAAGGCAACAAACCATGATAGTTGTGTTCTGGCTCCATCATCGGCTGTGTGCTTCTGAATACAGGTTGGAGATCACAAGCAGGACAAATGCTGTTGCACTCAGCTTCCGGTTGTGGGCTTCTCATTGGGATATCTGGCTGACTACTATGAGAACAAAAGGTTATAGACTAGATGGGCTGTTGGTCTGATCCAAGAATACTCTCTTCGGTTCTTACGTTTGGCTTTTAAAATCCGTGATGCAGGCGCTTCTTTTATACTATCTGCCATGCAGACATACCAATTTATTCCCTAGGTTTTAAGAAGTGACCTACTGGATCAGAGCAAAAGGCTGTCTAGAGCAGGATTCTGTTCCCCACAGTGGCCACAGAGCTACATCTAGGAAGCATCTTACAAGCAGCGTGTGAAGGCAGAAGTCTTCTCCTGCTACTGCTTCCCAGTAACTAATATTCGTAAGCACATGGCCACTGGTCTTGGAGGCTTCATACAGGATTGAACAGGCATGCTTTCTGCTTATTGGCTTCAGCATAGGACTGTGACCAGTTCAAATAACTCTTAGGTGCATGTTGCACTGTCATTTGCATGGGTTTTCAAATGTGAACCACACATGTAGTATTTATACAGCACTTTAGAGTTTTCAATCCTTACTGCAATCCTTACAACAACCCTGTATTTGGGGGGGGGGGGCGAAGCAGAGGCGCCAGAGGTGAAATAGAGGGGCATGCTTATGGTCACCTATTGCCATGGCAGAAGTGAAATTCAAACACGGGGACTCTGGATTTATAGCTCTGTGTCTTAGATCATATGCTATACCAGCTTGTCTGACATGAGGATTACAGATCTTTCTATGCCACTAATGATGGGCAGTGTGATAAAATCTGGTTTCCTGGTTCTTTCCTCCCCCCCCCTTTTTTTTTTTGCAGTGTGGATTTCTGGTATGGTGCATGGCTCCAAGTCCCTCAAATGGGGCAGAGCTGCTTTACCACCGAATTATCCGCCCCTTCTTCCTGAAGCATGAGGCTCAGCTGGATAACGTAGTAAAGGATCTGAAAGACAAAGCTGCAGAGACAGCAGACACCATTACTAAAGAAGGTGAGGTCTATAGGGCCAGTGTATTCCAATAATTTTTCTGCCCTGGCTAGACTACTTTGTGGATAATTGTGAATATGTAGCTGGTTTTGAACAAAGGTGTTGGAGGGGGTGGGGAGTGATGCGGTGAGATGTACTATGGCATGTGGGTCTATTTTATTTGAGTTAAATCGTATGATTTACTGCCATATTACATTAAGGAAGAGACACAATAAAACCCAAGTAGCTCTTGATGGGATGTGTCTGTGTTTTCTTCCTTTGACCATAGTGAGTAGCATTGGCTTTGACCTGAGCAGTAGAGGCAAATTTCATGGACACCTGGGATTGCATCAAATAAACACCGAATCAGGTACTTGATGCTGAAAATCCCAACACTCGTTTTTTCAAAGACAAACAAAGCCTCTAACCCAGGGGAGTGAAGCCCTCCAAATGTTGTGGACTCTCATCAGCCACAACCAGCATGGCCAATGGTCAGGAATGATGGAAACTGTTGTCTCGACACCATCTGGAGGATTACAGGTTCCCATCCCTGCTGTAGCCCATGAGCGCTTTGAGTTGCACAGAAAATACCTTATGACATCTCAAATATGGGAGGGGAGATAATGTTGGGGTTCAGCAGAAGTCCCACAGGATAGGTGTGGTTTCCTCAGCCACCTTGTTGTTCAGCATGAACAACAACAGCAACAATTCTTAATTTAGACAGGTTGCAGAGTTTTTAGCACTGGGCCATTTAAAAAAAAGTACACCCATAACTCAGAATATTGATGTGGAGGGCATTTCCAGAGCTGCGATAATTCCAGCTGCTGAACAATAGTAATTCAGCAATGCCATTATAATTAAAGCTCCTTACGAGGCCCTTTGTCTTTGCCAAACAAGATATGGTGGGCATGTACCAAAGAGGGTGGCACCTCTTCTGGAATGTCCTCCTTAGAGAGGCTTGAGCAACACCTGCATTGTGATCTTTTCAGCACCAGGTAAACACCTCTTTGTTTCCCTAGGCTTCCTGATTTTAAGGGTTGTGGGGTTTTTTTTTAGTGATCTACCGGTTTTTTGGAGTCTTACTAATCTTTCAAGATTAGCAAACATTTTGGTGCTGCTGTGAGATTTTATCTCTACATAGATTTTCTCTCTGCTATTTTTATGATGCATTGTTATGGCTCTCTTTGTGCTAGATTGTTTTACTTTTATTGTAAGCTGGCCAGAGAAATACTGTTGTGCGGTACATAAATGCCACTTTCTTCTTCTTCTTTCAGCTAAAAAAGCAACAATAAATTTACTGGGTGACGAGAAGAAAAACGGTTAACTGGAAGATAAGTTTCCTCATCACTTCCCTTATGCAGCTTGATGTTACTGGGGACTGTGATATAGTAATTTGAATCTTGTTGCCTTGTAAACATTTTTTTATGTTATTAAAGGAATGTGTTGTAAGATTGCTTGCTTTTGCAGTTCTCTGTATTGAAAAGTAAGCATTTTTATTTAAAACCAGTGCAGTGGGTAGCATCTAAAGCTTGCAGATTAGTTTATTCATCTCCTGAGCAGAGAAGGGACTTTCAATACTGTCTTGTCTTGCAGTTAACGTAAACTTTAAATAAAGTATGCCCCAGGTTCTGACCATTATTACACTTTGTTTCTTTGTGCATGCAATGTCCATGGTAAAAGCTCTGTTGCATATCTGACAGGTTCCCACTGTAATGTAGTTTGATAGCAAAGCGTAATGACAAATGCTTTTCATGCCAGTGTGTTTCTGCATATCGAAGGTAAAAAAATCAAAAAGCCTTATGTTAATGTGTATTCTTACACTCACACCTCTAACCGTGTTGTAAACAGTGGAGACTGGTTATGTACGGTGCTGAACACAAATATTCCTTATTGTTGCACAGACTGCTTGTAACTTGCAGTATTTCGTCAAGAGTGTGTATCTATGGGAATTGTCCTTAAAGCACTGCGAAGAACACTTTGTTGTTTATGACCAGAGTTGCAATGGTTGAATATACATACCGAATGGGTGTATGTGAAAAGGAAGTGAGATAATGATGCCTAGGTCTGTACACTCATCTGGGCCTTATCCTGTGGCCTTTGTGTAATAGCTGCTCTGCAGTGGAGCCTCCTACTGCTGTTGATGCACATGTGTGATGTACGCTGAAGTATGCTCGTGAATATTTGCAACAACAACAAAAACCACAATATTGCTCTGTGGCCAAGGTCTCACTATGTGGCAGCTAGCAGGCGCTCCTGGGCCCTTCTCAATTATTCTCTCTAGGCATTAAAAAGCCTTGCTTGTTTCGTTTTAGTTAAGGATTGCCAGTGGAACCAAAGGGTGATGATGCATTCTTATAAAGGAAAGCAGGTTGATTTACACCTACTCTTAGGGTTACTACACATGTGACTGTTTAAAAAAGAAAGGTAAGAAAGCCAATTGAAGAGTAGTGTCCACAAGAGGCAGACGTTCAAAAAATACTGAATATTTGAAAAATATCTAGGATAATTTTAGAAGAATTTATGGGTAACGAGACAAAAACAGAAAGCGATTTGTGTCTAGGATAAATAACACCTACGTGAAAGAGAAAGAATGAGGAAAGAAGGTATCGCATAAATAAATGCTATCATTACACATGAGATTTTTAATTGGGACGGTGGAAGAAGCAAAGCAAGTCATACCAACACTAAGCAACGAAGTGGTTGCAACAGAACTTAGTGAAAAGGGTATCAGCCAAAACAGGCCTCTTTAATATTTGTATACGTATTTATTTTTTTAAACCGCTGTTTGGACCTGATTTTAAACCCTGTTTTGGAAAGCACCCTGATATACTCTACCAAACACTGTCCCTCTTCAGCATCCATTCCTTCCTATTGGGCTCGGCACAGAGTGTTACTGGTGGTTATTTGAAGCCTGCTTTGCACGTAAAGTCGAAAGAGCTTCCCTGCAACTTTGTAGAAAAGAAACTAATCAATACAGATAATGCCTGGCTTGGTTCAGTCAAAACAGCCATCTAGGTTGGCATTCTGCCTCTACCATGGAACAGCCACGTGCCCTTGCAAGCTTGTCAGCAAGACAGGATGGTAATAACCAGCTTCTGCCTATTTGGTAGCCAGACCGCTCCTGTTACAGTGGTGCCTCGCAAGACGAAATTAATCCGTTCCATGAGTCTCTTCGTCGTGCAGTTTTTTCGTCTTGCGAAGTACGGCTATTAACGACTTAGCGGCTTTAAGAAAAAGGAAACAAACTTGCAAGAACTCGCAAGACGTTTCGTCTTGCGAAGCAAGCCCATAGGGAAATTCGTCTTGCGGAACGACTCAAAAAACGGAAAACCCTTTCGTCTAGCGAGTTTTTCGTCTTGCGAGGCATTCGTCTTGCGGGGCACCACTGTACCAAGGTTTCATTTTCAAATGTAAGATCCATAACAAGCCTATTCTCTATACTATCAAAGCTAGTGTTCACTACCATATCTTCTAATTAAGCCAATTGCACTGCTTTTCTCTTGGTGACCAATATCCACTTAATGCCAAATCAGCATAGAGGTAGCGAGATGTGGAGGGAAAGGACTTGCCCCTTGACTTAACCGAGATTTAGCAGCAAAGGAAAGCCAGAGTACTGTATTTTAAACCTTATGTTTGGTACAAATGCTTTTGATGTGCATCCAAGCAAGCACATGATATACATATGTACAGAATGCAGGTAAAGGGGCGAGGTAATGTGCATCCCTACATCCTTAAGGAATGATGCGCTGGTAGTTAACACTTCGTTGATGTTTACGCTTCTCAATCAAGTTTGTTCCATTCTGGTGGTAGACCTATAAAGGGCTGCTACTGCCTATTACAAACGTGAAACACCAGTGGTGCTAAAGGTCTTGTGTAACAACAGAGGAACAATTTAGCTAGTGTGTCCACCCTTAGCAGATGTTTCCAGTTTGGAAATTATTTGTGCCAGCTTTAAACTACCTTGAAAATGATGACAAAATAAGTCCACACTGGTGGGCTTCATGTTTGTTCATAAGCATTTAAAACCAGTCTGAAAGAGTCAGAAGATGCTAACGTTTTAGCTGCAGAGCAGTCTTGCATGCTGTAATGTTTTATTTCTATTGCATTTTTACGTGCTTTTGAGTAATTTATGTGGAAGCTGAACTGATTAAATTGCTGCCATATTAGATAGATTGTAGGGCAAGGTGCAAGCAAGTGTAAATTTGTGAGGCTCAGATGATTTATCCTCACATAGAAACAAAATCTAGTTATATATACATTGAAAGTACCTCTTCAATTTGTAAACATAGCAGAACAAAGTATCGGCAGCCTTACATCAATGTATCCATCACATACAAAAAACTGCCCCGAACTTGATGTAGCCAGATGCTCTGAGCCATTGTAGAAGAGGGTCCCCTCACAGTCACCTGTAACTCCCCAAAATCTGCTAGTGAAGGTTCGGGGATCCTTCAGAACTAGGGGGTAGACACAAGGGGGGCTTGCAGAAGAAAATAAGTTAAGACCATCTCTCCCATCCACCCTCCTGCAGTAGGTATGTCTGACAGATCTCAGTCCCTTCCGCAAATGGGAGGTGTTCTGTTTGTAGAAGGGCAGCTCTGGATCCACACTCAAAAATTATTGTCAAGTGCTTGAAAAAGTTAATATACCTTACCAGCTTGTGCTGAAGATGTAATGTACGTAGAAGAATGCAAACAAATAAAGAACAGTATCTTAACCTAATGTGATTTTTACATTTCTTCACAGAATATAGTTACACTGCATGTAGAGGAATTAAGGATTATGCGAAAATTCATTTTCATCCAATATACTATTGCAAAAACTCACCTGGCTAAATCTTCACAGTTGAGCTCTTTGTCTGCATAGTAAAAAGGGCTAAGAAAATTCACTAGTGGGGGGCAGAGGGAGGTGTTTCATATAGTTTATACCATCAATGTTTGGTCATATCTCTTTTTGTGGGATAAAATATTTGCATTTATGGGGAACATTTTATTCCTCTCCTTTGCCTTAGAGCTGACCAAGGCAGCCCTCTTGCTTTTAACCCCTCTGATTAAGAGATAAAATAGAAAAGGGGAGACCGATATGTATACTAAACACAACGGGGGGGAAAGTAAAAGGAATTTGAAATATACTATTTATCCAGAGTCTAATAATGTTCAGTTCCCTGCTGATGCTCTTTTTAAGCAGCCATAGCTTATGGTAGCCCTGTAAGCTGTACTTGAAACACAAGTCCTCAAGACGTTTGGGCAGAGGAGGGGAAAAAAAACCCTTTTAAAAAGTCCTTAAGAACATATGCTTTTGCTGGAACAGTCCGGTGGCCCATCTAGTTCAGCATCCTGTTCTCAGTTGACAAGCAAATGCCTACAGAAAGCTCACAAGCAGGACCTGAATTCAACAGCACTCTCCCCTCCTTACAAAACAGAATTCAAGCAAGACTAACAGACAAACGGCAACCATGCTACTTTGCTCAACCCCACATTCTAATTTTACTTTTTAATGTAGTAAAAACACCAGTTTTCCACCATGTGAATCATCACATTCATCATGTGACATGAAACCGAAATGGTAAAAATGTCACATGATGAATGTTGCTTGGCTTTGACCTCAATGTAGCAACAGTTGGTATGTATCATGAAACTGTAATTCCATCTCCAGCCATCACTGCAAAACATCCCTTCTTTAGACAAATATTTGGATTCATTTTATAAATTCTACAGACTCGGATAGAGTTCTCATTGTATATTTTAAATGTGCTTGGTTCTTTTAGTATAACACAAAATGATGACATTGGATGTTTTATGTAGTCTGATTACTCTTTTTTTGTAAACTCCCTTGAGCAGAATGCTTCTGGCAAGTCTTTAAACAGATGCAAAGCACACTTTAAATACAGATGCAGAAGGTACAACAAACACAAGGAAGCCTCCGAATGTGCGTCGGAAGTTGAATTCTGGGACTGATATAGCAGGTGGCCCCGAAAACAGATTTCAAAAAATGCCACTAACAGATTCTTAGGGTCAGCATTTTAGGTTGTTTTGTCAGCTAAGCAGCAGCATTACTGCAACACATTAGAAACTTGAGCTAATGCGGAATTTGGCAGCCAGGTCGCTCACCGGGGTAAGACAGTTTGAGCAATGCACTGGCTGCCAATTAGTTTCCAGGCCCAGTTCAATGTGCTGGTTTTTACCTATAAAGCCTTAAAACGGCTCAGGACCACAATACCTCAAGGACCACCTCTCCCCATATGAATTAACCCGGATGCCACAATAATCATCCGAGGTCCTACTATGTGCACCTTCTCTGTGAGAGATCCAGAGGGCAGCAAGATGAGAAAAGGTCTTTTTTGTGATGGCTCCCTGCTTGTGGAATGCTCTTCCCAGGGAGGCTTGCTTGGCGCATTCATTACATATCTTTGGGCGTCAGGCGAAAATGTTTCTCTATACCTAGGCCTTTAAGTCAAGAATTGTGGAGTTGCTGTAAAAGCACAGTGTTGAAGCCTCTTCCGATAACACAAAAATCCCTCCACTTGACAATTTACATACTTTCCCCTACACAGATGTACTTTCTGTAAAATAATGTATAATGTATAAAGAAGTCCTTTGTGTCACCCTGACATTTTGGAAATACGACAACAGCAAGAAAGCAGTATTTGCAAACATGATATGACTTAAATCATTTAAAGACAAGACTAGGCTAGAAGGCAATTTTTAAAAAATACTCTACAGAAACTTGAAAGAGAGCAAGTCTAACAGCATGCTTGAGAGGAGTCCTGTTTTCCACTGAGCAAGTCGTGTTTAACATTGCTGCCATCTAGGGGAATTTGGCAAAACTTTCACATTTTGCAAATTTAAAATCATGCACTTTGTGGGTTCTGATATTGAGGACCAAACTACTGGTCTTCCAACTGGTAGGCTAGGACCCACTATTGATTTGCAGCCTCACTTAAGGCAGGTCACAGCAGCAGCGCTAAAACCATACAAATATGGTAAAAAAATAAATGCATTTTTGGTCTAAAGGTGGGGCTCAACTCTGAAAAGTTGAAGACAAATTGGCTGAATGACACAAAGCACCACTAGAACTGCAAACGGGAACACAGGAACGGCACTATGTGCATAAAATACAATATATTTGATGTGACAGGAACTTACACTTCTCTGCCACAGTATCGCTACTCGAATCCTGTTAAGAATTCGTGACTTTTGGCTAAACAATTCACCAACTTAAATGTGTCATAATTTTGTATTATCATGATTTTATGCTAGTCTCAGGTAGCAGTTGGGTAACCAAGTTCATTTAAGCAGAAAGAGTATACATATATTGGCCCAAGGTACTTTGGGATTAATCCAATTACAATAATTTCTTAAAAGTGATTTTTTTTTATAGTATTATGTATCATGCTCTAAAAGCATTATAACAGATATGGTAAACCATAAGGAACATTGCAGAAGCAACATCAAAACAGTTCACACTTTACCCCCATAAATATTTTAGAATTAAATACATTTTTACAAATTGGATAAACTTCCGACTATTGTTGAATATGCAAATCTGACTGACTGTAGTCTGCGTTCCACGTTCATTAGACTATTCAAATTCTATACAAGTAGTCTAAACAAATGTTACAACATCCCTCATTCATGAGGGGTCTTCAGATTGCCTAGCTCCATTATAGAATGATTCAGATATAAAATTAAAACCAGTTATTTTAGACTGAGGAAGTTTTAAGACCGTGCTTTCTAAACGGTTTGATTCAAAGAGTTGTTTATTTTAATAATGAGAATAATCAGTTTAGAAGCGTCATACAACACTGAATTAACCTATTCCTCTGTTATCTTTACCAATCTGGACCATATCAGGGTCAATCAGATCTATGAAGTATTGACTGTGTCCATTTTTAATGTATTTCTGCACATTAATAGACAACCTTTTCAGTATAAATACTAAAGTAGATGTTTCCATATATTTCCAATTGATCTGTTGTAGCATTAGATAAAAGTTAAACAAAGTCCAGTCCAGAAAGTTTTGACAGTTCTCATTTGTTTCTCCAACTTTCAGTTCAGATGCCAATAATCCCCTTCATCTATATTCATCTTAATATATTGCATATGTATCAGCCACACTCATTTCTTCTTCTTTCCTTTACCTTTTTTACTTCCCTCTCCTTGCTGTAGGCTTTGGTCACTGCTTCCCATTTTCTGTGTCCTTGTTTTTAGTTTAGGAATTGTTTCTGCTGCATATAGCATCACTGCCTTACCTAAGGGGGGACGGGGGACGACAGAGGTAAAGGAAAAATGAGAGAAGAGGCAACGAAAAAGCCCTTCCATTTTCCACCACCACTGCTGCATTTACAAGGTAACTGGAAGTTACACAGGAAACCACCCAAAACTAGTCACCTGAAGCAGAAATGGGGAGCCGTTTTCAGCCCAAGGGTCACAACCCCTCATAACTATCCTTCCAGGGGCTTTAAAGGCAAGAGTGGGCACAGCCAAGCAAAACATGGGTGAGTTGCACACACATTCCTTCGCTACAAAAAAGAAGAACCCATCTCAAGTAACATGGTTCAGTTTGGCTGTGAAAGAGCCCTCTGTGAATGGAAGGGGCCCTTCCATTCACAAAGAGAACTGGGATCCTGCTGGAGTAAGGTGGCAGAACTTAAGGTATGTCTACTGTATTTAGACTTATGCTTACAGAAGTATTTGAAAATGATCAAGGGCTCTAGCTGGCCCAAGACATTTTGGCACCTGAGGCAAACCACAAAATAGCTTCCCCCACTCCGCCAGGGAAGAAGGGTTGATGGAAGATCTACATCAGGAACAAGGGGGCAGGGAATAAATATCTACATTGGGAACTGTTGCCCCTGGTGATCCTGCCGTCCGAGGCAGTTGCCTCACATTGTTTCATGGGTCTAGCATTTGCATTGATAGAATTTATTTTACTAGGAAAACAGTGCTCCCTAGGGGGGAGAGGGTGGTCACATATGGCTATGATTGTTAGTTTCTGTTTGCCACTGAGCAGTGCTTTGGAGTCACAAGAGTCTGTTTACATTCCGCACATTCCGTACTGTTGGAAATCTCACGGGAGACGGATGTGACGTTAGTGGTTTCCTGTTCCTTTGTTCCTGTTGCTCTCTGCTCTCACAGAGAGAGGATGTCTTTTCTGCCTGCGTAGCTTAGTAATAAAGCATAGCAATGTAGCCCAAACCTCTCGTCTATTCCCTGTGCTGGAAACTCTGCTTAATGGGGGGATGTGCCTGGAGCCTTATCAGAGGCTCAGGTCGTCAATCACGTCGGAGGCGATTCCGAAGGACTCGGCGGGAGGAGGATGAGCTTTATCAGCTCGGTCGAATGGAGATCCCGACAATGATTGCGGTGCTACCTCTAGCAGCCCCTTATTGTAAGGAAGGTTTTTGCAGGACTCCCCACCCCTGCATGTACACACACACACCTCTGGGTACCTAAACTTAGGTGTCTTTAGTTCAAAAAGTAAATTTAAGAAAGCTAATCTCACTCACGTGTTGGAAACTGAGGCTGACATAGTTTGCCATCTTCTGTCTTCAGCTCAATGCGCACTCTTCCTCTATATTGTGCATCACGGTTCCACTCCCTGGGATACATTTTGTTTTTCTAGCATTTGGGGAAAAAGTTACCATTTTATAACCAGGCTTACTTAAAAATACATTCATACTATGACTGCAATATGAAGTCCACTTACTATTGAGTAAGACCCACACTAAACTCTGAGTAAATATGCTCAAGACTGAACAATTAGTTTGCACAAGTTTTTCACACATTATTTTAGTAAACCTTACACAAGTTCCATAAGGTAGGCCATTATTCATATAGCTCATAGCTTACTCTTAAGGTGCTTTCCAATCTAAGCACCTCTGATTACCATTAAAAATATGAACACTTATTTTGTAGTACACATATTTTTACTCTTTGTAAAAACAAGGAACTAGTAAGTACAATAAAAACATAAATAAAACTAAAGTGGACAGACATGTACACCTGTGGTATATGCTCCAATTACATTGAGAACTAAACATTATTATTACCTCCAAAAGCACATTAAGTCCAACTGCTGCACATACATCTTGAATTTCTGTCGGTGTTGGATTTTCAACTGCCTAGAAGAGTCAGACATTTTTAGTTACTATCAGGTGCAGCTAAAATGGTTGATTACTCCAAGTAATAAAGCTTTTCTTGCGTATAAACTTTAAAAAATGATCAATGAACAGTTCAGTAAGTATTACTTTGCACCAACATGAGATATTAAAGTACTATGGCAAGAACCAAATGTTCTGAGCTGGTGAAACACAACTATACAGGGTTGTGGGGGGGCTGACACAGCCCTTTCAGTCTCTGGTAAATAAATTTTTAAAATGTCAAATCAAATACCTTTATTGGCACCACAATATAAACTTTCAAATCACTGGGATAATTAAAAGGACAATGGTGAAACTGTCAAGGGTCACACTGTGGTCTTAGATGTTCTGCTACACCCAGGCTATTTTACCCTTTCGGGTAAAATTGTGGCTAAAAAGGAAGCTACTAGAGTAGTGGTATCTTTGCCCCGATCTGTCAGGAGAAACCTCATTTGATTTCTTCTTGGAGTTGTGGGCCGGAGAAGCAACATTTTACTCAGCATCAGTTGGCAAGGTCTGCTATGTAAAGGGCAATCTAAGAGAATGTGGTCCATTGAATCTGGTACTTCTTGGTTGCAGGCACACAAACGGGCTTAAAGGCTTCGATGGGAAGGGAGTAGTAAATCCTTTAGGTATTTGGCACAGGTAATTTTAAAAATGTACGCAATCATTAATTCCCTCCTCCCACTTTCTACAAATTATTTTTATGCATGGTATGTATATAACTAAATTCATACATAAACAGCTCAGGCTGCATACCGGAAGGGTGGAAGCTGAGTATAATTGCTCCAAAATAAAAAAGGGTATTGATTGATTGATATTAAACTGATAAGAACAGATACTACACATGATCTTAGCCAAAAGGCCGAGAAGCGATTAAAAAAGGGTATATAACTAAATTTATAATTTCTTTGCCAGCCAGTTTTATTAATGTTACCAATTCTTTTACCCAACATTATTACTGCTGTATTATGTTTTAGGCTGAACACCCCCATACTGTATATCCAATGAAAGCGTGTTTTACACATATTTAAAAAAATTAATGTGACCCGCTCCTCCCCAATCCAATAATTACTTTCTCAAGTGGTATTCTTCTTCCTTCTGCTATTGTCTTCTTGTTATTTATATAGGCAGGATATATGCAGATGAACCTAAGCCAAGAGAAAAGCAACACAAGTTGAAAGCTGCTGGTGCATGTTTAGAATATTTAGTACTGTACCCCACCCCAAGACTCAGCTTGAGACTCAACTTTAAAGTTCCTGCCTTGAGCCAACCAAAGTGGAGTTACAGCTGCCAGACAATGGCATGATCAACTTTTTAAAGAAAATACACTTTCCCCTTCACTTGATTGCAAATATGAAGCATGGAGCTAAAGGCTTTGGCTGCCACCCCCAAAAGCTGTAATACTTAACTAATCAATTGAGTAAGAACAAAATTAAATCAACTAAAAATGTATCTCTTGTTTAACCAGGCAGTAGACACATTATATTCGATACAGCAAATAACAATCAGTTATCCAAATGTTAGCCTTATTAGCAAAACAGCACCATCCACATACAAGAAGGTGGTATTGGCAGGATTAGAGGAACCTAAATTATTAATTCATTAATTTATTAATTTAATTTGTATGCCACCTTATCCCTGCAGGTCTCAGGGCAGTTCACAGGACAAAAGGTTTACAGAAGTATTAAAAAAATGGGGAAACCTCAAACCAACCTATTTAGGATTGAGCTTGCTCAATGGCGACTGCAGTGTACCCTGAAAATAAGGGAGTGTGGATGGAACAGAGAATGCTAGACATGGGCCAGGTGGACACTCTGAACAAGAACTGTACTGCAACAATATATACCATGTATTCCACTTATATTGTTTTAAATGCCCATAAAACTTGCCAGTGTGAGCCATCATCTTAAAGGGGCCCATCTCTAACACAAGATGAATACATCCTTAAGTGAACTGCAGCAAATTAACAGCATAAAAACCATAGAAATACATGTCTAATAATAATAATAATAATAATAATAATAATAATAATAATAATATAATAGGTGGGAAGGATCTCCATATGCATGTTTGTGTTAAAGCCAGGACGTAGTTCTGCAAAAGGTCTAAGAGGATCCTTACTTCCACGTATACCATCTAAGAAGGAAGTACGGCTCTTGATTCCGAAACATTATTTTGCTTCCCCAATTACAAAAAGTGCATTAATTAATGCACGAAAACCCTTATGGTCTAATACCGTGGTTCCCAGCGTGGGGCACACGCCCACAGGGGAGCAATTTGATTTTTAAAGGGGGCAATTCGAGAATGAGTTATTAACCCTTTTAGGCTTCCTTCATGTGAAAAGGAGTTCACTTTTTGAATACTGTAGTAAGAATTATATGCCACGGGGGTGGGGGGTGGGGAGGAAGACATCACGATTTTAGAGATGCTTAGGTGGGGCACGGCCAAAAAAAAGGTTGGGAACCACTGGTCTAATAGATTAAAATGAATTTGAAACCAGGTCGCTCGGCTATCAGCAGACAGTTATCCCGCGGTTCTAATTACTTATAAATACGCTTTTAATTCAAGGGCTGCCACAGCCGTCGAGCAGCAGGCGCGGCGACACCGCCAAGAGAATAACAGCCACTTATAATAACCACCTTCCCCCCTCGGGGTCCCCAACCCACAGCCGGCAGAAATGGCGGGGAGCCGCCACAGAAAGAACCATAAGCAGCGCGGACAGCACCGCCACCGCACGTTACCGAGACTTATCGTTGGGCAAAGAGGGCGCAGCCCAAGCCATGGTGTCCGCGCCGCCGGCTGACCGGGCCGGGCCTTCAAAGCACAGCTCAGCGGAAGTTTGGCCGAGCCGCAATGGGGGATGGGAAACAGGGGGAGGGAAAAGACACGACCGGACGTCCCGCCCTCAAACCGCTGACGTTGCTCTTCGCTAATGGGTTACGGGACTATCATTCAAAAAGCAAAGCAAGCGAGGGAGAAAGAGAGAGAGAGAGAGAGCTTTGGGGACGAACCAATGGGAGGCCAGTGGTTCTGAGTATCGCGAGAATTGTAGTGGGAAAAGGTTTCCGCATCGCGAGAATTGAAGTTGCACCATAGAGCTAAGAAAATTAGCATCTCGCCACCGCTTCCTCTATTTTTTTCCCCCTCGGTGGGCGGGAGTGGGAAACAAAGCGGACCAATCAGAATGTTAGCGTAGCGGCGGGTGGCTAGATAGAAGCACCAATGTAGAAGTCAAGACAGTTGCAAGCAGCGTCGTGCCGCCATATGCCCCACTGAATTGAGTGGGGCTTACTCTTGGGGAGGTGGGCATGGGCGTGGCCGAGGGGACGCAGGGAGCGGCAGCTGCCCCCCTCCCCCACCAAAAAATCAAGTAAATCAATAAAAAATATTTAAGTGAGGTTCTGCGCGCGCACACACGCATACACCCAACATAAATCCTGGCTACGCCCATGTAAGTGGGCACAGAATTGCCGCAGCCTGGGGGGGGGGGGCGCTGCCACTCAGGGATGTTATTTGAGAGGCAAAACCACGAGGTCTTGGGAGAAGAAGTCGCGGGCTGCACCGAAAATCTCTCTTTTATTATTAAAATAAAATTATTAAATACAGTGATACCTCGGGTTACATACGCTTCAGGTTACAGACTCCGCTAACCCAGAAATATTACCTCGGGTTAAGAACTTTGCTTCAAGATGAGAACAGAAATTGTGCAGCGGCGGCGCAGCGGCAACGGGAGGCCCTATTATCTAAAGTGGTGCTTCAGGTTAAGAACAGTTTCAGGTTAAGAACAGACCTCCAGAACGAATTAAGTTCTTAACCCGAGGTACCACTGTAGTAAAAGAGAGGCTGGGGAAGGGAAGCTGTCAGGGAGAACCTCCCTGGAGCGAGGGCTGCATCCAGACACAAGCAGCTCTCCGGGGAGAGGATGGGCGAGTGAGCGGGGGCAAGGACGGCAGGTTTCAAGTCTGCTTTCCGAAAGGTTTTCCCATCACCAGGAGTGCCAAGTAGAATAAGATTTGGGGAGGGGGGGAAGGCAGATAAGCCCCGCCCTACATAATCGATCACAAGACGCAGCACATGCACACTATTTGAATGACAATGCCCATCAAATATTTGGGGGGGGGCGAAGGTACCTCATCCCCTAGCAGTTGGCTTCTATGCCCATCATCTATTCTACGCTATTTTAAATCGTTTTTATTTATTTTTTAATGGGTAAGTTGCAGGGTGGCTTGGAGGGCGCACAACACGTTTCAGCATCACCACGAGTTACTTTCAAAAGAAGTCAGGTTTTTGTTTTAAAGATAGGGCCACAAAAAGAACCTTTTGCCACAACAGTATTGTAGGGAGGGGGGGTCTACAGGAGTAGTGAGTAATATAAAGTTAATTAATTTAGGACACCATAAAAAATTTGGCATCACAGAATCAGAGGAGTGTGTGTATGTGTAAACACATTTCCGGCAGCCCAAACTTCTTGGTGCGATGTGGGCTAGCTACCCCTTTTCTATGGCTTGTAAGAAAACACTCTTGGCTGAGGGTACTATTTCTTATAATCTTTGCATGTTCTCTAGTCTAGGGGTTGTATTTGGGATCCTCCCAGAACAGAATGGAGCATGGGATGGGAGAGGAAGTTTCATTGCACAGGTGAAACTTCTTGCACTAATAGGACTACATCGCTGGATACAAGCCTAGTTTTCCAAGGGTAGGTGCCACTGCAGGAGGGTTGGCATTAGAAAAGGATGGTGATGTTGGTTGGTTAAGGTGGGGGACAGGGACGCGGACTTATAAAAAATATTGGGGAGGCCCGGGAAAGCTCATGAATAATAAATAAGCTCATGAATATGCAAATAAAGTGGCGCCGCCTCCTCGTGAGCGAATAGGGGAGAGCGTGCTGCGCCTATTAATCAGCTCCAAAGGAAATTGGGTGGAGCTTTTGCTCGGGAGGGAGGGCAGGAGGCATGCAGCCCGCCCCTCCCTGTGCATTTTGGGCTGGGGGAGGGGCGGCGATGGCGCTCTGCTGGAGGGGCGCCGGAGATTATTGGGGGGGCGGAGCCCCCCCAAACGAATTTTTGAGGGGGCTCGGGCCCCCTCAAGCCCCATGGAGTTGGCGCCTATGGTGGGGGATAAGCAGTATTGCAGAGCATCAGATATAGCATCATTCCCATCTGTTCCAATGTGACTTGTGAACTTGGTTGGTTTGGTTAGCATTTGGCTGGCAATCAAGGCCATTTTTCTTTTTTCAAAATACTGTTTATTGTCCAGAATGGGCATGGGAATGTGTATTCTGGAGACATTTAATGGCTTATTGCATCAATCCTATTTATCCATGTATAGCTTCTGAATTTGATTGGTTTAAACAGGCACCAGGCAAAAACATTACACTTCTCCCAGGCCTTTGGCTAATCAACCAACCTTTTGCCTTTTAAACTGTGTGTAAGGTAAAGGTAAAGGTACCCCTGACCATTAGGTCCAGTCATGACCGACTCTGGGGTTGTGGTGCTCATCTCACTTTACTGGCCGAGGGAGCCGGCGTTTGTCCGCAGACAGCTTCCGGGTCATGTGGCCAGCATGACTAAGCCGCTTCTGGCAAACCAGAGCAGCGCATGGAAACGCCGTTTACCTTCCCGCCGGAGCGGTACCTATTGATCTACTTGCACTTTGATGTGCTTTCGAACTTCTAGGTTGGCAGGAGCAGGGACCAAACAACGGGAGCTCACCCCATCACAGGGATTCGAACTGCCGACCTTCTGATCGGCAAATCCTAGGCTCTGTGGTTTAACCCACAGCGCCACCTGCGTTCTAAACTGTGTGTAGGCAGGTATTATTGTTTTGTTTGTTACTATGTTATGTATTTTTCTGTTTTTGTATTATAAATCACCTTGTGATCCTTGGATGAAGAGCGGTATACTATAGATAGATAGATAGAGAAGAAGTTGGTGTTCCAGGCCATTCCATTCCAGATGGCACAAATGGGTAAATTTGATGGTTTCAAGTCTAAAATATTGTTCACAAATGTTTAACACATTCCACTATTTTTGGGTGTAAGTTTTTTTTGTAAAAGGGGCCTCTGTGGCCTGTTTTACAACATGCCATAAAATAATATCTAATGGAAAACTTTTGCAGATGAGCTCTTTAGTGCTCTTACAGTGTCATCCTATGTATTTTTTACTCAGTCATAAATCTAATCTGTTCAATGGAACTTTGTCTCGAGTAACTGTGCATATGATTTCAGCCTCAAGGATCTCCCCCAGGGAACCAAGCAAACCTAATTTGCATTCATAGCAAGGCTTCATGTATGAATTTCACTTCTCTGCCTGTGCTTTATGTCAATGCAGCAATAGTGTCTTTGTCATCAAATATTAATAGAATTACTACAAAGGAATGTCACTAGACACACCTGCGTAAACTGTAATTGCTGCTCAAGATGCTAACAGATAATGCTGACACTGGGGAAACGTGGGATACGCCCCACTGTTTCATGCTGCTGCAATCTGCTGTGGCTTTGGTTCTATATAAAGGTTCAGCTATGCTGAGAATGTAACATTAACATTTGGCTGTATGTTACAGTTGTCAGTCAGGCCAATTGTCAGTGAAACCTTAGATAAAATTACATTTTTAAAAATACATGTCAGGGCAGGAAACAGAACATCAAAGGCTGCATTTAAAGCTTACATAAACAGAGAAGATACATCAGTTTGCTTTAAAATTCCACATGCATTTCCCAGCAGAGACTGCATAGGCTTGACTCTCTGCTCTGCGTTGCAATGCAGTTTTTGCAAATACTTAGACCTCAAACTCTGTTAAATATACAGAGTCTTGTGACACTCTTAAGACTTGGAACATTTATAGCATAGTTTTTTTGTGGACCATGCTATAATAAATGTGCTAGCTTTTAAAGGTGCTACGAGACTCAATATTAACTGTGTTTTCCCGGTCAGCTGGAAGTTTCATTGCAATATTTTCTTAAATCTGAGTGCCATGTCTTTACAGATGTTTTATTAAATGCAATTATTCAACGTGCACAAAATATTACAACTCATGGAAGAAGAAGAAGCAGCAGAAGAAGGAGGAGGAGAAAACACACATTTTATTTCCCTGGCTACAATCCAAAACTACAAAAGGGTCACCCTTTCTCCTTTCTTTATTTCTTCCCATACGTATTTCCCTGGTGTGGTTCTCTTTTACGACTCTCCATAATATTCAGTCATTTTAGAGCAATGCCTCTTGTGCCTTTGCACACCACCCAAGCTATTCTTTTAAATTCAATAGTAAAAAAAAATATATTCCACCTTTCGCAGTGATTTTGTCAGAACAAAGATTTTTCCAAGTAAATTTACACAGCCACCTTATTTCTGAAAGCTATTCTTTTACAGATGCATGTTTACTTTTCCAGTTCCTTAGGACTGAATTTTTGCAGCAGGGAGATTGTTATACCCATGTAGGCTTCCCAGATGATTAGATCCTGATAATACAGTACAGTCGTACCTTGGAAGTCCGTTCGACTTCCAAAACGTTCAGAAACCAAAGCGCGGAACCTGTGTTGGACGTTCGGGTTCCAAAAGAATGATAGAAAACTGAAACACACACTTTTGGGTTTTGATCGTTAGGGAGACGATTTGTTTGGGAGCCAAGGTCTTTGAGATCCAAGGTACAACTGTACAGCAGTCTCCCTGCTGCAAAGGTTCAGCAATGCACATTAGTCATAGAGAAGCCACAGGCCATATTAGTCCTGCTTCTCATTCTCCTTGAATGCTTATACCTGACTGAATCTGGCCTTGAGCTGTGATGACAGTACCTTTTGCTTACCTGATGGAGATGTGGAGAGGGGTGTAGTATATTCTGCAAGGCTATAATGTAGCCTACTGTACAAAAGTAGCTCTAATCTGTTGTGCCACTCACTTTTCCTCTGGGCCTGCCAACTGCTGCCATGCAGAACCTAGAAAGTTGCTCATGAGAGAATCCAAGCCTCAGGCTGAAAAAGGTTTCCCACCCCTGTGAGGATCCTCTGGGACTCCCCCCCGCCAGGGTGTATCAGCAACTCCCCCCAGAGCAGAAATATATTTCACTTTTGCAGCTTGAAATCTCTAGATCAAAGTCCCCACCTGCTACTTTTATGAATACATTTTCTACTTACTGACCTCTAGTTTCTTCAGTGCTTTCATTCCAGTGTACTTTGTTACATACTCATTTATTGATACTTGATTGTGCTCTGCCTTTGTTGACTTGTTTATACAGTGCCATAGATGTACATGGTACATGTTACTCTAAACATGTGGGGAAGAAACAACCAGAAAGAGTGTAGGTATTGTGTGGTCTGAGCAACGCTGAGAGGTGAATGGCCGTGGCTGCGACAAAATTATGGAGAGAGGCAGGAAGACTGAAGCAAGACAATAGTAATCGAGTCAGGAAAAGACTAAGATATGAATTAACATTTTGACTGAGGAGACAAGACAGGAACTTCTGGTCCTGTGTGACTGCATATCATTGTTACATACACTTATGCTGGAGACTCACCAAGATGTACAACACATTTTAAAATGCAAGGAAAGATTTAATTTTCAGGGGAAATGCAAAAGGCAGATAAGCCATGCAAACAGCAGATATATCAAGTGTAGTTTTCCAAATATTTTGCTCCTTTTAAGGCAACCTGGATTCAAGCAGTACAAGCCCCGTCTAACATGTTAATGTTTTGATATCCAAATAGAAACACATTAACTGTGCACTGCAAGTCTCAACAGGCAATTACTGCTCCAGCTGTGTACATTGATGATCACACTGCTGCCTGCATACAGCCAGGGCAAATCCCAAGAGTCACCCAACCTCCTCACTCATTAATCATTAAATGGAGCAACAGCGTTGGTAAGGAATGAAATCAGCAATTAGTTTAGGTTTGGAAGCGTAACTGATTTTAAATACAATTGTATCAAGAAAATGTACAATTGATCCAAGGTAACTGTGTGGATCTTAAACTAATTCGAGTGTGCTGCACAAGTCATATTTCTCTAACAATTTCACTGGCAAATTTACAACCATGTTCCTGTCTTTAGTAAGCTGTTATCATGTTTCAATTCTTTATCACTGAACACACATGCTGATTTAGTTCTAGTTATGCTTTCAAAAAGGTTTAGTAATGAGAATGCTTAAGCAAGTGAGGCACATGCCAAATTCTTTAGATGGGGATAGTTGTGCTCAACCGAAACTGATCTGAATTAAAATTAAGATTCTTTATCAAATCTAATCTGGAATGTATCGTGGAACAGCAAGCATTAATTTAAAATACTTGCATGTTTTACTATGCTGCATCGTACAGAGAAGCTTACCATAACAACTTCTTCTCCCTGTACTTGTTCTTTTAAATGTGTTTAAAACTCAACACTGTTCCAAAATCTGGCCATGTCTTTGCCCAGGCAGGTGCATCATGTGACCCATAAGAGCAGCAAAATAACTGTACAATCGTGATGGGATAAAATCAGGCCAAATCTTTATTGACGGCAGCTGGCAGGACAAAGGTTGGCATGGCACTGGGTTCCAGGATCAGTTCATAATTCCATAAGCCCATGTTGATAGAATGGATCCACTGGGTTTGGACTTCTCCAAACCTGTATGATGGGAGTCAGCCAATGTTGAACCTTGTTGTGGTGCAAGCCAAGCAAACGAGGTCTCACTGGGTGCAGATTCCAGGGTGCAGATTCCAACCAGACAGATACCGAACCCTCGCTTGGGTTTGCTGTGGTCAATCCTCCCCTCAGGTCCCTTATGGGGGTGTCCACTATACTATATTGATCCTGACCAATGCCATTTCTGCTGATTTCTACCGCCTAACCAAGGAAAGCCATATTTCACTGTGGGATATGCTAAAAAATCCCCAACCAAGTGCCAATCAGGTAAGAGAAAAAAACATTTCTGGCCCTGTCAACCAGCAACCCAAAATTGCTCAGCGAAGGCTCTAACCCGAGGGCAAGCGGGCGGGAAGCTCTCAAAGCAAAATGAGCTCCAGGGGAAGCAGCCTTATATAGGGTTTCCCCTCCCCCCTGCAGTAAGGGCTCATGGGACAGCTTTTTCCCATGAGCCCATCAGACAGATAAGATACTGGGCAAAACCTTGCCCAGTATTTTGCTGCAATCTATGGGCCACAGCGCCACCAGGGGAAGGCGTCCCATGCTTATTCGTCAATGGAGCAGGGTTTGTCATATACATGTTTGACAGAGTCTGAGGTATACATCTAGCAAAGTTCCTTGCTACTGAAGAACCGTATCAGACCACTTTCACATTACAGTCGTACCTTGGTTTTCGAACAGCTTAGTTCTCGAACGTTTTGCCTCCCAAACGCCGCAAACTTGGAAGTGAGTGTTCCGGTTTGCAAACTGTTTTTGGAAGCTGAACATCCAACGGCTTCCAATCGGTTGCATGAGCTTCCTGCAGCCAATCAGAAGCTGTGCTTGGTTTCCGAACATTTTGGAAGTCAAACAGACTTCCGGAACAGATTCCATTCGACTTTTGAGGTCTGACAGTAGAAGCCTTTAGCCATTTTCCAGGCAACTCTGTATCCTAGAATTCTCAAAACACAAACAGGGAAAAGTAACATGGGAAGTAGCCCTTAACAAGCAGAGAATAGTATACTCCATGTACAGTCAGACTATATATATTTTAGGTTAAGCTTTCTGAAAACAATGTTGTAAGAAGAATGGGTGTGCAAGGCTCTGCTCTCTAGTTTTCCCAACACATACAAACACCCATCAAGAGTATTGGAAAGCGCTGAATTGCCTAAGGCGGTCATTAACATTCATTCATCTGGCAGGAATGGCTAAGAGAAGCTTGTAACACGGATCAATTAACAGATGGGACAGGAAGGGATTATATAGACAGTGTGGTGGCACCTCCCAACAAAAAGCAGATCAGTCCTGAGAAATACAGCCGAGTCTTTAGTCAATTCCAAGCAGAACTACATTTGCATGTGCACAGACGGCATATTTCTTGATCGGAGGAAAAGCTAGGAGAGCTCCAGAACCTTGAGATATAATAATAATAATAATAATAATAATAATAATAATAATAATAATAATAATATATTATTTGTACCCCGCCCATCTGGCTGGGTTGCCCCAGCCACTCTGGGCGGCTTCCATAGAAACCAAAAAACACTAAAATATCATACATTAAAAACTTCCCTGAACAGGGCTGCCTTAAGATGTCTTCTGAATGTCAGGTAGTTGTTTATCGTTTTGACATCTGATGGGAGGGCGTTCCACAGGGCGGGCGCCACTACTGAAAAGGCCCTCTGCCTGGTTCCCTGTAGCTTTGCTTCTCGCAATGAGGGAACTGCCAGAAGGCCCTCGGCGCTGGATCTCAGCGTCCGGGCAGAACGATGGGGGTGGAGACACTCCTTCAGGTATACTGGGCCGAGGCCGATATGAAAAAAACGCTACATAAAATTAATATTTTTTTATCTTTTGGAAGGGAATGATGTAATAGTGGCAATTGTTTGGATTTCCCTGTAGGTTAAGGATTTGAAGACCACTCCGTAGACTTTTGCTGTCATTAGAAAGCTCATTTAAAGAAATGTCAAACAGTCTGTATACCTGACCTGACAGTTTCCCAGTGTCTGCTCCCCAAAATACAATCGTACCTTGGTTCTTAAACTTAATCCGTTGCGGAAATCCGTTCCACTCCCAAAACTGTTCAAAAACCAAGGTGCGGCTTCTGATTGGCTGCAGGAGCTTCCTGCAGTCAAGCAGAAGCTGTGTCGGACATTCGGCTTCTGAAAAAGTTCGCAAACCGGAACACTTACTTCTGGGTGTGCGGCGCAGTACCAAGGCATTCGAAAACCAAGGTACGACTGTAGGCACAACAAACCTGAGAATACTGGGAACTAACAACCTCATCCTGACATCAGAATTCAAAATAGGGGGAGGGAGCGTACATGGTGTGGGTCATAGGGAAAGGATGTTCCTTGGACTGCAGAATCTCAGAAAAGAATGCATTTAAAATGAAACAAGTTATATCTCACTGTAAAATTGTTGGTATATAAGAAATTGGGGTACTGGTGGAATCAGACTGTATGTTGGTTTTATGGTAAAACACCTAATTTAGGGCGGGGGATTTCAGATGACATAAAGCTGGGAGGAACGGCAAGAACATCAGAAATAAGAATTAAATTGCTAAAAAAAATTTCGTAAAATAGAATGCAGGAAGCAAAACTGAAAACACCTGGGAATTATCTGATCACAAATTGTGAGCTCCAAGTTTAACCCTGCTGCAAAGATTAGAATGCTAAGCATGCACATATCTCCCATTAGCATGAATGGGAAACCTACTTGCATCAGAAAAAAGGTAAATGCAATATGGCGTCCCATTAACAGTGTTTTAGGGCAATACGCTGTTCCATTTCTGTTGGCATCTTCATATTTCTAATTCCATATTTCACTGTAATGAACAAATGATAGTAAAGGCATATTGACAAGGAGCTGTGATGTGTAAGCATGCTCAACTAAACATGCAGCTATTGATTCACAGTTTGGAGAAGAGAAACTGAAAGGAAAATGTGAAAACTGCTCTGAAAATAAATTCCAGGAACAAATTAATATGCGAACAAATTAATTACAAAATCATACACTCACACAGATGTTTATTTATTTATTGGTTTGGTTTTTTAAAAAAGAAAAAGCATTTGGCCATGTTAGTATTTTAGCCCTTTTTCAGGAGGCGGCTTGTGTACAGGGCCTTTAACATCCCTCCTTGGCTCAAGATTGAGGATACATCATAAAGGTCACCATCAAGAAGCTTAAAGAGGCTACATCAAAAAGGTTGTTGTTTTATATATATATAAAAAACACCACGGGATTCTCCACTTAAAAGCTGTCACTCACTACCTTTTGGTCCAGAGAAGAACATTTTAAAGAGGGCGACGGACAAGTGACAAATGTATTGTCCATACACATTTATTAACTCTTAGCTGTGAAAATGTGGTATGTATACTCGAAAAGTGTGCTTGCTTGACAGCTAATACAGACACTGTAAAATTAATATTGCCCTGAAGATTGAGACTAGCTCTGAAAGTTGACATGTTAAGCAAAGATCTCCACTGGGTTTGTTAACTATCTTGCCTTATCAAATAGAATTTATTTATCATCCTCAGGTTCCATTTTACATAGTCTAAAGGTAAAGGTACCCCTGCCCGTACGGGCCAGTCTTGACAGACTCTGGGATTGTGCGCCCATCTCACTCAAGAGGCCGGGGGCCAGCGCTGTCCGCAGACACTTCCGGGTCACGTGGCCAGTGTGACATCGCTGCTCTGGCAAGCCAGAGCCGCACACGGAAACGCCGTTTACCTTCCCGCTAGTAAGCGGTCCCTATTTATCTACTTGCACCCGGGAGTGCTTTCAAACTGCTAGGTTGGCAGGCGCTGGGACCGAGCAACGGGAGCGCACCCCGCCACGGGGATTTGAACCGCCGACCATGCGATCGGCAAGTCCTAGGCGCTGAGGCTTTTACCCCCAGCGCCACCCGCGTCCCACTTTACATAGTCTAATTCTGTTCAAATATCCATTCTTGCTGACACCTAACACAAAGCAGAAGCAGAGCAAACTATAGCCAATCTTGAATTTGCAATTGTTTGTCTATACAATGATACCTGGGCTTAAGAAGGAATTAAGGTGACTTATTAAAGACACACCTAAATATCTTGGATTTTATTAATGGCAGTTTGCTGTATATTTACATGTAACACATACATAAAGGTTTTTGGACTGAACATGCTCACTTTGGAAGCTTTTTATGTACATGACCCATGAGCAACACCGGAAAAAAATGAGAACTCTAACCTTGAAGTCATTCAACTATACAGTTATGAATTAATTTCTGTTAAACACAAAATTTCAATTTTTCATTTTTTCATTTTCATACATTAAAAATATACATAGAAATTCAAGTTAACTTCTCAGACATGTCAATAGTCAGAGATACTACTTTGAAAACAACTACCTCAGAGATCTTAAGTCACGGTGGGTTTGTCAGAGAAATGAAAATGTATCAGAATACTGACATTACATTATGAATAGTAAAGCATAGCTTACAGGTTTCTGAAAAAGTATAAAGTACATAACTTGCAACAATAAATTATTTCATTGAAGACTCAAGTTAATCACAGTTCAATGAATAATCTTAAAAGGAAAGGTATGGGCAATAATAGGCTTAAAATACAGATATGGTCACAGCCTTAAAATAAATATGTCTAAATGCCGCATACACTGAAATAAAAGGTACACTTATTGTAAAAAAGAAAAAGTTGAACATGACACTTTGCACATTTGTGGTTTTCCTGGGCTTAAAAAAAAGATGAAATTAATCTTATCAAATTATTAGTTAATTTCATTTTATTTCAGTTGAAGTCAGAATTTAATTACAGAAAAGAAAGCTCTTGGCTTGTACAGTGACTCACAGCTAATCAAAGGAGTTCCAAAGCTCAGGGTGGAAGCAGAAAAGCTTTAGGAGAGTCAAATGGAATTGAAAAGAAGATGCTTTGAGTTTCTTGACTTGGCTTTGCCATACTGTGTGGTGCATCAGACCTATAAACTAGTGATTAAATTCATTAGATGTAAAAATAGCAGTAATTAGCAAGTACAAATTTAAGAGCATCAGTGACGTCAAGTAGCCATTCAAGCCTGGTAGTCAACAACAGAGGACACATGCAACCCCTTTGGTGGGCTTTCCCCTAGCTGTGCTCCCCATTTTAACAGCTGTGGGAAGGGAAATGGAAGGGAATCATATATATGAACAAATTCTGATCCTATTGATTAATCCATATTGGATGTGGTACATAAGTTACACCGAAACAGATACATAAATGTATCATAAAAACTGTAAGATAGGCAGGGATCAATCCACATAAGATAGTCTACCAATATGGTATGCCCACTATATATGCCCATTTAAAAAGGCAAAAAGTATAAGTAATAAATACACATAGAGTGGAATTCAATGTCACACTAAGACGAATGTTCGCCTGCACAAGTGAATCAGTTTATCAGACAGATCAATTCCCGCTCCCTTCCACGTTCATGTTGTTCTGGGGGTTCTTGTGAGACACACACCCAAGCCAACTGGGGGGGGGGGCATGTGGGTCGGGGGGGAGCCCCATTGTGTCAGCCAGGCATGGCCAAACTTGGCCCTCCAGCTGTTTTGGGACTACAACTCCCACCATCCCTAGCTAACAGGACCAGTGGTCAAGGATAATGGAAATTGTAGTCCCAAAACAGCTGGAGGGCCAAGTTTGGCCATGCCTGATGTAAGCCCTTGTGTGGGGCTTCCGTTGATGAGGTTTGTCAGGTGAATCCCACCCATATAGTCTTGATAGAGAATCAAGAATAGGGAGTTGTGTATTTTCTTACACAATCATTTTTATTAAGAGATATCCCACTTGTAAGCTTACTTATTTTAACTCTCTTGTAAACCAGCTTTTTAAAAGCCTTTTTGGATTAGTCAGCTCATCTATGTGCCATTTTTTAAAGGGGGGGGGGTCAAATTAGGTGTTTGCATCTAATATTAAACCATGGTTCACAGTTACAAGGAAGAACTACAGAAAGCCTTGGCCTTGCATTCTGCTATGAGGAATGCAGAAATTGACATTTCTGTTTTAGACAGCCAAACCCAGTCAATGTGTAAATAGTCTTAATGATATAAAGTCTTAACGATGGGTAGAGGAAACAAGCCAACTTCAAAACACAGTTTACAAAGCTGGCTTGTTTTCACTAACCATAGTTAAGATTTACCAGATTAGGGTTTGGATATAGCACTTAAGATGTGGCTAATCAAAAGCAAAAATGTAAGCTTCATATTTCCTCCTTGCACCCATGCCAGAGGATAGGGGAGAGTGAGTAGGCCCTAGGCTTGCTGCATTTTGCCCTCCTAATGCAAATCATGATTCAAGCGTGATGTTTCAACTGGACTGCTTAATTGATTGAAAATGCATGTTATTTGTTAATATCATTTTAGCTTAATATAGAGATTAACAGGTTTCGGAAAACTATAACTGATACAAGATCACTTTCTCTAGTGTGTCGTACGATAAGAACCCCCGCCCCAATGTCAACGGTTAAAATGGCATATCTGAGGACATTTGTCAGCAGATTATGAACCCTTCTATTAAACAATAACATGTACGATTTTAGTAATGAAAACCAGCCTGAGACACAAAACTGACTTGCTTACTACTGTAATGACGTGCACACGCATTTTGCTATTTTTGAATAGAGGCACTTAAGTTTAGCAGAGTACTTCTGTTGTAAACAGTCTAATGAAGGTCTCTTAAGACAAAGCATATGTGAATACAAAGTTAGAGTTAAACCAAAGTTAGTGTGGTTTAATGTACAAATCTTATTTTCTAATAAGACACTTGCATTTAGTATATTAGTCTCAAAGTATTACCCAATTTCTTTTTTATTATTTAAATGCCACAAACTTGAAATAAGCTTCCAATCTTAACCCCCTCCCCCATTTTTTTCAAAGCTGAAAAACTCTTATTTGTACACCAAATAGCACTCTAAGCTGTGTGTGTATGTATAAGTATATATATATATATCTGGAAGTACTACTTTAAGCCTCTTTCTGTACCTGGAACCAATTAAAATCTCAACTGAAAACCCCAATGCTTGATTTGAATGCCGTAGATATACATGAGTCTATTAACAGCAACTATAAACTGGAAGAGTGCCAGTGTCTGTAACAGGCAATGGGTGCAATCCAGATCCATTAAAATTGATGTGAATATTTCTACTGACTTCAATGTAATATAGATTATTCCCAACAAGCCTTGAGTAAGTGCATTAATACATAATACGAATATTCCTCAAAAATACTAAAACATTGATTTCTTATGTACTGCAAAAGTAACACACAACAAAATGTACATATAGCAATAATTTATTCTGAAATGTTCATTTAGTTCTGTTGAGACTTCACCCATGTCTCATTAATAAAAGAGCAGCCATCTCACCTCAAATACCAGAATATACAACAAGTTACAGCATAGCAAAAGTCCTACCTACTGTCAGTTAAAATCTAGTTCTGGTAAAATAATTTTGTTCAAGTGTTACACATACACAGATTTTCCTTTTTTTTCTTCTTTTTTTGGAGCACAAAACCAAAAGGTAAATCATTACACCATAACTATCTATGCACATTATGTGACCACAGAAATGTTTATCATCATTTCAGAAAATGAACCATCAGTTCTATCCATGCAGAAAAAACAGGCTTGTTCAGCAGAAACCATATTACTGTGAATTTCACAGCCACATGATTAATTATAAGGTTAAGTGGCTTCACAAATACTTTTTTTTTTTGCATAAATACCAATTTCTCCCTGATGTAGTTTAGTCATTTTGCAAATCTAGAAATGAGTGATATAGCAATAGATTTCTCTCTTTTAATCTCTGTTCATCTTTCCTGAATACCCCCACCCCCACCCCACCTAAACAATTAAAGGTATGGGATGTTAATTAAATATATGTAAAACATACTGTACAAATATAGTCGCTTTAGCAATTTTATTGCTAAATAATAAATTGGGACTCCCTCAAATATTATTAGTGAAGACAAAGAATATCAAATATGGCTTCCAGAACAAGGACCCTCTACAAGAATCAAAGCTATTTACAAAAGAAAAAACCCCAACTTTGTATAGTTTTATTAAAAAGTTTCACATATAGCATTAACCCATGAAAATTCTTTGTTAAACAGAAGTTACCAGGTAGGATCCAGAATGACGCTTAGGACTTTGGGCACCACTTGAATCTGTACCTTCAGTCTTTGAATCTCGTTTTTTTGTGCTGTTATTCACTGGTGTTGGTATCTGCGATGGCCGAGTGGAACTGGAACTATTATCCACACTGCTTTTTCTGGGGCTTGGATTGTAGTTGAAAGGAGTCACTCTTGCCGCAACAGCACCACTGGGCGAACTGTGTTTGCTTGAGCTGCTGGAACTGAATGGCGTACGTTCATTAACAGTGTTTTCACTAGTCTCTGGGGCAAGGGCAGGGTTGCCTAGCAAAGGTTTCGTTTCCGTTCCTTTCTTGTCTGGACTATCTGCTTGAATAAATGAATTCAGGCGGTTTTCTAAACCCACAGTACGAACAGGGACATTCCCATTCCCTCCATTTTGTTTTCCGTTAAGATCTTTGCTATTCACATTCCCTTTCTCCGAAACACTGTCAATAACAGGGGGGGTGTTCCCTGTGGGAGATTTTCCAGATCTAGGATTATTAATAGGGCAGTCCTCAATCCTCACCCAAACATCTTCTGTCTTTGAGACGGCAGGTGCCATCTGGTAAATGAGAGTTTTTGAATCGGAACCATTGGTAGCACCTGGTGAGGAACTCTGAGGAGGACTTGTCATTATCTGAGGAATTTCGTTCTCTTTAATCTTCCGCCAAGTACCTTTTGTTGGCGCTTGACTCTCTTTAGATTGCTTGAGTCCAGAAAAAGAACTTACATGTTGCTTTTCATCCTCACTCTTTGCCTTCTCACTGGATTCTGAAGAAGCTGAAAGAATTGAGGAAGAACTTCCAGTCCTACGCCAGGTGCTCACACGAGGAAGTGATGAGGAATGTTTACTATGTTCGCGCTTCCAAGTCCCCGATCTGTTAATTGGCAGCCTGGAAGGACTCTCTGAGTGAGACCTAGTTATGTCATGCCGTTTTGTTGCTCTCCCATCACTGTATTCCAAAGAAGGACTCAGGCTAGGAGGTAACTTCCGCCAGCCACCAGCTTGGATGGCTGAATGAGTAGATAAAGACATATCAGGAAGGGATGGGCTTAAAACTGGAGTCTGCGTTTGGGACTGTGTAGGAGAGTCTGGTCTGGAAGGTGACAAAGATTCAAACGAGGCAGACTCTTCCAATTTCCTTCTTAGAGTGGGGCTTGGAGTTTCTTTAATAAAAGTTGACTGGCGGACCAAAACAGGTCTCTCAGATCTATCAGATTCACTCCCACTGGATTTTGCCGATGACATTCTAGATACATCAGACTTCTTGTTTGATCCGCTGATACCAGAAATTTGGTTTAATCCTTTTGAGGCAGATTCACTTCTGGGAATACCACTGGTACTTTTGGGCAACCCAGTTTGCTTTCCCACAGTTTGCTGGCTCATCTGTCTGCCTGGAGAAGTGTATACCATTCTTCCTGAACCAGAAGACTTGGTGGAAGTCGTACTCGGAGAAGATGTTCGTGGCAGCTGGGAGAGTTTATTAGGGGGACTTATGCCATTTCTGCCGGGTGAAATTGAATTTCGGCCAGGAGACTGCAGAGGTCTGGTTAAGGGCTGCTGTTGTGGTCTAGAAGGTGTGGAATCTCTAGATCCTGATCTAGAAGGTCCTTTACTTGATCCACCCTGTTGAGATGGCTGCCTGGATATAGGACTTGGCTCAGGTTTTACAGATGGTTTGGCTACTCTGGGAGAACTAGTAGAAGTCTGGTTATCATTTGGACTTTTGGAGGTTGCATTCTTTAGTTGAGGCCCTTTTTTAGAAACTGGACTTGTACTTGAGGAGCTATTTCGAACTCCAGGAATATGAATCATTGTCCTACCTCGGGAGATTGAGGGCATATTGGTTTGCAACGGCTGTTTCAAATGACTTGTAAGTTCTGAATTAGAACGAGCTTTACCTGTGATCATGCTTTTATACACTTTCTTTCCTCCTTTGATACCTCTGTTTTCAGATTCTACTTTCTTTGTTTCCAGTGTACTCTTCTCCCCTGGTTTAATAATTCTTGGACCCTTATTACTAGTAAAAGGTTTTTCTTCTTGGTCGGGTGTAAGATGAAAGGGCGATCCTAAGGAAATTCCAGATTTTAATGAAAGGATTGAATCAGAGTCTGATGAGGCTTGTCTAGACAGTGATGCTGCTGCAGCAGCTTGATGTAAGCTGCTAACAATAGAATTAGCACCTTCTTGAATAGCTTTCCAGTCAAAATTTTCTGAATCTGGTGAGAAACCATGTTCTGAATCAGGCCTTTGTATATCCTTCAAATCTAGTGTCAGGTCTTCTGCCAAAATGCCTCCCATATTTCTAGAGCTATTTTTTTCACTGTCTGATTTTGTTCTAGAAGGCTTTTTCTTTTTAGGCATGGCAGAACTAATACACTCCTGTAGAAGATCATCTTCTGAGTCAATACTAAGGGAACTGAGGGAACTGTTTCTTGAAAAACACACAGGAGTATCTTCAACATGAAATGATTTAGGAGCGTAGCCAGAAACTTGTGGTCTACTTGGTTCTATCTGTGCATCAGATGGTTCCATTTGTTCTCTGGGTTCACTTTCTTTGTTATTGTTGTTTTCTTGATCGATATCACTGAGAGAACTCAGAGATGAATTGCGAGAGAAGCAAACAGGAGTATTTTCTATTGCAAAATTTTGTGTTTTCTCATCGGAAGCTGCAGCCCTTTCTGAAATATCTTTGGATGACTGAGAGAATGGAGTTTGCTTCTGCACCAGAGTTTTGGGTTGCTTTCTTCCTGCTGGAGTGTGTTTTTGGCAAGCTTGCATTCTACTGCTTGATTGCTGGCTTGCAGACTGATGTTCTGCATTGGTACTAGGTTTAATTTCCCTTTCTTTCCCCTTTCTCAGTTCTGCCTTTTCCCTTGAAAGATCCACATCGTCGTCAAAGTCTAGAGAACTCAAAGAGTCATTACGTGAAAAACAAAAAGGAGTTCCTTCAATTGGAGTGTAATGATGGGGGGAATCAAATGCAAAGCTTCCTCTTGCGCGCTCTTCATTATTTGGAAGTTTTTCGTTGAAGTCCCTTGAGCTATTTTTAAGGTTTTGTTTCTTTGTCTCTTTGTTGTCTGTATAGGTTCTTTCACTACTAAAATTACTTTTTGGCTCTGTGGTTTTTCGTAAGCGTGCTCTATACTCATTACTTTGGGGTATGGGCTTTACTGGTGAAGTTGGTTTCTTTTTCTCAACTTCTAGCTGATTTTTGGCACCTACTGATGAGGATGTAGATGCTTGCTGGATTTGATCCATTATCTTTTTCACTCTGAAAGGTTTGTGACTTTTCCCTTTTGGCATAGCAGAATTAATGCATTCTGCAAGAATATCATCACCTTCTTCTGCTTTGTCATCATCCAGTGCAATAGTAGTCCCAGCTGACTTTTTCCCTCTCTGAGCATCATCAGTATTTCTGCCTTCTGTGGGAATGGTATCTCTCTTTTCAAATTCTGCAGGTTCCATCAATGTACCAGTTGTCTCTGCATTAGCCAATTCATTGGGTGGCGATTCTATTGTGAGATCACTCAGCGATGTAGCCGTTGAGAAATTTATAGGCGTTCCCTCAACACAATACACGCGTGGCATATCATCTCCAGGTGTAAAACTAACATGTTTTTGAGAATGCAATCTGCTTTGGGAAGGGATAAGTTTATACACAGGCAACTGGCTTGGCTTCCTGGCTACAGGTGGAGGTATTTTTGAAGCAGTTATCTGTGAAGGCTTTTTGGTTTTACGTGAAGATTTTGTTGGCATAGCAGAAATAATACATTCCTCCAATATTTCGATATCATCTTCATCTGAATCATCCAGGATATCCTTTTCAGACTCTGTGGGCTTCTCTGTCTTCTTCTCTTGATTATCCTTTGTGTCATTTGGCTGTTCAAGTTCCGATTCATTCCCATGGTCGTTTTCATGTACAGGAGGCATTATTCTCAACTCTACATCTTTCTGTATAAACGGTTCATCAAGACTCAATGCACTTAGGCTTGATGAGCAAGAAAATCCATCTGGTGTACTTTCTGTAGCAAAATGTAACAAAGTGTCTGCATCTTGCAATACCTGCACTCTTTGAACAGCTGTATTGACAGCTGTTTGCCTTGGCCCAGACTCTCTCTTTTCAGTGGTGGGTATTTTTGTTTTGACTGTTTCTCTCTTTACTTGGGTTGCTTGTGGAGGGGGTGGGGTTTTACTTCTGCTTGGTGGCATTGTTTGCCCAGGACTGTCTGGAAGGTCACTTGGGCTTATAATACCACTTACCATCCCACTACAAGGCTCGCTCTGAACAGAGCTAGCAATCGAACGGCTCTCAAAACTATCCAGGGAACTGACAGAGGTACACCTACTAAACATAAGTGGAGTCTCCTGCACATAATGTTCTGGTGGGCTCTTAGGAGTTTGCGCACCACTTTTTGAAGGAGATTTGGCACCCGAGGAAAATTCTACAGCTTTGTGTCTTGCTGAATCAGAAGGCGATAGACTAGAAGCCTGAAGTCTATTTGATTTTGTTCTAATGTGTTGTGAGGCTGAAGAGGTTTCATTTACAGTACCTGCTGCAGACAGACTCCTATTTTCTTTCATCCCCGCTATCTTCAAAGAGTTGTCCGTATCTCCTGCCCGTGTGGATTGTTCACGTCCTGTCTCATCTTCAGCTGATGACAAAGATGAGAGAGAGCTACATCTTGAAAAACAGATCGGTGTATCTTCTACACAATAGGTCTGTATTGTTTCCTGATTGATGGAGGGTGCTTTGCAGGACGCAGACTTCTGGGTGTGACCGGCTCTACTTTGAGCAGAATTTGGATGGAGCTGGTTGTGTCTCTTTGAGCCAGCCGAGGTTGATGTATTCCCACTACTTGATGAAATATGATCCGTTTTAGTACTCTGTACTGAAGGGCTCTTTGAAAAAGAAAAAGATGGCTTCTGTGCGGAAGGAGGAACGTCTGTCGAATACTTGAGACTGTAATCAATAGGCTGATCTACATGGTGCTCTTCTTCATTGTATTTTATGCTATAATTAGTTGGATGATCTTCTTCCTCATGTTGTTCCTCCTCAGAGTAGCGTTCACTATAGTTAGTTGGCTTATCATCCTCATAATCATCAACTGGGCATATGGACTGGTTCGCTTTTGGATTGATTCCGTGACTGCAGGTAACTCTGTTCTGTTCTGAACTATTAGATTCCCTTGATCTGAAAGGAGATACACACTCTGTCTGTCCAAAAGCTGACTGATAGTTCATGTGTTTATTATCACTACTCTCAGTGTATACAGGGTATGCTCCACTTTGGCTTCTGGACTGTCTTTGTTCATTCTGCTTTATTTCCTCTTCAATTATGTGCTTAGGTCTTGCCCATCTTTCATTTTGTGATGGGCTTTGCCTTCCAGAATTCAATTGCTCATCAGAATATTTTAGGCTATAGTTTATTGGAGTATCTAGCTCTCCATCATTGTCATCCATATGGTTAGCACTGTGTATTTTATGGGCTAAATCAGCAGGGTACTGTCCATAACTGCAAAATTTACTCTCTTCATCTTCAGAGTAAGATTCAATAGGCTTCATCTGTCCTCTTTTACCATACCCATCACTGCTACTGACACTATTTAAGCTATCATTAGAAGCTCTCTTATACTCCACTTTTGCATAAGGCACAGGACATGTCCTGTTCTCAGATTTAGGGAAGTTGTAGGTATTTGTGTGAGAATGGGCAGCGGCTGTTCTTCTTAAAGCATTCCTATCTTCTGGCAAACAGTGCATTTCAGTTACAGATCCATTGCTTCTCTCTTCTTGTGGAATATGCATATTTACTTCTTCCATCACTTTGGAAATCTGGGCTGCAGCAGTAGAGATCTGCATTCCCATTCGTTTAGAGGAGCTCCCAGAATTTTCTGTTGCTGAATGGTAGCTGCTTAATCCCATTGCACGCTCTCTATCCAAGCTCCTGTCCTTGTCAGACCGAGAACTCTCTGTATTTCCTCTGCTTGAGGAAGAAGAGCCAGGCAGTACAGTAGTGTTTAAATATGGTGGAAGTACGGTTACATTGCTACTATTAAAATTCTCGGACCTGCAGACTCCATCTTCATGTCGATTAGCATCTAGAACATATTCACTGTACAGATTCTGTTTGTGTCTTTGCTTATTACGATGAGATGTTTTGGGACTTAAGTTATCAATATTGTCAAAGGTCTCAGATAAGTGTTGGGCATCTAACTCTGCTTCCAGTGCTTTTTGCTTTCTAACATGAAGAGATGGTAAGCTTGAACCCGGAGACATGATGTTAGCATCTTTATATTTCGCAGGCCTGTTTGCCATTAGGTTCCTTAGAGCTGCAGCACTGCCCATGGCTATCATCTTGTGCTTTGAATGTATGAGGTTTTTGAGCATGCTAACGGCTCCCATGTCCCACAGTGCTTCCTGGTCCTTTGAATTCCGTGCAGAGAGGTTCCACAAGGTTCCACATGCGTTACTGACTATTGTCAAACTATGAGACTTCAAGTGATGCAGCAAGGTTTGCAAACAGCTGTTCTCTCTTAGAATTTGCCTGGAATTAAAAAAAGGGGGGGAGGGGGGAAATCACTTTAACAAGAGGAAAGACAAAAAAGTGTCTATGCTTATTTCCTGCTAATAATGTTGTCCAAAATCCTATAAATAGGCATTAGCATAAATTCACTTAAAGACCAGGATCTAATAATGACTATTTGTGTACAGAAACTGTTTGTAGGATAATACTGACACTGTTGCTCCCAATTTGTCACCTGGGGTAGAAACTTTTATTCAGCTTTGGGCAATGTTTCAGAGGGGAAGGAAGGTTCTGTCAGTGACAGCGATGGCTTCCTGGGGTCCCCCCCCCCATTTTTTATTTTAGTTTTGAAAAACAGCTTAAAAGTTGCCAGGATGGCAGCAGGAAGTTCCTTTTCTACCAGTGCTCAAGCCGGTGGCACTGCTGAGAATTAAAAATAAAATAAAATTAAAGGAAGCTTCTAGAAGCTACCCCTGTTTTCCATAGTATGCACTCCCTTCCCCTTCCAAAATATCCCAGAGCCCCCAAATGTTGCTGCCCCCAAACCACTCTCCAAAACCATGTGTCCTGTTTGAACAGGGGACAATGGCACCAAAGAATCCAGCAAACCTCCAAATTGGGGGAGACTCAATACAATATAAAGCTTTTCCAAATGCACACACAGAGATTGCCTTCTGGGAACAGACCCATACACTTGCATGGGATGTCACTCTGAAGGGTCTATTACCAACGGGGATAGCTTTTCTGAGAGTGTTCCAGCTATAGTGAAAGATGTGTGCATTCATATGTGACTGCAGAATGCATCCCTTTGGATTCCAGCCAAGGTTTCAGCTAAGAACATCCCTACTTTTAAATAGGCTTATCCAACATTAACAAACTAAAGTGAAGTTGATTTGTGCTGTACACATCACATTATTGAAAACAGTGCTTATCATGTACTGCCTTTATATTATCTTATATTTGTAAAACTGGGACCGTTTTATCACAAGCAGCACAGGAATCTCTTACCAAATAAAATGCTTACTTATGTTCCTGAGAAAATTATTAAGCTGCAGCCATCTGAGCAGTGAGCTTCTAACAACAACACTGCAGCAATAATTTATGTATCAGCATACAACACCACTAAGTCTAACTTTGCTCATAATCTCTGCCTCCTTCCAGTAAATGTCATCTGCTGCATCAGCAATTTGCATAAAATGCACGGCTTACTGCTTAGGTAACTAGATGGCACACTTACCTGTGGTCCTCATTTGTAGCAATCAAGCTGGAGACATTACGCAGTATTCCCCCTCCACTTTCAATGATAGCTAAAGTATTTGTTTGACTCCGGTAAGTCAGTGTGCCAACTAAAAAGGCAAGAGCACCATCCACAGCACATATATCAGCTTTATTCTCAGTGCAGTGGGCTGACAGATTCCATAAAGCACTCAGTACGCTTTTTAGGGTAGATTCCTGCAGAGAGAGGAAGCACACTGAATTAAGAGGGCTGAAATGCAACCTTAAACCAAACAAATTAATGTTTTGACACTGGTAAAAAAATAATAATCAAGAGAGGAATCCAACACTATTATAAACATGAGCACAATGTGAGGGGGCACAATGGGGGGGAGGAGCCCTGTTGCACTTCCATTAGTGAGACCAGTTAGTTAGTGTTTATTTTGCTAGTGGTAACAACTTCACTGTCTGCTGCATATAAAAGAATGGCACTCCAATGTTAATTATTAGTGAGTTAGCCTCACTGAACTCAGGGGGAATTACTTCTGCCTAAACAGAGGATTGTATCCAATGTTACTAACAAAACCATTCAATTTTAGTGGGTATTTTAGTTTGCTATTGGAAGGAATAATTACACTTTTCTTCTATGAATAAGGAAACCAAAAAAATAATTTCATATACTTAAAATACTGAAAAATGTGGTTTTGCGGTAACCTTTTTAACTTCCAAAGCACACTCCATGAGTGCTTTCACACTTCCAACTTCACGAAGTGTCTTCTTACTGTTCACATCTGCTCGCCAAGACAAATTTCTCAACACGCTTGCAATGACCTGCAAAAAATGGAAGAATAAAAAAAGCTCAATCTGCTTTATTAACTTTATTGTTTTCTACCCTTTAATACTTGCTGACTGCCAGGAAACAGTTTAGGATGCATGATTTGCATGATAATAAGCTATTTAATTTACTGGGTTTCATTTTAAAATTTAATTCAATGCAGTAGCCCAAAGTTTCATTTCAAATTCTATTCTACAAATGATTTCAAATATTCTGATGAATATTTTGGAATGACTCTTTCCAAGTTCTATGTATCTGTGGTAAAATTACAAATTGGAGGGGTGTTTCCAACTACCCCACCCTGTGAGCACATCATGGGAAGATTGGTGAAGCTGTGAAGCTCCCTTGTTACTTTTGCTATTAGATGCTGTGATCTTGTTATTTTTTTCTTTCAAGCAATCTTGTTATTATACCTGATATTGTTTTGCTATGTTATTATGTCATTGTTTTTGTAGCGTTTGTTTGAAATGCATCTCTGTTTCATTGTTGTTAAGCCTCTCTGATAATTGTTTTTGGTGAAAAAGCTGCATACAAATAATATACATGCAAATTAAGAACTTTCAGACTATGTGGATCAACTTGTATTACATTAAGGAATACATAAAATACTTGGGCTTTGCCTAATCTCACTTAACATTAGAAATTGTACAGTTCTATCAAGATGCCCCAATCAAGTTTCTTTAATGGGAAAAAAAACCTATGCAATACATAGTGGGATAAAAGTTCTACAAGTAAGATTTACCTGCTGCAAATCTTCACTTTCAGATTTTAACTGAGCAACCAGGGCTCTCATGCAACCTTTCATAGAACACAATGTAGCCTGATTAAAAAGAGAGGGAGATAACGAAACAAATTACTAAGCAGTATGTGGAAAGGTCACAAGTTACTTTCTTTACAAGCAGAATTAAAGGACATAAAACAACATGAAAATTATTATCCAACTTTTTTGCACTAAGTGCACTCACAGCTACTCATAAAGCTAAAACTCATAAAGCTAAAACAGTAAATATATAAATTCACAGCAAAAGAACAAAATAATAAATAGCAGTGATTTAAAACATTCATAAAAGAAGCAGAGTTGGTTGAGCACATGCTGAACTAAAACGGTCTTCAATGTACACTTCTTTAGGCAAGCTGTTCCATTATCTGGGCATCACAACTGAGAAAACTCTCTCCTCACTACAGTTGAGAGGGCAAAGGCACACAAATAGAGTAGACCCTTTGTAGTGGAATGGAATTCTCTTTCATATGGGAAGTGGAGGGCCCAGCCAATTTAGGGCTTTAAAACATCAAGGGCAGCACTTTGAATTTAGCCTGGAAACAAATAGTGAGCCACTGTAATTGGTACAAAATCAGAGCAATATGCTTCAATCATCTCTGACACTTCCAAAACCCCAATAGCCCCATCCTGGATAAGTTGAAGTATCTGAACAATCTTCAATAGCAGTCTCACATAAAACAAATTACTGTAGTTCAACCTAGAGTGGACTAGGGCATGAATAACCATGGCCAAATCTACCTTCTCCAGTTAAAGACTTAATTGGCTTATCAGATCATAAGATGGATTAAAATATCCAAATAGTGGCGGGTTCAAGAATTACAATAAAGTGCAGATGTAAAAATGTGGTCAACTATTTCATGACCTATACAAAATACCCTTAAAAAAAGCAGCAAAGGAGAATATTAAAATATTAACTAACAATAGTCATAGGGCATGGGATAATAATACAGAGCGTAATTGTGTTATTGTGGCTGTGTCAATGTCTGCTGAGGAATATCAAGAAACAAGCAGAACTACATTTTTCTGTTTCATGCTCAGCTGTATCACGGCCGTCTGAAGTTAATGACAGCAGATAATTATACATAGAACAACTGAAATGCTGAAAGCCTTAATATTAAAGCTATTAAATAGCAAAAGAAAAATTAACTTACCTTATTGGCTACATCTCCAAAAGTTAAGTTTGTCAGAGCCATTCCAGCATATCGTCTTAATGTGACACTGTAGTGGTCATTAGTAAGCCCATACATTTCACAGTCTACTTGAAGCAATTCTGCAATGGCCTGCAATCCTCCTATAAACATAGTTGAAATTTTTGTTAGAAAAAAATATTTTTCTAAACAATTTATTCTAAATAATTTATTCTAAGTACAGTGGTACCTCGGTTTGAGAGCAGGCCGGTTTACAAACTATTCGGTTTATGAACTCTGCAAAACCAGAAGTAGAGTCCTGGTTTGCGAACTCTACCTCGGTCTATTAACAGAAGCCGAATGGTGGAAGGGCACCGGCGGTGGGAGGCCTCATTAGGGAAAGCGTACCTCGGTTTAAGAACGGTTTCGGTTTAAGAACGGACTTCCAGAACGGATTAAGTTCATAAACTGAGGTACCACTGTAATTTTATTCTAAATATTCCGAATAATTTATTATAAATAATTATTGGCACTTATTTTCTAAGGCAAAAGACAAAGCAAGGGGATGGTTACAAGGGATCCATACTATAGTAACTAAGAATTGTTTTTAAAGAACTGGGAGCATTTCACGGAAGTATTAAGAATCCAAAGAAAGCAAACCAATTTGCTCCAAATCAGAAAAAAACCTGCTATCTGGACACATTGCATTTTTCGGATAACAAACACTCTTTAAGCATTCAAAGATGAATTTCCCCCCTATGTCTTATGTGAGTGAACACAACTCGAAGAAAAGCAACACGTATGCTGCTAACAACCACTCTTGTCAGGACCACTGTTGTTTCTTCCTGCATTTATGCAACTATGTAGCTATGGAACAAATGGGTTGGGGATAAAGATACCTAGCTCAATAAATTATCTAAATAGAAGGAGCTACAGCATTCTCCAGAGCCAAGATAACAATTTTAAAACAATAAGCATTCATGTACTGAAAGAGTGAGGAAAATCTAACATTTTATCTTCCTGATTGTGGATACCATCAGGTTGTTAAAGCTCTAACTAATCAATGTAATGTGATCTTGAGCATATACTCTCGATACTTTTTGCTCCACTCTTACCAAGTTCATTCATCGCATGACGGTGCTCTTCATCAAATGAAAGCTTCATAAGAACACATACTGCAGGACAGATCTGATGGTCAACTGGAGCCGGCACTTGTCAGAACAAGGAAAACAATTACTATTTACTTCATCAATTAGTTATTTAACAAAGCAAAGCTTAGAGAGGTTTAGTTTCTAAGCTGTTTATTAGACACCTGAAAGGCAACCTAATTATTGGGGGGGGGGACCCTACACAATTATGAAATAAACAGTTTCTACATTCTGCATAACTGTGTATAGTCTTTCTGGACTTCAAAGCAACAAGTCACCCAATACGAGGTGATTGACAGATGAGTGTCCTCATCCACCTACTACATTTGGCTCATGAGGGTATACCTGACCAGGATCTGGCCTGCAGAGCCAAAAAGGTTTCCCCTCCTTATACACATGGAACTCCACACAAGAACACAGGCCTCTTTTAAAAAAATTATTTGTTTATAAGATTAGCTGCCCTGCACCGTGAGACTGAAAGGTGGGCTACATAACAATGTATAAAAACATAAAACAGATGAAAATCAGAACAATTTTAAAGCATATAAAACAGATGGAAAATTGGAGCAGAGCACTATAAATTCAGCAGAGGAGTGGCTCACAAAAAATAACTGTCAAAAGCCAATGTAAAGAGAGGAGTCTTCAGTATGTGTCACAGGGAAGGGCTTGGAGCCAATCTGGGTCTCTGCTCTTGGACCTAGGAGCCCTAATGCATTATGGGGGAATGTTATCATAGGGGAACTTGCCTACCCCTTCCGCCTTCCTCCACCCCAGACCAACTACAGTTCTTAGAGTCTTCCTTCTTCACCAGTTATGTTGCTGCTAAGTTTCTTCCCTTGCAATCTCCCTCTGGGTGTAAGAAGTCATTTTCCTAGTCAGCATTTTCCCTTGTTTATAAAGAGAAAGCTGCTACTCCTGCTTGTCTCATATCTCTCCTTTCCCACCTCGGTCCTCATCCAGCCCATCCGGATGTATAGTTAATTAGCACCTTCAGACGCCGAGGTTGTCGAAGAATTTGGGTACAAATACTGCAGATAAATGGCTGAGGCTTAAGATACTTTAAGGCAGTGAAAAGAAAATGCAAGATTAAAGTAGCAACGGAGTGGAATTATAGGAAAACCAAGCAAAAGCGACATGGGCTATAGTGGGCAGATTTGCCCATCGTAACCAGAGGTCTCATCTCTCACACAGCTTGCTTGAAACTGCTTGTTCTACAAAGAACTCAGATTCAAAGCCCTAACATGAAGAAACACTTCACGCTGGTTTTAAAGTAAAAGCTTTAAACACAGTGACATACTTGGATTTTTGTCCTGGTCCATGCCTTGGTCGTGTGCCTCCTGCCATTCCCAACACGTTTCACAGTAAGCTCGGATTTGTTCTAGAAGATGAAGGACTCTGATTTCTCGCCTGCCTCGCTTATCGTCAGGCTGCGAGTGAATGATATTATGCAGTGCTGCGCTGGCTCTGGCACGGGCCTCCTTACTACCCCGGGAGTTTCCCAACAACACTGAGTCTTTATCGTTGCCATGCAGAAGTTGAATGAGGAGCGGAAGACATCCAGACTGGCGCATAGCTATGCAGCTGTCCTGGGAGCTAGACATGGCTAGCAAAGTTCGTGACATGTCATCTTTATCATGAGTACCCAACATGGACAGCAATGAATACACCATTTCAACCTACAAAGCAAGCAATTTTTAAAAACATGTTACCAATTTTTAAAGTATAAGCAATGGCATATGCCACCAGGAGAATTTTTGATGAATTGATGATGAATTAAGCCTTTGGGCCTAGGTTAGCAACTCTCAACATTACAGATTCTGTATTGCACTATTCTTAGGCAGCTAAAATAATGTTGACATAGTAGTACAAACTGTATCACCAAAATTAGTGGAGGATTCACTATGCATTACTCTTGTCTGTAAACAGGACAGGGCACTCATAAACAATTATGCATTTTCAGAAAAGCTTAATGACACCCTCCTCAAATTCTTAATGTAGCAGGAATCTAATGCCACATCATGAAATACTAGTAATAGCATTGTGGCAGCTGCTTTGATTCTCCCATTCTATAATGCTGAAGCCATTACTAAAGATTGACAGACTTGTTAGATTTTGCACATGACAAGGTCATCTGACACACTCAATGCATCAGTATAAACTGGGCAGCTGAAACCATCTCAAGGCCCACAATAATATTTCAAAAGCAGCATGAGATAAAGACTTTCCCTGCAAAATGAATGCCCAGTTGGACAGAAAAAGATCAGCTAATTGGAGGTTGCCAGACAGGTTTGAAAGGGAACATCAATCAATCAGTCAATATAAGTTTATTGTTCAAGTCAAAGGTAAACCTGCAGCAACAGTACCAATAAAACAATACATCCATAATATGAGCCAACACCTATGATGTAAGAGAGAGGTTACCAGAGACACCAACAAACTCAAATTCAGCTTGGTTTCAAATGAAAATTCCATAACATCACAACACTTTATAATGATTTTATCTAACCCCTTTTTCCTTCAATGGGACTATCAATATTACTACCCTTTCTCAAAAGTAAGTGTAAAATGTGGCATTAACAGCCTGTGACAAACTTTGGTTACCTTAGTACCTAGGTGATTTGTCAGTCTTCGAGGAACAGAGTAACTGCTGCTAGAACTCATAACACTTGATGTCTCATGGTCCATACGAGCAGCCGAACCCTAAGAGTTTAATCAACAATTTGGCGATGAAAGCATTAGCATAACACAAAATCATTTTAAAATTTCAGCATTTTAGAATGCAACACAATTTAGAAGTTGGGGTTAAACAAAACTGACATGTCAACTCTGTAAAAATCTAATTGTGCCAGAGGAGGGAAAGCTGCATCGTGACCTGAGTCACAAAAGCAACAAGCGGTTAGCCATTTTGCCAGCAATGATGGAAATAGAATCTTTTAAATTATTGTTAACAATTTAACCATACCGTTTAGATTGGAGGATACGCGAATAGGAAGTGCTGCACTCACAAAGTAAGAAATATTTTGGTGAGAAATATTTCATTCTCTTAACCATAGCCCCTGGGCCAACCAACACAATTCTCTCTCACAGCGGTATTCAGCTCCCAGGAATTCAAGCACAATTTCAGCATTACTGCTCTTTTCTCCTCCACTTGCACTACCAACGTCAGGGGTGCGCTTAGTCATACCAATTGCATTCTCTCTTTCTCCTCTCCCTTTAGGCAATGAAGTGACTACCCAAATTTCATTTAGGGGTGATCAGTTAAGTGTGACTGTGACATCATAGCATTTGCTGGGTTGCTGTCCAGTTAAAGGATGTTTAGTTTATTTACTATTTGGCTTTTAGATGATCAACTAAGTTCAAATTATTCCAAAACTCAATGAAGGTGCCCTTTTCAAAGTTTCTGTAGTAGGGAGACCATTTCTCCATAAATGTGAGAAGCTTACATTTGTATATAGTATATACATACTATTTCTACTAATTTCGAATAGGAATCAACTAAATTTAATCTGGGGGACTCAATACTGAGCACATCAATTAAATGATTAATAACTTACATCCCAGTTTTCTTAGGATAGATCATGTGGCAAAGGTCATAATATCCTCTTACCATTTAATCATTACTTCACCCCAGGAAAAGCCACTTGGGTAAGAAATCCCATTAACCTTTCCATGTACAAGCACCCAAAAGATCATTGTGAATACCCAACATTACATTTGGCTATTAGGAGGACAGGACGCAAGGGTGGAAGCTTTTGGCTTCCAAGCAGAATTTTATTATGTTTTTATTTATACCCCAGCCAGATGGGTGGGATATAAATAATAAAATTATTATTATTACTATTATCATTATTATCAGAATGAAGGTGTTTCTTGCCTTCTACCTATGAGATGCAGCAGTTATTAATCACACTGGGATCCTCTAATATTCTTCTTTTGGGGAGACAAGTGGAATGGGGGCTCTCACTAGGGCACTCTAAAACCTTTTTATGCAAGGTTTCGGCTTGCAGACCTGATCATTATTTGCCCGCCCACCCTAGGAAGACCCACTTGTCAATCACCTGATGTCACAACAAAGTGAAACCACACAGGGAAATGCAAAATGCCTTTTAAAGTGCACCATAAGACCAGACAATCAGCTAGATGCAGGCTCTTAAGGAGCCCATTGCAAATTACTTGGCAAGACCCCACTGTGGAGCCCTTTGCACAGGACTTCCCAGGCCCTGCCAATTAGCTGAGCAGCAGCTGAAGACCCCTTTCAGGAGAGGAAGGTCATTTACCTGCCTTGAACCTGTCATTAGGTATAGGGCTGGTGGGTGTGGCCTGGCTGCAACTGCCTGGCAGGGTTAGGGTTGACCTGACAGGTCTGATTAGGCCCCCAGGACAGAGGTTCTCCACCCAGATCCAGATCTTACTCTCAACACATAAGCAAGTCAGGCCATGTTTACCTTCCTCTACATTCCTACTGCTGTTTCAAAATTAAAAGAAATCCAGAAATGGTGGAAAGGAAGCACATGCAGCCCCTAAAGTTCCACTCCACGTCCAACTTGAATACAAGTAACTCCCTGCTTGCACGCGTTCAGCACACACACAATTTTTGGCCCCAGAAGGAGTGGTGGAATGGGCTTACACATGCCCTGCCAATGCACATGGTGTTTCAGAACACAACCCCCGTGCAAACGGGGAGTTGCCTGTACAATGATGGCAGCAGTAATATAAAAGGGTAGTGGGCACAATTATTATAGCACACTCATATATCTGGGCTTAATACCTCCCCCACCACCTCCCAAAAGATTGGGGGCACATCATGCATTTCGCCAGCCAAGGTAACCAAGCCCAATATTAGGAAACATGTGTTTATTGTGGTCTTTTTGCCTCAATGGTTGCAAGACAAAAAGCTTGGCAGCTGCTTGCATTAATGAATATTTTCCAGGAATGAAAGAAAGTTTAGAGCTGAAATGGCAATAGGGCAACAGATAGTGCAGTTTGCCACTTGGCTGTTTGGTCCAACAGTATAGAGCTGAAAGTGGGACAGACTTTAATCAGTGGACTTCTTAATTCTGTGCTTGGTCCAAAGGCAATTTGCTCCTCTCATCCTCCTTCCTGGCAGCCTCCTTGCTCAGAAGCAATTTTTTTAATGTTTTCTGTGTAAGCACTGCTTATTCCAGGGGAATGGCAAAGCAGTAGCATATTCACTCAATTTTTTTTTTGAAATTGTGACGGGTAGAATTTAAATCCAAAGACTTCACTGAAATAGTAAGGTTCTTGTCTAATATTTTGGTTTGTAAATGACACTTGCTAGCCAAGGCCCTCACAGAATGCAGATATATTTAAAAGATTATTTAATAGAAGTGCTTATATTTATGTGGCCCAAGGATGGTGCTCTACACATACAGTTGCTACAAGGGGCACATGAAAAGCCTGCCCATACAAATACTTCACCATTACTTCAAATATAGGTGGGTCTTCTAGGCCAGGAGTGGCTAACAGCAGTTGTTGAACTACAACTCCCATCAGTCCCAGTCATGTTAGCCAATGGTCCAAAGATTATGGGAGCTGTCCTTTTTCAGTATCTAGAGGGACACAGGTTGATCAACCCTGCTACAGGCGATATATTAACCAAATTTTTTTTTAAATGTAAGAATTCAAGGAAGGACAGAAAAAAAATATGAAAAACATACAGTAAAACTGGTTGTGTAAATAAGGAAAAAACTGATGATGAATAAGGCAGTGATTATGAGAGAGCAAGAGAAGAGAGTTTTACACTAAGCTGTCCTCTGCCACAGAAATAGCTGGAAAAGCACACAAGCGAAAGCACTGCAGCTGCAATGATCTGTCCATGGAACCTAGTACTAAATTCCTTATAATAATCAAACCTGCTTTGGATAAGCTATAGAGCTTAAACATTGGCAATTATGAAGATGACCAATCAATTTGTTCTTCCAGAAATTGTTAGAAAGCCCTGAATTTGACAAAAGGCCCAAATTATGCTGAACTGTTTTTTTCAACTGATCCTACTGAAGACAGAACCAGTTAAATATACCCCAAACCTATTAAACAGGAGTCCTTGGAATGTACCAATCCCCATCTCTTACTGGATACTCACTCTACCTCTGCCACCACCCTTTCTGATCCTGCTTGAATATATTATTATTTTTTTCTCATCAACACAACTAGTTCTGCTACATTCCCAACCTACTGTCTTCAACTCTATTCTCATCTCACGTGGTGCAGTTTTTTATTCTTATTTTAATATTCTCTCCATTGAACACATCGCCAAATGGATTTTTCTTGTAAAAATGAAGTTCACTTCTATCCTTTAGCTAACTTAGGAGCATCCACATTTCAGCGAATTTCATTTGTTCTCCCTAAATGCAGCAGAGCGCATGCAGAACAGTGCAGTCATGCAGAAAGAAGTGTCTCCTTCTGAAAAATACTATGGTAGCCAAATCATCAAGTATAATATTCATTTGACTATCAAAAAAATGTCTGGGCTTGACCAGGGTATTTATTTTTATTTATTTTTTGCCTTCTAGTAATAATATCCTCTGCCACAAGGTAGGTTGACCTGAGCTCCAGAAATGAAATACTGGTGCCCAATCCATTAAGCCTTTTCCCCCTGGCCTTGCATAAAAAGGAGGTAATCCCCCAGATGTCTCATAGCAAGATGGATTGAATGACTCATATCCATAAAGCTAGTGGGGGTGGGGAAATAAGATTAATACTATAAGCACAATTTTTTATGAGGGAAAGTCAGAATTGTTCTAAAACACCAGGGTTATTCATACCAAGCTCTCTGGCTAGAAGACACTTTTCTCATCACCTCCTGAGTTCATCCACATTAAGGTCCCATACAAGGTATGCTGTAGCTTATTTACAAGAACATTTTTTTAATTGGTTTTAAATTTGAACAAATTGGGTTTAAACTGTATGTCAGTCTAAATGAATGTTTAAAACGTTCCACATGATGAAAACACAACCGGACAACAATTGTATTACTATATACATAGCAAAGGAACAGCAGGAAATAATGAAAAATATATCTGCTTCCAATATAAATGAACAATTTGACTGATGATAATTTATTATTCTAGTGGTTTATAACACTGCCTTCCACAAAAACCCCCCAAATTTATAATCATAAGCTTCTACTTTGAAGCCATAAAAATAATGCAGAATTAGCAGCCATTTTAAAATAGTATCAAAGAAAATTCCCTGTATTAATCACATTTTAACTTGAAAACCTAGCTATATCAACATGAATTTGATAGCCATGCAAGGCTCCTTTCCCTTAAATTTACACACAATAGCAATCTGACCAAGATTTGTACTTGCTTACAGTGTAGAACATTTAAATTCTATCTGTATGGTACATTCCTTTGTAACAGATTAAAGAGCACTCATCTCCTCCAGCACAAAGCCTTCTCTGATTTAGTGCACCTGAAGGAATCCATTCGCGCACAATTATATTGCCATAGCAGACTCACTATATCCCACCTCCCCAAGCACCATATGTTGAAGCATTACTTATAAATAAAATGTTGACTTTACCTGACTACTGCCAGCAGTTGCCACGCTGATTTCCGCTGCTCCTTGACCTTCATTTTGCCTCTCAGCTTCATGCGAGCCTGCATCGTGCTTGTTTGGAGGTGCCCTCTGTCAATGTAAGAGTTTGCGACATTACGCACAGAAATGGAGTACGCTTCCACTTTAAGCTTAAAACTGTGAACACGTCAATGCTGTAGCTTCACGAATCACTGAACTATGCTTTATTTTTCATAACCCCTAGCCTCAATAATTAGCAGCCGAGAGCGACCGCCTTAGCAAAATTGCAGGATGAAAGTGAAGCATGTCCTCTGAGGATTATAGCTCTAGAAGACAAAGGATTTGCTGTGAGATACAAAACACCATCCTCCACCAGCTGTGCTCACATCACTATCAGAAATGTAACAGAATTGGAGCAAACAACTGTCTCCTCCGCAATGTCACATGATCTATGCACTTACTGGAGGCTATGACTGGAACAGTTAAAATTACTTACGCTTCGCAATCAAATAGAAACACCTTCTGGGTGGATAGCCCAAAATACACATAGTACGCCCGTTTTGTACTATTTGGAAGCTTTCCACAATTTAGTTATAGCATGACACATGTCGGAGCATCCATCTTAATGTGAAAGAAATTTAGACAAGTGGTTTGTCCCCAGACTAGTCACTCTGCAACTCAATGAATAAAATTGGGCAACGTAACAGTGCTTTTTCCTATTAAAAAGGCAAACCAATATATAGAAAATAAAACCCAGATTTTTTCATACCATCTTAAAGGTAATGAAAGTTAAAGGTAGTGAAATTTTATTTTTAAAAGTGACTCAAATGCACAAAGAACTGCATACAGAACTGGAGATACACCTTTATTCAGTTTTTTTTACTGTCTGAAGCTTCATTTATACATCCCTTATGAAAAAAACCCCTATAGAACAGTTTTAAAGGAATCACTGGCCACATTATAAAAAAGGTTAGATCCCTACCGCCTACAAACATTGTATGGCCATGTGCATTTCAAGAAGTTCAGTGCTGTATTAGACTGTGCAGTTCTATGGCTGAAGCTAATGGCAATAATTAAATTGAACATGGGGCTATTAGAGAATAAACTGGGACACAAAATAATCTATAGTAATAATCCAGTATGTTCAATCTTTTTCTCTCCCTCCCTCCATGATAAAGTCAGAACTCAGGGACCTCCACTGAAGCTAAATGTTGAAAGATTTAGGAGAGACTAAGGAAGTACTTATTTACATAGTACATAGTTAATTTATGGAATTCACTTCCACATGATGTAGTGATGGCTACCAACTTGGATGGTTTTAGTGGAGGATTAGATGAATTCATGAAGGATAAAGCTGGCCATTGCGGCTAGTAGTTATTGGTATGTATTCGTTCTGCTACAGGGGCAGCAAGGCCAACAGGGGGATACAAGTCAACTGGACAATTCTGAAGGAAGTCAGAGCACAAAATGTGTAGGCAGCTCTAATGCTTCAGCACTCGGCAGGCAGCACCATTGCTAAGATCTTGTGAGAGACTCCCAGAGCCTGTGCAAGAGCTTCCCAGAGCTCGGTAAGCAAGTCTGAGAACTTAAAAGCTCTTTCTGCGCCAAGAAAACCCAGTGTGGAAAGAGCTTTTAAGCTCTCTCCTTTGCACATGCTTGTGCAATTTCAGCTGGCCGGCTGTGGAGCATATAAAGTTGAAATTGCACAAGATGCAAGTTGACTGTATATGTATCTTGGTTTCTCTGGAGCTCAAGGCTGTGATCACTGTCTCTGCCCCTTCCCTTTTTTATATTCACAACAGCCCTGTGATGTAGGCCACGCTGAGAGTTGGTAGTTCAAAAATCCACTTTTTTGGCCAGTTATCATATATAAGGGTTGGCAAAAAATAAATAAATTCCCATTTGGGTAATAATAATTTCTTATTTATACCCCACCCATCTTGTAAACATCAGGCCTATGAAACATTGCAGTTAAAGCAAGGAAGATTCTTTTCTGGCTTCCTTTACATTATCTTTGAATGACATTACCGAAGAATTTAAGAAAAGCCCTGCTGGACAATGACCATCTACCCAGCATCCTCTTCTCACAGTGGCTAATCCCTTTTCTATGAAATGCCTGCAAGTGCAATGAAACCCTCCCCGTCCTATGGGAACACAGCAAACTGTATTCAGGCAACTGTGGAGCCAGAGCATAGCCTTATCCTCCATGAATTTGTTTCATTCCCTTTGAAAGCCAGGCAGATTGGTAGCCCTCACTGCCTCCTATGTGAGTGTTTTGCACAGTTTAACTATGTGCTGTTTGACATATATTTGCATCTTGCTTTTTTTATCCAGCAACTTGTACAATTCCCTCCCCTCCCAAACTTTTTATATTTGCAACAGCCCTGTGAAACAGGCTAGCCTAGGCTAAGTAAATATATGTACATATGCAGCAGTTCTTGCCACTGGATTGTGAGACAGGGAGGGGGAGTGTAGGGGCCCTAATCCACATACAGCAGACCAGGTCCAGGAAATCCTGTTGGCATCCCTGGATTATTGCCAGTTGCTGGGAATCACGAGTAGGAAGAGTGCTTTTGCACTCACATCCTGCTTACAGGCTTCCTACAGGAATCTAGTTGGCAGCTGTCAGAACAGGACGGGCCTTTTGTCTGATCCAGAATGGCTCTTCTTATGCTCTTATGTTTTTATTAAATGTGAGCTACACTTATATTGTATATGACATTGCACAGTGATAGAAACACATTTATATAAATTAATCAATTACATTTCAGAATAAGCCTTCTCAGCTTTCTCCTGCTCCCCTCCCCCACCAAGACATCTGTCAAGCAAGCATGCCTTCAAACGTTAAGAAAGAATCTACTGAAAATAGCAAGCAGCAGAACTAAGCTGAACACCATTAAAAAAACAAACACGAAAATGCAAAAGGGAGTTGGGAGGGAAACTTTGTATTGGCAGGGGGGTGGGGGAGTAATCAAACATACAAAATATGCTAATTAACCAAATAATAAAGAAAAAGCAAGAGATAATATTTATATAAAAATACCTATCAGCTGCATTAAAGTCATTTTTCAAGCTTAATTACTGGGGGAGGGGACAGTGGGTCAAACATAGAAAATATATTGTGTGTGTGCATTTCTGTGTTGAGGGAGACCCACATACCCCTTTTAAAAGTTTTTGGTTAACGGAATTTGAGAAACACAGTTTGACAAAGACCATCTTACCAGCTTAAAGAAGGGAGGAGGGGAGTCACAGCAGACTAAGAATCTGCTACTAAAGACACAGAAAAAGGTATTCATACATACCCATGCACAGTCGACACCTAAAAATTAAGGCTGGTAGCAAGAAACAAGAAATAATTTTCCAGCCCAGTTAATCACACAAATCATGTTGTTATATCTTGGGGTGTGTGATCAGGGAGATCTAGTACAGGTAACATAAGGAATCTTAATTCTCTTAGTGTTTTCCAAGCCAGGCTGGCTGTCTAGCAACTATCTACAACTATATTCAAATTATTGAATTCCATTATTTAGCCACCTATAAGTTTCATTTTCAGCAAAATGTAACCATCTTTATAAAGTGGTTTTACTGAACCCAGCATCTCACCCCTCTCCCTTTTTACAGCTAACCAGGACACAGTATGTCTGACAGGTATGAAGCCAACATAATTAGTTTCAATCTTCTGCTAAAAGTTTGCAAACTCTTATTTGAAATTAATCATGGTTAGTGCCATAATTTATTTAAAGCCCTTATATTCAAAGCAGCTGAAGAAAACATCCTACAACAACGCTGCCATACCAAAAAACCTGTACAGATCTAATAGAAATCTACAACAAAGAAGATCAAAAACTACCAAACAATAATCAATAATGGGTATAACATGTGAGAGTCTGGGTGGGGCCAGATAACATCACTAAAATAAAAGCTAAGGGAACAGTCAATTTAAAACAGCCAAGTCTGCGAAATCAGTCCAGTATTGGACAGATGTCTAAAAGAAAAAGTATTGGAGCCTGAAATGTGAGGGGAAGTGGTGAATGGGAGTGAAAGGAGGAAATTTGGACATGAGATAAGAAGGAAAGAGAAATGAACACATGTAGTACTCCAGATCTTCTAATCATAGCTTAGAGACTGGGATGGGCTGTATTTCAGTGGTAGAGCATATGCTTTCATGCAAAAACCAAAACCAAACTCAGATTGGCTCCCTGATATTGCCAGATAGAGTGGGAAAGGTGTCTGTCGGAAACCTTGCAGAACAATTACCAGGCAACGTAGACAAAGAGAACTGGATACAACCTGCCAGCCAGATCCTGGGTTTCTTCCTGGCAGGCCATTATAACAGATGGGCAGAGCCCTACCCACCTGCCAATCACCTGATATCAAGTGACCAATTTTTCCTTTGTACTGCACTATACTAGTAAATCCAAGCCAAGTGAAGCTTGACTTTACTGTCAATCAGCTGACAGGCAGTGATTTCAAGCCTGCTTTCTGCAGAGAACAGCTGCTCACTGGGAACTCTGTTCCACAGTCAATCCAGCAGGCTTGGAGTCACTGCCTATCAGCTCATCACATGGTCCACTTTGGGAAGGAGTAAAGGTAAAGGGACCCCTGACCATTAGGTCCAGTCGTGACCGACTCTGGGGTTGCAGCGCTCATCTCGCTTTATTGGCTGAGGGAGCCGGCGTAGAGCTTCCGGGTCATGTGGCCAGCATGACTAAGCTGCTTCTGGCGAACCAGAGCAGTGCACGGAAACGCCGTTTACCTTCCCGTCATAGAGGTACCTATTTATCTACTTGCACTTTGACGTGCTTTCGAACTGCTAGGTTGGCAGGAGCAGGGACCGAGCAACAGGAGCTCACCCCGTTACGGGGATTCAAACCACTGACCTTCTGATCAGCAAGCCCTAGGCTCTGTGGTTTAACCCACAGCGCCACCCGCGTCCCTGGGAAGGAGTAGGCTGTCCCAAAGAGGTGCCAACAAGTGCACTTTAGGAGTCCCAATTGGGCACTGGCACTTGTGTCTCTACCTGCCCTGCAACTGAATGCAACTTTCTGTACATATTTTGGCAGGACCTCACTACAAAAGCTATAAAACTTCAGACATGGAATACAATAGCTAGCAAAGGATTCCAAACTCTCACAATAATTAAAAAGTCCATAGGTGATAGAGATTAAAAATTCTGTACACATCTATACCTGAACTCTGAGCATTTTCTCTCTCAGAGGCTGAAAGGGTTCATTAAAAAATGGAAGATAAAAACACCAACAGCACAATTTATTTGATCTCATGGTCAGTCTAGGATTGTTGAGCAGTGGCTACTTTGAGTTTCTCTCTTATGACTGATGCCATGTAGCTTTAAAGCAAGAGTAAACTGTAATGTATCTCTTCTCTTATTGATCTGTTTTAGTGATAGATCATATGAGCTACCTTGAATACGTCACGCTCGAAGATGAAAAGCAGGATACGAGTTCTTTAAACAAGGAAACTGCTGTCTTGACTAAAGCAAAACAAAATTGCTCAGCCACAGGTGAGTAACCACAAAGAGTTATTCGTTATTTATACAGAAGGTGCTCCGTGTTCAGTCAGGTCTACTTATTTGTTTCAAACATGCATGTACAGTACATAAATAAAGGGCAGGAAATAAATACTAACCTCTGCTTCAGCAGCTTGGGACTGCAAGAGTTGTCTTATACGTAAAATATCCTTTTCAATTTGTTGAATTCTAGCAACTCTCACCTTGGAAAAATGAAGTTCAGGTACAGGTTTATAACCTTGTTGCCTACCCATCCACAGCAATCAAACTTTTAAAAAGCCTCTGTTACTATCAAAAGGTGCCTGTTTGTAAAGGATCTATGCTAGACAGAAAAGGGTTAATTCTCCCCTTCCCGTGAAGGCTGATCCCCCACCTTTATGAAGCAATTAGGTTTCTTAAAAGCTCCCACTAGTACCAAATGGGAGTGTTTCAAAAGCCTCCATGGGGAAGCAGGGATAAGGAGGGAAGAGAAAATAAAGTGTGTGCATTGCAAGTGAAAATGTATGGATGCATGTTCAAGGATGAAGGAGAAAGTGCACCCCCCCCCCCCGCTTTTGGTTCTGTACCCCTCCAAGGCATGCAGCCCCCCCATGAGTGAACATAGGTTCTTTACCCCTGCTACAGAAAGAAATATTATTTGGTGAGGCAGTCAGAAATTTATGCACTATAGTTTTATGAAAGCTAACTAAGTTTACTGTTGGCACAGACACTCTTTCAAATTTTGTAAACCTTGTTATATAATTACCTGGGCTCTCTTCTCCATGTCTTGGCAAGTGCCTAGCTGTTCTTCCATAGCAGCCCTGATCTGCCTTGCTTCATACTCCAATTGTCTTCTAGTCATATCTGTCTGCAAGGAGAACTAGAACCAAAACACATTCAGTTATGCTGCTGATAAACCATTCATATAATAACAATTAATTTAAAAATGAAGGTCCTATGTCTATAATTTAGAACACCACCTCATTAATGTCTCTTGCCCAATATGACAAAGACTGCAACATTGGCAGAATGAGGCCATTCAAAAAAGAAAATCTATAAAGATGTAAAAGGCAATTACAATATTTGCATGCATTTTGCTGACTTCTTAACTCCCTTCCCTAATGTAGTAAGATACCATCCCAATATCTGCAAGCTTGAAGGTCCCATTATTCCTCTACTTTCCTTTTTGAAACTTCTTGGGATGTTGGAAGGGCAGATACTGAAGAATACTAGTCAGGTAAGGAATTCTCTTCCCATTCACACAGTTTCTTTTTAGCCTCACCTGTCTTTAGGTTGTGGAATGTGGGAAGTATAAGAAACTATACAGTCCATAGAGCCCCATCCTTTGATTGTTTTAATACTGAATACTTAAGATATATTTAGTTACAAATTTAAACGAAAAACAAGGATGCCTTGAGACCTTGCACCCAAATTCAGTCTTTCACATTTTCACATTTTAGCTCCTGCCATGAAGGCTAGCAACTTTTTAAAAGGCAGATCTCAATAAATCAAGTACCATGTCACAATTCTAGGATATAGATGAAGCATACAGATTTAGAGAAAACACGTAACTCTGAACCCCTATAGTGGTGACTGCTCATCCACATACAACTGGCTAATCTCCCAACAAAGCATAACTAAGTCTATAATGCACACTAATTATTTTTGCAGTTTGGCATCAAGTTCCATTGTAAATCATTCCGAGAAGCAATTTTATTAATGCTAACATGAAGACTGCCAAATAAGCTAATGATACACTGCATAAGGCTGGGCGGGGGGGAGTTCTAGACTAGACTCCTACGTGGAAGACAAGGGGGAAGAGGGACCAGATAGCTTGATATTTACCCCTTCTATGCTGATATTAGTCTAAAAGCAAATGGAAGCTGGTATTGGTATCGTTGTATAAGTTCTCACTTTTACCCCATTCTCTGTAAGTATGTGTGGCCTTTTGCGCAGGAGTTAATTTTTAAAACACCAATGTTGCACAAGCAAAATGCTCCAGTATGTGATCACAGTGGAGAAATTCTAATATGGACATGGATGGAAGAAATTACTATTATCCAATACAGAGGAATGGTGATGGGAACTAATGGATGTAAAGCTAATTATTATTAATAATAAAGAAATATGGTTTAACAAAGTGGAGAAGATAGACTGAGTGCCTTAAACAGACCTTTTCTAAGGTAACCGGCAGACAGAGAATCAGAAGTTTTCCCCATCTTTATCCTTGGTGTTTCTTATCTCTGTGTTCTTTTCTTCCTCCCCCCCCCCCATTTCTCTCTTTCTTGTCTTTTCAATTCTATCTGTTCCAGACATTATTTTATTGTATTGTGAAAACTTTAAGAAAAACCGATTACAAAAAAAAAAAAAAAAAATTGGAGCTCACAAAAGTGATATTTCCCCACCCCACTTTACAGCCTCTTGTGCTCTCTGAAAAGCATTCCCCAGAGAGTCAATCAAAAATCATGGGTGTGCTGCTGCAGCTGGAGGGGTGAATTGCCTAAAAACGGGCAGAATAATTTTGCACCTGTGAAGTGCAAAGATGCTTCCATTTGAATTGGGGCAATTCTGTCTTCTCACTGCAGCCCCACATGTCACAGCCCACAATGTTTGGTGGGACCCCACCCCACCTCTGCAAAAGATTTCTCAGGAGCTGCAGAGGAGACTGTGGTAAGGATTCATTGTGTGAGCTGCTTCCACTTTTGCAGTGTTGGGAACTGAATTTATATTGATTGTATTGGGCTGAATATGTCACTACAATTACCACTTACGTTTTCAGTAAGAGGAAGACTATCTATCCTCTTCGTCAGATTCTGAAGCTGAGCATAATACCAGTCTTTTTCTTTTTCCTCCTTTTCAAGCTCAGCTAGCAAGAGAGACCTATAAATGAAGAAGCAAATGTTAGTCATTAAATTCTGCCAGAAGTTGTCCAATTGCTGAAAAGGTAACAGGTGTAGAAAAAGTGCCTCTTCAACATCAAGTTGAAAGAAATGCGCCTTCTGTGTGTACAATGGTGAAATGGGTTGGAGAACATTGTCATTTTATGTAGGACATACGATAGCCGGGAGTGCCATAGCTTTTAGTCATAAATCATCTCTGCTGTATTGTATCTAACAAGAAATGAAATGCTCAGGGTTTGACACAAATCTTCTGAGTCAAATTGCCTCCTGCTGAGCCAGTTCAACTAAAGTACACATTTTAAATGGAATAACCAATAAAGTTAATTGACTTTATAAATGTGCTTTCATAATTCTCAGTGTTCAATTTGCAGCCTTTATTAGAGGGAAATCTATATGAAGCATACATAAAATCATTTCTATGAAGACAATTTTTTTAAAGGACTGCAACTGGGGAAAAAAGACCTTACTCAAATTTGTGGAAGAAAAAAATTAAGGGAAAAAACAACACAAATTGCTTTCCATTATGATTCCATGACCTCTGACTTCCTTTACACTTGTGCAAATATCTATCCAGAAGGTATTTTTTTTTTTTCTTTTCTGAACACAAACAAAAAAGAAACTCAGAATAACACTAGCATAAAGCCTTGACACAGTTGGAACACATTCCATGAAATGCCTTGAAGAAGAGGAACGGCTCAACCTGGCACAAAAAATAAATCAATTATGGAGTCAGGCAAGCATAATTCAGATGAGCATTCCATTGACAGGGGGCCACAACCAAGGAGGCCTTTGCCCCTTGATGCAACTCTCAGGGCCTCTGTCAGAGGACGCAGCTGGGCAAGGGCCTTGAGTTGTACCTTGTATTATATATTGTAGTATCTAATATAAACCATCATAGAAATAGCTATTAATGCAACAAGATCAACAGCAATGAATAACTTCAGTTGCCAAATATCTATGCTTCAACTGTTCAAGAAAGACAAAATCAGGTTTATAATTTAGAATCAATGTGGCATATGAGGTAGTGTTAGCTTCCCCCAACCCCAGCCCCCAAACAGGCAGCTCTCTGCAAGCCGTGGGAGCCCAGCGCTGGCTCCCGCTGCTTGCTGAGAGGTCCGCGAAGCCTGGACGCGCTGAGCTCAGCGCCCGCAGGTTTCAGCATGCAGGCAACTCTCCGCAAGCAGCGGGAGCCCAGTGCTGGGCTCCCGCTGCTTGCGGAGAGGTGTGCGAAGCCTGGAGAGCGTGAGGGGTCGGTGCGCACCGATCCCTCTCGCTCTCCAGGCTTCAGCGAAAGCCTGCATTCGCCCCATAGGACGCACACACATTTCCCCTTCATTTTTGGAGGGGGAAAAGTGCGTCCTATAGGGCGAAAAATACGGTAATATCCTATGGTCTAATATCCTATGGTAATATCCTCTGAGTCTAGATTTCCAGCTAAACAGATTATTGGAAGGAAGAGGTGAGTGCCTACATAAGTCACCTCTCCATGAATACCGATTAAGGAGAGAAAGATGGAGCTGCTGTGCTTTCAGAATATCCTTCCCATCAAGCACATGGGTTGGCATGGGTAGCTTTTGTTCAATAGAGAGATCTATGAGCAGAGCAGCAGATTGTGTTCTGCAAAGCACTAGTGAAGATTTTGTTTCAACATGCATTCCCAGACTTGTAGAAATGGAATTATGATTTCTTAAGAATTATCAGAATACCAGGCGAGACACTTGAAATATTTTGTCTTGTCCCCTACCCAAAGAAGAGAGGGGGACTTTTAAAATTGAAGTATTTTTCATAAAACACATAATATAATAAAAAAACATTACCTCTCTTTCTCCAGTTCTTCTAAATAACCAGTGCTCTCCCTGCTTCCATTCATAAAACCTCTTCGAGGAAATGATCCCATGGGAACAGGGCTGCACTCTCCTGATCGACTAGAAACTGACCCTTCCCGGCTTCCGTACGAACGCATGGATATCTTTGGCCTTAACTTCACTCCAGGGAAGTTATTGCTGTCCAAGTTCAATTCTGAATGGAAATAAAAAGTGCCGGATATCTAACATATGTAAAAGCCATTTACATCTTCATTTTTCAAATGACCTTTTCTCCTCTTAATAGATGGAATAGGTAACAAATGCCCTAATAAATTCTAAAGTCAAAATGTTATAGTCAGAATTGGCAGAGATTATTATTAATCAACGAACAGGATAATCAAATGTTAGTCTATGAGTTAGATTCCCCCTCTACCCAAAACAACTTAATCCGAAGCCTTGCAGCCCTATGAAATTTTAATCAAGGTGTAACTTTATCCTTATAACAAACTATTTTAAAAAAAATTAAGTTGCAAGAGAAAGGAGATATTGCAATGCCGTTGGCATGCCTGCTTCATAACTGTAAAGCCCATATTGTAAGGTAACACCCCCTTTAGGTATGAATGTTTAACAAGTTCATGTGGCAAAAAATACTTAAAGACCCATATGGTAATCTCTGATCGAATATAAACAATTATTTACACTGACAACTTTCGTTTGGCAAAACTGGCTGTGTTTTTCCAAGTTTACCTTTAAGACGTTCCAGTAAATCAATCTGTCCAGATGAAGCCATTGCCTCATCTTCAATACTTCCTTGCAGCTGTTTCAGCACCTCCTAGACAATAAGAAGCAGTACACCACAGTGAGATACCAAAAGTTACTATTCTGCAACATCTCCTACTCCCAACAGCAATGTTTTTTCTAAACTAAACTTTTCTCCCTCACCCTTGGACAAAACTGGTTAGTTGCTTTTGCTGAAACTTTTAGTAAACAGTTTTACAATTAGGGATTCAAAAAAGTACTTGAAATTTCAGTACTACTCACGCAGATTATAAACAGAAGAGATTCACCCCAAAACTGACTGTAATTTTATTTTATTTGAAAAAAATTTATAAACCAGTAAACATTAGCAATACATCAGTGTACAATAAAAATGTAATACATAATACAGATAAAAAACAGTTTTCCAAAAGAAATCTGATACTCCATGAGAGTCAACTTTTAATTGAGGAAAGCATGTAGAAAAGGGGAGCTTTTAGTATCTAGCGAAATTTTGTAAGGTCAGAGCCTGTCTAACTTCAAAGGGCAGCATATTCCAGAAGGCAGATGCACCATTACACACAGGGGCGGATCTACTATAAAACTAATGAAACTTAAACTCCTAATCCCAGAAGGGCCCCAGTAGCAACATAGTCCACATTGCTTTAAAAAATGGCTCTAGTAGACCCAATTTGAATTGGACGACTCTCAACTAATTATTATTATTTTTTGTATATAGTTCAACAATCCCAAAGTTTGAGAGTTAGTAGCACAGGTGTTCCAAAAGCATAGTGATCTGTTGTGGAACCACCCTACTGAAAAAGATAACCATGATTACTCAGACCTTGTTCCTGGTTGCGAAGGCGCCCCCACAACTGTTCAAGCTTCAGAAAAGCCCCCAAAATGTAGGTCCACAACTGACTACACTGAAGGAACTAGTCTTTGATTCTATAGTGTTCAAATTTTACAATTGTATCTCACAGGACCTCGCCCACCCAGCTACTGCCTCCCAGCACTCACTCAAAGTTGGGCGCTGACACAGAGATATTAAGGTTCAATGTATGCAGCCAATGTATTATAAACTGGTTTGTGAACCTGATTCCTTGTTCTATGGAAATTCTCAAAAATTGATTTCCCCCTCCATCTATCTCTGTCTGAAAGTTCCTCTAACTTAACACCAAATCATCTGCCATCGTTTGCAGCAAGTGTATTTCTGATTAATTACTTAAACCCAGATTCATAGCTTCATTTTTTGTTGTGGTTAAGCTTGCTATTTGCACAAACATGGTTTCACATTTCTCTCAAATAGGGCAAGAGCCGCTACCCAGTTAGACAAGAACACTTTTCTGATTTTTTCTATGTGGGTATTGATCGTCCTCCATATTAGCCGTCCCTTCCGTGCCTTTTTGAGAGTGGTTGCTTCCTTTCGCCATTTTTATATTGGAAGCCTCCTCAGAGTCCTCAGTAAAACCACCTTCAATTTCCTCCCTAAGATCTAATTTTACAAGCTTACTTTGGGGTACATTAATGAGTCAGAAGTTGTGTAGCTTTAATCATATGCTTGCATATAACAACCACTCAAAGCAATTAAAGTCCTGCGGCAAGGAGAAACATTAAATTATGTCACCAGTTAGCGCCTCAGCAAGGGCTGTTCCTCCCAAATTGGTCACCTCTTAAGATATGGTAGCCAATTTTTGCATGATGGTTCCCGAGATCAAGGAAAACGTTTTTCCCCATCTATGTTTGGATGCAATTTGATGCCATTTTGAATCAAGATGGCAGACTGAACCTTTCAAAACTTCACAGATTTTTGGATTTCTTAGAAATCCTGAGCAATGTCAGGTACAAGGCTATTTGTGTGCCTGTATACACAAACAGTACAATTTGCAATATCTATATTAAAAGTGAATGGGTAATAAAATAGTATTAAGAACAAAAGAACATAACAAACAGAAGACGAGCGTATGATGGATTAAGAGAGTCCATTACGCTTTCAGGCCCTTAATGCTCAATGGCCTATATTCAGGTAGACTGCTAGATAAGATGTTTGAAAGATTTTCTATTTATAATAGAAGCTCTACCAATAAGTAAAACAAATTGAAAAGCATGGCTACAGGGCAAAAAGTTCACAGGATTCAAAACTTATTTGACCTAGCTTTCTGCTTTCAGAAGAACGAGTAGATACAATGAATCCATGAACAAATAATTAAAGAAATACCCCTCAGCTATTTCCTTCATGGAGGATCACCCATCTATGGAATGGTTCTGTTTAGAATTAGAAATGAAGTTCTTAAACAAAGCAAAAAAACTGTCTTATCCATAATGGTTATTCCTGTTTTGTATGGTTATTTTTCAGAAAGTGCCCAACTGATGTATCTGAATGCTTTCACAGTGCAATATATAAAGCAGAAATGTGGTATATTTTCTGCTTTTGAAAGGAAAGCAGAAAACTAATTCATACATACTAGAATCCAGAATATTGTTTTGGGAATTATATTAAAAGTTCTAAAAGCATAATCATTATTCTTGCACACAAAGAAAAAGTACACTGGCCTTTTATAGACACACAAAAAGATGGATGGGAAGAAATCATTAAGCATGAAAAACTAAGGGAAAACCTGAGTGCAATGAATGTAAATTGTTAAGTAACCAAAACATGTCTCCTAAAGCATAAGACTTAACTTCCAATTTCCCAGCTCTGTGAAGCTTGAGCCAAAACATGATAGCCTTAAAATACGGGTCTTAGATAAATAAATAAAATTATTTGACTATAGATATCAAGCAACCATATTCAGGATGTATCCTATGCAATTCCTCTACAATGCATTGTTCTCCAGCAGAAGATGAGCATTGACTTGAACTTTTGTAAGAAATAGTGCAGTACAGATATTTTCATGATAAATAAATTGTATTCTAGAAGGGAGGAGACAATAGTATCAATGCACAAGGTGACTTATATAGGATATATTTGTGAGACAATTCAAATTTTTACTAAAGTCAAATGATCTTTATACCTTCATATTGGATGCTTCTGTTTCCAGTTTTGTAAGATGATTTGAATTATCTTCCAGTTCTTGTCGAAGGTTTGAGTTCTCCATTTTTAATGCCTCTACTTGTTTTAACAGCTGATCATATGACACTGCAGCCATTCTGGGCTACCCCAGGACCTACAGCAGAATAAAGAAGAAATATTTGTTTTGGTTCATTTGTCCCCCAAAATGTATTGTGAACTTTGAATGTTGACTTTTGAGAGAAATAATTAAAAGGTAAAGGTAAAGGTACCCCTGCCCGTACGGGCCAGTCTTGACAGACTCTAGGGTTGTGCGCTCATCTCACTCTATAGGCCGGGAGCCAGCGCTGTCCGCAGACACTTCCAGGTCATGCTATTTCATTTCCCAGCTGAATATAGTATTTTTTGTATCTCGTGGAAGGTTTTTAAACTGATCATATAATCATATAAACCACGTTAAACTTGGCTACCTTACTCACTTATTTTTAGACCTTAACAAGCTTTGTTTAGTGACATGAAAAATGCTTTCTATCAGGAAGTTCTAATTGAAGTCAATACAAATTATAGGAGTTCTGCTGCTTTCCTAGCCTTTGCGCACACACACACACACACACACACACACACACAGCAATACAAAATTACATTTTGATTGGTTCCAAATCATAATAAATGCATTGCCACAAAGGTTTAAGTAGTAAGTTGGACCTTATTTTCAATGCTAAAGCCCAAATGCAGAGAACCTTGTAGCATGCGTTTCCTCATTGCCATTTGGTTTCCAGTTTACTGAAGCTCCTCAAACTGGATCACAATGCAATGCAGTGTGGGAGATTGCTAGTGTCAGGGACTGGCAGGGCTCCAAGCAGTGGGTGGAAGAGGTGGTGGGGCCAGAGGCTGACCCAGGAGAATGGGGTAGCTATTTATGGATTTTTGTGCTTCCTGCAAGACAGGAGCAGGAGCTGGAGGATGAGGAGGGGTCTGCACCAAGAGCTGAGGGAGAGACGGTGCCAGAAGGGAGCTGGAGCAGAATCCCCGCCCCCACTGTCCCTGGGATCAGGGGGGGTCTTGAAGAGGCAGGCACAGTGACAACTTCTGTGTAGAAGTTGCAGGTTGCTTACACTTGTGCTACCAGGCAAGAGTACTTAATATTGGGTGTAGGTGTGGCCACCCATTACTCCAACAGTCCAGCTCAGAGCACAAGCCCAGGGAGGGGAACTAGCCACCAGAAGCACGTGTGTGTGTGTGTGTGTGCTCGCGTGTGTTTAGTGTGCCTCATAAGCTCCTGTAAGTTCATGCTTTCTCAATACAGAATTAAACTACCACCCATTTGTCCTCCTTGGGCTGGGTGTGCTCAGGACAGCTAGTAGGTGCAGCGGAAAGAGTAAGAAGTCCCATTGCTGACCTCAGAAATGCCTAGAAGAATTATCACACTATTACGTCCGAAATTGTAGACATTAGTAAAGACGGAATGTGATTTTAACAGGTTAGTTGTGATGAACCATTTGTGTATGACCATGGGTTTATTAGGTTTCAATCAGCAAAGAACTCCCAGGGTTAATACTTAGTGAAGTAGAATCACGCAGAACCTTACCTCCAGAAGAGCCTGTATGCTCCCCAAACCTCTTTAATTTAAAGCATCTTAAACAAGGCTGATCTTGAAGATAGCTCAGAAACTCCAGGCAATGCTCAATGCCACCACTCATATCCAACCTAACTGACGTAGCAAGGCTGCTACAAGGTCAGCCAGCTTTGGAACAACTGCACTGACTTTCCAGTTAACTCTGCACCCAATTCAAGGAGCTGGTATCAACTTCTAAAGCCTCTGAAGGATTGAGATCAGAGTATCTCAGAATCCACCTATTTTCCTATGAGACCCCCTGCTGTGGTCTGATCACAAATTAACTATGGTTTACTGTTGCCCCTCCCCACTTCTCATTCATGCATGAGGAGTATGAAATGAAAGCTTCTTTCATTTCTCATTTATGTTCAAGCTCAGATAACTATGGTCTCTTCCAACTCTAGTTCATTTTTTAAAGTGTCTGATAATATGATCTGCTGAGTGCCAGGTCCAGAAGAACCCCAAAGCTCTGCTGTTCAGATAAGCAGATTGCAACCTAATATAACATCTTTCAAGCCAGTTACTGCCCATGCCCCACCAGCATCACTTTGGACTTGTTTAGAGTCAGCTTCAGAATGCTTGCCCTTACATCACCAGAACATCACCTCTAAGCAGCTGTTCTAGGCACAGTCAGCAGGTCCTGAACATTTGGTCACAGAATTGCAGAACATCCGCATTCTGATGTAAAAGATAAAGGTAAAGGACCCCTGACAGTTAAGCCCATTCGCAGATGACTCTGGGGTTGTGGCGCTCATCTCGCTTTACAGTGGTACCTCTGGTTTCGTACTTAATTCGTTCCGGAGGTCCATTCTTAACCTGAAACTGTTCTTAACCTGAAGCATCACTTTAACTAATGGGGTCTCCCGCTGCTGCTGCTGCTGCGCCGCCACGCGATTTCTGTTCTCATCCTGAAGCAAAGTTCTTAACCCAAGGTACTATTTCTGGGTTAGTGGAGTCTGTAACCTGAAGCGTATGTAACCCGAGGTACTACTGTACAGGCCAAGGGAGCCGGGCTTTTCCACAGTCAGTTTTTCCGGGTCATGTGGCCAGCATGACATTCTGGTGCAACGGGACACCGAAACCAGAGCAGCGCATGGAAACGCCATTTACCTTCCCGCCAGAGCGGTACCTATTTATCTACTTGCACTTTTTGGCATGCTTTCGAACTGCTAGGTTGGCAGGAGCTGGGACTGAGCAATGGGAGCTCTCCCCGTTGTGGGGATTCGAACCGCCGACCTTCTGATCGGCAAGCCCAAGAGGCTCAGTGGTTTAGACCACAGCACCACCCGCGTCCCTCTAATGCAAATGTGGGAAACCCTTTCAGCCCTAAGGTCCCAACTCCTAACACGAACCGTGGGGTGGGGCCAGAGGCAAAAAGTGAGTGAATGTGACTCTTTCTACAGTATGCTACGTATTTTCTACACTAATATCCACATTTTTCTGTCCACCATCCAGTCAAGGAAGGATTTATCACCATTATCACCACCAACAATACATTTCAGCCAGGCAAAAGCACTTGAGGAGGGCATTGAGCAGGGTCAGTGAGAAGTAGGTGTGGCCTAATGAGAATACCAAGCTCCTAACAAGAGTCCTAGAGAGCCACATTTGGCCCCTGGACCACTTCTACTCTACAGCTACAGTTGATCTTTCCAAGTGATTTAACATAGATTGGAACGGACACAGAGCCTTGTGGAACACACCCCACAGCATCTTGCCCATATCTAAGCAGACTGTTTCTGAGCAGACTTAAGAGCAGTGAACTTTTTGGGCGGCCCTAGTGCAAAGCTATTGGGGGCTGCATTTAAATAGTGGGTGGGTCAGACATCACACTCCCTTTAACAAAGACACACAGAGATTTAATACAGGATCTCCTTCAATCTCTCTCCCCCCTCACTGTTTTTTCTTCTCGGTGCACAGAGGAAATTCCACCAGCTGCTCTTCCTGGATAGCCTGCATGCTGAATTTCCTTGCTGCACACACACACACACACACACACGATCCTCTTACACAGTGCAAAAGATGAATCCATCAGGAATCTTTGGGAAATGCTGGAGCAACTCTTCTTTTTGCTGTGGCACAGCTGATTCCCAAACAGCTGAGCAATGGAAGGGGGACCCACAGGGAGACTTTTAACCTCCCCTCCCAATGATTTGCCCGCCACTGTTATCACCCACTGATCGTTTGTTCAGGTAAAGCCGAGTGACAGCAAAGGGGGAACTGCTTCCCTTGCCTTTAGGATGGGGAGTTGGGGAGGGCATTGACCAGGACCTTGGTGGGCTGGACAGGGATGCATGGTAGCCTGGAGGATACCAACTGCTTCTATAAGAAAAGAAATGACTGGGGAACTAGCCCTGAAATCCCAACAAAAATGTGATTTTAACGAATTGTATGGTCCAAACTGCTGGAAAATTTCGGAGCAATATTGTATTATCAATCATGAGATGAGGCTCATCCATGAGGGCCTACAAATCTATAATTAGGTCACAAGTCAGACTGAAGCAGGCTGATGAGATGTGTTACCAAGAATCAATCAATCAATCTCTCTCTCAATCTCTGTCTCTGTCCCTCTCTGTGTGTAAAACATACTTTCCCTAAAAAGAGTGTGTTGGACACAGGCGTAAATCTATAGTTATATTCGCCTTGCACAAAGATGGGGAGATTCATCACTGCATCCCTTAATCAAGGCAGTACCATGCCCCCTCCACTGTAGCATTCACATAACTGGACAGAGACCTGTCAAGTTACTTCCATTTGTTTGTTTGTTTTCATCCATGAGTGGCAAGAGCTGCTTTCACAATGCCAAGTATCACCCAATATTCTCAAGGGGGAAACAAACTGAGCTACAAAAGGAACCTGGGGAAAGAATGACAGGTGGGGAGAGAGACAGCAGTTCTCCTTGGCTGAAGTTGAAGTCTGGTTGAATATTTCACTGGCAATATTTTGTTAAAATGTCTCTAGAAGGGATGAGTGGAGGAGGAAGACTGCAGAAAGATGAAGATTGAGAGTATGGGGAACACAGAAAACCATGCAAGCCAAGGGCAATCCAGCCTAAGGCTATGACATAGGATTGGGTATAATACAAATTGTAAATAAAGCAACCAATCTTAATCATAAGCTCTGGCACAAAGGATATTCTGGATTCAACCAACCCTCTACTAATACCAAGCAAATTAAACCTGTTAAAATATTGTATAGACAAGACTTAAGAAAGGAAATGAATGAAAGAAGCAGCAATACAAGCAAATGTTTATGCAAACCAGGCCAGCTTTAACAAATTCTGCTGTTCTCACATTCACAATTCCCCCATCGATTCATTGCCTTGCCATTATGCAGTGTCAGCTCATGAGTAACAGAAGGAGATATCACACAAAGTGTGAAGCAAAACACAGCTATAACCTCAACCTGAAGATTTGGGAAAGGAACCAAAAGTCTCAAGTCTTCTTTTCTGAAGATCACTCGTAGCCAAGTAGGATTGTCTTCCATGAACACAGTCTTAATGGGGAGTCTGTAGGTGACTGTGGAGGCCAATTCTGGATCCACACATCCTTCCACAGTGGGGACATAGGTTTCCGGGTGGGAGTTGATCATGGTGAAGGTTTGCTAAACCTGCCTTCCTCTTAGCACATTTATCCCTTTCATCCTGAGTTTGTGCGTCTTCAAAGTCCACAACACCTTTGGTAAAGGCTGTTCTCCAATTGGAGTGCTCGCAGGCCAGTGTTTCCCAATTGTTGGTGTTTATACTACATTTTTTTAGATCAAAATTCTCAGTATTGCTTTACTAGCTCCATAGTCAGTTTAATCAAAATATATTTAACAAATTAGGGATGCAACCTGTAAGAATTCTACTAACAAGAACAGATATCATCCTTTTGATTGTATTTTGGATGGTAACTGGTGAATTTCATAAATCATTGTTATTATGCTAATTTTTTTTAAAAAAGCAAACAAACTATCAGCTAAACATTGGTGTTCTGTATTCTCTCACTCACAAGAGAACAGCTAGATATTGCACAAGAATACACTATAACGTAATGAATGAAAGCAAGTTCTTTTTTAAATGAGATGCTGTGTTCATGGGGTATCCATAATTTATTGAACTTTGTTTAGCCATGTAAGCAATAATTTTTCAATGCCAGTACAGTCAAACCTTGGTTGTCGAACGTAATCCGTTCTAGAAGACATTTGGCTTCCAAAATGTTTGACATCCGAGGCACGGCTTCTGATTGGTTGCAGGAGCTTTCTGCACTCAAGTGAAAGCTGCGTTGGACATTCGGTTTCCAAAAAACGCTCGAAAACTGGAGCATTTACTTCTGGGTTTTTGACGTTCGGGAGCCGAAACGTTCCAAAACAGAGGCGTTCGGGATCCGAGGTTTGACTGTACTAGCATTATTAGAACTTTTCAGCATGGTTACCACTTATCATAAATTTCTTCAGACTGTTTAAAAAACTCAGACAGAACAGCGGCCCCCAATACCATTAGGTTTTACCCTTGTTTGCACTTTTGCCATGTTAAAGTTCTGAGACCTTGCAAGCAGTGAATACACTGGAAGCATCAGACTGAAGTCCACAACAGACAAATCATACTGGACTTGTCAATTATACCACAGCGAAGACCTCAGGCTGACAAAACTATGAATAAAACAAAACCACTTTACTGTACATATTTCTTAGCCATATGGCCACGCCCCTGTTCCTTGACCAACACAATATCCACTGTCCAACAATATTCCCATGATATCTGCCCACTGGTCCTGCTAGCTAGGGATGATAGGAGTTGTAATCCAAAAACAACTGGAGACCCAAGTTTGAGAAACACTGATCTAATCTCTTTTGCCTCAGGGCTCACCCACTGTTAGCATATGGCTCCTGGGAGACTGAAGGAATATGGCCATTGGACAAAAAAATCTTCCCCATGCCTCTGATCTACATAACCTGATGGGATCCAATTGCTGCTACATCCCTACTTCTCCTTTGGGAGCAGGATCTGCTGTCTCTTGCTTCACTCATGGGAAAAATAATGCATCCAGAGGGAGAGCAGCCCTAACCTGCTGCTGCATTGTGCAATGAGGGAACATCGTGTATGCAAAGGATCCTGATTCTGCAGGGTCTCATTTCTCACAATTATCCCATGACTGACAGTGTCTCACTGGGCAGCATCCGTACACAAGTCGGTTATTTCCCAGAAGCGCACAATAGGTGCTTCATTAGCTCTCTCTCTCTGCCTCTCTCTTCTGGCACAAATAGTGGGAGAGCTCTCACACAGCAGGCAGGGGTGTAAGGCTTAATCAAACGAATAGAGCCGAATTCTACAATATTTGGTTTTGAAGCTAATTTAAAGGGGGTCTCAAATGTTGCTTCAGTGAGTGCACATGTCAAGCAAAGGAAGTAAACTTCTTTAAACATAGTTATGAAAAACAAAGCTACTACGAGCTATTCAGACACCTGTGAAATGAGTTTGGAGAAAAGATGGGCTTGTCAGAGCATTTTTTTATTATTTTATTATTTATAAAATTTGTATACCACCCTTCATTCAAAGACCACAGGGCGCTTCACATTATAAAAATTCAAAATACATAATAAAACAAAAGCAAACACAAACCAATACCCCCAAACACATTTAAAAGCCCATAGAATCAGCCAAAGACTTGGCACCTATGTAATGAAGGCACCAGGAGAGCCTCCTTGGGGAAAGTATTCCACAAATGAGATGTCACCACAAAAAAGGCCTGTTCTCATGCCACCACCCTCCAGGAGGAGGTACGTGCAAAAGGGCTTCAGATGAAGATTGCAGAGTCTGGGTAGGTTCAGATGGAGAGAGGTGGTCCTTGAGGTACTGCGGTCTTGAGCCGTTTAAGGCTTTATAGGTCAAAACTATAGGTCAGCACTTTGAATTGGGCCCAGAAACTAATCGGCAGCCAGTGCAGTTGGACCAGGATCAGTAAAATATGTTCAAACTGTCTCACCCTAGTGAGCAACCTGGCCTCCAAATTCTGCACTAGATGAAGTTTCTGAACTTCAAAGGAAGCCCTATGTTCAACACATTGCAGTAATCTGACCTAGGTTACCACAGCATAGACGACAGATGTTAGGCGATCCCTGTTCAGACAGGGATGCAGCTGACTCACCAGATGAAGTTGATGAAAGACACTCTATGCTATTGAAGTCACCTGAGCCTCAAACAACAGGAGAGGATCCAGAAATACCTACAAACTATGGACCTGCTCCTTCAGAGGGAGTGTAACCCCATCAAGAGCTGGCAACCTCCCATCCATCTGGTATAGGGAACCGCCCACTAACAGTGCCTTAGTCCTATTTGGATTGAGCTTCAGTTTACTGGCTCTCTTCCAGTCCATTACCAAGGCATGACAGTGGCCCAGCACATCCACTGCCACACCTACAGATGTAAAGGAGAAGTAGAGCTGTGTGCCATCAGTATATTGCTGAGAACGTACTCCGAAACTCTTTATAACCCTAATCAGTGGTTTCATGTAAGATGTTAAAACACCATAGGTGATAAAAGGGAACCACACATTGAAGGCTCCACAGGGCCAAAGAGCACTCCCCAAGCAGCACCCTCTAGAAACAGCCATCCAAGTAGAAACGGAACCACTGCAAAGCAGTGCCAGCTACCCCTAACTCAGACAGCTGCTGATGAAGGATACTATGGTCTCCCAAACTTGGGTCTCCAGTTGTTTTTGGACTATAACTCCCATCATCCCTGACCACCAGGACCAGTGGGCAAGAATGATTGGAATTGTAGTACAAAAACAGCCAGAGACCCAAGTCTGGGAAACCCTGATTTAAAAAATCAGTTTCCTTCAAGGGCACCTGGATCTGGTCCACAACCAGATCAACACCATGCAGTACTGTCTTAATCAAGAAACACAAAGTGGGACAGTTATGCACATGATTCAGGAAAGAGTTCTAAGTACTTCTATTTCCCATTTAAAAGGCATGGATCACTTATTGGAAAACAAGTAATTGTATTAAATAAGACTTATCATTACAAATAACATCACTTCAGAATCACAAGTGATCCAACATAGTGACCTTCACATCTCAAACAACAGGAAGCAGTTTATATTTAGAAGGCTCCTCAGCACTTATTCTGTATAGTATCCAGCCTGCCACCATATAGCAATCTGTTTCAGCAATAAATTGATTTATCTCTTCCTGATTGGATCCTTTAATAATGGCAGAATGGTAAACTAAATACCCATCACAAAGACTTATAATTTTTTTTTTATATTTTTGTATACTGAAAACACATCATAAATTCTCTGTCATATCCACCATTACAAGATAAGTGAAATTTGGTGCACCAGCTTATTATGTAGGCTCCAACTTTATGGAGTATACAGAGTATAACTGAATCGTTGTGCCATTTTAAAGAGGAGATTCTCTGCACATACCCAATTTAAAGTAATAATGGAAGAGCAATCCAAAGGAGCTTCTGCACTACCACTGCTGTCCAAGATTTTTGTCTTCTTCTCCTAGCACCTATAGTTATTTAATGGGACTAATAATTCTACTAGAAGAACCTTAAGCTTGTTCTTCTAATCACATACTCATGTTAATTAGTGATTATTCATGTCCTTATGTCTGAATGGTTAAGAAAATATTTAATGGAATGCATCTCCCATGTGGGCTCCCATCATGATTACTTATACTGTTCTATATAGCTGATCTGAAATTGAATATATTTATATAAATTTTAAGGAAGTCTAAGTATTCACAGGCCTATTACTCTAAATAATATATTTGAAATGTATAGTCCACTAATGAAACTGATGACTTCACTAAAAAATGTACATACTAAGTAGAAAATGGCATTCTTGCTATATATAATTTTTGAATCCACATTATCTTTATCAGCCAGCAAGAGCAATAATTGATATAGTTTGAAATGTGGCAAAGCAGAATATTAAAGTGTAATTTAAAAACAATTGCCATAAATACTAAAATATTGTTTTAGCATTTGGGAGCACCAAGTAAATACAACACACAATCATTCAAGAATTTTTGGGCTGATCCACAAAAAAAGCAAATCATCCCAAAAGTACTACCTTCGAAAATGAATTGATAATTTATTATACTTTAATCATTGTTCTGCTAGATTACTTCTAATTCTGCTAATGCTCAAATAAAATAGCCATTTTTCCTCCACAGTGATGCATCAAAGCTGACCTAATTATTACATTTAAAACTGCATCTGACGAGAAAAAAGAAAGAAAAGAGCACTACTTCATACATAATTTATTAAGATTACTAATAGTATCCAAGACTGAATAACTCTCAGAATCTCTTATGGTGATGATGAATAGATCAAGTCAAAAGCTTCGGGCAGATGACAAATACTGGTCTTTCCCTTTCCCTTTCATCTTTACATTTTAACATTTCGGAATTTGCTTTTGTAGGGATGGCAACTGCTCTATTGCATTCCTGGGTGCAGCAGTGCAGCAGAACCTCTCGTCTCTATGCAGCTTCCCCCCTTTCAGTAAAGGAGCAAAAGCTGCTGCAGTAAACCGCAGAAATGCCAGCAACACATCATGTCACTAACAAAGGCACTGGGATTTCACAGCATTTCCAGCGGGGAGTCTTCATGGCTCTGCAATATTATGCAGGCCATCCAAAAGCAAATCTTAACATTTCAAAATTACAATAATCCATTCTCTACAATACCTTCCTCATCCTCCCCCTCCAGCCCTTGCATTGTGGGGTTGTTAGATTCAAATCAAGGCATCTCCTCTGCTGCTTTGTGTCCCTTTCTCTGGCTGCTGCTACTGTGACAGGAGGGAGGAGGAGAAGGAGAAGGGAGGATTTCAATGGGCTCAGCTCATTCCTCCAAGCGATGAATGTTTCATTCTTTGTTGCCCTTTATCCGTCTCCTAAGATACTATTTTCTCCTTGTTTCTATGTCAAACCTTTAGAACAACCATTTTCGTGCTACAAAAGCGTCCTTTTTCTATCGCTTCCAAAGCTCGCCATCGCAATATCCTCTCGTTCTGTCAAAAGCATGGATCAGAATCCTAGGACTTGATTCCTAGTTCTTTCTGTAAAAGCTAAGAAGCAAATGCATGGACAGAGAACCAGGCTACCTTTCCTGACAAATGTCATTCACTAGCCAGATGGGACAATGCTGTCCTTACAGACACCAATACTCAGTGCTCATTTCCAACAGGAGTACAACACTAACATTTCACCTACCCCATCTCCGACGCCGACCGCACCTCCATTCAGTCTTCAACACCCAGTACCTTCCTGTATTCACTGTCTGCGCTAAAGCCAGAGCCAATACAGCCACATTCCAGTCACGTGTTCACCCAGCCCAACCCAGCCAATGGCCCTGATCACATCAGAGAATATAACATAGTCTTGTTCACATCCACTGCTTTCTTTTCTCTGATCCACCCCAGCTCTTGTCAATTTGCTGTCTGGACAATCTAGCAGAAGGGAAGGGAGGGGTAACTTGTCAATGAGAACAGGAAAGGACAACCACCTTTACTGAGCAGAGAGGGAATACAGAAAGTGGAATGGGGTCAGGGGGAGAACAGAGAAAGAGAGACATGCCCAAAATCAATTTCTCTTATTCTCGTTTAACTGAACAATTTCTCTTTGTGTGATGACTGGCTTTTCTGCCCTCAATGCCAAGTGATTCATCAAGACTAATATGTATATGTTAACAGTATTGATAACATATACCCTTGATTGAAGCTATGGAAAATAATCAGTTCACATCATAGCAGAGAGGGCTAATTTAATTCAGATCCATTTCCATTACTGATCATTAGGAGCTGTCTAGTCCATTTCAATTCAAACTGCAAGATTCTGCTTTAGGGTAGAGCATTAAGCAAGATGACCTTCAAGTCCCATCCAGACCTCCAAGTCTATGTCCCTAGTGGTAACATGTTTAAAAACAGAGGGGAGGCACTCAGCAGGAAAACCACGTCCATTGCAAAAGCATTTTCATTCCAAATTTCAGCTATAGTTTACAACTGATAATATATACATATAATACTTAGGATTTAACAAAAGAACACTTTATATAGCCTATCGAAATAAGACTTCACAGAAACTAAGGTGGCTTTCCACCCAAACAACTTGCATGCTAACATTTTTATAACAATTAAGAAAATTACTTTGCAAAGGATGCTGCCTGCTGTATTCGCACAATAGCCACAACACATGCCTCAATGTATAATGTATGCATATGCACACGAGAAAAATGAAAGTAATGTGGATCATGACATAGGGAGCTTAAGGCTGCAATCCCAAACACACATGGGAGTTAAGAGGGACTTACTTCTGAGTAAACATGCATAGGATTGCTGTGCCAGTCTTAACTGATGATTAAATTTGAGACAGAAATTATGAATGTAATAGGAAGGCAGTTATTGTTAACAAATATATCTGGAGAACCATTTGTTAGAGAGAGGCAGTGATTAATGCCAGCAACACATCCTGCTTCCTGTCTGAATAGGCAGTAGGTTACTGTTACATACAGTATTTACATTCAAAAATCATGCAAGTATCCAAAATATGTGAAGTTCTCTGCAATGCAGGTTACTTAAATAATTTGTTTTCGTATTATTATGCCAATGTACACTACCAACTCCCATCTTATTGAATATTTAAAACTGTCTGAGCAAACGAAGAGTCACTATACTAACAAAAGGCTCTGGACATTTCCCCAAGTTCAGAAAGGAAATCTGTAGACTAGTTTGTTTCCCCCAGAATGTTACCTCATAGGATAAGAGGTAAATTTAGGGCCGGATGTTCTCCAGTACTGCTTCCTTAGTCTCAGGCAGCTTTCACGTATACAATCTACTTTAGCTGATACTGCTAATTACTGCAAGTGTGAAAATATGAACAATTACTAGTTTTGGTAATAGCAAAACCTAAACAGGTTATTAACTGACATACTGAACACAGGACATAAGAATATGTTGTGTCTCCTGATTCTGTCCACTGATATGTATCTAAACCAGATAATTTGTGAATAACTATGGGGACAGTCACTTAGAAAGTGTGAATATCCTTCCTGTTTGAACCTGACACACTGACAATATAATCAGTAATGCCATTTGAATATGAGCATTAAAATAAACTGGAGATAATATTAGCTTCAGGGATTGAGCTAGAATTTGACCCATAATAATTATGCTGCAAGGAATGGATACATTCCTGAATACCCAAGTTGTGTCCTGAAAATGTGCAGGGGGTTGTTTTTGCACCACAGGGGCTCAATGCCAATCTAGTCCAAAGTGCACATAATAAACAGATGCTAGCATCATTCACATAGATCCTGATTTCCTATTAACCACTCCCATGTTTCTGGGCTGTTTCCCAGGGCCTGGGTCTCGGTGTCTGCACTCTGCCATTGGAAAGACGTGAGAAATAGTTACTACAAGGTTGTCAGAAGTTCTACTATCTTGCCTTCAAAACCTGGCAACTGTGGCACCCATGATCAGAACTATATTTTTTTAGAGACATGCATACTGTTTGTTCAGTGGCGTAGCGTGGGGGGTGCAGGGGGGCCCGGCCGCACCGGGCGCAACATCTGGGGTTAGGGCAAATCCACGGGTTAGGGGGCGCAAATCCACAGGTTAGGGGGCGCAAATCCACGGGTTAGGGGGCACAAATTACTTGCCTTGCCCCGGGTGCTGACAACCCATGCTACGCCGCTGTGTTTGTTCTTTCTATATGCTGGGCATGTAAACAAAGAATCGGAGCGTTCTGCATATCATTTTATTCCTCTAACAGGATGAGTATTTCTTCTCCTGCAACTTATGGGCTTCTTTTACTCTGTCCCGTTAACTCAAACAAGTATTTTTGTCTTCCACAGATACATACCCATATTCAAGAATACAATCAGTTTAGAAGACAGTGGGTTGGATTCAGACTTCTCATGAGTGGAGCTCTACCTACAGGACACTGCCCTGTAAGAAGGTGGGGTGTTTGCTGAATCTTCCTTCCCTTCCTTGTAAAGTTTCTCTGGAGGTTGGGCTCTCCAAACCATAATTGTGGTTATGATTATTTGTTAAATTTGCATACCACCCTTCACCTGAAGACCACATGGAGAAACAATTATTGGAGGTTGCTTTTGGAGCAGCAGAGAAATCAGAAGAAGACACCTCCTTTCCTCTAAGATTAAAAATAAGGGGGGGGGGACAGCTGAATATCTATAACTAGTTTCCAATAGACTGGCTTGTTTAAACATGAATAAAAATATTATCTTGAAAAAACCCAAAGTCTTCTTCAGCATTAAGCAGAATTTTTATACCACTTAATTGTGAACAAAACCTCTAAACAGTTTTAGCATGGTCCTCTTTTGCAGATTAAATCTGCTATGTTTTGCCAAAATTATCTCTAAGTATCAGGTGCTTCTAAAGACTTGCAAGTAGTATTAGAAGATAAAATTAATTTCCTATAGCTTAGTACAGACAACTTTCTTTCAACCAAGTGGATCTTTTAATATTATATATTTTCTGCTCTACGGCAGTAGCAGTTTGAGACTCAGCAGCCATCTTATCACAGGTTCACACAAATGCTACATCACTCAGTTAATCCAATACAGTAGAATACTAAAGGCACATCAAATCAATAAATTGTATTGATATGAAGATACTGACAATAAAGTCACAAGTGAAGAATTCTACTTCTGCGTAGTACGATTCTTCTACTGACCATTACAGAGGACAATACACTAAAAGTACAAATATCAGTTTGTTACACAGGATTTTCAAATAAAGGAAGTTTTGAAAGATCAAAACAGCCTTTTATTCATCTCTTTTAGAGATGCCATAAATGTGAACACTGAACATTTATGACTTGAAACGTATTGTCTAAGTCTTCACTGCAGCTAAGCAAATGCCACAGAATCAAACTGTTCTTGATTAATTTAAAAACTTAATTGAAATAAAGCCACAACATCACTCTACTACAAGAAACTACAGAAAGCTAACCTTGATCTTTATTATTGTGCATGCTTACAAAGTTAATAGAACGTTACTGAAGACTTTGTGAACCAAACTAAACACTATTTAAGAGCTGAAGAATTAAGACATTTTGTTTCCCAGTAAAAACTGAGAGCAGTATAAAGACAGTCATGTACAGAAATCTACTTTTTCATGCAAATAAAGCAGTACACAAATTCATTGCTTAAAGAGGATGACAAGCACTCCTTTCCCATTCACTTCACTCTTTTCAAGTTATTGCACTTGAAACATTTTTTGGAAAAAGCTTCATGAACCAAGTCCAGTTCTCAAGGTCTAACAATGACATTTAATTAGTGGGCTGTCACTTGAACTGGCATCTAAACTTTTGTGAAATACTCAATTCCATATTAATTCAACATCTTACAAGTCTAACAGAAAACCAATTCTTAGCATGCCCAATAAAAGCAAAGAATTAATGTTGTTAGCATGAAGCAATTCAAACATTTAGACTTCTAATCTACGCAAAGATGCCTGCCCCATGTATGACCCAAGTTTCAAATTCACACTGCCCCCCACAAAGTGTGTATTTGTAGAACGGCTGATGCCAAGCCTGGCTCTAGAAGGCAACAAAGTCAGGCAATGGACAAGAGTCTAAGACTGGGACCCAACCATACTATCATTTTCAGTTAATATGAAGCACAGAAAATGGTCAGGTTTTTAAAAATAAAATAAATAAAATAAAATCTCAGTTTGCATATCCTAGCTCTTTCAGATGAAGCAGTGAAAGCATTTTGTGCCCAAGGGTTGTGCGCTGGTTCAACACTGAAATGTGACACTCACCATAGTTCAGAGCCCACCCAATATGTTTGATCAGAAGAACCATATAGGTAATTGTCCACAAGGCAGAGCCCCAAATGTATGGAAGGGGTGTGTGTATACAGTACTGGAGATAAGTTACTTATATGCTACTCTCAAGATGTTTCAGATAGCATAAAGCCAGGGATATTAGTGAAATACTACATACCTGTTATCATACATTAAATTGCTGGAACAGGATTACAATTAATACAAGGGACTGGATCTGTTCAGCTAGGGAAAGTATTTGTAGCATTTTGACGTTAGGTTGCAACCCTAAATCTTTTCCCCTGGCATGAAATTCCAATAAAATTCAAAGGGCTTACTTCCAGGCAAATGTACTCGTGAACCTTTTTTGTTTTTAAGACATACATTTGTATCACATACTTTCCATTCTAAAGAGCTTTCAAGGTGGCTGTCAATAACAATTTGTCTAGGCTGTGCTTACTGAATTTATCTCTCTCTCCTCACCCAAAAAAATCCCAAAGCAAATTACTACCAAATTATTTGCAACAAACTATAGTTCATTTTCATGAAGGGTAGATATAGCAGGCCTTTTTAGACAACAGTGACAAAGATTCCACATAACACCATAAAATACACTATAGTCTTGAATCCAGTATTTCTTTGGGATATATAGTTAATTGTACTTAAGCAATTCCATGCCTATTCTGACAAGTGGTGTTATCATAGTAAGAAATTTGAAAGAGAAAAGCACTCACATCTCACTGTTTTCAAAGTATGTTGTTATACAAATGGGGGGAGGGGGTTGCAGGTACCCAGTAAGTACTACCTTTCTTCATATATAGAATTTATATCTATCTTTATTCTGGGATGTTGTATGAACTGAATCAAAAATGAAAAACCTGAAGCTGGAATACTAGGGCTTGGGTGCTAAGGTAAGTGAATGGATGTGGATGACATCAATTTATTCAGAATGATAAACAAAAAAAGATTATAAAGAGCTCTAAAAGGCTCTTTCCAAAATAAGATAAGCAGGCAGTAAAATGGCAAATGCAGTTCAATGACAACAAGTCCAAAAAGTGATAGATACTGGGGCAAAAAAATGATAAATAGATGGATTGGGTCAGAGGAGGTGATGACCAACCAAGAAGAAGAATCTTGGGTTCAAAACAGATAGTTCAATGAAAACGTTGACCCAATGTGCAGCAGGTGAGAAAAAGATAAATTCCATATTTGGGATTATTATGAAAAGGATTGCAAACGGATTACAATCTTCTAAAATTGTAATGCCTTTATATAGATCTATGGTGCCTAAAGTTTGGGTCAGCATGTCTCAAAATGGAAAACTCAGGAAACAGCAACCCAAATGACCAACAGCCAAAGCAACTCCACTGTGAGGGAGGGTTACAACATCTAGGACTTTCAAGTACAGAAAAAGGAAGAAGGAATGGGAAATTTGGGGTCTTCCAGATGTTGCAGGATTAAAACTCCTGACATCCCTAACAAGCCAGTTAGGGCAGATGGGAGTACAAGTCCAACAACATCTGGAGGGCCACATGTTCAGAGAAGTACGCATGCCTGAGGATTTCCTTTGGTCCATGTTCTTTAAACAAACTTGATACTTATATCCCAGAATAATATGCAAATAAGAATGTCATTATCCTTTGGTTTCTGAACTTCTCTGAATTTTTCTTCAAAAATATAGTGAAAGGCATATATGTACTATGTGAAGAAAAATATGTTCAGAAATATGAATGTTAACTTGTTCTTTTTTATATTTGCAGAGTGACAAAGAAATAGGTAGGACAAAGCACACTTATGGACTGAACACATGTGAAACTGACACAGCCTGGAAATAAAGTGATCACAAGATGAAGGTTTTTAAAAAAATTATGCATAGTGTAAATTCAATGGACGCAAAAATTCAAACTACTAGAACCCAAAGACATCAGTTAAAACTGAATACTAGAAGATTCATGATAACTCAAATGAAGTACAGTGGAAACCACGCACAGGTTGCAATTCAGTGCTTCTGTGCATAGTGCAATTTAGCGCTTCTGCTCATACGCGACTGCTGAAACCCAGAGGTAACCCGTTCTGGTACTTCCGGTTTTCGGCAGTCCACAACCTGAAAAAATGCAACCTGAAGCGGACGCAACATGAGGTATGAATGTACTGCACACACAGTATACTTAAACTGGAATTTTCTACCAGAAGATGTGGTGATGGTAACCAACTAGGGGAGTAGACATGTTTAATTAAATAGGACTTCAGAGTAGACATTGTTAGAACTGAACTATTAGATGCCTTTAAAGCTAAGAAGCTTACAACTACAGTATAAGTAAACAAAATACAATTTTTTGGTTTTGACTTGAGCACAGAAACTAGGTTCTAAGTAGGCTAGATAAATAAACTGTATATATTCTATTATACTAAACACTACATTCAGAATTAACAAATAAGCCATATACAGTGTTCTTTCATTTTACTTATTTCAGCATTTTAAAGGGATACTAAAATCATATCAAACTGACAGTTTGTCACTAAATTACCATCTTGTCACACACAGAAACAAATCACAACAAACCACATAGATACTTTTGCCAATTTCTCATACAATGCTCAAATCTTTCTACTGTTTGAGCAAGCAAATCATTTTCCTATCACCCAACTTCCCTTCAGTAATTCCTTCAAATCTTCTCTCAGACCTCCGCCTTCAAAGGTTGAGAGCCTTTCCTTCGCAGCAGACTTTCCCTTCTTCCACATTAGAAGTTTCACACAATGTCTTCTACAGTTCATCCTCAGAAGTCCATTAATGAGCACACACAACTCTAAATGAAAGCCATACCATAACTCCCTTATTCTGGTTAAAACTAGACTATGCCATTCTCAAATGACTGAGTTACAAAAAAAGTCAGGAAAACTGAGACCTCAGGAAAATAGGGGTTACTGAAGAAAGGATGCACAGACTGGGTTTCATATATCATTGCTAACAGGTCTATAAACAAGCAAGGTTCAAGAATTCCCAAGTGTGAATCAAAAAATGATTGTTAAATAAGAAGAGTAAAGCACTGAGTCAATTAATGCTGCATGTTCCATTGCCTCAGATTGGAAGGTGGCAGGGAAAGGGAGATGAAGAGGGAGAACAAGCCCTGCTGGTTGGAGCGAAGATGGGACAGCTGGAGGAAAAAAATAGCACAAAGAGGTACAGGGGCCAGATAAGAATATCCAGTGTGTGTTTTACAAAGTATAGAACAGAAGCCTCACAACTTAGAAGGTGGGCAAGATTTCATTCAGCAATCCTGTGGTGCAGAAACTGCAAGACAGTCATACCTCGGGTTGAATGTGCTTTGGGATGAGCGCGTTCGAGTTGTGCTCCGCGGCAACCCGGAAGTAACGGAGTATGTTACTTCCGAGTTTTGCCGCTTGCGCATGTGCAGATGCTCAAAGTGACGTCACGCGCATGCGCAGAAGCGGCAAAAAGCAACACGTGCATGCACAGACGTGCCGTCGTTGGTTACATTTGCTTCTAGATGCGAACGGGGCTCCGGAACGGATCCCGTTCACATCTAGAGGTACCACTGTATGCTTTCATTTGGTTTCCAGGCACTTCTGACCAATTCTGCAAGGGCTCTTTTACAAATCCAAAGCACAAAAACATTACAGAATTTTAAAAGCAAACGGAAGAAGTGTGGATAAAAGAAATGGCATTACCAATGCAAGCGGAACCACACATCTCCATACAAAACAAAGTCAATAAAAAAATGTGATACAGCCAAGTCTTTGTTTCATTGCTTTTGCCTAGCTAGCTCAGTTGGTTAGAACAAGGTGCTGATAATCCCAAGCTTGCAGGTTTGATCCCCATATGGGACAGCTGCATATTCCTGCATTGCGGGGTGGGGGTGGGGGTGGACCAGATGATCCACAGGGTCCCTTCCCAACTCTACAATTCTATTCCTGTCACCATTATCCTGGTCTGTACATAATGCTAAACAATAAGGCGCTTGTGGAATGACTTATGCTCACACAATGGAACTTCCTCTCATTTCTCTTCACACATATCTGCTGGGACAGGGTCCCCTAACACTTGAAGAGAATGGGAGGCAGAGGGATAAGAGAGGAGGGAACATTTTATTGTGCAAGTGTAAGTCATTCCATAAACGCAATAATGTCTCTAGGAACACAGAAATTCTCAATTTATAGAAATTAAGAATACCTGTACATTCTTGGAAGTTTCATATCAGTTAATTTGTACCCTAAAATAGTGTGTTCAGGTATTAAACTACTCCCTTGGGATAAGCTTATCTGCAATGCAGTCTTTATGAAGAGGAAGAGAAGAAGGATATCAGGAGGAAACAGAAGTCCAAGCGTAATAATATGCTAAGGGACCTTGTGATCTCCACTAAACTTGTTTCCTGACTCACTAGGATTAGTAAAACTGAAAGCATGCCATTTACAAAATGTTAAAAAGTGAAGTTTTAACCATGTAGGAATTATCTGTCTCAAATATAATACTTTTCCACTACTTGAATAAAAGTTAGTCATGTATTTTTAGTTATTTAATATTTTAGTCTTTAACAGTTATTGAATACCCCACACCCAATTCTGTCTTTTAAGTATACAACATATATTGGAGGCGAGGAAGAATCTCTCTCCCACTAATGGATAGGGAGATAGAATAGTAGAAAACAGCACATATCTCCCTATCCACAGGTATCTTTGAATAAAACTGTGATTGGATACACTTGTGTGTAAAGTTTCTTTGAAATAAAGCTTACTTCCAGAGATAAAATTCAGTTGAAACCAATTGATAAATAGGCCAAGGGTGGCAATTATGTATACGCTATTAGTAGGAATAGGGTATCGTGCAAATGTTGGTCCACAAAGGCCAATCTACAGATTACCTTCCCCACACAGGTTACTTCTATATACCCAAATGTAGTATTTAATACAGCTTGCTATGTGGAACTTCCCAATCAGGAAAGCTTTCATAGTTGTAACAGATGCCTGCAACACTGCTAGTGTAGAAACTTCTCACACAAGACCTGAAAGTAATTGTCAGTGGTAAGAAAACCTTATTGGAACTGCAAGGATCAGTGTGGCAATCTGGGTTAGATATTAGATACACATGGTTGCCATGAAGAAGTGGACAGCCATATGGAGAAGGTATTATGCAGATTATTCACAAGAGTTCAGCATAGCAGCATAATGAGCAGTTATTGTAAAATCTATCACTGATCCCCACAACAACTTCCTGCAGGTGAACAAAAGTTCAAATTTCAAAACAGGAAACAAACATAATAAAATGCCAGAGCCAAACTGAATTTAGACTCTAGTCCAATGTTCAGCTAACATGTTAGTATCTGCCTACAAGTGGCATAGTTGGTTACAAGTCACCAACACCCTTCAACTGCTAGCAACACTAGAGGCCGCAATGTATTTATAGACGCATGAGTGTTTCTCAGAATTCCTACCAATAAACTACAAAAACCATGTCTCTTATAGGAGTAAGAGCACCATTCCTGGAACAATATACGGGAACAATTATTCCAAAGAAAATGCAAGCAAAGGTAAATCCACTGAGATGCACTCACCAAGAAGAAAAGTTAGATTGCTCCAGCCTCCATACAGTCTGAAATCTAAGTAGAAGGGGAAAAAACCAGAACAATTAACAGCAACACAACGACTGGCTGGTTCTATAACAGGGATGGGAATCAGAAATTCCACAGAAGTTGCTAGGCTACAACTCCCATCAACCCTGGCTACTGCTCATTTTGGGTGAGATGATGGGAGTTGCAATTCAAAACATTTAGGGCACACTGGAATGAGGAAACCTTCCATAAGGTTAACTAGTACTCACTGTTCTTATTGAAGCAGTATCCTTTCTGAAATGATATCAAAAATATTTCCTCTTGCTGGAAGATCAATTTAAAGCAGGCTTCCTGAAACTCAGCCTTCCAGGTGTTTTTGGCCTACAACTCCCATGATCCCTAGCTAGCAGGACCAGTGGTCAGGGATGATAGGAACTGCAGTCTCAAAACATCTGGAGGGCCGAGTCTGAGGAAGCCTGTTTTAAAGGATTGACCATAAAAAGTGATGGCCACTGAGAATGTACAAGACCACTGTGGAGCCTACTTTAGGCAATTTGCGTAGCCTACATGATGGCGAGTGTAGTATACAATTGTTACCCTGTTCCCATTGGAATGTAAGAGCTCAGAACAAAGGTCCAACAAGAAGATGCCTATGGAAAGCCTACAAGCAGGACCAGAGTTTGACAGTAACCACCCATCTTTTTTTTCTTAATTAAATTTGGATACTGCCCTTCATCCACAGATCTCAGGGCAGTAAAGAACAGTCCTGTTTACGAACTCTGCAAAACCGGAAATAGTGTCCCGGTTTGCGATCTTTACCTTGGTCTAAGAACAGAATCCGAACAGTGGAAGGGCCCTGGCAACGGGAGGCCTCATTAAGGAAAGTGCGCCTTGGTTTAAGAATGGCTTTGGTTTAAGGACTGACTTCCAGAACAGATTAAGTTCGTAAACCGAGGTACCACTGTACTTGTGATTCCCAAGCATTCAGAGGCATATTGTCTCCCACCATAGCTATTATAGCTAGTAGTCATTCACATTCACTCATCCTCCATTGATCTGTCTAAGCTTCTTTTAAAGACAGCAAAGTTGCTCCAAAGTTATAACCTTTCCTCACAGGGGAATTGCTTCACCCCCTTGCTCATTTTGGTTGCCTTTTTTCATATATTCAATATCCTCCTTCAGCTGCAGCAAGCAACCATATTCTCACCAGTTTTATATAATAGCATTAAGCTACAGGGTGTTTTAGTTTCATTCACTTTCTTAATGATCCCTAAAGTAAAATTCAACATATCCATCAAGCTATCTCCCACAACCCCAAGGTTTCATTCCAGGATAGTTCTGACCGCCACTAGCACGTAAGTTTTTTTGCTGTTGGTTTTTGTGCCCCAACGTGCTTCATTTTACACTTGCCAACACTGAATTACATTGCCACTATACTGCTCATTCACACAGTTTTGGAGAGATTCTCTATAATGCAGAAGCATTTATCAGTAGTCCCCGTGTGGAGGTTGGAATGTTTGTATCATCCCCAGTTCAGCAGAAAACCACTACTTCACTACAACAAAGCATGGGTTTAATGGGCAGAGGAATAAAATAGGATAACTTCAGTGAACAAACTGCAGAGTTCCGATACGACTGGTTGTAGCAAATCCGCAGTTGTCACAATCCAAACTACTTAGTTCCAAACTTTGTGAAAGCGCAACCGCTCCAATTTCTACTCCTTTTGCCAACGGAACATAGAGGCAGATGCAATTTGGGGTCTTTGGGAACTGTCTGCCCGCAGCAAACAACTCCATGCAACTTTTACCCTTTTTCTGATGCGCTCTTCCCAACAGCGGCCACCATCGATAGCCCTACCCACATAAAGAGAACATAGGGAACACAGGCCTGTAGGCACCAGTGTACCATTTCCTATAGTGCCCCCACAAACAGGGCAGCCTCACCTCCAAGTGGTGGGGACCCCCATCCACCAACTCCTTAGGGAGAAGACCCACGGGCCACAGAAGGTCGTTTTAACTTACATGGGGCTCTGGCTCGAAATAGTAAAAGCCCCGTCCTAGGGAAAAGGCAGGGTTTTGAAGAACTAGGGCTCCAAGAAGTCAGCCAGACAATGGGGCAATGGTGTCTGCTGCCCCGTGGAGTGGGGGGGGGGGAGGCGGAACGACCCGCAAAGACCCCAGATCCCCAACCTGCTTTGACTGGCAAGGCTGCCTCGAGCTCAGGCGAGGAGGAGGAGGAGGGAGAAAGGCATCGAAGCCGGTGTACTGGCTCTGGCCAGGTGTGCTGCTGCCGCCGCCGCCGCGCCTCAACTCACCTGCCCGCCTCTTCGCCCTCCGCACCCAGCAGCAGCGCCGCCGCAGCCGCCCCTCCCGGGACTCCGCCGCTGCCTCCGTCGCGGCCGGCGCTCGGGGGACTCGGCCCCACCACGAAGCTGGGAGGCGGCCGCCCACACATCCGGGGCGCGGGGGAAGGCCGTGGGGGGGACACGCTCCCCTTCCTCACAGGCGGCGGCGGCAGCAGCAGGCGAGAGGGGAGCTGGTCCCCCTGCCGCCGCCCCGGCTTCTCATCCCCGAGAAGGCGGCTCCCCTCCACTCGCGCCTCGGTCGGTGTCGGTGCCGGCCCGCCTGCGGCCTTTGCCCTCGCCACACTGGTAACCTGCTGCCCGTCACCGCCCCCCTCACTCCAACTTCCCGGCCAGGCTCCCCGCCGCCATCTTGTTTCGGGGTGGGAGGGGGAGAGAGCGAGAGCGACTGCTTTCGAGCGCACGCGCGGTCGAGGGAATCCCGGCTTGTCGGGAGACCAGAGGGAAAGAAAGGAGCCCGGCGCGCCTGCGCGGGAGAGCGTGGCGTTCGCTTTTCACACCTGCTGAGAGAGAGAGAGAGAGAGAGAGAGAGAGAGAGAGCAGCTGGGAAAGGGGCGGGGCTTGGTTGTCTCCCTTGCTTGACAGCGCGCGGAGGGAGGGAGGGAGGAAGGAAGAGCCAGCCTGGAGCTCGGCTGCAAATGCTGCATGCTTAGTCGGTCTGCGCTTCTGCAGCGATTGGGAGGGGATAGAGGGGGAAACCACGTGCAGGGAGCGGCAAAAGCGAAGTTGCTGGATTCCAGCAAGGAGATAAATAAGTAGGCAACTTTTAGAAGAACTTTCATGCTTATGTATTTGTTGAAGCCGCCCAGAGTGGGTGGGGCAACCCTGTCAAATGGGTAGGGTACCTAATATTAGGGACGCGGGTGGCGCTGTGGGTAAAACCTCAGTGCCTAGGACTTGCCGATCGCAAGGTCGGCGGTTCGAATCCCCGGCGGGGTGAGCTCCCGTCGTTCGGTCCCAGCTCCTGCCCACCTAGCAGTTCGAAAGCACCCCTAAGTGCAAGTAGATAAATAGGTACCGCTTTCTAGCGGGAAGGTAAACGGCGTTTCCGTGTGCGGTGCTGGTGCTGGCTCGCCAGATGCCGCTTAGTCACGCTGGCCACGTGTCCCGGAACTGTCTCCGGACAGCGCTGGCCCCCGGCCTCTTGAGCGAGATGAGCGCGCAACCCTAGAGTCGGACACGACTGGCCCGTATGGGCAGGGGTACCTTTACATTTACTTTACCTAATATTAGGCCTGGCACCTTCATTATACTGTACACCTTTAGGTGCCAGACAGAAACGGCCCTCTTTAACCAGGCCTTTGGTTGATTTGATTGATATCCTATGTCCTTTTAAAATGAGTTGGGGGGTGTTATAGGGTTGTTTGTTTGTTTTTATTTGATTATGTATTTTGTGGTTTTATATTCTGATGTTATGCTGTGAACCACCCTGAGACATGTGGGTATAGTAAAGGTAAAGGGACCCCTGACCATTAGGTCCAGTCGTGACCGACTCTGGGGTTGCGGCGCTCATCTCGCTTTATTGGCCGAGGGAGCCGGCGTACAGATTCCGGGTCATGTGGCCAGCATGACTAAACTGCTTCTGGCGAACCAGAGCAGCGCACGGAAACGCCGTTTACCTTCCCACCGGAGCGGTACCTATTTATCTACTTGCACTTTGACGTGCTTTCAAACTGCTAGGTTGGCAGGAGCAGGGACCGAGCAACGGGAGCTCACCCCATCGCAGGGATTCAAACCGCCAACCTTCTGATCAGCAAGTCCTAGGCTCTGTGGTTTAACCCACAGTGCCACCCGCGTCCCTATGTGGGTATAGGGCAGTATATAAATTCAATAAATCATTACAGTTCTGGCATCATCATCAGTGCTGTTTTTCTAGAAAAAGAGGTGCCAGAACTTGCCACAAACACCTTCCTTGTTCTCTTATACAGTCAAACCTCAGTTTTCGAACACCTCGGCCACCAAATGTTTCGGAAGCCGAATGCTGAAAACCCAGAAGTGAATGCTTGCGTTTTCAAACACGCCTCAGAAGTCAAACGGCTTCCGAGGCACGTTTTTCATTCCCCCTCCCCCCCATTGACTTTGCAGCCAGCCCTTTGATCCTCAGGTTTTGAATGTTTCAGAAGTCAAATGGACTTCAGGAACAGATTACCTTCAAAAACCAAGGTTTGATTGTAATGGCAATGGCGCCCACCTGAGAGGTGCCGGAACTGAGTTCCAGCTGAAAAAAAAGCCATGGTGACGATGATATATGGTTTTATTTACACATATATACAACCTGCACCCAGATGGAGGCATTGCAGAACATTCACATCCTATGAGGGCCTGGTTTCCTTAAGGGCAGCAATGGATTCAAAAGACAGCAGAAAGTGGTACCTTGGGTTAGGTACTTAATTCGTTCCGGAGGTCCGTTCTTAACCTGAAACTGTTCTTAACCTGAAGCACCACTTTAGCTAATGGGGCCTCCCGCTGCCACCAGAGCACGATTTCTGTTCTCATCCTGAAGCAAAGTTCTTAACCCGAGGTACTATTTCTGGGTTAGCGGAGTCTGTAACCTGAAGCGTCTGTAACCTGAAGCGTCTGTAACCTGAGGTACCACTGTAGTGCTACATTGAAAATGTAGTTTGACTTTCAGATGCACCCTCCACTGGCCACTTCATGTATTAGAACAAAGGCTATCATGTGTTTTGCAGCAGAAACTGACATATGCCTACCCTGAAGTCGTACAGAGTTCAGTGAGGTTTACTTCCAGGTATAAGTGTATAGGATCGCGACCCTAACCAAACAAACACCAGAAGCTTGACACAAAGAAGAAAGGTTGAATTGGTTTTGGTTCCCTTCATACTCAACCACCCATGTGTTTCAAAAGGTTTGAGTCCATGTCTGCAGAACAGAATGTTAATCTGAGGTTTTTTCATGCATTACGTTGTGCAGAACTGGCTCTTACTAGTATCTATGTATAGTTTGTCATATTAATACCTTACATTCATATCTAAATATGTGAAGCAGCCTCAAGTATTTTGACATGAAGCAAGATGCACATTTAAATAAATATCTAGGTTCTTTTTCCAGGCTTAATTTCAAAGATAATTTTGTGTTACTATCAAGGACCTCTGTGTCAACATAACAGTTCCATAAACCAACACTCTAAGCCTTGGTAATTAGTTCCATATTTTTCTGGACTGTTCACAGTTTGTGCCCATCTATTTTCTGGATGCTTCTAGGGCAATCCACAATCTATTTTCCCAGTGTTATTGCCTTAGCCGTTCATTTGAACATGCTTTAATTTGATCCTCAGTTTAAAATTTTCCAAATGCCAAAATGCAGAACAAGCCCTTTGAGGTTTAGGGCATGTTACCATGTGATTAAGTGCCTAAGGACACTTCTTGGTAAGTAGGTGCCCTAAGAAGAACATTAGAACAATTGAAGATCCTAAATTCTTTATCTTTGTTTAGATCACAATAATCTGAGACCCTATGCAGTTTTATGCCACACCAAGGAAACAATTTGTCTTGTATGAGACAGTTAAGGTAAATACCAGTTAAATATAGTATGAAAGGGCCTATTATACCACACATTGTACAATCCCAGCTTGAAGGCTGAACTGAAAACATGTACAGTAGGCATATTTGTGGTTTGGAAAAGCAAAAGGAGGGGAAATAGTGTGGGGGAAAAGATGGAAATATGTTGGGCAGTCACTATGGGATTGGAGAACATTCAGTTACAGCTGAGGCATCAAAACAACCATAAAACGACCCACAACCATTTTCTTTCTAAATACACCAAACTTAATTTTTCAATCACTTTTTATTACATTCTATTAATTTTATTATGTCCTTCTATCTTAAATTAACCATTTCCAATCATTTTGCTCCATCTAAAATGAATTCTTTCTGAACATGAATAACCCCAAAACTATACCTTGTATCTTATATTCCAGATGTGGTCTCACTAAGGCTCATACAACGAAAGCATCAGTTATTCGCAAATAAAAACACATCGCAAAATGTACCCAGGATTTACATCCACTGTATTTAGAGCTACATCACACTTAGTCATCATGATTATCTGATACCCTGAGACCTTTTGACCTCTATTATTTTGAACTAACGAAGCACCCAGGCATAATAAAAATGCTTAATTGTTCCCAAATGCATGACATTGTAATATTGAACTTTTTTTCTTTCTATTATTTGCACCATCATTTGACAGCATGTGCTTAGTGGCTGGAAACACCATTAATAATTCTTAAGTGAGTCACAGACATTTGTGGTTTTAATAACAACTGGAAGTCTGATTGCCCTGCCTAATTTATTATGAGTGTGCTCTCTTTGTAATGGCATTAGAAGCTACGGTATTATAATCAAGGCTTTATTTCAGAGCCGCTAAATATAGTTACTGCCCTCCTACAAGTTTATAGATAGTCTTCTACATATTTGCAACAATCAAAGAAGTTATTGTTTAACACTCTTTGTCTCTTTGTTCGCAGCTGGCAATCTTTTGCTTGAGGTTTTTTCTTTTTTGGTACAAAAAAGTGTTGATTTGTAAAAATAGGGTGCAGTGCAGATCCATTTAACTTTAACATCCAATTTAAATGTTAAATTCATGGGATTTTATAATTGGCTTCTAGGGGATGTAAATTGCACCCTAGTTTGGTAAGCACAGCAAATACGGATTCATACCAGCACCTCTCATTTGCTGCCTACATTTTCTTCTTCTTTAAAGCAGCTTGTAATATTTTCTGTAAATGTAGACTGTTAAATATTTTTATCTATGCAACAACATGTGTTCATAGATATTATCCTATATATATATATTATCCTATATATACACAGTGTGGTGTGTGAGAGGACCGGGGTGGGGTTTTGCTGCTTTGACTTGGGTGCGTATTCCTAATCATTACCATTTTAAAACATAGCAAGAAGTGTAAATTGGATGTATGCAATGTGCTGCCAGGAGGGGGGAAATGTAACAATGTATTTTAAATGAGCTATATACTGTATGCTGGGCATTTTCTTCACTATCTCCAGTCTTCTCAGAGAGATTGCCAAATTAGAAGTTGGCTACAACTTGGAAAATAGCATACATTTAATATAATGTTTAAAGAGAGCAACGAGAAAGTATTCAAGAAACGTGGCAAATATTAAAATACAGCCATTTTTTTAAAAAAAATGTACCAAACAACTATTCATTGTACCCTGCTCACACTTAAAATTGCCTGAACATTAGGTCTGATTTGTTGTAAATTGGATGTTCAGGATCTCTGAGACAAGTAAAATAGGGCTTTGGGGTGTCCCATTCAGCTCAATCAATTAAAAGTTGCTTTCGCATCTTTATGTTGCGTTTCTTTAGAGTTAAAATTAAGACTGATTCAACCAAAACTGATGTTCCGGGTCTTAGACTCCACAGTACTGGTACAGGAAGGATTTGGCGATACTGGTGAGTTAAGGGCCTATGATGTAGGGCTTCGCCTGCGTTTTTGTTTTTTCTGGTCAGAAATTGTTATTAACTTTGTTTTAGAAAAATCCTTGGTATTTGCAGATAATTCATGCACTTTTAAATTATGTAACAGATGGACAACCAAAGTGGACCCTGCAAGACTTAGTGGCTGCAAGGATACAGTGGTACCTCGGGTTAAGAACTTAATTCGTTCCAGAGGTCGGTTCTTAACCTGAAATGGTTCTTAACCTGAGGCGTGCTTTCGCTAATGGGGGCCTCCTGCTGCCGCTGCGCCACTAGTGTGCGATTTCTGTTCTTATCCTGGGGCAAAGTTCTTAACCTGGAGCAACCACTTCCTGGTTAACGGAGTTTGTAAGCCGAAGCGTCTGTAACCCAAGGTACCACTGTACTTAACACAGTTGATTTCCATAGTTGATCCAGAAAAAAACTAAAACAAGATATGTAACAGAAAGGACATATTTTGTAAGTTGGAGGTTTTGCCAGTAGCAGGTGGAGTGGTTGGGTTGGTGGCATTTACCTGACCTCTGGTTGGTTGCATCACTCTGGTTTACCAGAAGGGAGAGGGAGGGGGCAAGGCAATGCCGAGATTGGCGTGGTACACAAATTGGCAGGAGTGCCAGGCTGACTGGTGCATTACACTCACCTTGCCACCCCTTTGCTCTCCCTGTCTATCTCCCAGTGACACACCAACTGAAAGTTAGCTGAGCACCCATACCGCCCATTACTGGGTTTTGCTTATAAACTTAAATGAACCTTATTCTGGTCAACCTGCAAATAGTGATGCAGCATAATTTTGCACCATAATTTTGTTTAGTGTCACATCTGCGTTGCATGATGACACTTGCATCTGAGGTATATAAATAACATAAACATAAAATGAAGCTGTGGCGTTGTGCTGACTTGGTAACTTTAAAGAAAACAACTGTGAGAGGATAATGTATATGTTACAAGATTAATACAGTAAATCAGAATATGTATAAACAGCAGGAAGGGAAAACAGAGAACGCACCATGTTATTTACCAAGGGGATTTCTATTTCTTATTTCAGATAGAAGCAAAATGTTCTTTAAGCCTCTTGGTTTTTGAAATATGCTAAAGTGTAATATGATCATTATTGAGCAGGTAACAGAGCACTCTGAGTAGCCTCATTACTCAATATGCCAATAGTTCTTTGGCACTGCTTAGGACTGGCCCACAATTAAAAAAGAACAATTGGGCCAGTCCTGCAGGGAATCTACTGAAATACCATTTGGCTCTGCTTCTGTTTTGTTTTGAGCCTTCTGTTGGACTGACAAAGGGAGGCAACATTTGATAATAAGATTGAGTACAGTATATCCTGGAGATTAAGAGCCAGCCAGATACATATTGCAGTTACCATTAATAGGAATGTGCAAATTGGCACAATGCTATATTGCATTTAGATGTTTGCCCAGATGTGTGGGGTGTAAATAAATAATAATAATTATCATAATAATTTTCATTAAGTTTACTAAAAGCACAATCTCTCAGAATCTACCCAGAAGTAAGATCTGTTGAGTTCAATGGGGCTTACTCCCAGGTAAGTGCATATGAGATTGCAATAATTTTTTTCCAGCATTCTGTAATTTACTTTATTTTCAGTCATCTTCACCTCAGAGATATGTACTTGGAAGTCAAGCTGCAATTCTAAACACTTCTGTTATGGATTGAGCCCCTGTTATGGATTGAGAAAGCGTGCTTACAGTTGCAGTGCCTGACTCCTGACACTTCTAAATAAATTTGCTGCAAACCCCACCTTCTGTAACGGTTCTTTGCCACCTGCTCTTCTATGGCAGATGTGCTATATGCCTAATTAAAAGTAACTCCCACTGATCATTACCAGGTAACCAGCCCAAGTTGCTTTTAACCAGTTCAAAGCCCTGGATCCATTGGTGTCTTCCAAGATCACCTTTTTGGAAGGTGTTGCTTAGGGTTTTCAGGGGAGAAGGGAAGTAGGAAAGCCATTCTGTTTTAGTGGAATAATATTTTCAGGCATTAGGATTCAAGCCCATCTTTTGATTTAGTTTAATAGTTCTGAAGTTGACTGGATAAAAATTTGAACTCCTCCTTCCTTCAGATACATTATATTATTTTCTTTTTAAAATACAATGGTACCTCTAGATAGGAACGGGATCCGTTCCGGAGCCCCGTTCGCATCTAGAGGTAAACGTATCTAGCGACGGCACGTCTGCACACGCGTGCGTCGCTTTTCGCAGCTTCTGCACATGACGTCATTTTGAGCGTCTGCGCATGTGCAAGCAGCGAAACCCAGAGGTAACACGCTCCGTTACTTCCAGGTTGCACGGAGCGCAACCAAACGCACTCAACTCGAAGCATATTTAACCTGAGGTATGACTGTAATAGGGACGCGGGTGGCGCTGTGGGTAAAAGCCTCAGCGCCTAGGGCTTGCCGATCGAAAGGTCGGCGGTTCGAATTCCCGCGGCGGGGTGCGCTCCCGCTGTTCGGTCCCAGCGCCTGCCAATCTAGCAGTTTGAAAGCACTCCCGGGTGCAAGTAGATAAATAGGGACCGCTTACTAGCGGGAAGGTAAACGACGTTTCCATGTGCGGCTCTGGCTCGCCAGAGCAGCAATGTCACGCTGGCCACGTGACCCGGAAGTGTCTCCGGACAGCGCTGGCCCCCGGCCTCTTGAGTGAGATGGGCGCACAACCCCAGAGTCTGTCAAGACTGGCCCGTACGGGCAGGGGTACCTTTACCTTTACCTTTATGACTGTAATAATAATAATAATATTTATTTAACTAACTGTATTGGAATTGGAATGAAACTTCAGCAGGGTCAGTGCAGTGCAGCAGTAAAAATGACTGAGGAGCAAAGTGTTCCCAGGCTCCTCTTTGGGTGCCCACACATTTGCAGATTTTCAGGAAACCTAATTTGGCTTGCCATGTTGTGTAAACGAGCTCTGTGAATTCCACCTCAACAAATGAACTCCTGCATTTGCTGAGGATGTTATTGAATAAATAAATATTGGCCCTCAAATTAGTCTGAGCAATAAAACGAGGGAGTCCTTTCCATTCCATCTAACAAATGTAAAATATTTTCCAAATCAGTGTATCACCTTGAACAAGGAACTAGGCTAGAGGACATGTGTTGTGTAGAGCTGCTTTGCATCAGTCCTCCATAGCTCCCAAACCTGGAGAGATGCCAGCTGCAATATATCTTCACTGACTCCCAATCCGCAGTAAAATGCAAAGCACACGAGTCATGTCAGGTTTGAGCAGCTTAAAAAAAAAAGAATGATATACTGCACTCCTTGAAAATATTACGGTCCAACTTCATTTCCTCAGTTCTTTCATGTGCTGGCTTGCAGTTTTCTAGCCTAGCATGTTCCCTTTCTTGCACGCACACACACACACACGAGAGAGAGAGAGAGAGAGAGAGAGAGAGAGAGAGAATGGCAGAAACTTGTTCTATGGTTTGTGAGTTAAGGTAGGATCCAGATGTTTATATATGTATTGTAAACTCTAATCTAAAGGGTTTTAACCGTGTATGCCAACATACCCACTTACTCAATTTCTTGCTCTCAGGTCATTTTCATGTTTTCAGAGAGTATTAGTGCGATGTTTTTTTAACCTACCCATTCATTTTTCAACTTGTATTCAGTGGTGGCTACTCAGAGAAAGACCATATTAAATAATGGCTAAATTCAGGAAATGCTGACACTGCTTGAGTTTTCACATCGTGGTAAGCCATGAATGCACAGATTGCTCCTGCTTTGCTTCTCCCCACAAGTCAGTGGGAGCAACAAATGGCAATCTTTGTCTTATCTTTATTTCCAGCTTGGATGTTGTAGTATGTTTTGCTCCAAACCATGGGTAGGCAAGCTAAGGCCCGGGGGCCGAATCTGGCCCAATCATCTTCTAAATCTGGCCCGCGGACGGTCCGGGAATCAGCGTGTTTTTACATGAGTAGAATGCATGCTTTTATTTAAAATGCATCTCTGGGTTATATGTGGGGCATAGGAATTCATTCATTCCCCCCCCCCCCATATAGTCTGGCCCCCCACAAGGTCTGAGGGACAGTGGACCAGCCCCCTGCTGAAAAAGCTTGCTGACCCCTGCATCTAGACCATGATTGCTAAGCCAAGAACAAACCTTGGCTTCAGATTGTGGTTTGTTTGGAACAAAACAAAACATGACCCCCATTTTGTATGTAAGGGGGATGTGATCTATTAATTCATGGCATGCCATTAGCAGTGGTTTATTGTGATGTACAAATGCAGTCTCTCTCTCTTTAATCCTTTAGCTTTCGGTGTCACTTTGTTAAAACATGTTTTCTTTTTCTATCTGTACTTGAGATATACATTCCTACCTACTTAGTTGAGCACTTCCCTGACAAATTGTATTTTGGGCTATGAAAGCTTATGCCACAATGAGTTCATTAGTCTTTTAGGTGTTCCAAGACTCTTCCCTCCCTTGACCGCAACAAATCCCTCACCCTCTATAGTTCATATTCAATTAGTTTTGCATCTTCATTTAACGTTCTAGTTACTTCGTTATTTGCTTTTTTTTTTAAAGAATAATTGCATGCATGGATTCTTAACTAAAGGGCAAAGAGTTGTCTAATGAAGTAAATGGATGTTTACTATGCATTAAAGAGAATTAGTTTATCTGATGTGCCTAATATATTATTCAGATTGATTTCTGATTGGATCCACACAAGCTGGAATTCAATAGCGTGAACCACACAGAACACATTGGGGAACATAAACCACAAATCTACCAGCTAGACATTTATATTGCCTTTCTCAATAGTGAGTCACACATATTCTTCAGTGTCATCATCAAAGAGCAGACTGCTAACCTCATTTGTTTGCCATGACTGGAATATTTACAAATAAAAGCCTTACGAGGAAAAAATTAATTGGTGTGCATGCAGGTTAATAGTCCAAGCAAGGGCTATGAAAAGCAAATGCTCTAAGTACTAATGTCACAGGTACATCAGATTTAATTAAGATGCTTTATGTAGAGCTAGGGAATTCTGCTAAACTTGGAATTAGCTGGTGAAGGCTGGGTGGCAATTTGCTCTGGCATTTCAAGTAGCTCTCTAGGACTGTCATGGTGCTGTCAGGCGAGGAATGCCCAGAGCGAGGAATTAACTCTTTATTGTCAAAAGTACCCATACAAGTTAGGAGAAGGCGTGTCCATCTCAGCTACTCCTAGGTGTACACCTGATGAGGCAGCTGAGGCAACAGAGAGCCCCCCCCATCCTGACCTCAGCTGATTTATCTTCCCCACCCAAGCTATGTACAAGCAGGTGAAGACTGCATTAGCATATACAGTGGTACCCCGGGTTACAGACGCTTCAAGTTAGACGTTTCAGGTTACAGACTCTGCTAACCCAGAAATAGTACCTCAGGTTAAGAACTTTGCTTCAGGATGAGAACAGAAATTGTGCTCTGGCGGCACAGCGGCAGCGGGAGGCCTCATTAGCTAAAGTGGTGCCTCAGGTTAAGAACAGTTTCAGGTTAAGAACGGACCTCCGGAACGAATTAAGTTCTTAACCCGAGGTACCACTGTAACCTGCTTCTGCTCCTTGCTCTTCAATTCTCAGCTGGTCCTGGGAGGCAGTGGAACAGGAAGAGGTGATGTGGAGGACCTTGACTTTATACCAGCCTGACCTATATCTCCCCCCTTCACCTGTTCTTCACTCTCCAGTCCTGAAGCTTCTCCTGCCTCTGCCTCTTGTCTTCTGGCTGTGACAGGCTCCTCCAGATCACTGATCCAAGGGGTAAGGTTACCAGATGTTTTTCAATGAATCCGGGGACACTTTTCAACTTCAATGGATTTTGTATGGGGACTGATTTGTAAATCCAGGGACTGTCCCCTGGAAACGGGGATGTCTGGTAACCTTAGGAAGGGGGGTGCAGTAGGTGCGGTCCACCCCAGGTGTCATCCCTGAGGGGGTGGGTGACATCGCCGCCCTACCCCCTGGGATACTCGCCACGCCCTGTGGCGATGTTGTCTGGTTTTGTGCAAAAATAAAAGTCATGCCATTTCTTTTGACAAGGGTTCTGCTGGTATTAGGACACAACGGAAGAATGCTGTTTTAGCCTGAAGTGCAGATTTTAATGTTTTGTCACTCTAACAACCAATGCTATTAGAGAGAGAGCAGATGGATTAAAAAAGGACTAAGAAGCTCATCAGGATGAAAATCAGTTGTGAAAAATATTGCCACTTTCTTCTCTGTACTAACCCTAAACAAGACTTTGCATTAAGCAGCATTTAAAAATTGGTACTTTTGCACCAACCATGATTCATTTTAGAATGGCATATGCTGGACCTAGGGACGCGGGTGGCGCTGTGGGTAAAAGCCTCAGCGCCTAGGGCTTGCCGATCGAAAGGTCTGCAGTTCAAATCCCCGTGGCAGGGTGCGCTCCCGTTGCTCGGTCCCAGCGCCTGCCAACCTAGCAGTTCGAAAGCACCTCCAGGTGCAAGTAGATAAATAGGGATCGCTTACCAGCGGGAAGGTAAACGGCGTTTCCGTATGCGGCTCTGGCTTGCCAGAGCAGCGATGTCACGCTGGCCACGTGACCCGGAAGTGTCTCCGGACAGCGCTGGCCCCCGGCCTCTTGAGTGAGATGGGCGCACAACCCTAGAGTCTGTCAAGACTGGCCCGTACGGGCAGGGGTACCTTTACCTTTACCTTTATGCTGGACCTCTTTCCATTGGACTTCATCTTTTTTTTAAAAAAAATTAAAAGCGTTTTAGCAATGGATAGATGCTAGAGGCCATGTCATTAAGGCCTATGATAAAAAATGCTGCCATTGCAAATAATATGCTTCCTTTTAAAATCCACAGATTTGTCATTGACACAGTTATTAATGCTGACTGCATCAAAATTCCCTGGGAATTCTTTTAGAAAGAATCGTGTCAGCACACTCGGTTTCCTTCAAAGAATCGATAGGTGGGTAGCAGAGAGATAGAAATAGGATTTTACCCCACCCAGAATGCTTTTGTTTGTTTGTTTGTTTATTTATTTATTAAATTTGTACCCCGCCCTTCCACCCAGAGGACCCCAGGGGTGGCAAACATCAAAATGTTAAAACAGTACAGTTTAAAATAAAGTAAAAACAAATTTAAAACATTAAAAATTCATTTAAAAGCATTTTGCAACATCCAAAAGCATTTAAAAGTGACTGCATGCCCTCTCTATTATATATCAGCCATCAAATGTCTAGGTAAACAGGTGAATTTTAAAATCTATCCTGAAAGTCAATAATAAGGAAGCCAGACACATCTCACCCAAGAGGGCATTCCCTCGCCCTCCCTCGCTCTCGCCCTCCCTATGTAAAGGGTATTCTGTTAAAGGAATCCAGGGACTTGATGGTTTGGTCAACCCCTGAGAGGGGGTTGTGCCCGTGCCTGAGTCCAGGGGGACATTTGGGTGGTGGAGTTAGCCCGTTCCCGGCTTTCCGCTTAGCCAGGTGTTCACCCTTGGCTGACCTATTCTGGAACCCTGGGTCAGCGCTACCTGCAAGGGTGCAGGGAGCTAGTTGAACCAGAGCCTATGCAACCAGTCACTTTCTGTAATCAATAAAGTTGTGGCCTAAATTCTGCCAAAAACCAAAACCAACATTTTGAGTCAAGTGCGAATTTATTTAGGAGGGAGTTTTCTTGATCTGAACACTTTTTCTTTACCCATCTAGCAAAGTCCCAAAAATGTTCTGAACATGGAAGCTCAAAATGCTCCACTATTACCATACTTCATTGTTTTGGCTGCAGCAGACTGCTATAGCTATCCCCTTATTGGAATAAAATCAGTAGGGATAATGTTCTTAACTTTTGCTGGTTTGCGCCTTGTTTCAATAATTGCAATAGCTGAAATAACAAAGCAATAAGATTTACATCCTGTTGTATCTGGAAGGGGAAATTATAGACAGAACCTTGCAAAATTACACCGACAGAAAGGAAGAAAAAAACCCCAAACACAACAGATGCTAGTGCACAAAAATGAATCCTACATAAAAACTGTCCCTCTTACTAACCATACTGATGGCATGGAGCGGAATGCAGCATTCAGCTGTGGTGCCTATCCCAATGCTATTTATAGCAGTGAAGCCTTCCTGTGAGGTACAGGGTTAGATGCAGATAATATGTGTTGCAGTCTGTTGTGTTTGTTTAGCCTCTAAACTCAAAGATTCAGGCTGCACCAAATCCATAAAATGCAAGGAATTCCTTCCAAAGATATGATTTTGTATGAGCAAGCCAAGAAGCAGAAGATAAACCAAAATTGTTTGTGCTCCCTCCATATAAGTGTATGTCAGAAGCAGAATGCATGAAGCAAATATTGACCTGGACAGCATGGAGGTCTGAATTCTGGTAATTTCAGCTGTGTAAAAAAAACTTAGTGTGTCAGTTAAACGTGCTTCAGAATTAGTAGCAAAAATGAAACATACATGGCAGAACATAGATATAGCAATAACTCCATTCAAGCATTCTAACCATCCCCTCCTGCTCCTGCTTAGAATCCTGGGAAAGAAAGAAAAGATGATCTTCATGCCACCTCCATGGCTATCCTGATAGTCTTTCACAAGTTGGAGATGAACGTCTTGCCACGAGGCACCTGTTCTGTAGGCCTCCTGTGTAATTTAGATTTAGAACCTTGGAAGACTGGATTCTAAATTGCTCAAGGAGACTGGGATAGAAAAAGAAAGATCTCTGTTTCAGCAGCTATTCCTCCACCTTATGGAGGGCAATGGGGGGCAGCAACTGGGAGGTGGTGGGGCTTTCATGCTCATTCCCATCCCTACTATAGGACAATATATCCCCAAATACCATTCTCACAGTAATCCCAAGCAATGTTCTCCTGTCTTAGTGTCTTCATTGACTCCTGGGTTTTGTTTTATATGAAGAAAAACAATTTTGTGAAAGTTAAGAAGACAAGCCATTGCCTCCAAAGGATTGTCATTGTATCTTAAGTCTCCTCAGCCCCAGTTATGAGAAGTGTTTTAAGGGCAAAACTACATGTTATGCTTAACATGGAGCATACGGCTAGACCTCTTGTTTTTCTGTAATTAATTACAGCCACAGATTATATGTGGTTCTTACAAGAAAAGCAGTTTGTACTGGTGCCAACAGAAATGTCTCCCTGAGCCTCATAGCCATGTTGGGGGGGGGGGTCTTTTGGAGTGGGGAGGGGGGCAGGGGGCAGAGCTGTGGAGTCTCCCTCCCTTGTGCTGTGACTCTGACAAAAATTGCCCTCCCCTGGGCCTGCAGTTAACTAAAGAACAAACATACGAGATGTAGCTGGACACTATGGATTAAGTGTAGTGTGTAGTTGGGTCCTCAGCCTCATTTAAAAAATCACCAGTATAGAAGTCCATTAATTGCCAAGAGTGGGTGGCGGGCAAGAAGAATCACTTGCCATTTTACAGCACTGCTGTTGCTACAGAAAGCAACCACCTGCTAGCAACAGAAGATGCTGAAGAATCCTTGCTGCTATTTACCACCACTGCTGCTTCTATTGACAGTTGCCAAGTGAGGGGCCAAATCCAGTTCCCAAGTTTGTCTGTTGGTTTCATTTATATCTCTTTATCAGAGTAGTTCTACAAACCACCCCGAAGCAGTTCGCAATACCATCAAGAGCTAATTTCTGCATGAGATTCTTCCGTTTCCTGTGATTTTGAACTGAGCAGTTGCAACTGTTTGTTTGGGGGTTTTTTTTGGTTTTTTGCACAATGATAGTTTTGTTTGGCCACCATGAGCATGTCTATAGAACGGCGGGACACAAATAATGAAACAAAATAAATAAATATTAATAATGAAATCAGTGGGAGGACTTCAACATCAACTTCCCACCTCTCCTCTCCCTACTTGCTGTTCCCAGAGCCATTTTTGTAGGGCACATTTTGTAGGGGAATGCGGTGGTGGAAAGCCCCATTGCGGAAGCAGAAGTCCTTGCGTGGGCTTCCACTGATGGGATTCATTCATTCATTCAATCCCACCCAATGAGACGTAATTTAGGCTGCAATCCTAGGAGTAAGTCCTCTTGAGGAAACAGTGTCTAGGGCTGCAGTACTATTAAAGGTAAAGGGACCCCTGACCATTAGGTCCAGTCATGGCCGACTCTGGGATTGCGGCGCTCATCTCGCTTTATTGGCCGAGGGAGCCGGCATACAGTCATGTGGCCAGCATGACTAAGCCGCTTCTGGCGAACCAGAGCAGCACACGGAAACACCGTTTACCTTCCCTCCGGAGCGGTACCTATTTATCTACTTGCACTTGATGTGCTTTCGAACTGCTAGGTTGGCAGGAGCAGGGACCAAGCAACAGGAGCTCACCCAGTCACAGGGATTCGAACCACCGACCTTGTGATCAGCAAGTCCTAGGCTCAGTGGTTTAACCCATAGCGCCACCCGCGTACTATTAGACATGACTAAATTGAGCAGATTGAAATGGGACATCTGCATTAGTCACTTTTTTTAAATTGACTTCAATGACGTTTAAGGCATCTAACTGTGTGGATCCCACTGTATGGGGTGGGTAGATTGGATAGATTAACTTGATTTATTATAACCTTCTGAACCACACCATCCAAAGTTAAACTTTCAAATTTTTAAATCAAGATACCATACAATGCCAAGTCAGGGGCATTCACTTACACACACACACACACACACACACACACACACACGTTTTGTTTTTTCTTTAAGGGACACCTAGAAGGGAAGTGATGCAATTTGCTTCTGATTGGAATGGGGAAAATCTGCAGGTAGCAGCACACAGCAGGGAAGAAAGTACTGCTGTCAAAATGTGACCTCAAAACACATAAACTGTAAGTTTTTGTGTTCTGATGATTGCTGCGGCATTCTACAAAGAGTTGTTTTTGGGGTTTTTTGCTCCCTTTATAGACTCCCATCCAGTTAAATATTTCAAAGCTACTTTGTTCCTCTGAAGAAGCACACCTTATTTTGTGTCACAAAGAACCTGGAAACTGGGGGGAAAATCACAAAGAACCTGAAAGAGGGGAGGGACTGCCTCATTGATGCCTCATTCCTTGCAGCTTTGCTGATTCCTCATTGCCAGTAACTCTATCATAAATTGCTTTGAATCACACCTCTTGGCGCTTTTTCTTGCTTCTCCAAAACGATTAAGCTAAAGTTTGAAGCCCAAGTAAGGGGCAATGCAGAAACCTTTGCAACTGGGTTGAGAATGCTGTGCGTGTTGACCTGCAATGGGATTGTGCAATTGCTTCATGAGAATCCAAGCCTTGCTTCGATAAAACATTTTACCACTAACACACACAGAATCCTTTGTGAGATAGATGGTAACATGTCAGCCTATATTGGCAGAAATATGGGGGGACGGGACGACCCAGATCTAGGTACCGTAGTTGTTGCATCCATCACAGCTGCACCCATCACTTCAGCGCCTGTTGGATTGTGGACAACATTTTCCCAGCCCACATTTCAGCATAAAAACCATTGAAACTTCTTCTTTGGTGATCACTCATAGCCAAGTAAGATTGTATTCCATGAGCACAGTCTTAACAGTTAGTCCGTAAATGGCTGCGGAGACCAATTCTGGATCCACACGTCCTTCCACAGTGGGGACATAGGTTTCCAGGCAGGAGTTGATCACAGTGAGGATTTGCCAAACATACCTTCCTCTTAGCTCGTTTTTCCCTTTTGTCCTGAGTTTGTGCTTCTTCAAAGTCCATGATGCGTTTGATAAAGGCTATTCTCCAACTGGAGCGCTCGCAGGCCAGCGTTTCCCAATTCTCCATGCTTATACAGTCGTACCTTGGAAGTTGAACGGAATCCATTCCGGAAGTCCGTTTGACTTCCAAAACGTTCGAAAACCAAAGCACAACTTCTGATTGGCTGCAGGAAGCTCCTGCAGCCAACTGGAAGCCACGGAAGCCCCGTTGGATGTTCGGCTTCCAAAAATAGTTCGCAAACCGGAACAGTCACTTCCGGGTTTGCGCTGTTTGGGAGCCAAAATGTTCGAGAACTAAGCTGTTTGAAATCCAAGGTACGACTGTACTGCAATGTGAACTGGCCCAGAAGCAAACTATCAGAGCCTTCGTGTGTTGCAGGTTTTGCACAGCTGCAACTGAAAGGATGAAACATTCAGCATTTCTCCATATCAAAAACTGCACCAACCAGCATGTTTGGGGGAAGGTTCTAGCCTAGCTGTCTCCCAGCCCCCTGCTGTATCACTGTTTGAGTGTGAGGATGCCATCAAACCTGCAGCCAGAAATGGGACAGACCAGGCAGTGGCCTTGCTGTTTTGCTTTCTGACTGTAAATGTAACTTGACGATAAATTCACAGTTCTTTTGCCCTTCTAAAAGACACTGTCTTAAACCCTGGCCATTCATCTGTATCCAAGCAATCTCCAGAAATAGACACACTGCTGTCCCTACTTATGCACTGGCCGACACCTGTTTAATTCAGTCTATGGACTCCCGTGGAGAGAGTATCTTCGAAGCAGAGCTTACACTCCAGAGAAGGGTATTATTAGAGAAGCAATGTGCTGCCTATTCTTTGCCATTGTGAATGCTGCAGAGATATTCCTTAACAGCCACTCTCAGCAGGTGGATCGCATCTGGGGCAAGATTTTTGTTTCTTCAAAATATCTGCAGCAGGTCCAGCTTCCCCAAGCGAAATGTGGCTTTAAGGAATAGCATGCATTTTACCTGTAAAACATATTTATAAAGACTATAAAGGCTATAAAGACAAAGGAGCCTTTAGCAGGAAGGAAGCTGCCTTGTCATAGAGATAATAGAATTGGAAGGGACCCTGAGGACTATTTAGTCCAACCCCCTGCAGTGGGGATCGAACCTGCAACCTTGGCATTATCAGTACCATATTCTAACCAACTGAGCTATTAGACCACCAAAAAAGTAGGCGTGCCCCACAAATCTGTTAGTCAAAGCTTATTTAATTTGCTAAATTTGAACATTTTGATGCAACAAATAAAATGAGCATTGTTCCACTGGAAACTATACTGTATATTTTTAAAAAATATATATTTTTAGGGCTAGTACAGGCATAGGCAAACTCGGCCCTCCAGATATTTTTGGGACTACAACTCCCATGATCCCTAGCTAACAGGACCAGTGGTCAGGGATGATGGGAATTGTAGTCCCAAAACATCTGGAGGGCCGAGTTTGCCTATGCCTGGGCTAGAAGATGGCAGGGCAAAAGGAACAACCATTTTGCTAACTGAAATAAGTAAGTAATCAGTTAAAATAGGGTACTGTTATACTTGAACTCCTGCTATGTAGTATCTCCTACATCCTGCTGTTTCCTAATTACCAACATTAGTATTTAAATAAGTTCATAAATATTCCCCCTGAGATTTCCTGTCTCTGGTTGAGAGGCAGTACAATGCTAAGGGTTCGTGCTTAGATTGGAATTAGGTAGCTGTCATAAGGGCATGAATTTTCTCAGTCAAGAAAGAGGACATTGGTATGTTAATACTTACAATGGAGTGTTGAAGAGAGCATGGAAACTGGGTATTAACTGATCATCTAGTGAGAAAAAGTACTTGAGAATATTCTGTGTTAGTCATACTTACAGCAGTCCCATAGAAATCAAGGGACGTAAGTCCCTTGAATTTACTTACTCTTCATTGAGTACGACTAATATTCAGTATCACCCTCTGAAAGGATATTTCAGTTTAACTTGTTTCCTTTCTCCCAATTTGATCACCATCCATACATCTATAGCAGGGATGGGGGGGGTCCTTTTTCAGACTGAGGGCCACATTTCCTTCTGGGCAATCTTCCAGGGGGCCCCACATGGCAGTGGTGGTGGCAGGGCCAGAGTCAAGAGTGGCCGGATCAACAACTGTATATTTAACCTTTGTACAGAATGCTAAGGGACGCGGGTGGCGCTGTGGGTTAAACCACAGAGCCTAGGACTTGCCGATCAGAAGGTTGCTGGTTTGAATCCTCGTGATGGGGGGAGCTCCCGTTGCTCGGTCCCGGCTCCTGCCAACCTAGCAGTTCGAAAGCACGTCAAAGTGCAAGTAGATAAATAGGTACCGCTCTGGCGGGAAGGTAAATGGTGTTTCCGTGCACTGCTCTGGTTCGCCAGAAGTGGCTTAGTCACGCTGGCCACATGAGCCAGAAGCTGTACACTGGCTCACTCAGCCAATAAAGTGAGATGAGCGCCGCAACCCCAGAGTCGGCCAAAACTGGACCTAATGGTCAGGGGTCCCTTTACCTTTACCTTTACAGAATGCTAGTTTTTGCACACTTGATGCACCACTCTCAATCCTCTATCAAGGAATGCAAAATGTGTTATCAGAGCTCAAGGACACGTTTCAGCTAGATGAAAAATTGAAGGAGAGTGTAAATCAAGGCCAATGAGGAGTGGGGCCTTGGGAGGGGGTGTGGCATGGGAATAGCCCTGGGGGCCAGAAAGACAGACTTGGAGGACTGCGCTTGGCCCCTGGGCATGACATTCCCCATCCCTTATCTATGTAAGGTAAAGGTAAAGGGACCCCTGACCATTAGGTCCAGTCGTGACTGACTCTGGGGTTGCGGCACTCATCTCGCTTTATTGGCTGAGGGAGCTGTTGTACAGCTTCCGGGTCATGTGGCCAGCATGACTAAGCCACTTCTGGCGAACCAGAGCAGCGCACGGAAACACCGTTTACCTTCCCTACGAAGTGGTACCTATTTATCTACTTGCACTTTGACGTGCTTTCGAACTGCTAGGTTGGCAGGAGCAGGGACCGAGCAGCGGGAGCTCACCCCATCGCGGGGATTCGAACCACTGACCTTCTGATCAGCAAGTCCTAGGCTCTGTGGTTTAACCCACAGCGCCACCCGTGTCCCATCTTATCTATGTAGTGAGGAATAATACTTCAGATTTACTTAGAATTCTGCATACAGTGGTACCTCTGGGTGTGAACAGGATCCGTTCCAGAGGCCCGTTCGCAACCAAAAAGGAATGCAAACTGCGTCTACGCGGGGCGCGACTCGCCGCTTCTGCGCATGCGCGTGATGTCATTTTGCGCATCTGTGCATGTGCGAGCGGCAAAACCTGGAAGTAACCCTTTCTGCTACTTCTGTGTCGCCGTGGGACGCAACCTGAAAACGCTCAACCTGAAGCAAACGTAACAAGAGGTATGACTCTATAATCCAAATATACAAATGTGTTATTCAGTAGCGTGGTGTCAGTGGACTAGGGATACTAGCCTAGTCCCCTAAAAGTTCCCAGAAAATTGGATTATTAAAGCATTAAAGCCTGGTGCCTCCTTCCCAAAGCCTGGGAAGCTTCTGCCCAGCTCTGGGAGGAAGGTGCAATGCTCACACACACATTACACTGGTGCCCCCATTCACCCTCACAAGCTGGTGCCTAACTGTTCCCCTACAAGAAATTTCACCACACATCACGACCAATATTAGTACACATTAATGTGTTAATGGAGCACATTTACTAGAGTAGGACTGGGATTGTGTGCAAGTCAAAACTGAAATGTAATGTTCAAGGCTGAAAATTCATTTATGTACCTACAACTTGGAGAATACGTTTTCTACACATTAATTCTCACCTGATATGGCTGCCTGGGGCTCAGCTCCAGTATTCCAAAGGGACTCTGAACATAACAGAACCATAGAATTGTAGATTTGGATGGTTACGTTATGCTTTGTGTTTGGTTCAAAAAACCTAGTGAGGTCTTCAGCTAAAAAAACTCCAAAATCTGGGTAAAAAGCAAGAATTCAAACACATGCATTTATACTGTGAAGTATAGTGCATCTGAGACGCGGGTGGCACTGTGGTCTAAATCACAGAGCCTAGGGGTTGCCGATCAGAAGGTCGGCAGTTCGTATCCCCGCAATGGGGTGAGCTCCCGTTGCTCAGTCCCAGCTCCTGTCCACCTAGCAGTTTGAAAGCACATCAAGTGCAAGTAGATAAATAGGTACCGCTCCAGCGGGAAGGTAAACGGTGTTTCCGTGCGCTGCTCAGGTTCACCAGAAGCGGTTTAGTCATGCTGGCCACATGACCCGGAAGCTGTCTGCGGACAAACGCCGGCTCCCTTGGCCTATAGAGCAAGATGAGCACCGCAACCCCAGAGTTGTCCGCGACTGGACCTAACAGTCAGGGGTACCTTTACTTATGGTGCATCTAAGACAGACCTGCACGATTTAGTTCCATGAAGTTAGTCAGCCACATACTTTGTGGTCTTCTTGGACCTTGTCTGCCCTCCTATTGCTGTGATCTCAGCTGGTGGGCTGCGTTGGCCTTAGGAGAGCACAATCTGTGCAGGCGTGACCTATGAGCACTTTCAAAAACAGCTACCCAAAGATGGTGCCAATCCCCCTGCTCATCTGCAGATGTCCAGACAGCATCGTGGAAGATTAGTGGGGTCAGCATGTTGGCACCATAGTTGAAATGACAGATTGTGGAAGGATTGTTGAAGAAAAATCTGGTGCAAGCATGTACGCCTGGCCTGTGGGCCTGTTTCCCACACCTGCTTTAATGCTAAATTATGCAAGCAGCATAGTGGAAAGCAGCTGTCTGGGCAACAGCTCAGTATGGAATCAGTGAAATCAAAGGGCATTGAACCCTATGGTGCATCTTTTAAAGGACTCCTGTGCTTTTATTCTTGCTACTACACACATTTCATTGCAACCGCTTCTCTTGACGGTGACCTAATTAAAAACCAAACCAAACAATGTCTTAAGAAGTTAACATACGTAGGCAGCAACATCAACGCTTTACATTTGATCAAGTCTCTGCTGCGGCTTGTGGAAGCAACGTGAAGCCATGATTAATGTGCCCAGAAGGGAAAGCACTGCATCTGTAAAATTGCGTTGCTTTCTATGGGCTGTACCTGGACTTATTATAGTTTTATCCGCAGCTGACCTTGTCCGTGATGCTAGCAGTCCCCCCACCCCACCCCCAACCCCTTTCTTACTTTTTCAGACAGTCTTGAAAGATAACTAAGGTGTGATAGATTACTCCTGACAGTGGTTCCTAGCAGCCCAGCTGATAGCCTTACGGGCTCTGTGCTTTACTGCTCTTCTGATGTCATTGTCTTCTGGAAGCGAGACGCTAATGGAATGAAATGTCCATACAATTGAATCTCCGGTGCATTCTCAAAGGGACGTTTTCTCTGTGAATTTTCATTGGTCTTATTTTAATCCAACATCCTCACTTTCCAACATCCTTTCCTACTGGAAATAGACTCACTCATTTGTCAGCTTGGAACCCAGCATTCAAAAGCTGTTTGGGAAAATGCCACATTTGTCTTTTCTATGATTTAATTGAACAAGCATGTTTGCTAATAAAAAGCTTCCTGTTCGTGTTGTTACAACTGAATTAGGAGTCAAATGTTTTTAAGATGGCACAGTGCAGACCTTCTTTGTGTCTTATTCACAATATATATACTAAGCTAACCCAGAAATTTCATGTCTGGCACAGTTCTGCAGCTTGTATTTTCCTTCCATATCCCAAACATTAACTACTACCGTTTATTCATTTCTACCATTCACTAACCGGACTCTGGTACCCTAGATCTGACAGTATATTTATTTAAAACATTGTGTGGTTGCGAGCCCTGGAAGATCTGCTCCCTGCCTCCCTGCCTTTTCCCACCTGGTTTGGGAGGGTGGGGCCCTGAGTGACTGACTCCAGCTACAAAAACTGCTGAACAGACTATTGGGCTGTGATATTGTTTCGGGTGTTTTGTTAAGAGCAGTAGTTGATGTTATTAATATTAGTCTCTGTATCTTTATTTTTAGATCTTACTAGAAGGTTTATCTGTAAATACAATGGTAACTCAGGTTAAGTACTTACCGTATTTTTTGCTCTATAAGACTCACTTTTTCCCTCCTAAAAAGTAAGGGGGAATGTGTGTGCGTCTTATGGAGCGAATGCAGGCTGCGCAGCTATCCCAGAAGCCAGAAGAGCAAGAGGGATTGCTGCTTTCACTGCGTAGCGATCCCTCTTGCTGTTCTGGCTTCTGAGATTCAGAATATTTTTTTTCTTGTTTTCCTCCTCCAAAAACTAGGTGCGTCTTGTGGTCTGGTGCGTCTTATAGAGCAAAAAATACGGTAATTCGTTCCGGAGGTCCATACTTAACCTGAAACTGTTCTTAACCTGAAGCACCACTTTAACTAATGGGGCCTCCTAGCCTGCCTTCTTTCCATATCGTTCATTCTAATACTACTACAAAAGGTAAGTACAGATATTGTTATTAGCCTGGTGTCTGAATGCCTAATGTATAGCTGAATACTCTTGGTTTCATTGATTCTTAGAAGTAGGGCATTATACATTCATTTTTAACTCAGCAATAGACAATGTTGTGCATGCGTACGGTAATGAATGTGAACGTTGTATCAAAGGATATTCCTCAGCTCATCAGACCAATATTCTCCTCCGCAGCAAAAAACTGATTAAGCACCCTGACTTAATGAAAATAACTACGGAATGTATATGCATGAATAATTCATTTGCCTTTAGGATTCAGGAACTGATTTAATTCATAATCAGAATAGTTTGGAAAATGAGTTATTGCCAGCAATTAGTGTTTACATAATACCGTTCATTATTTTTTTCTGCAAAGTGGCATCATAAAATTGTTTTACAGCAGTATAGGATGGCTACTAACATGATGTTTACAAAGGAAGATTTGAATACCTTTTTTATGGCATTTTATAAATAAATTGACTTCTTTATGGGAGGTCCTGGGCTTCTCAAATTATATCCCGGCCAAGGAACAGTATCAGGAAAATCTACCTGCTTCTTTAGTCCAGTACAGTGGTACCTCTGGTTACGTACTTAATTCATTCCGGAGGTCCAATCTTAACCTGAAACTGTTCTTAACCTGAAGCACCACTTTAGCTAATGGGGCTTCCCGCTGCTGCTGCGCTGCTGCCGCTCGATTTCTGTTCTCATCCTGAAGCAAAGTTCTTAACCCGAGGTACTATTTCTGGGTTAGCGGAGTCTGTAACCTGAAGCGTATGTAACCCGAGGTATCACTGTACACTATAACGGGGGGAAAACAGTTACTTTATTCTGTAGCAAATTTCTATCTTGCTCTCCAATGCAAATACTCTCAAGGAGGACAACAAGTCAACAATTAAAATAATAATAATATAGTAGTAAAATAAGAACAATGAAAAAGACAGAGCATGCATTAAAAACACAGCGACCTAATAGCAGCAATCTATGATTTAAAAGATTGAAATTCTTCACTTGAGCAAGCAACCAATAAAACCTTCTAATTCTGAAATAATAATAATAATAATAATAATAATAATAATAATAATAATTTATTATTTATACCCCACCCATCTGGCTGGGCTTCCCCAGCCACTCTGGGCGGCTTCCAAAAGAATATTAAAATACTATAATACATCAAACATTAAAAGCTTCCCGAAACAGGGCTGCCTTCAGATGTCTTCTAAAAGCCTGGTAGTTGTTCTCTTTGACATCTGGTGGGAGGGTGTTCCACAGGGAAGGCGCCACTACCGAGAAGGCCCTCTGCCTGGTTCCCTGTAACTTGGCTTCTCGCAGTGAGGGAACCGCCAGAAGGCCCTTGGTGCTAGACCTCAGTGTCCGGGTAGAACGATGGGGGTGGAGACGCTCCTTCAGATATACTGGGCCGAGGCCGTTTAGGGCTTTAAAGGTCAACACCAGCACTGAAAGCTTGTCTGGTCCAGTTTGTAGTAATTAGCTGTTTGTAAGCAGCCCCAACCCACAGGTGAAAGAAGCATGGGTTGAAGAATATGTGGCTGGCTTTCTCCAACAATAACCACCTTCGTATATAGAAAATCCAAATGGATCCATAGAACCTGATATATCACATTATGTATGAGCACCTGGCAAACCACCCACCATTTTGGATTTAGAAATGTCTCCAAACTTTACTTTGACCAGGGGCAATGAGGGATGTGGCTATGAGAGTGGGGGCGTGCCTAGGGAAGAGTTTCTCAAACTTGGGGAGCCAGCTGTTTTTGGACTACAGTTCCCATCATCCCTGACTTCTGGCCCTGCTAGCTAGGAATGATGGGAGTTGTAGTCCAAAAACAGCTGGCAGCCCAAGTTTGGGAAACCCTGGCCTAGGGAGAGTCCTGAAGACTGGATAAAGGCTTGGAGAGTTGCATTCAGCCCCCAGTTCCCCACCTCTATGCCAAAGCTGAAAAGTATTGCCTCACTGCACCTGTTTAAAGGGACATTTCATGCAGGCTGGCCATTGGGTTGTAATGGGCAAGAAAAGCTATAAACAGCTGAGTCCTTGTCTTAGCAACAGGCTCTTCTTGGAATTGGGCATTGTGCTTCTTGGATGGGGGACAGTATAGAATTATTACTACTGCTACTGCTAAGTTTTTCAGGGGTTTCAGACATGGGACATTTCCAGCCCCACCAGGAAATACTGGGAATTGAACCCAAAACCTTCTGCATACAAAGCAAATGATGCTCTACCACTAAGTTGCAGATGTTCTCTGTGGGTCAAGTTAGAGAGTCACCAACACATGTTTCGAAAATACAAAGGGGAACTAAGAGAATGTGGATGAGTTCTGCAAACACCTTCCACTCAGCTGCCTTATTTTATTTGCGGGCAGTTTAAGGAAGAACATAATAATCACTGGGCAGGACTACGTGGGGCTGCCAACTCTAAGAGGGTGGTAACTGGTTCAGTGTGAAGAGCCAGGCATCAAGTTGTAGCTATAGCTGTGGGGGTGGGTGGGAGTGTCTCCATCTTAGCCAAGCCAAAGTCAACATTTTGGGTGCAATTAAAGGTGCGAAGGATTCTACAAGGAGACTGGCCTAGATTATAATGACATGTTCCCATACTTTTCAGTAGGACACCAGCTGAGAGTCTTTTGAATGGACTCAGATGTGAAGGGCACTGTGACTGAGTACACAACCATCATTCTCTGAGGTTAGGACATGGCACTTCAGAAGAAGATGATCTGAGGACTTAATTATATGCTTTGTACCAAGCCTGCTTTGTTCCAAGACTCATTAAAAATAGGTTCTACCCCACACAGCTGCAAATACTGAAATCCAGCAATTAAAGAGTAGTTTCCCTTTTGAGAACCAGAAAAAGATATATTCACATGTCCTTGTTAATGGAGAGAAATTCATAGTTTTCATTCTCTCTCGCATTTTTCCTGTTCAAAGCCCTTTAACTCTTCCTTCTTATCATTCAATTTAATGCACCATCTGTTCATTTAAGGCTTAGTCTTTTCAGCTAAGATGTCAAAAGAAAGTGCACATTAATCAAATATTAGCATGTTTGAGGCAAGTATTATCTAGAAGGAGCAAATATATAAATCATGACACTTTTATTATTCTTTACAGCTCTCTAGAATGCTGGGTGTGAGGAATGGAAGCTGCTCCTGGGCAACTTCTGTATCCTGATATATAAATGCCTGACTGGGATAGGAAGATATTCCACTGTGATCTCGGAAAGTGCTAAAATACAGTTGTTTTAAAAGTAAAAAGCACATTAAAGATAGCAGGAAAGGACCGCTGAAGAACACACAAACACCATCTTTGTGAAATACAGAATGATAACATAAGGGGAAACCTGAAAATATTTTTTACATAGTGAACCAGTAATTGTTCAGGAAGGTCTTTCAGAGCACAATCCTATATGTGGCTACAGAAGTAAAAAGGTAAAGGGACCCCTGACCATTAGGTCCAGTTGTGGCCGACTCTGGGGTTGCGGCGCTCATCTCGCTTTATTGGCCGAGGGAGCCGGTGTACAGCCACAGGTCATGTGGCCTTCATGACCAAGCCGCTTCTGGTGAACCAGAGCAGCGCACGGAAACGCCGTTTACCTTCCCGCTGGAGTGGTACTTATTTATCTACTTGCACTTTGACGTGCTTTCAAACTGCTAGGTTGGCAGGAGCAGGGACCAAGCAATGGGTGCTCACCCCGTCACAGGGATTCGAACCGCCTACCTTGTGATCGGCAAGTCCTAGGCTCTGTGGTTTAACCCACAGCGCCACCTGCGTCCCGTGGCTACAGAAGTAAGTCCCATTAAATTCATCAAGTTCAGTGGGACTTACTCCCAGGTAAGTGAACACAGATTTGCAGGCTTTGAGTGACATGATTTGGGTAAAGGCAGATCTTGATAGTCCTGAAAGGACACAGAACTCCTTTGTAGAGCAATGAGGGCAAATCTAAGCAGGCAAACAATCAGCAACAAAATTAAGCAGGGACATGCATCACTACTTGGAATGATTTTCTGTAATCCTCACATGCCTGGTATAAAGTGCCCCACTTTCTTGATCTGCTTGTTCATACTTACACAAAGGATACCCTGTGGCTACGATGCTAAATATATTCTGAGGCTTAACCAATTATGATGAAAACCTGAAAGTGTAAAGTGTCGCATTGCATTTAACCAGGAAATAGTTTCACCTTCTATTATTTTTGATGTGATTTCTCCAGCATCTGACATAATGCAATATGACAGATGTCACATCAAGAGAGCACGCTGATGCTGCCTGCAAAAGGGACCCTGTTAACCCAGCCTACCAGGATTTCTCATGAAAGCCAGGTCTCATGGTGGGCTCACCTCCCATGTTCATGATAACAAAATCAGGTCAACTTTTCCTAATGCACAGATCCATGTCTGAGCTTGTAAGCGATTCTGAAACCTCAAGGCTGTGCTCTGAAAGACCTGAAAGAGTTAATTGCACAATGCTGCACTCTTCCTAGTTGCTAGGTAACAGTGGTCTGCCTTCAAGCAGTAACAACCAATGAGTTTATTCTGATATAATCCTTCTGAAGTTGATAGTAGGGGGCTGAAGTTGAAGGTAGGGTCAACAGAACAGTATCTATTTAGAAATCCTTCAAAAGATAATAAATTATTTCTGTTAGCTTATTGGTGCTGTTTTAAATCAGATTATTCTAATCTCATTTCTTATCTAAGACAGATGTTTCAATCTACTGTATCTGCATATTTGCTGTCTTTGTCAACGTATGAGTACAACATACATATGTTGGTTCTGAATCTTACAAATATAGTTACACATGTCCTACTTCCCCAGATAGCCAGACAGTTCAAGGAGCAATGCTGGATTTAGAGTCATTATGGAGAAGAGATAACAGGAGACTTCAGGTCTTTGTGGAATTTTTGGGGTGTTTATGTACACATATGCAATTGAGCGTAGGTGGAGACAGACCGACTAGGACTCCTACAAACAGCAAACCCACAGCCCTGTATCACAACTTGCAGACAGATACACCTGTGCAGCCCTCATATATGTTTAGCTTTATAACCATCACCCCCAGTTCCATTCAGTCTCCCTCCCTGTGGTGGTTTACACACCAAACATTTAGAGCACATCTAAAGCACGTGGCTTCCTCCAAAGAATCCATGGAACTGTAGTTTGTTAAGGGTGCTGGAGATTATAGTAGGGTTACCAAACGTCCCCATTTCCCGGGGACAGTCCCTGGATTTGCGAATAAGTCCCCAGACAAATTCCATCCCTGGAATGTCCCCAGATTTCATCTAATGTGCCCAGGAAACGCAGCAGTGGCAGTCTCAGCAGCCCGGAGCAGTTGGCTCTGGCTGGCTTCAGGAGCTGCTCGGAAGTCCCCATATGATGGTGGTGCAGGAGCTCTAAGATGCAGCTTCCGCGGAAGGTACATTCTTTCACCTTTGGTGGACGTGCCCAAGGATTAAGGCTTTCTGGGAAATGATATATAATGAACTGAAAAAGGTATTTAAATATACCTTCTTGAAGAAACCAGAGGCCTTTCTTTTGAGCATAGTCGGCCAATTGGTGCCAAAGAAGGACAGAACTTTTTTTATGTATGCTACAACAGCGGCAAGAATACTAATTGCAAAGCATTGGAAGACACAAGATCTACCCACTTTGGAAGAATGGCAGATGAAGGTGATGGACTATATGGAATTGGCAGAAATGACTGGCAGAATCCGGGACCAGGGAGAAGAGTCGGTGGAAGAAGATTGGAAGAAATTTAAAGATTAGCTACCGAAATATTGTAAAATTAATGAATGTTAGACTGATGTGGGATAGAAACTAAGTGGTCTCCAGCTGTAATGTTTTAAGAGAATATGAAAAAAAGGGGGTATAAATGGGTAAAAGCCTAATGGTAAGGATTTGCTGAACCAATGAATTGAAGTGGAATACAAAAAAGGGAGGTATGAGGAGGTCGGGGAAACAAGCTAAAGGAAAATAAGTAATGGAAACTCTATGTGTTTTTTAACTGTTTTTATTTTGTATTTTTCTTTTTCTTTTTGCATTTTTTATATAATTTTTTTTTCAATAAATATTTTTTTAAAAAAAAAATAAGGTGCAGCTTCTGGGCTGCCTCCACCTTCCCTGACCCCAGCAACTAAGCTGTGCAGGGAGGCTTCAGGCTGCCTATCGGAGCAGCCTCCCAACTCCTACTTGCATGCAAGCAGGAGTGGGGTGGGGATCTCTCAGCTGTGAAGGGAGGCTTCACACTGCCTATCAGAGCTTATGTGCAAGCAGGAGGGGGCAGGGATCTCTCAGTCAGGTAACCGGAAGCCTCCCTTCCCAGCTGTAGGATCCTCGCCCCCTCCTGCTTGCACGCAAGTAGGAATGGGATTGGGGCTGCTCCGATGGGAAGGGAGACATCGCGCTGCCCGAGCCTCACAGCTGCCGCCCTCTTGGCCCTCCTTCTCCGCCTTCCATGCCTGACTCACTGCACACTGCTTCCCCACCACCACTGAAGAACTCAGGGGCTGCCCAGGCTTATGGAGAAAGGAGATAGAAGCCTTGGAGGAAGGGGAAACATGGTGGTTGAGGTCAAGGTGGTGGCCGCCCCTCTGCTACTGCCATCACTGCAGCATCAACATCCCAAACTTGTAGTATGTATGTATGTATGTATGTATGTGTGTATGTATGTATTTAAAGTGTCCCCAGATTGATTGAAAAAAATCTGGTAACCTTAGATTAAGCTCTATGAGGGATTAAACTATAGTTTCCAGGATTCTTCGGGGAAAGTAATTTGGTTTAAATGTATGGCGTGAGACATGACTGTTTCAGAGCAACTTAGAAGGGTAGCAAAGGGTATTATAAAGATACCTTTGATGAAACCTGGTCCCCCTTCTTTTCATATGCAAGGGAAGTAGAGAGCAAATTTCTCCCACCAATTTTGCAAACATGTTTTCTCGGGAAGGACAATTTAAAGATCAGGAGCAAGGCCAGAAGGAGGGACCCTCAAGGAAGAGTTAATCAAAATACCCCCAAAGTATTTATTTTCTCTCTGTTATTCCCCAAACATGTAGTATGGAAAGTCTATTTCTTTCAGGTGGAATCTGTCAACATGACATACCCCTCAACTGTCCTGCTTTACGTGGGACATCCCAGAATTGACAGAAGCCATCCCAGTTTCTTACTGGATCCCACGATGTCCCATTTTGGCTCCCGTGAGGGCACGGCCCCAAAACATGCCTGTTTTGAGGAACCATGCTCATGCACAAGTCTCCTGGCTTCCGTGACAGTGAGCTCCAGAAAGACGCCCATCCTGGTTTTCCTCAGTGGCATGTTGGAGGATATGACTTGACCTTTACATAGCTCGTAGTAAGTTAACACTTACTGGAGGAGGGGTGAGAGGGAAGGTCACAGCCTTTCTCTTCCATTGGCCAGGCCCTCACATCCTCTCCACCAATGAGTGGGGGCAAATAGAATTTGGCTGGTGCTATGCCCCTCGTCTCCAAATACCCCACTGAGAAATGTGACTGCCCTGCCTAACAAATAAGTAAGTCTGGCTAATTTGGGTTCAGATGCCATCTGAAGTACACCAATGATTTATTTTTAATTATTACATTTTTATTGAATATAAATTGTGCACATACATATATACTTGATTTCTGTACAACATAGGTTCTTAACTTAATACTTGTTTTCCCGTACAAATCTTTTTCCACCCGCGACTTCCCACCACCTCACTGCAGCTTTCCTTTTGCAAATCCTTTTCTTACTGTGTTATTTATTTATTTGTTTGTTTGTTTTGTTTTATTCTCCCAATTCTTTCTCTTTCCCTTGTATTCTTTATAAGAACTAATCAAAACATAACCACGATATAGTTTGTGAACAATGTTTTTTCCATGTAATCTCTCACACATAGCCAATCTTTTTTTGGCTTTTTGTGTGGGTTGACCTCTAATTACCTCTGTCATTTTTACTAACTCTAAATATTCACATAGCTTGAGTTGCCAGTGTACCAGTGATCTAATTCAGGTCATGATCTACCTGGTAAGTCCGCTTTGATATCTGAGTAGGGCAGAGTCCTCCTCTATCTCCAGTTGCTACATTAAATTTTGCTTATAAAGCTATTGTTGCTCTGTTGCCTCTACTGCATGGCATGCATGGAACTGAGATTACCATATATTGGCATTAGCCTTGTCTAATGAAGAAATCCATTCAAAGAGTGCTGGGCTAATATTTAGGAGGAATCAATACAACAGCCTGAACAGGAGCTCAAACAAAACTCAAACACAACTGCTGTAACTGTTGCTGCTATGGCTAAACATCTTTTTATTGGCATTGGTATGCTGAGCACAAATAAAGATTTTCCTATAAAGCTGAGTAGTCCGAGAAGCCACTGAGCAATATTTAAAACGATGGGCAATATATATATGTAGGAGAGGGTTTGCAAAGACCTTCAGCAAGTTCATAGTCAAATAGTGCAAAGGACTGAGAACCAATTTCCCCCACACAGTTTCTTACTCCTTAGGATCCTGTCCTCCAAATACTACTTTACCCCCCACCCCCAACACAGCTATGAAGTCCTTAATACACTGGGCCTAACACTTTTGATATGGTCTTCTCCTTAGCATCATGGAACAATCTCAAAGCATTACTCAAGAGTGCCCTCTTGCGTTTACGTCTGGTGCACCAAGTTGGAAAAACAATGGGAGACAAAGAGGAATTCCTGAAAGATGCTCTACAATTCTCCCTTGATACTTCAGATCTCTCTCTGTCTCTGTCTGTCTCTCTCTCCATCCCCCCTCCCCCCAACCTCATATATTATTTTGCTGTATCATCAAACAAGGCAGGGACAGCCAACATCTTTGGACTACAACTCCCATCAGCCCCAGGTAGCATGGTCAGGTATGATGGGGCTTGTAGTCCAACATGTGGAGAACACCATATTGGCTATCTCTGAATGAGCTTTTAACAATCCAATAATCATTGGATTCTTTTCTCATAGATTCTTTCTGCTAGATGTATAACCTAGGAATGTTGCTATATTTAACAGTGTGTTAATGTAATGGGTCAATTGTACCACATGACTGAGTTTTGCTCATCTCTGTGTGTCTTTGCATCATTGTCTACCATTGTGAAAACCTGTGTAGTCTTTGTAGTCTTGCAGGCAAATCAGGTGAAACTTCCTATCTTTTCTCCTTATCATTGATAAAGGCGTTGAATAATTCATCCTCCGCTCTGCCTGTCAGAGCTTATTGATCTGTAAGGCAATATTGCCTGCAACGACAATATTGACTACAAAAACTTATGCAAGATTTAAAGGCCTGAGAAGATTGGAAGAGTGATTTCTAGCCTGCTTCTGAAACATTTTCCCTCTTCCACTGGTGCTTTGAAACCAAGGCAATGTTTTTCTCAACTTGTCCAGGCTGATCAAACACACTTGTCCTGAGAATAAAGTGAGGATTTACTGCAAGTAAATTGCAATCTGCTTTGGATGAAATAAATGGCTGTTGTAACATTTTTCACGTGGAATGAAAGTTGTCCTTAATCAGCAGATCATTCAAATCTCGAGGTGCAGCTCATCCCCTCCTCTCTTCTTCCCAAATTGGCGACTACTAGATCTGGCACAAATTTAGCCTTGATCACACTTCCTCCTGCCCAACAAAACAAGATTGTGCAGCTCAGAATGATGTTTATCATTCTCCCATCTTTTTTCATATGCAGACTAGAACCTCCACTTCAACTATGTGCTCTTTATGAGTACATGTGTGTTCTGTGGAGATCTGATCTGGTGGAGAAGGTGGGGCAGCATCTCATGCCCTCCAACATTTCTCCAATGAAAATAGGGACGTCCCAGTCCATAATGATAAGTTTACTATTTATACCCCACACATCTTACTGGATTGCCCCAGCCACTCTGGGCAGCTTCCAACACATATTAAGACATAGTAAAACATAAAACCTTTATTTATTTATTTTTTAAAAAACCTTCCCTATACAGGATTGTCTTCAGACGGCTCAGGGATCGGATAACTCCACACCCTCCAACATTTCTCCAATGAAAATAGGGACATCCTAAGGAAAAGTGGTAGGGACGCGGGTGGCACTGTGGTTTAAACCACTGTGCCACTTGGACTTGCCGATCGGAAGGTTGGCGGTTTGAGGCCCCGCGATGGGGTGAGTTCCCGTTGTTCGGTCCCAGCGCCTGCCAACCTAGCAGTTCGAAAGTATGCAGTACAAGTAGATAAATAGGTACCGCTCCAGCGGGAAGGTAAATGGTGTTCCTGTGTGCTGCTCTGGCTTTGCCAGGAGCGGCTTAGTCATGCTGGCCACATGACCCAGAAAAACTGTCTGCGGAAGCAGACAAATGCCGGCTCCCTCGGCCTGTAAAGCGAGATTAGCGCCGCAACCCCAGAGTCGTTCACAACTGGACTTAACTGTCAGGGGTTCCTTTACCTTTACGGAAAAGTGGGATATTCTGGGATCCAGGCAGAAACTGGGATGGCTTCTCTAAATCAGAGAGGTCCCTGGAAAATAGGGACACTTGGAGGGTCTGGCATCTGCATCTTTTGCCTCTGGCAGCCAAATCCCTTAGACCAGCCCCAGGATAGCCTTCCACAAATTGCCTTTCTTTTTAAATCCTTGTCCCTTGACTGTTAAGATAAAAATGTATCTTCCATGTGTTGTTGTTTTAAGGGTGGTGCCACAATCCTGTCTTCCCTGCTACAGCACCAGTTCCTAACTGCTATAATCTACTTGTTAATGCTTAAAGAAAATGCATTTGGGCAGCCGCTCCTCCCTCCATTTTCATGCTTTTGTGAAAGGAAGTAGAAAGGATTGCAAGTGGACAAAAGAGCATTATTTGGTTGTTTTTCCTCCCTGCCCCCATGTGCCTTAAAGCTATGAGTTGCACTGTATTTCACCTTTGGTTTACATTTGTTGCAGCTAAAAGGAATTTCTGACTGTTACGAGCTGCATGAACTATCCAGAACTTCCTGAGAATATTCAGAGAGCAGAAAAAGAGAGCAGCCCAATGAAGTAGCAAAAGTTTGGTTTATATGGAGACATTCCCAAAGAATTGCAGAACTGTTGACCATTAATTTGCAACTCAATGGGGCAATGGATTCACTCAGGGAACTCTTTGCACATCACCGTCCTCTGGAAAGGAAATACCTGCTTTCAGAAACCCAGATTTCCGAGCTTCTTCTCAATCTCCTTTATAGAATTGCCATCCTTTGTTCAGGCTGCATAGACATGACATTTTATTTTAGACTCAACAGAGACCTGGCATTTGTTTTTTCTATGTGGTCCACACACAATCTTGTTCTATTCTTTATTTGTCCCCTGAAAAGAGCTTTTTGATAAATGGTTTCATTCCCAAAATAAAAGCTCATTGCAGATTGATTCTGCATTACCTCCCTGGGTGTGTCAAATGCGGTTGTCCAATTGTTGTATTCTGGTGTTTCCTGTGTCCCCCGTTCCATCTTTGTGGCAAAGAGTTAAGGACAATTTCAGCACTGGGGTGTCCAATCTGGGCAGGTAAAGTGCTATGGAAGCTTTAATTGAAAGTGTCCTCCTGACAAATTCCACCTGCTTTATTGCTTTCCGTTGAACAGGCGATGTAATACCACTTGAATAGTCTCTCTTATCTCCTAGTGCCTGTTCTTGGCAGGGGAATTTAGCTACTTTGCTACTCAGAAAAATTAAAAGGGGAAAAAAATCCGAGAGGAAACCAGTAATTTAAACCTTCTGTCTGTAGGAATAGAAATTGCTGCTGGGGCAATTGAGAGTTGGTACTCAAGGAGCAATCATCAATAATCCCTCAGCTATGCTCAACAGGAAGAAATAAAGCAGGGAGTCCATTTTCAGTTAATATTGGGAAAGACCTGTGCTTTACAGGACAAGAGAGTAAACATTATATCACAATATTGGCCTTGGGCAAGGCTGGATAATATGCTGCTATATTAATATTCTGGACGCGGTTGGCGCTGTGGGTAAAACCACAGTGCCTAGGACTTGCCGATCGTATGGTCAGCGGTTCGAATCCCTGCGGCGGGGTGAGCTCCCGTCTTTCGGTCCCAGCTCCTGCCCACCTAGCAGTTCGAAAGCACCCTTAAGTGCAAGTAGATAAATAAAAAGGTAAAGGTAAAGGTACCCCTGCCCATACGGGCCAGTCTTGACAGACTCTAGGGTTGTGCGCCCATCTCACTCTATAGGCCGGGGGCCAGCGCTGTCTGGAGACACTTCCGGGTCACGTGGCCAGCGTGACATCGCTGCTCTGATGAGCCAGAGCTGCACACGGAAACGCCGTTTACCTTCCCGCTAGTAAGCGGTCCCTATTTATCTACTTGCAACCGGGAGTGCTTTCGAACTGCTAGGTGGGCAGGCGCTGGGACTGAACAACGGGAGCGCACCCCGCCGTGGGGATTTGAACCGCCGACCTTTCGATCGGCAAGCCCTAGGCGCTGAGACTTTTACCCACAGCGCCACCCGCGTCCCCCCAAGTAGATAAATAGGGACCGCTTTATAGCGGGAAGGTAAACGGTGTTCTGTGTGCTGCTCTGGTGCAGGCTCGCCAGAGCAGTGATGTCACGCTGGCCACGTGACCCGGAAGTGTCTGTGGACGGCGCCGGCTCCCGGCCTCTAGAGTGAGATGAGCGCACAACCCTAGAGTCTGTCAAGACTGGCCCGTACGGGCAGGGGTACCTTTACCTTTACCTTTTTACTCAAGGAGCAATCATCAATAATCCCTCAGCTATGCTCAACAGGAAGAAATAAAGCAGGGAGTCCATTTTCAGTTAAAGTTGGGAAAGACCTGTGCTTTACAGGACAAGAGAGTAAACGTTATATCACAATATTGGCCTTGGGCAAGGCTGGATAATATGCTGCTATATTAATATTCTGTTGCTGTTAACATACGAATTTGAGACAAGAGAGACACCTGGTGTCCAAACAGCACACTGGAAACTGCTTGCACTAAACGTGGTTTAAAGCTAGTATTGAATAGAATGAAATCACCCAAATTGATTGGGTTAATGGAGAGTTGAGGAGGGTCAGTTGGAGTGAGTGAGAAATGTCTTTATCTTCTCTGAGGAACGTTGGAAGGTATGCAGCCTTCCCTCATATCCTGCTTGTGGTCTTTTCATAGGTACCTGGGAAACAGGATGTTGCTGGGCTAGAAAAGGCCTCTGTTCCAATTGAGTGAGGCTCTCTTTATGTTCAGAGATGATCACAAGACCATGAGCCATATCAGCAGAAAAAAACACAGAGCTATCCAAAAAATCATTTCTATCAGCCAGTCTCCAGGAGCAAACGATTCTGACAATGCCCCTACCCCTGTACAGTTTAGGAGTTGTTGTAAGCAAAGTCTGGTACAATCTCTTGGTCAAAAATAAACAATGCAAAATGTCTTCCATACACAGCAGATCCCTTTCGTCCAGTTAAGTTGCTCGTAAGACAGGCTCAGATAACCAGGTGCTATAGCTCAGCTACTTCCAGGTCCCTAGTTGAAGAGACTACCCTCTAGAATTAACGATCTTGGCAGATGTTCAAACTCACTGAGGGTGGAAATTCTAGTACTGTATATTTTCACCTTTTATAGGCCTCTGTACTCTAGATTCCCATCTTCACTGGGCTACATGCCAAATTAGAAGGTTTCTATGCAACTACTTCTGGTTGGTTCTCTGCATACACTTGCTTTGCCTATCTTAAGTCCTGCCATTTTAATTTGTTGGGCGGTGGGGTGGGTTTCAACAGGCATTCCAATGTCATGGTGAATGTCTGTTATTCCTAGAAGTGAATCAGCTGCTTTTTGCCTGCCATTGGCTCAGATGCTCTGGCTTGACAACCAGAGAGCTTTGTATGGCTGGAATCCCAAGGAATGGGAACTTTGTTGGACTACAACACCCACCATCCATGAGTATTAGTTATGCTGATGGGGCTGATGGGAGTTGTAGTCCAACGGCATGCACAAGTGTCAAGAGCAAGCCAGCAACAAACCACAAAGCATGAAGAAACAAAAGAAGAAACAGGATCTGCTTAGGAGTGTCAGGCCTAATAAGCATAGCAACTCTTCTTTGGTAGGTCCTGTCCCTAGAAGGCAGTTGTGGAGACTGAAGGTCCCCACCTTCCCACAGCTGCCTAAATCTCCTCCTCTCTGGGGTCTTTCCCAAGCAATCTGAGACTACACTGGCATGCCTGCCTTTCCTCCTCCTGCTTCATGTGTCTCCTGGTCCTGGGAGACTGGAGCAGAGGGAGCTTGTTGCAGCAGGAGTGGCAGAAACACTCGCTTCTTCCCCAGCCCAACTCATCTCTCCCTCTTGGCCTCCCTTCTCTTCTGCTCCTGTTTCTGGACTTCTCTCTGCCGCAGACTCTCCCTTCTCACTAAACTCTGTTACCTCTTCAGCTTCCGACACCTCCTCCTCCCAGTCTTGTCCATCTTCTTCCTTTGACCACTAACCATTGTCCCATCACCAATCCCTGGGCTCTGAGCCTTCTTCTCTTGGGAGTTCCCCAGCTGGTGCCTCCCACCATTCTTCTGTGTCCAGCCCATTCATGACAACAAGGCTGCAGATTATCTTATCCCTGGGCTAGGGAAACACACCCTTTCTTATTGCAGACCCTCTTCTCACTGCAGCTCAATGTGCTTTGAAGTGTAATCGGATGCAGCACCAAGGGCTGAAGAAGGAAGAAAAACTGGTAAAGTCCTTGTGTATTTGTGACACACTTCAAGCATGTGCAAGAGGAGCTATTTGGATTCTGGCCAAAATACTTTACCATAATAAGAGTTTGCAAAAGGTGCTTTAAACACAATTGAACATTTCACCTTAACGTTTGGCAGTGATTTCAAAGTGTGTCAAAAGTTCCCCATTGCAAAGAGAAGGTATGAATATATGGCATTAAAAAAAATGTGCCTCTAACATTTATAAAATTATTAATACTCTCAAATTATCCTGGAATGTCATTCTATAACAAGTAGTTTCAAAGGAAATCACAGTTGGTAGTCTACATAAATCAAACTAACGGCATTAATGGAACAAGCCCTCTAACTACTACCAGTCTAGAAAGTCACAGAATATAAATTATTGACACCAATTAAATAGTTCTTCTGGTAGTGCAGCACACAGTTTACTTGAAATGACAATAAATATTCCTTCAAGAGAACTCTTAGAACAGTTCTGAGGCCATGGAAATCTTGGGTGTAACTCATAACTCATCTACATTTAAGGAGGAGAAATTAGACTGAGGCATCCTGGGAAATTACCAGTGGTCTCATTTTTATTTTTGCACTTAATACAATCTACACATGATACCCAGTGACTACAGCCTGGCACAATTCAGACTACAACAAGTGTATAAAACTGTTGCTTTGTTTTTTCCAGTTTTAAGAGTAAATAAGTATAGCAAGATTTTACTTTTATAGGGATCTGTTTTGAGCGAACATCTAGTGTTATTTCTAATGGCCTGTAATCATGCATTAAAAGCAAACTGTTGCACCTTGTCGTTGGCATCTGTCTGCCTGTAGAGACAATGAGAGACACTTCAGGGGGTGAAGGCACACCGCGGGAGAATCACAGCACCTGCTGTGGCTGCAAAGAGTGGTGCCTTGCAAGTGTTGCCTCCCACATTGGTTTTGCTGCATTAGCAGCACTGAAGTGACCTTTCTGGGTCACAAGTCTGGCTAGTGTGTATGGAGGTCCTAGGCTGCCTAGACAACAATATCCCCCCCCCCCCCGGGCCTCACTGATGTAGTCCAAAGGAAAGCAGAGCAATACATTTGGCACCAGCTTGGTGGCAGGAGTTGCCAGAAGGAGGCATACAAGATGCCATCCAACCATCTTAGGTACTCCACTCCAGATTTGCATAGGGTTTACACTTTCTTTATAATGCTCCTCCTCCTCCTTCCTTCATGTTTGGTCTATTCCTTTTGAACAGGTTATCTCTACATTCGACATTCCAGTCATGCACCTCATATTTGCCATCCTGCATTAAGAGCTCAAATTAGTCTCACTTGTTTCCCATACTCTGTGCATTAGTATAGAGACAACTGAAACCACAAGTCATTCCCTCCGGCTGCTTCCTTCTTGTAGTTTCCTGCTCTTTAGCAGCTTCTGTAGCACTGCCTCAGTTTCATGTGCATCAGTGAATCTGTACCAGGTGTTCCCCTGTTGTCTGTAATATTGTCTCCTTCCCCCTCAGGATTTAGTTTAAAGCTAAGCTAAAGTATTTAGCTAAAACTATCTGGTTTAGCCCAGCCTTTTAATGAATTACGATGTTGATTTTATTAACACTCAGATTTTACAATTATGCTTTTAAACTCTTTTGAATTAGGTGTTCTGCTTAAAAAAATGTTCTCTACTAAACTTCCATGCAAGATCTTGAATGTTTATATAGTGTATCAAGCTCAAGATAATGTGTCAGATTAATAACATTCTAAGAGTACGGTACCCTCTGGAATTTCACATCTTACATACAGTAATGGTACCTCATGACTGAAAATAAAATGGCTGCATTTTGTTTTTGTCGATTAGATTACATTAGATAATGTCATAGAAACATGTGTTGTTCCTAATTTTTGTGAAGGTTGATGTGTATCCCACAACAAAAATGTAAATAGCACTCCAGCCAATGTACAGCTGGCATTTAATGTCTTAAGCTTCTCAGACAGCTGTTCCTTGTCCATTAAATTATGAAATAACTGAGTTTATTATAATTTCCTTCCACATGGAGTTTATTGAATCTTATGCTCATACATACAAGATCCTGACAGACAAAGCTCATCAGATGAGTGATATTTCTAGCTACTTTGTCCAGTAGACAAAGAGGCATTCTTTTCATATTGATTTAAAACTGGCCATTCCAGCCAACTATCAAAATGAAGTCATGATATTCTGTCAGTGCAGTAATCGCTGCCAGAAGCAATGAAAGCAAGCCAACATTCCCATCACTTATTTAAAAGGACAGCTACCAAGATAAAAGAGGTATTATTATTTTTTAAAGTATCAGTTCTCTAATGTATGGTTTGTACAACATCTTTAAATTTCAGGGAAAGCTACAGCTGTCTAAAGTTTAAAAATAGCATCAAAATACAAAACAAATACAAAATTCAAAAATATTAGTGGACAAAAACAAGTCAAGTCTGCAGATATCATAGAATGATAAAGCCACTTAGCAGACATTTGCTATCAGTGAAACTGCTGTAAAATATGACTTAATCTAATCCTCTTCCACTGAAATCAGAAAGAATTGAAATAGCTTAACTGACTCACATAGGGAGAGCTCTGCTGGATAAGACAAAATTTCCAACTGGCTCAGCATTCTGCTTCCAAAGTGGCCTATCGTATGCCTCTGGGAATCCCACCGATAGCATGAATTGTCCTCTTTCACTGTTGCTTCCAAGCAACTGCTATTCACTGGTATGCTGCCCTTGATTTTTGGAAGTTCCAGATAACCAGCAGATTTATGGTCTGTGGACCCTCTGTGCACAGCTGTTTGTTCCTGCTATCTCCCAGAGCTACAATTCTCAGTCCCTCTTCCCTGGGAACTATAGGAATTGCTGTGCATGAGAGATGGGGGTTTATTGATGACTGCCCCACAGTTATGGAAGTCTCTTCTGATTTACTTACATCTGTCCCCTTCAGGGCAGGCTTTTAAGAGGGTCTTGAGAATATGTCTCCCTTCTCTTAATATTTGTGACACTCAGAGCAGCTTTCTCATAGGTGTACAGTTGCTAGCTGTTGTGCCTAATGTAACATGCAGTTATTTTTTATGTATGTTGCTTTGCAAATACTTGGCTTATTTAAAAAAGTTTTGAAAGATTATAAATAATAAATAATATGCAGTTGTGTGGACAAGACTTCTGGTCTGCTGCGTGAAGGACTCACAGCTCATTGCGCTCCTCTGAAGGTGAGATTGGGCTGCCCCCGGGGGCGGGGGGAAGGTAAGTAAGTGAGGGCTTCACACTTCCCCAAAACTCCGGAGCCTAGCCAGAGTGCCTAGAACCCCACAGCACAAGAGAGGTTGAAATTGTGTGTATGTATACTTATTTTGGGATGCGGGTGGCGCTGTGGGTTAAACCACAGAGCCTAGGACTTGCCGATCAGAAGGTCGGCGGTTTGAATCCCCGTGACGGGGTGAGCTCCCGTTGCTCGGTCCCAGCTCCTGCCAACCTAGCAGTTCGAAAGCACGTCAAAGTGCAAGTAGATAAATAGGTACCCATCCGGTGGGAAGGTAAACGGTGTTTCCGTGCGTTGCTCTGGTTTGCTAGAAGCGGCTTAGTCATGCTGGCCACATGAACCAGAAGCTGTATGCCGGCTCCCTTGGCCAATAAAGCGAGATGAGCACCGCAACCCCAGAGTTGGTCACAACTGGACCTAATGGTCAGGGGTCCCTTTACCTTTACTATACTTATTTTGGAGCAAATCTCACAAAACTCAGCGAGACTTCATTCTGATTAAGCACACATAGGCTTACCGTATTTTTCGTCCCATAGGACGCTCTGTCCCAAAGGACGCACCTAGTTTTTTTTGGGGGGGGGAAATAAAGGAAAAAAATTTCCCCTTTATTTCCCCCCCAAAACCAGGTCGGGGAAACCGAACCAGGTCGAGGAACAGTGGGATGGCGGCGCTGCGCCTCCCTGCTGTCCCCCGAGCTTGTGGAGCTGGCCGATGTCTGCCCGGCGCGAGGGGCGCTCTGCTTCAGGGTGCTCCTCGTGCTGGGTGGCAGGCTACTATCCACAGCGTGGGGAGCCCTGCGGGGAACTCCTGCAGGGCTCCCCACGCTGCGGATGTCTGTCCGGCGCGCGGGGCGCTCTGCTTCAGGGTGCCCCGCGCGCCGGGCGGCAGGCTGCTGTCCGCAGCCTAGACAGCCCTGCGGGAACTCCCGTAGGGCTGCCTAGGCTGCGGATGTGTTCCCAAAGCGCCGGGCGCTCTGCTTTCAGCGCGCCCGTGCTCCAGGAAGCAGGCTGCTATCCACAGCCTAGACAGCCCTGCGGGAACTCCCGCAGGGCTGCCTAGGCTGGGGATGTCTTCCTGAAGCCTGGAGAGGAGAGTGCGCACCGACCCCTCTCGCTGTCCAAGCTTCAGTGAAAGCCTGCATTCACCCCATAGGACGCACCCAGATTTCCCCTTCATTTTTGGAGGGGAAAAAGTGCGTCTTATAGGGCGAAAAATACGGTAGATTCCACAGCAGACAGATGAGGGCTCAAGTGTGTGGGTGAGGTGCCCTCTTGTATAACTAGGTCCTAGGTTGATGGCAGGGTCTGTGCCTGTCATTTCCATAGGCTGCATCACTTGATACCAGATGTTTCCCAGGACTTTCAGAAGTCTCACCTCCAGAAATGGTACGCTGTTCATTACAGTGGTACCTCAGGTTACAGATGCTTCAGGTTCCAGACTCCGCTAACCCAGAAATAGTACCTCGGGTTAAGAACTTTGCTTCAGGATGAGAACAGAAATCGTGCGGCGGCAGCGGGAGGCCCCATTAGCTAAAGTGGTACCTCAGGTTAAGAACAGTTTCAGCTTAAGAACGGACCTCTGGAACGAATTAAGTTCTTAACCTGAGGTACCACTGTACTTGAGACTTTAGTGGTACCTCGAGTTACAAACGCCTCAGGTTACAAACGCTTCAGGTTACAAACTCCGCTAACCTGGAAGAGTTACCTTGAGTTGAGAACTTTGCCCCAGGATGAGAATGGAAATCATGTGTTGGTGGCACAGCAGCAGCAAGAGGCCCCATTAGTGAAAGCACACCTCTAGTTAAGAACAGTTTCAGGTTAAGAACGGACCTCCAGAATGAATTAAGTTCGTAACTAGAGGTACCACTGTACTGTATGCCTTCCCTGAAACACCATGAACTGTCAACAGGAGTGCATTATCTGTTTTAGCTATCAGTCTGCATCTGTGTCTTTTGGACACATTTTGAAAGGGTTCTCTGTTGAATGTTTCCACTGCAAAGATGAAATGTGATAATTTTGTACTGTATCACGGACAGCTAAATGTTTACGTACCCCAAAGCAGCTGTGTGGAAAAAGTAATTAGTCCCAGGCATAATAACATAGATGATGTGTTCTCCAAGATGTATGGCATAATCACCATGCTGGGAGGAAATAAACATTTATCTGCAGATGTACAATGTATTCTGGCAATGTGATAAGTAGGCAGTGCTCAAGAGCAAGAGATAGCGTTTGATTTCAATAGCCTATTTAGAAGTGGTTGCCTGAGAGATGGAACACATAGTATTGAGAGAGAGTATGGAGAGTTTATTTCAGAGATGTTTATTTTATTTCACCTGGTTTGATTTGCATGATAACGTAAAGACATTTCTAAAGTGAGATTTTTTGTTTTTGACATTGTGTGTGTCGGTTCAAGAAAAAGAAAAGGTATATATAAAGGAGAATTGCTAGATGCCAAGAACCAAGTTTTGGGCAGCGTTTGGTGTGAGAACCCAGCAGAGATTTAAAATCACAAAAAATGTGGCAAAGTAAAGTGCCGAAATATAGGTTGCTAAACCTTTAAAATTTGCCACTGTAAGTTCCAAAAGTACCCTCTAGCATAGAAAAATACCACATGTCTGGTAAGTTAAAAATGGTGTATCTATAAACTGGTGGCTGTGAAAACGTATAATCCAATTTGTATTGTCACAAAAAAATCAGCTAAGAAAGTGTTACTGCTGAGTGAATAATCTAAGATTGGTTTGGTGATATTTTAAGGCACAGATAGATTCTTACTGCTTTCATTCTGTTCGTTAATAAATAACTACTCAGTGATCCAGGCATGGCTGCCTTCTAATTCTTCAGGGCTCTTGATGTGCTGCTACCTGAAGTAAACACCAAGACTAGGACTAAGTATGCAGAACAGTAAATAAAAATGTACTTATTGGCAGAAGACTTTTAAGGGCATGTAGAGCTTTCAAAAACCTTCCCCAGAAGGACAGGTGTGAAGTGCCTGTGCTTGAGTCTTTATGTTTTTCTGGCCATTTGTGGGGCCATATGGCAATACAAATTGGATTATACGTTTTCACAGCCACCAGTCATTACGGAGACCAAATATTTTAAAAGTCTGCAATTAATTTGTGGAAGAGTGTGTGTGTGTGGGGGGGGGGTATATATCTTGTAATTCAAATTCCAGACTTTTCCTAGTGGTTCCATTGAGTGATATCTTAAAACAAAACAGGAACTGAATGAGCAATCAAATTCCTCATGGGAAACTCAGTTGCCCAACCAATTCGGCAGGCTTGTACTCGCTGCACATCAGGAGATAGGCAGTGACTTCAGCCCTGCTTTCTGAGGAACTCAACTGCAGTCGGCTGAGCCGCATCCTTACCTGACCCACACGGGGCATCACATTTGATGTCAGGTATCAGGCAGATGTGGGACGCGGGTGGCGCTGTGGGTAAAAGCCTCAGCGCCTAGGGCTTGCCGATTGAAAGGTCGGTGGTTCGAATCCCCGCAGCGGGGTGCGCTCCCGTTGTTCGGTCCCAGCGCCTGCCAACCTAGCAGTTCAAAAGCACTCCCGGGTGCAAGTAGATAAATAGGGACCGCATACTAGCGGGAAGGTAAACGGCATTTCCGTGTGCGGCTCTGGCTCGCCAGAGCTGCAATGTCACGCTGGCCACGTGACCCGGAAGTGTCTTTGGACAGCGCTGGCCCCCGGCCTCTTGAGTGAGATGGGCGCACAACCCTAGAGTCTGTCAAGACTGGCCCGTACGGGCAGGGGTACCTTTACCTTACCTTATCAGGCAGATGGGCACCGTTGTTGGCCTTGCAGGTCAAATTGAGACCTGGGTCAAGCCAAATTTGGCCTGCAGGTATATAGCCCAGCTTGAAGGCTACAATCCCTTCTGGGGTCTGCATGTCAGTTGTGGGCAGCGGGCCAGAGGCAAAAGCTGGCAGAGCAACAAATGTAAATGTTACCTTTGCACACACACATCCACGCCTCTCTCAATTCTGCATCCTGCCAAGCAAAAGAGTTCAAGGATGCATTCCAGCTAGGCAAAAACATTCAAGGAAGTTCTGAAGCAGGGCAAGTGAGGGGTGTTGGCCTGGGGAGAGAGGGGGAAATGGGGAGAGTCAAGACCAGATAGAGAGGCTTGGAGGGCTGCATACTTCTTATCTATACAGTGGTACCTCGGGTTAAGTACTTAATTCGTTCCGGAGGTCCGTTCTTAACCTGAAACCGTTCTTAACCTGAAGCACCACTTTAGCTAATGGGGCCTCCTGCTGCTGCCGTGCCGCCGGAGCACGATTTCTGTTCTCATCCTGAAGCAAAGTTCTTAACCTGAAGCACGATTTCTGGGTTAGCGGAGTCTGTAACCTGAAGCGTATGTAACCTGAAGCGTATGTAACCTGAGGTAACCACTGTATCATGTTTTGTGTTCTAAAAGAATAGTTAAAATCAGAAACATGAATGTCATGCACTGTAATTTCCTGCTTTCACTACCTGTAAATTACAAAATGATCTCAAATATGAAATGATAGCAATTTTGAAGGTCATGGTTGCAATCCAATGCACACAAGTTCCTCCGAATCCAGGAGCCCTCACTTTTGAGCAAATAGGCATGCTACAAATCCATCCAGCTTTTGCAATGTAACATCTCAAACTCTGCCTTTGAGTTGTGGTTTTTCAGTTATTCCTTGCCAGCAAAATAATTAATCAGTTGAACAACTGCTGCTGAAACACTTTATGAGAAAATTTGCAAACTCTTGACTCATTTAAAATAAAGTAAGTTCTGTGGCAATTGGTGGGGGCTAATAAATCCAATTTCCCCCCTCCAGATTTTATGTATCTTCATCACAACTTTGTCGGTTAATAGCACATTTTCAGATGGAAGTAATGAAATAAAAACATGTCAGCATTGAGAATTATTTGCAGTTATATTTAGATTTAAATAATTACAAGGGTTACAGAATGGAAGTCCCAGGGGCTTTAATGCAAAACTTATATATACAATTTAATATAAAGCTCATTCCACTAACTGTTTCATAACTGGATATATATAAATTGAAAAGCCATAAAATGAAATGGCATTTTAGCTATGTGCTTTTGGCATTCCGTTAGAATGTAGCTCTGTTCATAAACTGAACACACAGTACTAACATAAAGTATTCATTGCAATGTTTCACCTGCAGCTAAACTTTCATACGCGCACACACATGTGATGGGCCATATTGGCATTATTATGAATACTGTATGTGAAAATGACAAGTAATGAACACATTTAAGAAGAATACCTGAAGGCTTTGCAACACCTTATTGGCTAATGGAGATGTTTTCTGGCTGGAAGAACTCTACAGCTTGAAATCAATTCACTATAACTTGTTCTCGGCTGGTACCTGCTGATATTATAATAATGACACCTTAGGTACATAATACATAGTAGTAGTAATAAAAATGGAAATTGGTACTTTACAAAAAACAACAACCTTACAGCTGTATGTTAAACAATATTTTTAAAATGTTAATATTTGCTGTTAGCATTGCAAATATTGTCTAAAACATAATATACAGTATAACTGAAAGACTGGAAAGCCTTAGAAATTGGAAAGGGAGTTGCTGTGATCTAGCCACAAGTTTAAATTAACCAATTCCATCAAAATGCTTTTATGCCATGTATTTGAGAGACTGGAAATAAGACAACTGAGAATAAAAGCAGTCAAAGAATGCAAAAGGTGGTCTGGCCATATATATCTCCTTTTGTTCCTTCCCATCACCAAATCAAATCCATTAGTTTCTGCCTAATTTTGAGTTAGACTTCAAACAACTGGAAACTAAACACTGTTAGGACTTTGTATTCTGGTGACTGTATTAGTGGTCTGTGCCTCTTCTCTCATTTGTTTGCCTTAAACATTCAGCTTTTTCTTGCTATTGCTATATCTTCCTTTACTTTGTTAAAAACATCTTTAAAGTTGAATTATTTTACCCTCGTAATATTATTTAAACACATAGAATTAGTCTCTTATGTGGCTGTGCCCTGTTCCTGGAACAGGTTTAACATTGTCCTTCAACATGATGAGACATTGTGCTGTTCCAGTGGCAGAAGCCAGCAGAATTGCAGCAACCTCTGCTAGCACGATGAATCTGATGGTTACCTCTTCTCTGACATGGCAGGGCTTGTACTACGTAGAGGAAAACTTCTCAGCATTCCCATGATAAAATTTCAGGCAGACATGACGGGCAATCTCCATGTTAGATTCATAAAGTATTGTAGGATATTTCCAAAAAAATATTTCAAGGTGCCTTAACATATAAATGTTTGGCTAGGTTGCAGTTGTTGTTGTTTTTTTGTATTTTTTAAAGTTGTTAATCACTTGTCACCAAGCTGATCAAAGTTTTTTTGGTTTATGTCTATTTTATGCATCCAAAAATGTTACAGACCGATTGCTGACTGTCTTCAAGTAGAAGCAAGCTCTTACATTCCTTTTGGTGCACTCAGAGAAGGATGTTTATTGTAAACGCAGTGTGCTGAAGCAATGCATGTTCTTTTACCTATTTCCTTTTCTCCTTGGGGGTAAGGTGAGGCAGTAACCTCTCAGTGGCCTGTTAGGTACCATCTACAGCATAGATCCTACACAAACACTCCCATCAAGAAATGCAAATGTCTTGGGAGCAGCTGCACAAGGCAACATTATATATGGACAGGTGATGACATGCTGATGCAGAGCAGCACTATTGTGCGCATTTGGTTCATCAGCCATGTGTCAGCTAGAGTTCTATTCACTACCCACTGTAGTTGTGCTTATGGATGTGCATTTATGTTCTGCAGCTTCTAAATACAGAAGCCTATACTCTGCTTCTTAAAATAAGACGCTGAAACAATGGGATCTATTTCCCATGTGTGAAGTATGAGCTCCATTGTTCCCCAGTTACACGGTCTTCATAGATTTTAAGAAGACTAACTTACCTTATTTTCTAGGTGCACAATACATTAGCTTCTATGAGTCCAAATAGCAATGACATTGGACAGTTCTGCATGTTGACCTTCTGCCAGCGATCTATCCTGCCAGGAATTCCCACATATGTGCAATACATACACCTTGCTGCCGCTGCTGCTACAACACACGTAGCAGCAATGTATTACTCCACTCCATATCATTCGCTATTACACATTTCATGTCAAGACGCAGATCACACTCCTATTCCCTTCCCGGCTGATGATCATGCTAAGTGAAACCATGTTAGAGAGTATGTTTTCCACCAGTTGTCATCTCCCGTGTAGTGGATGCCGGCACCCTGGAAAGGATGACGTTGAGTGTTAGCCCCAGAACAATTACACCAATAAAGAGATTGTAAGTCACATTATAAATAAGAACACAATAATCACTCTCCATTCTGCCTTACTGGTGCTAAAGTCAGCTAACATTTTGTTGTTGTTGTCGGTAAGCCGTGTCCGACTCTTTGTGACCCTATGGACCAGAGCACGCCAGGCACTCCTGTCTTCCACTGCCTCCCGCAGTTTGGTCAAACTCATGTTGGTAGCTTTGAGAACACTGTCCAACCATCTCATCCCGTCGTCCCCTTCTCCTTGTGCCCTCCATCTTTCCCAACATCAGGGTCTTTTCCAGGGAGTCTTCTCTTCTCACGAGGTGGCCAAAGTATTGGAGCCTCAGCTTCAGGATCTGTCCTTCCAGTGAGCACTCAGGGCTGATTTCCTTCAGAATGGATAGGTTTGATCTTCTTGCAGTCCATGGGACTCTCAAGAGTCTCTTCAGCTAACATATGGTTTATCTAAAACAATGTACAGATTTGTAACTTGCAGTAAATTCAGTGTCAACAAGAGAAAAGGGGTGTTGTGCAATGCTCAGCACCACATGGAAATGTTCTCCCACCCACAGTGCAAAACACCAAAAGGAATATATATTTAATTTCATGTTATTCACGGAGTGTATTAATCCCCTCATATGCCAAACATTTAAAAGCAATGTTCAAAAATCTTTTGGGTAGCAGCAAGCAATAAAATATACACATTTAAAAGCCTGGAAATTGTTTAAGGAGTACGGCTGAGATCACTGTACTTCAGAGGGCACCTCTAATAAAGAGATGTTTTCAGCAGTTAAAGCATGTCAGAGAATACAACTAGTGTCATGTAATAAAGATTAAAAGAACTGGCCACTGGCCAAGTTAATATTAATGTTTGGGAACTAATGCGCTTTCAAATGTATAGGACGTGCAATACCTTGCAAGAAGTCTGAGTGCATGACTCTCAAAGTACAATACAGTAATCAGGTGATATCCAAATTATGAAAATATCTTTCTTTCGAAGTAGATGTATTAAAGCTCCTAAGAGAGAAGTTTGTCAACCTTTTTAGGTCTGTAGGCACATTTTACAAACTGGAGCAACTGTCAGTGGCAGCACACACATACCCCACCATAACCAAGTACATACTGCCATTGATTCTACGGGCCGTGGGCTTTTTTTCCAAGTTTAATTTCAGTGGGATGCGAACCAGGAAAGCCCTTTGTGGGCACCAGGAAGCTCACAGGCACCACACTGGTAACCCTCGAAGAAATCTCTGTGGAGTTATCTTTCTCCTATTGAAACCAATTGTGCTTAAACTTCCCATGGAAATCAATGGGACTTAAAGGGGGACCATTCATTTCAATGGAGCAGTACATGGCAGGAGAAACTCCCAGAGTATTGTGGGACCTAACTGCAGTTCCATCCTCAAGATGTCATGTAAGTGGCAAATGTTATTGCTCTGCCTTTTTTTACAATGCTTCTGGCGGTAAATTTCCAAGAACGGTTTCAAACTTGCAATCCATCAAGAACAAGGATCACCACCAAATGCTGCCTCTGTCCCTCAAAGCAACCCTCCATGAGAGGGTCCAAAGGCGCAGCTGCAAAAAATAACCCAAGAATCTTGTGGCACCTTAAAAGACTTGAGAAATGTATTGTGTGATGCATCCACGAAAGCTTATTCTATAATAAACTGGTTGGGTTTTCAAGGAGCCCCGAGACTTCCTGAGTCTCCCTTGCCCCTAAGAACCAGCGATTCTAGCCTTGCTTAATCCATGCAAGTGGTTGGGTTGTGCAGCAGCTACAGCCCCAGCGCCGGAGTCCAGTTCCCCCGAATCGCCCAGCAGGGGCCACTGCTGTTCCAGAGCAGCCTCGCCGCCGCCGCCGCCTCCTCAGCTGGCGCTGCTGCCGGCAGGGAAGGTGAAAGGTTGGCAGGAGCAGGAGGGCGGAGGGAAAAGGAAGCGAAAGAACGCCGGCTGGGCAGCCGACCTGGAAACTGACACCGCCGAGGTGCCGAGCAGCTGAGCCACCCCGAGGGGAAGAAGCAGGAGCAGAAGGCGCCGCAAGGGCAGCAGCTCAGACCACCGAGCAGGCTCGGCTCACCGGCGACCCCGACCTGCCTGCCTGCCTGCCTGCCCCGGGGATAGCGCGCGCGCCGCAGCCCTGTCAGGTCCTGGGAGCGAACAGCCGCCGCGCTTGCTTGCCCCGCCTCCCGCCCTCCTGGGCCCGGCAAGGTTGGCCCGTCGGCAGGGGAGCGGAGCTTCGTCCAAGCGAAAGAGAGAGAGAGAGGAGGGCCGGGCGGCGAGGCAGCAGCGCTCGGCTTCTCCTGAGGGGCGAGCCGGAGCGAGGCAGGTGGCGCTTCCGTCGCGCTCGGGGCCGCCAGCGTCGCTCTCCAGCCCCAACTTTGGCGGGCGGAGTTGGGGGGGAGAAGAAGAAGCCGAATAAAAAAGCACCCCCCCACACACCCCGGAGGTCTCTTTCAGGTGGCCGCGTCAGACACCGAGAGCGCCCGGAGCTTCCTTTCCGCGGGAGGAGCACTCGAGAGAAAGACTGGGAAGCTGACTGGGAAGCGCGCGCGGGCTGCTGCTGCTGGTGCTGCTCCCCGGGCAGCTCTGCGCCCAGTCCGGCGCCTCGCTCTCCCCACGCCCTGTCAGGGAGGAGCTGCCCGCTGCCGCTTCTTCTTGGCCCGCTGCAAGGTAACGCGGGGTGCGCGCGTGCGGAAGGGAGGGGTGGTTTATCTATTTGTAGCGCTTTACACAAAGGAGCAGCGCCGAAGCCGGGGGGGGGGGGGGGACGACGACGCGCGGCTACTCAAGCCTTCGCCTCAGGAATAAGGCTCGGGCGGCGAGCCGCGCTATGGCAGCCGGTGCGTAGAGAGACAGAGGAGCGCGCGCCCGGGCACATGTCATTTTCTCAAGTTCTGGAGGCTAGAAAGGAGGGCGGCTGAAGGGCCTTGAGGGAGGTCGTATTCCCCCTGAACCGGGTTGGGGTGCCCACAGCAGGGCTACTTTTACCCACAGGGCTCCTGTGCTCCAAAGGTCAGCGGTTTATCATGGCTGAACCTCGAACAAAGAAGCCCACGGGGACTGAGAGGGGCTTGGACTGCAAACTTTAACCTGTGGAAACTTTTAATTTCGCTCTCTGCTGCCTAGCAACCAATGTCCCCCCCCCCCACCCTCCACATGCAAGAAGAACTTTGGCTTTTTTTGTGGGATGTCTCAACAGGATTATTTTTTTCTCCCTCCTCTAGCACAGCTCCCTCGCCGTATGTGAAGCTGGAGCCTCCTCAACTTGACAAGGCCAAAGAAAAACCTGCTCTCTTCAGGGTTGCTGAGCCATATCATGTATTGTTCGCCGGCGCTGAGTTAATTCGGGGCCCCCCCTTGCCTTCATCTCTTGCTCGCATTTGCCCTCTGACATCAAAGCACGGAGACCGCCATGGGCTGCTTCTGCGCAGTCCCGGAGGAATTTTATTGTGAAGTTCTGCTTCTGGATGAATCCAAGTTGACCTTAACTACCCAGCAGCAGGGGATAAAGGTAAGCAGTGTCTGCCTCCTGCTCTGTTTTCATTGGGGTTTCCCGGACGCTTGCCAGTGGTGCTTGAAATGCTTTGTCTGGAGTTGGGCAATAAGGGGCAAATCTGCATGGAAACATACTGTTCTCAGAGAGTGCCTATCAAAACAGGCTGGCTTCTAATGACCAGGAAATAGACATGTCAAGTGGCATTTACTGTATTTTTCGCTCTATAAGACGCACCAGAGTTTTTGGAGGAGGAAAACAAGAAAAAAAATATTCTGAATCTCAGAAGCCAGAACAGCAAGAGGGATCGCTGCACAGTGAAAGCAGCAATCCCTCTTTCTGTTCTGGCTTCTGGGATAGCTGCGCAGCCTGCATTCGCTCCATAAGACGCACACACATTTCCCCTTACTTTTTAGGAGGGGAAAAGTGAGTCTTATAGAGCAAAAAATACAGTAACTTTGCATCACATTCCATTACCCAAGACGAAGTTGAATGAGTAAAAACCAAGAGGAACATAGAAGTCTTGAAGGTGAACAACGGGGTTTTAAGTGTCGACCGGTTGTCTTGTGGCTTGGGTAGTGTTTATGAAGTATGTTATGTGATGTAATATTATAGAATTTAATAAAAGGAGAAATAACACTTCGGTAACTTTGTCACAGAGGTTTATATACTAGCTGGGTGAGATCTTTTGAAAATGTTTTCCTGGATTCTTTGCTTTATATGATTTGCTTTGCGCTCTGATTTTCAGGAGTTGCAAGGGTGCTTAGCAATCAAAGATCTTACACTGGAAACCAGGCACTTCGAAATATATACATGATCAGCAAAGATATTTTCAGGGTTTGCCTAATAAAATTACACTTGAGGCTTGCATAAGAAGCGCGCTTTTCAAAGGCTCAGAATGCTAGTCTGCACCTGCTGAGGAGTCTGTTACTCACCAGCTCCTTTTAAGCACATTTTAATTCTTAGTGATTTCAAGAAGAACCTTAATTATATTGCTATGTGCTCCATGCTCCTGTTGAAAAGGACGGCTGTAAAAAAGCTTTAACTTTGGATTTATTTATTTATTGAATTTACTGATATTTACTTGCCTACTAAAATGCTTATAACTCAGCTTTTAGGTGGTTCTTAGCACAAGAGCGACAGGGACCAGTTCTCTAAACAGTCATTTGTGGGTCTTGTTCTAATACAGTCTCTGTGGGATTGGGTCAGTATTTCTGCTTGGGGAGGAAGACTATACATGCTAATCTTTTTCTATGTTTGTTTGTTTTTTACTTCATAAGTCATTCAAATACTTATTGTGCATTCTGTTTTATAGAACTGAATGCTGATAGGCCATGTTTCACTAGTAAGGAATCTTCTCTCCTGATGGAGAATAATTTTATATGAATGTTTCTAGAGGGAAAGAGAAGGCGATTGTCTAGGAATTCTAAGTATATATGGCTGTACTGTATTCTCTTGGCTCTTTTGGTGGGTCAACAATATATTGTTATATGCCTTGATTTCTGTGCATGTGCTAGAGTTAGGACTCTAGAAGAAAGGGCTACATGTTTATAATAGTGAAGTTGTTCATCTACAGGCAACTTGCTATAAGAAATAGCCCTTTAACAAGAATTCAGTTTGACTTGTTTGTACACAAGTTTGTAAACAGAGGTTATCTTGAGTATAAAACTGCTTGAAATTGAAGCTGTCTGTGGCAGTTGGAAAATTTTGGCATTCAGTTAAGTGAAAGAAGAACTATTAGGAATTTGGTCTCACTAATTTCAGTGGGACTTATGTACACAGTGCTTAGGTTTTTATGCTAAGAGACGCTAGATTCATTTGTATTTGCTGATCCTGTGACTTTAGTGTAGGAATCTTAGTTGTACACCTAAGGGTCACTTTATGCATTCTTTTTAGGGGGACATCTAAGATGATTTAAGGGTAAACTTTAATATGCAAATATGACCAATATGTGCTTAAATAAGTGGATCATACAGATATTAAAAACTGAGGTTTTGAGTGGAACCAAGCTTGTATTTCTTTGCATTTTGAAAATGGTGGCATATCTATCTAATCTATCTAGTAATGAGTTCTAGTTCAGCAGATTTACATTAGAAAGGTATAAAAGAATGTAGTGATTTATTTTTAATTCATTCCTGGTGTTCAAAGTCTAGAGAATATGTCATACTGAAATGTCAGAATAGAGGCATCATCCCTGCAGCATAGTATCCTTGCAGCACAGAACAGCATAATCTGGGGAGCAGGAGAGCAAGTTAAAGGTTGTTATCTACCTTGCGTACATTGCAAATACAGTAGTTTACAAGTTGGTTGCTAATTGTAGGGATGTTGTTGTTTTATAAACCCTTGCAGTTTTGTCTGAACTTCATATTTGTAAAAATTCAAGTGGTTCATGATAGAAGCAATTTATTCTAAACAGGTGTAACACGTCACAATACTACAATGGATGCAATTTTCATAACTCTTACTAGTTAGAGTTAATTGTTTCTTGGGGATATAGACTTTATTTGTATTGTGTTATGTAGGGAGTTCACCTGTTAGCCAGTTCACCTGTTGACCTTTTGTTAATATGAAACTAGTGGTTCTTTGAATCAGTGCTCCAGGCTAGTACCTGCAGGGCCACTGTGGGGAAAGGATCTGGGTGCTGTGCAAGGGAAGTGTGAGAACATGATTTACACAAAAGTTATTTACTGAAATATTTGAGTATCACGGGGAGAGGGAATTGGGAAGAGTGAACATGGTCCCAAATGCAATAAAAATATGTTGTTGAAGCTACCTGAGGGATTTCTGGACACTTTGAGGAACTGGGATAGGTGCAGTAATTTGCAGAAATGGGCCAGCAAACTGGGCAAAGACAATGCAAGCATGCAAAGTTAAAGTAGATCTGTTAGTGGCTCTGATCATTTTTAGGCTGCGTACAAATGTACCATTTAAATGGTAGGCACCATGTGATCGGCTTGAGCTATCTGATGGTGATTTCACAAATCAGTAGACTGAAGGAACTGCAGCTCACTCTTATGGTATTGAAAAGTGGGATCAGCAGAATGACATCTGCTCACTTGGAAATAAAAACACCTGGGTTGCCATCTTATATCTGGCACACCCCACATAGCTTTAAATCATTTGCTACAGTAGGAGATAAGAAGTGCCATGGTCAGATCACTTCCTGGTGCAACTGGACTTCTCTGCGACCCATCCCCTCTGCAGGGAGGTGGGACCAATTCGGATGGTCCGCCCCCGCCACTTAATGGATCCAAATGGTTTCCAGAGAGTGGTAGGGGATGCTTTATCCCATGTTGATGGCCTTTCAGCTGATTCCCTGGTGGCCCGCTGGAATGTGGAGTTAACCAGGGCTATTGACTGTTTGGCTCCGAAGCGCCCTCTCCGATTGCATGGAGCCCGGACAGCCCCGTGGTTTTCCACGGATCTGAGGGCAATGAAACAATCGTTGAGACGGCTAGAGCGCCGGTGGCGGAGAACTCATTCCGAATCTGACCGGACACAGGTTAGAGCTCAACGTCGAGCCTACCAAGTGGCGATAGCGACGGCGAAGAAGAATTTCTTCACCGCCTCTATTGCATCTGCAGAAAACAGCAGCAGGAGACTTTTTCAGGTGGTTCACAATTTAGCGGAACCACCTGCAACATCGGGGCCCAGTACGGGCCACATGTTCTCCTGCAATGATTTTGCAAAGTTTTTTGCAGATAAAATCGCTCAGATTCGGGAAGAAGTAGACTCCACCGTGGGAGCAGGGCCGGGGCGGGAGAGTGCTAGAGTTCTGTCTAGTCAAGTTGAGTGGGATCAATTCCAATCTGTTACCTCCGAGGATGTGGACAGGCTGCTTGGACGAGTGAAACCAACCACCTGTCTCCTGGATCCTTGCCCATCCTGGCTTATAAAAGCTAGCCGGGAAGGACTGGGCAATGGGCTTCGTGGGGTGGTGAATGCTTCCCTCCGTGAGGGAGCCTTCCCAGACCCGCTGAAAGAGGCGGTTATTAAACCGCTTCTTAAAAAACCATCTTTAGATGCGGCCACGATGGCCAACTATCGCCCAGTCTCAAATCTTCCATTCCTGGGCAAGGTGATTGAGCGAGCGGTTGCCGAACAACTCCAGGCACGCCTGGAAGAAGCGGACCATTTGGATCCCTTCCAGTCGGGATTCAGGCCTCATCATGGGACTGAAACTGCCTTGGTCGCACTGGTTGATGATCTCCGGCGGGCTAGGGACAAAGGTGAGAGCTGTTTCCTAGTTCTGCTGGATCTCTCAGCGGCGTTTGATACCATCGACCATAGCATCCTTCTGGACCGTCTTGAGGGGCTGGGAGCTGGGGGCACTGTTATACAGTGGTTCCGCTCCTTCCTCCTGGGCCGTGTTCAGAAAGTGGTGGTGGGGGATGAGTGTTCAGACCCCTGGGCTCTCACTTGTGGGGTGCCTCAGGGTTCTGTCCTCTCCCCCATGCTTTTTAACATTTACATGCAGCCGCTGGGAGAGATCATCAGGAGGTTTGGGCTGGGTGTTCATCAGTATGCAGATGATACCCAGCTCTACCTCTCTTTTAAATCAGAACCAGTGAAGGCGGTGAAGGTCCTGTGTGAGTGTCTGGAGGCGGTTGGAGGATGGATGGCGGCTAACAGATTGAGGTTGAATCCTGACAAGACAGAAGTACTGTTTTTGGGGGACAGGAGGCGGGCAGGTGTGGAGGATTCCCTGGTCCTGAATGGGGTAACTGTGCCCCTGAAGGACCAGGTGCGCAGCCTGGGAGTCATTTTGGACTCACAGCTGTCTATGGAGGCACAGGTCAAATCCGTGTCCAGGGCAGCTGTTTACCAGCTCCATCTGGTACGTAGGCTGAGACCCTATCTGCCTGCGGACTGTCTCGCCAGAGTGGTGCATGCTCTGGTTATCTCCCGCTTGGACTACTGCAATGCACTCTACGTGGGGCTACCTTTGAAGGTGACTCAGAAACTACAACTAATCCAGAATGCGGCAGCTAGACTGGTGACTGGGAGCGGCCGCCGAGACCATATAACACCGGTCTTGAAAGACTTGCATTGGCTCCCAGTACGTTTCCGAGCACAATTCAAAGTGTTGGTGCTGACCTTTAAAGCCCTAAACGGCCTCGGTCCAGTATACCTGAAGGAGCGTCTCCACCCCCATCATTCTGCCCGGACGCTGAGGTCCAGCGCCGAGGGCCTTCTGGCGGTTCCCTCATTGCGAGAAGCAAAGCTACAGGGAACCAGGCAGAGGGCCTTCTCGGTAGTGGCGCCCACCCTGTGGAACGCCCTTCCAGCAGATGTCAAAGTGATAAATAACTACCTGACATTCAAGAGACATCTTAAGGCAGCCCTGTTCAGGGAAGTTTTTAACATGTGATATTTTATTGTATTTTTGGTTTTTATGGAAGCCGCCCAGAGTGGCTGGGGAGGCCCAGCCAGATGGGCGGGGTATAAATAATAAATTATTATTATTATTATAAATCAGATCCCTCCTGGTTTTGGCCTCTGCCCCTTGCCCCTTTGCTGTGAAGTACAGTGGTACCTCTGGTTATGAACTTAATTTGTTCTGGAGGCCCATTCTTAACCTGAAACCGTTCTTAACCTGAGGTATCACTTTAGCTAATGGGGCCTCCCGCTGCCACCGCTTGATTTATGTTCTCATCCTGAGGTAAAGTTCTTAACCCGAGGTACTACTTCCGGGTTAGCGGAGTCTGTAACCCGAAGTGTTTGTAACCCGAGGTACCACTGTACTGTTTGGAGTGGGAGGTGGGGACACATGACAGAACAATGGGAGAGAATCTGTAGCTGCTACTTCTGCACTGAGGACTTGAAGATATGCATCCAAGTTGCAGATTACATTATTCCCCCACCACATGGCTTGGGATCTGATTCTCCATCCTGCTGTATAGTATTACAGTGTCGAATCAAAATAAATCCCCCCCCCCTCCAGTAGTACCTTAGAGACCAACTAAGTTTGTTATTGGTATGGTATAATTGGAATTACAGTGTGTGAATTAAGCAAACACATGAATGGGGTCAGTGGTTCAGGTCATATCAATATGGTGCGCAAATGCTTTCTTGGAATTACATTGTAGAGACTAGTATATGTGAATGAGAAAGACAAAGAGGATTGCCACCTTGCAACCTGGATATACTCATGTATAGACACACTGGCAGAGGAAGAGGAGTGCGGGGAGAGTGCACTGTCCCCGGCAGTGTGATCCCGGTGGGGTGCCATTGGTGCTGCCCCCCACCCACGCTGGGCGTCACACCCCTGCAGGCGGTGCGCCACGCCTCCAGGATGTGTGCCACCCCCACCCCCGCCTGCTCTCTGCCCCCCGGTGCCGGAGCATGAAACTCCGCCACTGTATAGACACACACGTGTGGTATATAGTCTGGTTACTGTTTCTTTGCTGTGAAGTTCCACACTGCAAGAAAGGATGCGTGAAACCATATGGGCATAACTTGTTACATGGGCAAGAACAAAGTTGTAGACCTAAGTCATCAAGTCCACTTGTGTGTTTGCTTAGTACAGACACTGTTCCCTCCAGTGGTATAGTATTACACAATGAGAAAGCAGCTGCTTGTGTGTAAAAGAGGATTAGATCCAATGATGTCCATGGGATTTGCTTTTGGATAAATCTGCTAAAGATCACAGACGTAAGAAAGTTTACTTAGATGTACTGGCCACAGTAAACAGAAAACTTTCTAGATCAGTCTCCAAAGACATTGACTTGAAAGCACTGATGCTTATGTGCCTGTCCACAGGTGGTTGCAAGTTGCCTGCAGGAAGACTTTTGCTGAACTCTTGTGTCTGCAGCAGATCTTGACATCCTTTTCTATATTGCTGTAGCTTTTGCATTCCAGTTAAGGAGCACTAGGAAGTGAAATAAGTTGCTAGCAGGAGAGGAGAAGAAAAAGAGGTAGCAATGTGGTCTGTCTCAAGAGTAAAATTTTTGGAATTACTGCTTGTCAGAGCTGTCTGGTTAGGATTTAAGTAACCCTTGGTGTCAGCCATAGGTAATTGTGTACCCTGGGAGGACTTTGTATCCATTCTGAAGGTTTTGTGCTTCCTCCACTCATTTTCCCAGGGCCATGTGCTACGGACCTTTAGCCTAGTTATTTTACTGGTTTTTTGGACCTGCTTTCTAGAAAACAACCTGCCTTACTGTTAAAATGGCTCTTGCTTAGCGCCTTTCAAATTCTGTTCTTAGGACCTCTGGAATTCCTTCTTGGGAGTTTCTCAGTGAGAAGATCAGTAATGGTGAACCGGCTTCCCAGAAAGATACCTAGCTTGATCAATAATTGCTGATACTTCCTTTGCAATGTTCAACCTGTGGATGTACTTTGGTTTGTGTCTGATAATGGTAAAGTCTAACAGGTGTTGCAGGCATCATGTATCAACCGAGTGTGTGCTGAGTGGTAAAATGAGCTGAAACCAAAAGAATAAAAAGGAAAAGAAATATGAGGATGACAAAGTATTCCAAATAGTTGCTTTTCTGGAAGATGTGTAGACAGGCATATTGGACACCTGGAAGTCTAGCATCCTTCAGCTTTGGGCCAAGAGTGGCCTTGCACCTCAAGAGCGAGAGCTGCCGTTGAATATCATCAAAGGCTACTTCATAGGCTTCAGACAAAACATCAGTAATAACTGCTGGGCTTCAAATTGCAGCTATCCTTTTGTTATTCAGTTCTTGAACTTCTGTGAGATTGTGCCCAGTGGGACGGAAGAGGTTTCAACAATGCTGCTGCAAATGGGGAACGCATTCAGCACCAATTCTGGCACTTTGGTTGCCCTAAACAGTTCTTCAACAAGGACAAGGACGCAGCTGCAACCCTTTGAATTCTTTTGGTAAGCTGGAGCATGAAAGCTCTTGAGAACTTCCTACAGACTGAAAAGGTGTCTGTGCAGAAGCAGGAATTGCTTATTACTGTGGGATTTACCTATGAATCCCCTTCAGTCCATCACCCAACTGCTGCTAGTTTGCTGAACCACTGTTTTTTACCCAAAACTGATGGCTGCAGGATGAGAAGGTACTGCACAGCTCACGGTTCAACTCCTCCACTAACTTACCAAACCATGACCTTACCTGTGAGATTAGGCGTCCTCTCATTGTTAAGTAAGCAGCTACAGACAGCTACACTTGGAGTCTATTTTTGGTTGCTGGGGATGGGATCATCCTTTGGGAAGGCAGACTCCAAACAAGAGTGTACCAGTAAAAATAGGCAATTGCTGTTGCGGAAACAATTGTTGTAGCAGCAGTATTATTTTGTTGGTGGAAGAGGCATAAGAGAATTGAAGGCAGAGGCCCAGAAGAGCTGGAAGTCTCAGAAACTGGAAGTTATCTGCTGCTGAAGAGGTGGCAAACTGTGACGAAAGCCTGCCTGATGCCCTCCAGAAGTATTTGTCTACAGCTCCCATGGGCCTCAGCCAACATGGAGGACAGCAAAGGCTAGTACAAGGTAGCTGTGTATTTCTGGCACAAGTGGTATTGTTATAACTATCCAATTACAGCTTAAGGTTACATTATCTTTTAAAAACCCCAAAGGACTACAGTCGTAACTTGGCTCCCGAACGCCTTGGCACTCAGACATTTTGGCTCCCGAACGCCGCAAACCTGGAAGTGAGTGTTCCGGTTTGTGAATGTTCTTTGGAACCCGAATGTCCAATGGGGCTACCTGCAGCCAATCAGAAGCCGTGCTTTGGTTTCTGAACGTTTTGGAAGTTGAATAGACTTCCGGAATGGATTCTGTTTGAATTCCAAGGTACGACTGTATATGCAGTGGTATTTTTCTAGAAAAAGAGGTGCCGGAACTCACCATGAACAATTCTCTCATTCTATTAGAATGGCAACGGTGCCCACCTGAGAGGTGCTGGAACTGAGTTCCTGTGAGTTCTCCCTAAAAAAAGCCCAGACTATATGGTGAGTTAGGTTTATGCTCAGAATGACAAACAAAGCCTGTTGGGTGCTGTCACTGCTCACATCCACACCATACATTTAAAGCAGGGGTAGGCAACCTAAGGCCCGTGGGCCAGATCTGGCCCAATAGCCTTCTCAATCTGGTCCATGGACTGTCCCGGAATCAGCATGTTTTTACATGAATAGAATGTGTCCTTTTATTTTAAATGCATCTCTGGGTTATTTGTGGGGCATAGGAATTCGTTCACCCCCCCCCCCCCCGCAAATTATAGTCTGGCCCCCCACATGGTCTGAGGGATGGCGAACCAGCCCACAGCTGAAAAAGGTTGCTGACCCCTGATTTAAAGCACATGGCCTTTCCTAAAGAATCCTAGGAGCTATAATTCTTGGCACCCTGAACGAACTGCAGTTCCTAGGACTCTTTAGGGGGAAGTAATGTACTTTAAATGTATAGTGCGGCTTTGACCACAGACATGTTTTTAGCACCTGGCTAAGACTTTCCTCTTCACCTGGGTGATTGGAGTAATTTGATGCAGCCAAGTCAAGGCTTTATGTTAGTTCAGCTTTGGGCAGCTCTTAAGTTTCCACGCTACCCCGAGGAGGATGGTATTTTATTTTTAATCTATTGATCTGACAGCTTAATTTTTTATTGGCTCTTTTCAACAATTTTGCATGTTTAAAAACTTGATCGCAAAGCTGATTGTAGGACTCCTAGAGAACAGCCCTGTGTTACGCAACTACCAACTAAATAAACATTAATTAATTAATTGCAAAAATTGCAAGCGTAATGTTTCTAATAAGACCATATATCTGCCATAAGGGGATAGCATGAAGCTATGAAAGTTACCACATCTTCTTTGGTTGTTGTACAAATACTGCCTCGGCAATCAAATTGCAAAATACAATACAAAGTATAGTTCATGCCATTTCATAATTCTTTCTTAAGCACAGGAGTCCTGCCAAGAATCGAAGTCCCCTACCCCCCAAGTTAATTTAAGTCTGTTTTCTCATAATTATAATTCCAAAGTTGGTAGCGTTGCAATTTTGCAACTTTCAGTGACACATAGCTGAATATAATTTATTTTGAAGGCGTTTCTAATAATTATAATTCCAAAGTTGTAGCTTTGCAATTTTGCAATTTTCAGTGAGACAAAGCTGAATATAATTTATTTTGAAGGAGTCGGCTTGTATGCAGCCTAAATTTGCTGCTGCTACTACAAAAGTTGAAATTAGGCAAGCAAAAGGAAGATTATTAGATTTAAAAAAACACAATTCTTATGTTTTTTGCTTGCATTAGAATATTACTGTTCATTAAAGCTAGTATAACAGCCTGAGCCAATAACATTATAGCTCAAACCTCAGGCTGACCAGGAGGTAACTTCATTTAAAAATTAATGGGTTTCTGTCATGCTGTCATGCCAGTTTCATTAATTTAGTTAGATGCATCCTGGGAAAATAAAGTGTCTCAATACTCATTCATTATATAGATATTCCATGGAGAATTCAAAATTGCTGGTCTCATCTGTAAAGATGCAGGAAAAATTAGTAATCTATTTCAAATAATGACAGTCGTTTCGAAGAATGGTTAATTTATGAAAAGATTTGCAGGATCTTTTGTTCCTTTTGGTCTTTTCCAGATGAATAACAGAAATGTGGAAAGGCCTGATACTATACCATTCATATATATATGTATGTATAGAAATATATTAAAGTTTGAGATTTCTTACTACTATGCCAAAATTAGAAAGCCTTTTAAAAAAAGATGCTATTTTCCAATCCATATTGCATATCATCAAGGAAAAGAATGAATTAAAGCCTCATATTTCTGATTTAAAAAGCTTGTGCTGATGCAATCAGTCTTTAGTAGAGATGCCCTCACTTTTGAGAAGGCCTGCCTCTGCTGAGATGTTACTACAAAACTTTTGACTTTCATGGAAGGAAATTCCTATTTATCAAATTGAGAGTCACTCCTTGATTGGGCTGTGGCCTGGTAAAAGGTAAAGGTAAAGGTACCCCTGCCCGTACGGGCCAGTCTTGACAGACTCTAGGGTTGTGCGCTCATCTCACTCTAGAGGCCGGGAGCCAGCGCTGTCCGTAGACACTTCCGGGTCACATGGCCAGCGTGACGAAGCTACTCCGGCGAACCGGCACCAGAGCAGCACACAGAACACCGTTTACCTTCCCGCTAGAAAGCGGTACCTATTTATCTACTTGCACTTAATTGTGCTTTCGAACTGCTAGGTGGGCAGGAGCTGGGACCGAATGACGGGAGCTCACCCCGCCGCGGGGATTCGAACCGCCGACCATGCGATCGGCAAGTCCTAGGCGCTGAGGTTTTACCCACAGCGCCTCCCGTGTCCCGGTGGCCTGGTAGAGACCTGCTAACCGAACATGCTAACATCTCAGGAAAGAGAGACAAGAGTATAGGGTTGCTCTCACTACTTCCAGTTAGACTCCACTAGTAGGGGCACTGCCTGGCCAAGCTAATAGGAGTTTGCTAGCGGTTGTCCAGACCCTCCAAGTGCCCCTGTTTTCCAGGGACAGTCCCGGATTTACAGAAGCTGTCCTGGTTTCTGATTTGATCTTGGAATGGCCCGCTTTCCCTTAGGACATCCCTATTTTCATCAGAGAATTGTTGAAGGGTATGGTATTTTCATTGGAGGGTATGTGACCCCCGAGCCAAGGAGATAAGTAACTATACAAACTCTAAAAAACATTTGAAGGCAGCTCTGCACAGGGAAGTTTTTTTAAAAAATGTTTTATTGTGTTTTTATATCTGTTGGAAGTCTCCCAGAGTGGCTGGGGTGACCCAGTCAGATGGGCAGGGTATAAATATTATTATTATGATTAAACAGGATGTTCCTATTTTCATCAGAGAAATGTTGGAGGGTATGTTGGTCTGGGGATGCGGGTGGCGCTGTGGGTAAAAGCCTCAGTGCCTAGGATTTGCTGATCGAAAGGTCGGCGGTTCGAATCCCCGCGGTGGGGTGCGCTCCCGTTGCTCGGTCCCAGCGCCTGCCAACCTAGCAGTTCGAAAGCACCCCTGGGTGCAAGTAGATAAATAGGGACCGCTTACTAGCGGGAAGGTAAACGGCGTTTCCGTGTGCTTTGCTGGCTCGCCAGATGCAGCTTTGTCACGCTGACCATGTGACCCGGAAGTGTCTCCGTACAGCGCTGGCCCCCGGCCTCTTAAGTGAGATGGGCGCACAACCCTAGAGTCGGACACAACTGGCCCGTACGGGCAGGGGTACCTTTACCTTTATGTTGGTCTGGGTAGGCCTCAGGCATACAAATGACAGGGAGAAGATTAAGCTAGAGCCCCTCTTCCTGACACCTGTTTTTCTATGTTGAATGATGTTTTTCTACAGTGAAGCACAGTGAACCTACACCTACAGGTAAAACAGTACAATCAAGACATAGGTATACCACTTCACCTACTGTCTGTAGGAAGTAAGCATAAAAAGGGACTCTCTAGCAGGTATGATTTATGCTGCAAGATGAATGCTGAGGCCTGTGTTACTGTGCAAACCTTTATTGAGGATGGTCTTGAATGACCACTTGACATGTGGTAAAACCAAGCTGTGCTTGGCACACCACAAAAGCTTTCTGGACGATGATAATATTGGCTGAGATAGGTATCTGCACGACACACAACTCAGAAGTGGCTGCTGTGGAACCTTTCCCTCAAAGCTGGTGTCACTTTCATCTACCTGGATGGTGTTTGGGGTAAGGAAAAGCAGGAAGGTCTCTGGACTGCTCAGGTGTCCCAGCAGAGCCAACATGGCCACTTACCTGTTGATACATTGTCCAAGTTCATGGTTGCGTGATACTGATGTTGTGTGGGTGCCTCTGCAGTATTCCCTCACTGTTCTGGTTGCTTCACAAGCACTCTATATGAGATGAACAAAAGATGCTATGCATTGAAGTGGTTGTGTGAACCTGGCCTTGGTAGAGATGAAAAGTAAAGCAGACCATTTTCATTTTTGTATAGGCAATGTGTGCCTATGGGAGTTAGGCACCTTTCAGAATCTCAGCCTTCTTCGTAGAACTTCATGCACCAACATCTGGGATAGGTTTGGCTGTCTATGTTGTTTTATGCATGCTCCAAATACTTGTGAAGTTATTCTATCATTCTTTTGAAAAACAAAATACCAGTCTTAATACAGATTGCTTTCCCCCCCGTACCCAATATTCATAGTCAAAGGCAAGGTAGTCACTGGTACGGTTGGATCATCAATTGCTGATTTGTAGGAGGGAAACTAAATACATCCTAATGAAAACATAAAAGTGGAAGAAGTAAAATAGACGATGAAAGGAAAGTGTTAGTCTGCTGAGATTACTGCTAATATTGTTCAGTAGTACAAATGGAGGAGACTCTTGAGAGTCCCATGGACTGCAAGAAGATCAAACGTATCCATTCTTAAGGAAATCAGCCCTGAGTGCTCACTGGAAGGACAGATTGTGAAGCTGAGGCTCCAATACTTTGGCCACCTCAGGAGAAGAGAAGACTCCCTGGAAAAGACCCTGATGCTGGGAAAGATGGAGGGCACAAGGAGAAGGGGACGACAGAGGACAAGATGGTTGGACAGTGTTCTCGAAGCTACAAACATGAGTCTGACCAAACTGTGGGAGGTAGTGGAAGATAGGAGTGCCTGGCGTGCTCTGGTCCATGGGGTCACGAAGAGTCGGACACGACTAAACGACTAAACAACAACAGTACAAATGGAGCTCGCTATAGGTGTAATTACTGGTAATGAAATGTCTTCTGGACATAAAATTTCTAAAAAAATTATGCTGCAGTCTTACGCTTCATTACAGTTTAGACTTTAGAGAGACTGGTGGCAGCATTTGAGTAGCCACGTAATGTTAATTTGAGCTTCCACCTTGCCTCTCCATATGCTTGTTACGACCTATAACACCATAAAACATCAAAATACTGTCACAGTAAATCATTGTACAGTCACAGCTTAACAACAGTGAAAAATATAGATGTATAAAAAAACAGCCTAATAGTGGTAGCCGTGCCTGAAGGCTATTTTAAATTAAAATGTGTTCCATTATTTTTGAAATCTGAAAAGGAAGTTGCATTGCCACATAACCTCAAAGAGATCATTCGACAGACAGGGAGCAACTGCAGAAAAGTCCCTGCTTCCATTCAAAGAAAGAGGAAAGATAATGACTGTGTTACAAAGATGTCACTGGCTGTAATCCTCAAAACACTTTCGAGGAGATAAATTCCACAAAAAAATATTGATTATACAAATTAGTAGAGCTTACTTCCAAATCAATGTGTTTATGAATGAGGTAGTTATAGAGACAGAAAGAGGATGAGATGAGGTTCAAAAACCACATGCAACATTTATGTTTTACCATTGGCACTCCCAGTCCCCTTTTGTATCACAGTAAGAAACAAGGGGGAGGAACAATTTCAACTGGGGTTGTGTTGCTGTGGGTAAGGTTCTAAATCTTTGCTCCCATGCTGATTTCGATTCTGAACTCCTAGATGCTTTTAGCCGTAGAGGAGAAAGCTGACAAGCATGAGAGATTAAGACTATAAATTCCCTACACAATGAATGGCTTCAGACAAGGTGAATTAAGTTAGGGAATTGGTGTGAGAAACAGTGGTTAGGTTTCTCCCCCTTGTCATGGACCTGATCTAGAGTTATCCCCTTCCACAGTTCCATTTTATAAAATACAGTAAATAGATGTTGGGATTTTCCATTGCAGAAGTCCAATGTCATGTATACTTTGACCTTCAGGGTACACTGAAAGAAGTACAGGAGGTGAAATGTTCTGAGAAGTCTTTCTAGAAAATATTCAATAAAAGTGAGTCCTCGAGATTTGCTCGAGAGGTGCCTCCCACATGACACTCGCTACTCGTCTGTCGTTATTCCAACCCAACACTAGACCCTTTCTCTGAATTAGTATTCATTTGTATGATCTCTTCACATACTTTATTTTATTCTAAGGAGAAGCGTGTTAAGAAAAAGAATGCTTAATGCATAACTGAAGAATTGCATTTCACAGAGTTTAGCCTTGTCATCCTGCCAAGTCAAATGTTGCTGTTTAGTGAATCTGTCTTGATCTGCATCATTAGTGAACATACCCAGCCTTTCCTAAATATTTTTGAAATAGCAACTTATTTGGCTTCCTTCCTAACTTTTTGTGTTTGACCTTGTTTCTGTTAATGCATACTGAAAAGGAAAATGCCTCTCTACGTGCCATAGAGATAACAGTAGAACTCATTAATAGATCAATTAGAGTTGGAAGGTACCCTCAGGGTCATCAAGTCCAATCCCCTATGGTGCAGGAATATGCAGCTGCCCCATACAGGGATCGAACCCGCAACCTTGGCATTATCAGCACCATACTCTAACCAGCTGAGCTATCCAGGCTCTGCAATAACAGTAAGGGCTCTTTGTACATAGTTCTTTAGTGGATGACATCGTTCTTGAATGGTAAACAATTGGTGCATCTGGTAATGCATGTTCCAGTATAACACCAAATACCTCCAAAATCTCCAATATCGGGAAAGGTCAGCACTAAGGAATAATGGTTTCTGCTCATTGTAATATACCAGCATAAAATTAGAAGTCAATAATTTGTTATCACTCTGGAAAGTGCCTTTGTACTAGGGAGTCCAACTCTAAGGAAGTACCGTACTTTCCAAGCAGATAATGAAGTCAGTGATGACTCAGCAAGGGTTGCCTTTTGTGGAAGGAAAGTGTAGTATAAATTAAGTCTTCTTCTTTGGCGATCACTCGTGGCCGAGTAAGATTGACACAGTTTTAACAATGAGTCCATAAGTGACTGTGGAGGCCAGTTCTGGATCTACATGTCCTTTGATGGTGGGGACATAGGATTCTGGGCGGGAGTTGATCATGGTGAGGGTTTGCCAAGCGTACCTTCCTCTTAGCATATTTCTTCCTTTTATCCTGAGTTTGAGCATCCTCAAAGTCCATGACACCTTTAGTAAAGGCTGTTCTCCAGTTGGAGTGCTCACAGGCCAGTGTTTCCCAGTTGTCGGTGTTTATACTACATTTTTAAAGATTTGCCTTGAGAGAGTCTTTAAACCTCTTTTGTTGACCAGCAGCATTACACTTTCCATCTTTAGGTTCAGAATAGAGTAGTTCTAAATTAAGTAACTCTTACTTTGCTTTTCAACTTGGTGCATCATCAACTGCACATATAGTGTGTCAGGGTAAATACTAGAAACATTTAAAAATGAAAGTGTGGATACCTAATTTATCAAAACAAAACAGGAGACTTTCTGGAGACTTTGAAAGTCCATCCTTTCTTAATCCAATGATTAGTACAGTATCAAAATATGGTACCTGGAATTGAAGATTCTTAACTCCTTAGGAAAGTGATTGCTTGGGAATCAGTAACAGTAGCATTGATAATTTGCTGCCAATATGCTTTGGCAAGGTCGAGTTTTGCAAACACTTTGCCCTCAGCAAGAACATTCAGCAGTCAATTAATCACAAGAACTAGATAACGATACTGTTTAAGTGCCTTACAGTGTGCTTGTAAGCTCTGCAGTCTTTCCTTACCATTTGACTTTATTCCTGGCACAATTGTTGTGGTCATTTTAGATTCTCAAGCTGCTATTCAGTTAATTTTGTTTCTTAAGGGCAAAATGTGCATTTCTGTTCTCCAAGCAAAATAGTGTAATGGCTGGATCTTGATATAGCTCTCCTTTTGGAAGCTTTCTTACTGGGCAGCTTGGAAAGCCTGTACTAATGGTATGAACATGTTGGACATAGTGGTGTGAATCAGGTCTTTTCTAGTGGTATGAACTAGGTTCTTTCTAAGAGGCTCTTATGGACTTCCTTCATGTGAAAAATGTGCTCTATTATTGAGCTATAGCTCTTCCTTGAAGTTTATAAGTAGGTGTAAAGTCAATGTGTAAAGGGAGTACAGAATAATATTTGCTGTCCCTGCTCCTAACTTCCAGCATTGTTCCTTTGTGAACAAAGCTACATGTGTTGCAAGATGTAAATGCATATTTGTGCATGTGACTGCAGTGTCCCTAACCCAATCTTATGGCAAGAGCCTTTCTGGGTACAGCTTATGAACATATAGTTTTTTGTTTCCAAAACAATGGTCAACATGTGGAGGTTAGTGGCAAGAATTGCTGGTGATATTCTGTTTCCTTACCACAGGTTGTCCAAAGCAGCTTTAGTTGTTTTGGGCAGACATGTATACATTGATGCACTTAGTTTAGATGACAAATATAGTTGCATACAGATTTGCACTCTGAGCAAAGTGAAAATTTACACTCAGGTATAGATGGAGGAATATTTATTTTCTGATGTTAATTCATTTCAGGTCAGTTCTATGTCTAGATAACAGTTACATTGGTAGAAGTTTTGAATGTGGTGCATCGGAAAGTGATCCATCTGAATATGTTTACCTGGGGACCTTCTGAACAAAGATGTTTTCTTTTATCTAAAAAAAGAGAGAACATATTTGCCTAGCAAGCCTCTGAAGAACTCTGTCTAAGACTGATGAGATTACCTTTGAAGATATGCACAGAATCATTTGCACAATTGAAGTAAGATGTGACAGTGTCATGGAAACAGAAGTATTGACATGTGGTGGAAACATCTTCAAAGAGCAGATGTAAAATCGGGGCCACAATAGACTTGGATCAATCCCAGTGAGAAAAACAAAAAAATACAAAACTCCCCAAACAAAATCTTTGAAGTTTAAACAAAATCTCTGAAATTCTTAAGTCTCACCGTCTTCAGATATTTTCAAGAAAAGAAATGCAAGGCCGTGGATGTTTGGTTGAAAGCTTTTAATTATATGTAGTAATATATTCTCAAGGTGCAAGAAGAAAATAGTTTTAAATTCAGACAGTGTCTTTTATCTCCTCTTCCCTTCGTGTAACGCCTTTCTTCAGAGAATCTTTTCGCTTTCCCTTAATTTACTGCTATTTCTACTCTAAAAGCCCTAGCTAAGATCAGCATCCTTTCATGCAAAGTTTCCACTTTGAACAGATCAGTCAAATGCAGAATGAAAAACAAACAACATAACCCATTGTCTGTGTTTTGCAATGAAGAATATTATAAAGGGGTTAGTGTGAAATGTTGTGCCTGTCGAAATCCAGTGTGGTTTACCATCTGCTTTTGATCTAGGTACTTCTAAGCCATTGGAGAAGTTGGTAGCAGAGCAAAATTCACTATTTAATTTATCATCTCACTCATTTCCGAGGTCGAAATCCATTGTCTAATCCGGATGTCTAAACTGCACGTGCAGCCCAATCCTGTGTGTATTTAATCAGAAGTAAGTCCCACTGATTTGAATGGGAGTCGCTCCCAAGCATAGGAACCAACTCCTAGGGGCTGAGGGGGCTTTGGCTCCCCCAATAAAATATTTGAGGGAGCCGCCTCCCCCCCAAATAGAGTGTGTGCACCGTATCATGTGATCGATTTTGCAGGTTGGGGCTTACCTGGGCCCCTGAAATATTTTATTCAAGTTGGCACCCCTGCTCCCCAGTCAGTATGCATAAAATCACAGCTGCACTCTTAATTGGTCTTCAGATTGCCCACTGAATACTGAAAGTATTCTTGATACAGCTCTTGACTTTATTAAAAATGCATGCATGTTCTCTGTGTTTATAGGCCCTTTTAAAGGGATAACTTACAAGAGTTGTTGAGATAGGATCTTCCTGTGTAGAGCAACTGCATGAATGGTGGAGAACATGCTATGATACAGATCATGGGCACAACCAAGAGGGGCAGCCTACACCTATTTGTATTGGAGGAAAGCTCCCATTGGCACTAACAGGAGCTTTCTTCCTGATGCAAATAACAGGAATGGAGACTTGATCTAGTTTAAAACCATAGCAGGGGGTTAAAGGGTTAGAGCGCCCAATCCCCTTTGTCCTGATTCAGGTCCCACACCTGCTATTCACTGTAAAATAACAAAAAAAGAAGAAGTCATTTTTAGTTGCTTTAATGATAACCGGACAAGCTTGGCGCTAAAGTGTGCGCGAAAAGGGAAGGATGGTGCAAGGATGATGACATTGTTAGTGTGGGAGTTTTGGAGAAATTGTCATTTATTGGAACTCTGCTACTGACAGCAGATCTAGTCTAAATGGCAGAGATCTGTACAGGAATTCAGTCATGCTGTAGCTTACAGATGTAAATTTTGATGAACTGGTGTGACTCAACCCTCCTATTCTACTGACCGGTCAGCTTGACATCAATACAGTGGTACCTTGAGTTACAGAAGCCTCAGGTTCCAAACGCTTCAGGTTACAAACTCCTCTAACCTGGAAGAGTTACCTTGAGTTGAGAACTTTGCCCCAGGATGAGAACGGAAATCGTGTGCTGGCGGCGCAGCGGCAGCAAGAGGCCCCATTAGCGAAAGCACGCCTCTAGTTAAGAACAGTTTCATGCTAAGAATGGACTTCCAGAATGGATTAAGGTCGTAACTAGAGGGATAAGACAGTAAGCAGGAGAAGTTAGTATGTTATAAACCAGAAGGGGAAGTCATGGTAATCGGGAATTTATTTTGTGATTATATATATGTGATTATGTGAAAAATGTAAAACCCAATAAAAAAATTATATATAAAAGAAGAGAGAATAATACTTCAACTTTTGATCAAATACTTTTTTGGGGGTGGGAAGGAACGAACTGCTTTGGTTTTTTTAGAATAACATTTAGAAATGTACAAAGTTTTCCTCCTTTGGATCCTTCTTACATTATTTCTAGGTCAGCAGTATGGAGAACTGGCTCATATACATATTCAGTACATTCTGTTGAATATCCACACCCGTTTCAGGTGCAGCAGGTTTGTGAATTTCCAAGGGGGTCCTAAGGATGGGGAAAGGTCACTTAGTTCTTTCTCTGGACTCTGCACACTTCTCTGTGGAACAGGTGAACAGGCAAACAGCCTTTCCCCAAATATGTACCATACCTTTTCCATAGAGGAAGTTGTCAAAACTCAGAGAAAAGAAAAGTACCTTTTGGTTCCATTCTCCTTTTCCTTGTAGAGCTTAAAGGCTAAAAAAATGATCTGTGTGCCTCACAGCCTGTATCTACTTGCAGGCAAGTGAGAACAAAATTGTTTTTTTGTTTCTGTGTTTTACTTTTCATTATGGGGGACATGGAAAGCAAAATCAGAAGAAATTCATTGTATGTACTTATAAAAATATCATACAATCCTGCAGAGGGGATTATAAACTCAGTATTATTGAATAAATGCAACAAATGACTTTGATTGTCAAGAAGCTTCTTTCTGAAAGCAAATTTTAATTAGTTCCCATGTATACAGCACTAGAGAGCATAGCTTAGAGGCAAACATTTCTTTATCAGTGTCAGTAGCAGCTGCTTCTATCTTAAAATGTTAAAAATCTGCTTTTAATTAAGCTGTATTAACATGCACACTGGTCTTCATTCTGGTGTCAAAAATGAGAGTTAAGCTTAACTGCACCACTGATTTTTTAAAATGGAGATTCTGCTCTTAAACTGCATCAGTAACAAGAGAGTTAAATGGAGTGTTTTGCATTCTGTATATCTCTTTCACCTCCGTATTTAAAATTAATTATTAGCCACCTGTTCTCTGAAGAGCCAGTATGATAGCAGTTTTCTTCAAATTATAATGAAAACTATGCCATTGTTAGAGAGACAGGATGAATTGGACTGTGGTTTGTGTGGGTGTTTGGAGTTCTCCATAAATTCTATTGCAGCTGATTTGTCATGGGGCCTTAAGGCCAGTTCCCACGTTCCTTTTTTTGTTATAAGCAGATTCAGTCTCATGATCAGGTTTCTAGTTTTCTGCAATTGCTTAGATTGGTGACTAAACTGACTGCAGGGCTGCAAGCATGGATGTATGTATGTGTAACACTATAAAGTTACCATTAGGGAAGTGATATTTTTGAAGTTGCAAAATATTCCCTTGCTGGCATATCTTGTCCGTCCACCTGCAAAGCTTTCCTCCCTCCCTTTAGTAATAACATGTGTGCATGATATCATAGAATTGTAGAGTTGGAAGGGACCGTGAAGGTCATGTAGCCCAACCTCCTGCAGTTCTGGGATCTTTAGCCCAACGTGGGGCTCAAACTCACAACCCTGAGATTAAGGGTTTCATGCTCTACCAACTGAGTTATATCAAGAATCATGTCTTTGAATAAGTGCTTTGGACCTGTTGTGCAAATGATAGCATCTCATTGGGAGCATTTACTCTCTATCACCTGGGTAAGCCCTAAGTTAAATACAGAATAACTGAGAAGGAGTTCACTGAGGGCATGGCGTAAGAATTCTTCTATGGCAGTTTCCTCCATGCTTCCAATTTGGTGATAATTGGTGCGGTAGATTAACCCTCTTGCATGATATTATTCTCATGAGAAGAGAAGACTCCCTGGAAAAGACCCTGATGTTGGGAAAGAGGGCACAAGGAGAAGGGGACGACAGAGGATGAGATGGTTGGATAGTGTTCTCGAAGCTACAAACATGAGCCTGACCAAACTGCGGGAGGCGGTGGAAGACAGGAGTGCCTGGCGTGCTCTGGTCCATGGGGTCACGAAGAGTCGGACATGACTAAACGACTAAACAACAACATGATATTATTGAAGCCAAGTAGTAAATATATGAATGCTTCCCCAAACCAAGAGCTGTATTAAAGGATGTAGGGGCTATATCATGGACCATGCGTTAGGGGAACCCCACGAACACAATTAATTTAGCCACCCACGCACGCTAGTGGACTTTCTTATGTGCAAAAAGTGACACAAATGTAGGCAAGCAAACATATGCAGATGCTTAAAGAAACCTGGCACATTCTTTGTGTGAAAATTGCAGGACCCCACCTTCCACTTACCAGATGCACTGAAATGAATTGGAATCAGGTTTGCTCTTAAGTCAACTGAAAATAATAATATTTGGAAGGGCACACAGACAAGGGATACAAATGCAGATGCCTTGAAAAGCATAAAACCTTAAAAAGGTGCCAGGTATTTTTTTCTTAGCCTATGACACAGATCCATGTTGCTCTTTGCTTTCTTTGTTCAAAAGAAGAAGCAAGACCGCGAGCTAATCTGGAATATCTAGTGTGCTGCCAGTTCTTTGGTCGAGGAGACGGAATTAACAATGGCTAAATACCATGAAATAACTTCAAGCCAGAATCCCATATCTTCTTTGTCTGTTTTTGAAAATACTATCTTGTATCCTTTAAAGTTGCCAATGCCAGCAGCTGGATAAAAGGCAAGCTAGGGCACTCCATTCTCTTTCATAAGTAAGATCCTGGCAATAAGGAGGTCTGGCAGTGGATTTCTCTTTCCTGCTGCTTGTAAAATAACTACCGTATTTTTCGTCCCATAGGACGCACCGGCCCATAGGACGCACCTAGTTTTTTGGGGGGGAAATAAAAGGAAAAAAATTCCCCTTTATTCCCCCCCCCCCCATCCAGGTCGGGGAATCCAAAGCAGGTGGGGGAACAGCGGTATGGCGGCGCTCCACCTCCCCGCTGTCCCCCGAGCTTGTGGGGCTGGCGCTGGGGAGAAGTGTGCTTCTCCCCAGCGCCAGCCTCCAAACCAGGTCGGGGAACAGTGGGATGGCGCCGCTGCGCCTCCCCGCTGTCCCCCGAGCTTGTGGGGCTGCCTGATGTCTGCCCGAAGCACGGGGCGCTCTGCTTCAGTGCGCCCCGCGCTCCGTGCAGCAGGCTGCTGTCCGCAGCCTAGGGAGCCCTGCGGAAACTCCCGCAGGGCTCCCCAGGCTGCGGATATCTGCCCGGCGCGAGGGGTGCTCTGCTTCAGGGCGCCTGCACGCCGGGCGGCAGGCTGCGGATGTCTGCCCGGCGCACGGGGCGCTCTGCTTCAGGGCGCCCTGTGCGCCGGGCGGCAGGCTGCTATCCGCAGCCTAGGGAGCTGATAGCTTTCTGAAGCCTGGAGAGCGAGAGGGGTCGGTGCGCACCGACCCCTCTCGCTCTCCAAGCTTCAGCGAAAGCCTGTATTCACCCCATAGGATGCACACAGATTTCCCCTTCATTTTTGGAGGGGAAAAAGTGCGTCCTATAGGGCGAAAAATACGGTACGTGGAAGAAATTGCTGAAGTTTCCCTGTAAGGATCGTCAGCTATGTATGTCTTCAGAAAGCAGATACAGTGGATGGCAAAGGTACAACTTGGAGGTAAAAAGGCCTACTTGAGTTATGTCAGATCATTTAAATGTATCTTGCAGGGAATGTCCTGTATGTATGCTTCTTTCGTACTTAGGCTTTTCCCTTGGAAAGATTGGCACCTCCAAGCAAGATTGGTGTAGATGAGAAATGCCCAATGTTAATGCAGTTCTCTGCAGATGATAGGAGAAGTGGGGCGGGGTGGGGAGTTGCTAGACTTTCAAGTGATTTTAGTGTAATTGCGGCACCCTTGGTTTTCATGATGGGACATGGGCCTCCCAGCAACACCATTTACTTATATGTCCACACATACAGGTATGTAGAGGGGATGCCTTCTTCAGGCCACGACAAGTGTTATTCTTTGGGAATGCCCTCTAAGACACTTCCAGGTACTATCATACTTGCTTGGGACAAGTATCTCTACACCCTAGGGCTGGGTGTGAAGTCCATCTCCTCATATATAGCTTTTGTAATTTTTGACCAGGCAATATGATGTGTGTATGTGCTATGCAAAAATTGCAATGTGGGAAAAACTGCAAAGCCAGCCAATACTTCTCTTGATTCCTGAAGCCCTTGTTAACTCTGTGGCTCTGCTCTTCCCTGCCTCATGCAAGGAGCAGTGAATCACAAGAGCAAGCGCCACCAAAAATCACAATATGGGAAAAACTGTGAAGCCTGCCAATGCTTCTACATAGCTTCATCCATATTTCAGACATGTTAGGCTGGTGATATATCACAATATTGAAAACTAGATGTTGCCCAGCACCACTTCTCATGTTCAGGGAATAAGCTCTTCCAGAACATGAAGGACTGGAGGGTATTTATCTCAAATATTGTACTGGGGGACCTGTCCTGGCTTTTTTCCAGAGGAGGCTGTTGTCTGTCAGGTGGCGCTGCACCTGGTCTTAATACATTTATAGGGTTTTGCATGGAATATAACAACTGGTTACTTCTTCACTAGTATGCTACCAACCAGAGGATTAGCTAAGAAAAACTCTGTGCTCTGATTGGCAAATTGAAAAACAAACAAATCAGAATTTCTCTGAGTTTCTTGCCCACAAATCCAGAAGTATCAACAACAGCATTTTTTGTTTTCAGGAAGATTTGACACTTGTAAATTGTTCCAAAGAAAGGAAAGGGCATACAGTAATTCTCTTTTCTTCAATGCATAATGATGCAGCAATCTCAGATCAGAATTCCAAGCCTGAGGTCATTTCTTTATTATAAGAAAACGTAAGATGGTGTGGGCAATTGTGACCAGATGGTTTCTACATTTACTTCCAAGTATATGATTAGACAGCAGCCGATGTTCCCCCTCCCTCGAATATGATGGCCACTGCCTGTTTAAATGCATCTATTGTTTCGCTGTTGAACTCATGACAGTATGAGTATCTGAGTAGACCTAGGTCTCAAGTTGACCAAACCCTGGCTTGATCTTGCACACTGTAGCAAGAAAAGCTGGTAGTAACTGGTAGGACCTGACAGTGCTGACACAAAGATGCAATGGCAGAGAATATTCTATGGCAGAAAATAGCAACTAAATGCTCCATGTAACCATTTTACCACTCCTGTTCATGCAGTTACTGTATTTAATATGGTGGCTGTGCTTTGGTAGCATACGTTATTGTTGCAAGGTCTGTGAGATTTGTTAGTAGCAATTCACAACTCATGATTACTGCATTGTTATAGTTGTGCAACTTTTATAATTATGTTATATGTTAGTTAATGGCCAGATGGCCCTCAGAGTCCCTTCCAGCTCTACAGTTCTATGATTTAATTAGTCTAATATGGTTTTTAAGTTTTTAAAAAGAGATTGAAGAGCAGTCTTTGAAAAATCTGTTAACCAAGCGGATAGTGTTTTTGGGTTCTTGTTTTCATCTTGCCTTTACGTTTAGTTTTCTTAAACAATGCTTCTTATCTACATCACACGGTTTATTATCATCAAGAAACAAATTATAAAAATATTTTCATTAGTATTGTGAGCTTGGGTGGCTATACAATTCTTTAGCCATATGGTAATTAAAGTAAACAAGGGACGCGGGTGGCGCTGTGGGTAAAACCTCAGTGCCTAAGACTTGCCGATCGTATGGTCGGCGGTTCGAATCCCCGCGGTGGTGTGAGCTCCTGTCTTTCGGTCCCAGCTCCTGCCCACCTAGCAGTTCGAAAGCACCCTTAAGTGCAAGTAGATAAATAGGTACCGCTTTATAGCGGGAAGGTAAACGGCGTTCCGTGTGCTGCTCTGGTGCCGGTTCACCAGAGCAGCTTCGTCACGCTGGCCATGTGACCCGGAAGTGTCTGCGGACAGCGCTGGCTCCCGGCCTCTAGAGTGAGATGAGCGCACAACCCTAGAGTCTGTCAAGACTGGCCCGTACGGGCAGGGGTACCTTTACCTTTACCTTAATTAAAGTAAAAGCTTAGTTTTAAAGTTGAAGAAGTTTCATTTAAAGTCATACTGGCATGTTATTATTATTATTTATTATTAATTGGCATCTGTCTGTTTCGAGAGACAATGGAGTGAACCTCTGGGGGTGAAGTCAGACATGTTCCCCCCCCAAGAAGTGCTACCCCTCCCCTAACACCCCATATACCCATTTAATTCAGTGGTTTAATTTGAAGGATTCTCTGTGCAGCAGTTGAGCCACTGCTGTATTTTCTCCTCAAGTTTTGCTTCCATAGTTTCATAATTGGGTTGACATTTCTTATTGCTCAGTAGTATGAACAGAACTCATACACTCGTAATTATTCCTTTCATAAGGTTTTCATTTCTTCCCCATGATGAGGGAATGTATTATAAATGCAGAAACTCTCATAAACTTGCAAATTGCAGACCAGCATGTTTAAGTGCTGTATAATGAATTTTCTCAAGAAATGTGCTCAGTTTGCTTTTTCTCTCTCTTGTTCTCACCCCTATTTCCTCACAAATTACATACAAACTTATTTGCTGTGTAATTTCTCTTCACTAAACTTGATAGTAATAGGGCAATTGCTTGTTTACAGTAAAATTAGGAATTCTTAAAAAGTTTACTTGAAGCTCTCTCTATATAGTTAAAATATATTTTGAGTTTTTAGTGGGGGGGGGGAGTTTATGCATGATGTGATTGAGTGGGTCACCTGTACTTGTTACCTTCCATATTTCAACAGTTGCTAACAGTCTTCTGAACAATGGTTGTGTCTTCCAATTTGCAATGGAGTAACAACGGCTAACTGTTTTGGGCAGTCTGTGATTAAATTTAAGACTAATGTAATCAGTTCAGTCGTAGCTATGCTGGCTCATTATGTTTTGCATGATGTGGAATTATCATGCCTGTGAGGAAGTTGCTGTCTCCTTTAATAAAACTGCTGCACATCAAGCATATTGGATACAAAAGTTTTGATAAGCAAATGGTATGGCACTTCGTTGACTGGGTTGAAGCACTATAACCTTGTTCCCTTAGATTAGGGATACAAAAGAATGTGGTGTGAAAAAACCCCCACTTGTCTGCTGTAATAACATGCCACTGTGAACGATTTGAAAAGATGTTTGAATGAAAAGTAAACAAACTTCCTGCTTCATTTTCTTGCACACCAGGGTAGATGGGAAGGCAAGACATGCATACATTTCCCTTTGTGTACATACAAAAGGGTTCTAATCTCCCCTCCATTAACACTCAGGAAGCACATTTAAAAACATACTACCAAACTGCATCTGAAAACATATACGGTACATGGATTTATGATTATTGGAAACTGTTAACAACAACAGGGCTTGTTTTTTGTTCCCTTGCTGTTTACATGTAGACATGGACAGACTTTCTGTTCCTGTGTTGCTTTCTTTCATCTTCACGTTTTCCGTCACGCAAGACTTTGCAGTTTAAGTTTGGCATAGTTGGACCTGTTTGTCAGGAAGGATAATAAGACTTTTCATCAAGACTTTACTACTTTAACACTGCTGCTTTCATCTAATAAAAGGCATCTGTGCCTGGAATTGTCTGTCATGAGCCCTGTGGGAACATCTTTATGGGATTGGTTGGACAAGGAGGAGAAGTGGGAGGGACTTGTGGAGCTAGAGGACTCTGATCCAGGGGAGGGTCCCAGTGGGTTCAGAGTTTAAGGTTTAGATGTAAAGGAAGGGCTGAGGATTGTCAGAAGAACATCCCTCCTCAGTGTACCCCAAGCGTTGCCTTGCAGCTGACTGATGGTGCCAGCCAGTGCTTGGCATGTTACCAGGTAGGTGGTCTCTCTTAAAAGCCAGCCCCCTATCACTCGGGAGGGGAAGAAACTAGCACTGAATTCAAAGCAAGTATGTTTAGGGACGTGGGTGGCGCTGTGGGTTAAGTCACAGAGCCTAGGACTTGCTGATCAGAAGGTTGGCGGTTCGAATCCCCGCGATGGGGTGAGCTCCCATTGCTCGGTCCCTGCTCCTGCCAACCTAGTAGTTCGAAATCACATCAAAGTGCAAGTAGATAAATAGGTACCACTCCAGCGGGAAGGTAAACGGCGTTTCCGTGCACTGCTCTTGTTCACCAGAAGCGGCTTAGTCATGCTGCCCACATGACCCGGAAGCTGTACGCTGGCTCCCTCGGCCAATAAAGCGAGATGAGCATCGCAACCCCAGAGTCGGTCACAACTGGACCTAATGGTCAGGGGTCCCTTTACCTTTACCTTATGTTTAGGGAGTAAAGCTGTAGGGAAACCAAATCCAATCCACAACAGAAAATAACCAAGTGGCCCCAGTTAGTAAGTGCATCTGTATGTGCTTGAAGTTCTTATCTAGTAAATAACCAAAGTTGTGCTGTGTGCTCTTAGGGAATAAACATGCTTTCTGTGCATCACCTTGATATTGGGAGATGGATCTATTACCCTCCCAAGTTATTGAAAAACTAAAGAGCTTGCTCTTTATATCCCTAGCTGATAGTAAATCCCACTGTTTAATTGAGCTTACTTCCCAGTAAAAATATAAATGCAATTCAAGGTTTTAATCCTAAGCATATTCATTGGGAACAAGTCCTGTTCAATTTAATGGGGTTTAAATCTGGGTAAATATGATGGGAAACCCGCTATACAGCTCACAAGTGCTTAAGATGAAGAGTGCCAACATCTGCACCAGCTGTAATGCACGTTAAGCTTGTGTTTATAGCAGCAATATTAAACTGTTAGCACACGTGCATACAAAGAGGGCTGCAGAGAGAGAGAAAGAACCTGGGATCCAGGGCAAAACGTAGTCTTGGGGCCTTTCTCCCCCTGCCCAAGCTACATGTAGAAAATATACCATAAGTGCATGGAATAACACAACACATTCATTATAGTTTAATAGGTGGCATTTCATGATGATAAAATCATTAATAAACATGAATATCAGTCCACTAGAGTCACAAAGGTTCTTTATTGGAATGTACAAGGAATTGCTTACAACACCTGCAAATTGCAATCCATTGTAGTTTCTGTAAGCATTGACAATTGCTAAAATTAAATTACTAGAATTAAAAATGAGTAATTCAACCATGAAGTCTTTTATTATAATAACTAATCATTTAATATTTGAACTTGTAACCTACTTGAATGACTTGTTCCTTGTTTTTGGCAAACTTATAAATTTAACTGTCAAAAAAGGCTTGGCTAGCTAGCAAGTTTATATTGTGCTGAAAGTATAATAAGGTGGTATCACCTTTCTTTCCCTGTGGTAGATATTAAGTAATCCTTTATGAGTTTCAGTTTACTAAAGGTATGCTCACCTGATGCAACCGATATGGGGATACAGCTGAGCATTCTTCAGGTAAGGTGTATTTGTGGAAATAGATTTCCCAGACCTTAATGCATAAATTTGGAGTGAAATGAAATTGAGTGGACTTCTAACTCAAAAGGTAGGCAGGCCTCAACCCCACCCCCAATGATGAGACTCCGTCAAACTGTCATAATCCAGACTAGTGCAATGCAGTGGCGTAGAGTGGGTTGTCAGCACCCGGGGCAAGGCAAGTAATTTGCGCCCCCTAACCCGTGGATTTGCGCCCCTAACCCCCAGATGTTGCGCCCGGTGCGGCCGCCCCCCCTGCACCCCCCACCCTACGCCACTGGTGCAATGTGCTACGAAAATAACACAAGAACTGGAAATAAGTGTAGAGCCATCACTCAAGCACATAATCACATCCACAGACATCAACCCTCAAAGAGATAGCATGCCTGTATGTAACATATTACAATATCAAGGAATCACACATTTCTAGAATGAATATTTTATTCTAGCCTGTTTAGAAAGGCTTTAACAACTTACCCATTTTAAAGATGGAGTACACTCGTGCGCCTAAGACTTGTTGCAAGGGCAGTAATGACTCTGACAGAGACCTGTGCAGAAGCAAAAACAGAGCAGCAGATTAGTTAAGAAAAGGGAATCAAGAAGCACAAGCCATGCATCAGCTTCCATACTTGCATTTGATAAAGGAATTGCACCAGTTTTAAAGGTAAAGGTACCCCTGACCGTTAGGTCCAGTCGCGGACGACTCTGGGGGTGTGCGCTCACCTCGCTCTATAGGCCAAGGGAGCTGGCGTTTGTCCACAGTCAGCTTCCAGGTCATGTGGCCAGCATGACTAAGCCGCTTCTGGCGAACCAGAGCAGTGCACGGAAACGCCATTTACCTTCCCGTCGGAGCGGTACTTATTTATCTACTTGCACTTTGACGTGCTTTCAAACTGCCAGGTGGGCAGGAGCTGGGACCGAACAATGGGAGCTCACCCCGTTGCGGGGATTCAAGCCGCCGACCTTCTGATCGGCAAGCCCTAGGCTCCTTGGGTTAGACCACAGCGCCGCCTACATCCACCAGTTTTAAAGGTAAAGGTACCCCTGCCCGTACGGGCCAGTCTTGACAGACTCTAGAGTTGTGCGCCCATCTCACTCAAGAGGCCGGGGGCCAGCGCTGTCCGGAGACACTTCTGGGTCACGTGGCCAGTGTGACATTGCTGCTCTGGCGAGCCAGAGCCGCACACGGAAACGCCGTTTACCTTCCCGCTAGTAAGCGGTCCCTATTTATCTACTTGCACCCGGGGGTGCTTTCGAACTGCTAGGTTGGCAGGCGCTGGGACCGAACAACAGGAGCGCACCCCGCTGCGGGGATTCGAACCGCCGACCTTTCAATCGGCAAGTCCTAGGCGCTGAGGCTTTTACCCACAGCACCACCCACGTCCCACCAGTTTTAGGACCTAGTAAATATGCCTAGACTTTTCACTGAACAACCTGAACTTTATAAGACCTCATTATCAAAATTGGCTTCCTCCTTACAGAAGCAATAGCACTAACCTGCACTAACCTGCAATATTCCTGCAACTATAATTCAGCCAGAACATGTAAACAAATAACCATAGTTCTGCCCCCCCCCCCCGGCAATCTCTTTCTTCATATGGTAGAACCATATTGTTAGAACTGTATTGGTTATTGATTATTGACTATGAGTATGGATTTAAGAGATATTCAATATTAAGATTTCTTTTAATGTGTGATTAGTGTGTGATTTAATATTTAAAACGTTGAAATTGTAATCTTGGGCGGAGTGAATCGATGCGACAGGGCTGTGATCTAGCTATGAAGGCTCAGAGAATATTTACAGATGCAATATTCAACACAAAGCTAGTAAGTTGTGGGGAGCCATGTGGGAGGCTGGGGGAGTTTGTGTCTCCTGCTGCAGCCCTGTTTTCAGGGAAAGGTGCCATGACTTAATAATATAGTACATGTGAAAGTTGCCAGGTTCAATCAAGGAGGGTAATGCTACAAGGAGGGTAAATCAGCAGTCAGCCTGTGTAGATAGTTCAGAGCTAGACAGACCAATGGTGTAAAGCCACATCCTAGGTTCCTAATAGTAAAGGATAAAATCTGATGTGGCATTGATTTTAGTTTGCTTTTACAATGCCGGCACTTGGTAATTGCAGTGTATGGGAGAGGAAAGACAGAGGGAAGAAGGAACGGACTCTTCTGTGCTGCTATTTCCTCATTTTTGTAGCTGTGCATTGCCATGAAAATAATCGGTCTTGACATAACTACAGGATGGTTTGGCTTAATAAAATTACTGCAGGCTAGGTTGCTGGTAAGGTCACAACTGAATGAAATGATGTTATTGATTCTGAAAGCACATAGAATATAGATCATATTTGAATTAATTTGTAAGCATTAAATGGGGGGAAATGTCTAGAGATCATTTTCAAGAACATATTTTGTTGTTTTATATGTATCTACTGGCTAGTAGCATATTCTGCTGTGATAGAAGTTGCACAGTTTCCTTTTGGAAAATACGCCGCAAATATTTCTTGGTTTACGTACATTTGGCCTTCCTTGGATAACCGTTGTGCTTGCCTAGCCCACATCCCCAGTGTTTGTGATAGCCTGTTTTACGATGTTTGTGGTTTTCCAGAAACCTGCTTTCAGCAGTACACCAGTGAAAAGCAGCCCTATGGAATTTATGCTTTGGATATACACACAGGGGAATTTGCAGGCTTTGTTGTTGTAAGTGTGTATCTGAAGCAGTCTTAGGGAGGGCAGAGTGAAATGTGGTTAATTAACATTATGTATCATCTTGTATCATGCAGTCTTCAGTCTCAATGGATAAATTCTTATTTATGTTTTTGTCTCATCAGTTCATATACATATAAGACGTATAAAACATGGAATGCCCTGGTTTAAAAGCTGTATTTTATGACAAGCTATTGACTTTCGGTTGCAAAATAAAGACGCAGTTTATTTATATATATTTGTGTTCCGTAAGTAGGTGCCCTCTCTTCATCATGCAGAAGTCATTATTACCTTTAAATCTGCCCTTGTGGAGAAAGACTCCTTGATATGCTTGATTTAGTAATGTAGAGAAGAAAAGAGAACCATTAAGACCAAATATTGTGGTAGTCTTTCCTTTTAACAAGAGGCGGCAAAATTAAGGACTCTTAACAGACAATTGAAGGAAAGGAGGCTGAAGTTATATGAAATTTCCTACTTTAAATCTGCTTAGAACGTTGATTGAAACATATGCAGCTACAGAATAGGTTCCCCCTTCAAGTAGTAATCTGTAGTCATATTATTTTGTCAGAGGGGTTTCAATCCAGGTTTTCCTTGATTTATAAACTTCACAGTGAATTGAATTCTCCCTCTGTTTTGGGGTGTTTCATGGGCCCCCTCAGATTTGGTGGTTAAAATATTATCACTTTGAGGAAAGCTAGTCTCACCCAAGCTGTACAGATGAATCCATGTTAAATTAATGTTTGGGATAAGGGACTCCTGCTTAAAGAACTAAATTGTCTGTGAATTTTCAATTAAAGTGATACTTCTTTCAGTAGATGGTCCCAGTAACTATTATTATATTTGATTGTTTAATTTCTATACCACTTAATGTATTAAAAATATCTTAAGTATGTACAAAAAACTGAAGCAACAACAGACAAAAATTAAACAAAATATTACAAAAATACACAGTTAACGTATAAAAATGTTACATTAATGCAACTCATTTTCCTTCTGACACACTCTCCATCTCAGCCTCCAAATTCTCACTCAGGGCCCGAACAAACTCCCAACTCACCCACAAAAGTCTCACAATGGTTCCTGGAACAACAAACATCACTCCCCGTCACTCACTTTCTTTTTATGGGCAGGCCCAAGATGGATGGTGCTGCCTTAGGCTGGCCTCAGCTGTGTCCCATTCAGTTGCACTTTCCACACCAGGTATAGCAGGTTGTTGAGTTTCCTAATGGGTCTAGAGGATGGAGAGAGCCAGTGTGGTGTAGTGGTTAAGAGCGGTAGTCTCGCAATCTGGGGAACCGGGTTCCCGTCTCCGCTCCTCCACATGCAGCTGCTGGGTGACCTTGGGCCAGTCACACTTCTCTGAAGTCTCTCAGCCCCACTCACCTCACAGAGTGTTTGTTGTGGGGGAGGAAGGGAAAGGAGAATGTTGGCCGCTTTGAGACTCCTTAGGGTAGTGATAAAGCGGGATATCAAATCCAAACTCTTCTTCTTCTTCTTTCCTCATCTTCTGTCCTCTCCTCTCCCAGCTGCTATTAGAGATCCCCTGGCAAAGAAAGCAGTTGCCAATTGGGAAAATTCCTACTTCCTCCTGGTTAGAAATGTGAAGCTCCTGGAAAACCCCCCTGGGAAAAAAAAAGAGTATTATTCCTCCTATTTTTTGCACCCCCAACTCCGGGCCTCCACATCTCTAATCCCAGCACACTTCAACACCAGATTATTGGTTGAGGCTTTGGCGTCAGGACAAAACATGTGAATCCCTTGGGAGTGACTGCTTTGTAAGTTTTGCATTCACTAACTCTGCTTCCAATGTAGTTATTCTGTGTGAAAACATTCCCAAATTAGTTTTGCCCTGTGCACAAACCAAGGTTCTTAGTCAGTGGCATTTGCAACTTATTCCAAGAAAAATACTTTAGGCATACAAAGTATTCGTGGACAGTCTACTGAAAACAAGCCTATAACCGTAATTAAAAGTACTGTAGACCTAGATGGTTTCCCAGGTTTGTTTGTTTTCTTTTCCTACAATCAATGGGTGTTTGGGCCTCTTGGCATTAATTAGCTGTTGTGCCTATTTATCAAATATATATCTACTGAAACAATGTTAGTATTTCACTGCTAAGGGCATTTTTTGATGTCTTAGATCTCCTTCTATATCGTGTTGAATAAAACAATATATTCAAATAACTGATAAGGTTTACAGAATACAACAAACCCTAATCCATTTAAAGAAAGGGTAGATTCGCCTGGAGCGTTTTATTAATTAACCCCAAGAGTCTGTTGGTCTAAGTGTTGGAGGGTAATGCATTTTTCATTAGCTCTGTGAATAAAGAAATCTTGAACGTGATCACAAGAGGTTAAGCATTCAAAAGTCTTAAGTGAGCTGAGGTCCTGGCTGATTAATTAAAAGCATCTCAGTCCTCGAGATGCATGTGAGAGCAATTGTCATTTCAAAGTAAAAATATGTAGGGAAGCTACCTGATGTTTAAGTAGCTTCCCTACATATACCTAGACCCACAGAACTATGCAACTCGTTTCATGTGCTCCAGCTGGGTTTGGACTTCAGTTTTTTGTATAGGCCATCCCCATCCTCTGTGTCCTATGGACATTTTTGAAAATGAGGGACATTCAAAATGAGTTGACACGGTGCCTTGCTGCAATACAAAAGCAGGGGGGGAAAGTCACAAATTCCACTGAGTGTGATTGGAATGTAACTGTGCAAACTCCACATCCCAAGGAGTGACATGGACACGATTTTCGTTCTGTGCACCTGCACGGTTGCTCATTCATGCTTAGCCCAGCTTGGGTTTTACATTAGGTGCCAAGTGGGCCATTGTGTTGGTTTGTTTAAGACGGATCATTTCTCCATCATTTACTAATTGCTGGTGAATTTTTCTGGAGTAGATGATTTGCCTCTAGGGATGAAACTATGCTCTCACAAGCTAAAAGGAAAGGTTATTGAAAGCAAATAAGAAGTGTCTTGATATTTGTGTTGTGTATATTTCATTACTCCGCCTGGAAGAATGAGAAATACTTAATAAGAGTCAGAACTGATTTATTCCCCCCCCTCACAAAATAATTCCAGGGGGTTGGACTAGATGATATTTGGGATACCTTCCAACTCTTCATTTCTATGACTCTATATCTTTGTTGGCTGGCATATGAAAAATACAACTGTGAGGTGGCTGTTAAATGGCAATGAGGTGCCAAAATTACAGCCGGTGATAATTAGAGCTTTGAATGTATGTTAAATAGGAACACCATTTACAATAGATTGCCGATAATTTAATTAGGCGTGGCTAAGATAACTGTTCCCTGCCAAACTTTAGGTGTTTATACAATCTTTGAAAAACTCTACAGGACATATTGACATCACTCAAAATATCTGGCTAGATTTATTTTCACAGCCGTGTTGGCTGAGGCTGATGGAAGTTGCAGTCTGAAACAGCTGGATGCTACCAGGTTGGTCTAGCAAAATTAAATTAAGTACTGGATTGTGGAGTAAGAGATTAGATATGAAAATGTGAACTAAATGATTATGCTTAGTGTGTAAAGCAGATTCTAATCATGGATGTATTCGCACTGCGGTTTTCTTTGTTAACATCTATGCATATTGGGAGACGAGTTTGCCAGCAGGAGAAATATATATACATATAAATGTCTATTGGTTTATTCTCTGTTTGAACATGTATCCAGCTAATTAAGCTCTAGCTCCTTGTCTTGGTAAATATTTGCAATATTAACCATTATTAAATTAAAACTCTTTGCTTGAACATGCAGTCTGCAAGTTGTGGTCTAGCCTTGTTATCATTCCCTTAGATCAGTTATTTTTATGGGCTTAACTATATCTGCCACAAAGTTTAATCATACTAAGAGTTGTGGGTATGCTGTAGAACTGAATTTTTGAACCCACTCAAAGGCTCAAATCCGGAACGTGCAACAAGGAATGAAGTGAAGAAAAGCACCTTAATCATGTGTACTGAGGTTTGCTTTTCTGTTGGGAATGAGGACTAAGGGGTTAAGCGATATGCTTTAGGGTGCCATTTGCAAAATTTCTCTCCTGCTGATGCAAACACACTCCTCCCTTTGCCAGCACAGGAGTCCTGGCAATCCCCAGTCATACCTGGAAGGTTCATAATGCAATTACTCCGCAATTTGTGGCTGGTCCTGCCTTAGATTAACTGTGTGTAGGGGCATGCAGTACTGCTGAAAGTTGCATGGTTATCTGGCTCGTAGGGGAAGATCACATCAGCCGAGTAGGGAACTTTGGTCGATTCTGTTCATGTATTTTTTATTGAAGACTGACTTTAGAACAAGGATAGGCAGCCTGTGGCCCTCCAGATGTTGATGGATTGCAGCTCCAGGTATCTGGAAGGCCACAGGTTCCCCATCCCTGATCTGGAGGATCAATAGCCGAGGAAGTACAGTTAGTGAAAATGCATCTCAGTGACATTTTGGTCTCTTCTTAAAGCAGGTCTGTGTTCCCAGGCCTTTGCTGGTGCTTGATTCCAACAGGTTACCATGCTTTTTAACTCTTCCCTGATTTTATCAACTGTGTTTTTTGTGGTTTTAGTGTTGTGAAATTTGCGCTTGTCAACTTTTGATGGCCTTGCACCTGTTAAAGACGGTGAGCCTCTGCTACATTTACAGATCTGGGGTTTGTCATATTTATATTTTGTGTGCAGCATGAATACTCAGAACCACTTAACCTTGATTTGTCGGGCTTGTTTTAGAGCTTAATAAAAGCTGGTCTCACCTTTTAAAACAGATTTGTGCGTTGCAGTATTTTAATGGTTCGATTTCATTTTCTGTCAAAAGGAAAACTAGATCTTCTCTGAAGGTTCTAGCTGTCATTTTATAAAACCGGTAGAAACCTGCCTTTCTGGTTTATAGTCTTGTTACCATACAGCATGGCCCTATGACTCATTTTGAACAATTCTTTGTTCACTCTTGAAAGCATTACTGATGGTATTTCAAATAAACTTGTTCCCTTTAAGAATGCAAGCCTCTAGCAAGTTTGATCTTTAGTATGAAAAAGATTGTGTAAGTTTAGAAATAGCTTCTTTCTTTCTTTCTTTCTTTCTTTCTTTCTCTCTCTCCCTCTTGCGTTTAGTCTGTAACATTTATTTATTTGTCATGGAAAGTAATTTCTTAGCTCATTATTAAAATTATTACTCTGTCTGGTGGTAGGAATGCTTGAGAAATTAGGTTTCTGTGAATTACAGTATGAACAGTCCATCAGGACTAAGGTGCAGATTGTTACATAATTATCCTTTGGATTTTGCACTTCTCCACATTTGTGTGATAAAAGTTCCCGTAACTAGAAACAGTCCAGTTGGCCCTTGACGCTTGGACATCGCACAGCTGGTTGGTTAGAGCGTGGTGCTGGTAACTCCAAGGTTGCAGATTCGATCCCCGTATGCGACAGCTGCATATTCCTGCATTGCAATGGGTTGGACTGGATGATCCTCAGGTTCCCTTCCAACTCTACAATTCTATGATTCATAAATAAAGATTAGCCTCAGCAATATCAGACAGTGATGCATGCCTGTAGTCTGCTCATGAAATAGTTGTGTGTTACGTTGCACTGAGAAAGCAGGTGATGTGTGACCTGCCTTAGCATTTCTTTAACCCTACAGGGAAACTTGGAGTTGAGCCTCAAACCATTCCCCTTCTTTTTTTCTGCTTGGACAAAATGAAATGGCAAAGCTTTGAAGACATGCATAATGCAAACCTAGAGCGCAGGACTACCGCAGGTCACAGAATAGCACTTTGATAACATAAATACATGACGCTCAAAATATCAACACACAAGCGTATTTGCTGATTTCTGCAAAATAGCTAAAGAGAGTATATAAGGGTCATTGAGATTTTAGTTATGAAGACAGTAAGGCTGTTTCTAACTAATAAAACAACAACCTCCTTTCGTAGACAAAGCTAACTGAATGCATGAATGGCACTGTGCAGCTAACAAAAGACTGAACCACTTGTATGAAAAGACTCTGTACATTCTTTCCCACAGAAGTCAACGAAAGGCTCGGTTGTCCTAGGCTACGTATTCCGGCATTTAAACCTCGTGGAGATAGATTACTTTGGACTGCGTTACTGTGACAGAAGTCACCAGACGGTGAGTAAAAGCACAACAGTGGCTTTCCAGTGTTAAAGCTAACCTTGCTTGTTTACCACTTTTACACTGGCATATACTCTTGTTAGCAAGTTAATTTTTAAACCAGCCTAAATTGAGTTGTCATGGTTATACACAAATAAATACTTTTGGAGTTCTTAAAAGAAATGGTATTTTCTGTTCAAATGAGTAGACCTTCTTATGGATAGGAACAAGCGTCAGGTCTACCTGCATGATTACAATATTTAGTGTTTGTTTTTTAAAAAAATGAGCAAGCAAGCGGTTGAGCAGATTTCGCTTTAAAAGTAAACTTACAGCTGTAATCTACTTGTTATTTGTGACTATGCCAAACTCTAGACATGTTCCCCTAGCTTAGCAGCTCTCCCTTGTATGATTTTGGTGCCACACCTCTAGTCTCTTATAGAAGGGTATTAGGTGGGAGGTGGACTCTATTGAATGGATACCTGTCATTTCTAGGTTAAGCTTTTTGTGGAATCTGAATGAAAGGTACATGTGCTGAACTGAGATGAAGGTTCATGCGTGTATATGTGGATAGGTATGACTCAACCAGACTCAAGATTAAATGTTCCATCACATATTGGAGTGATGTAAATGAGCGATGGAAAATCAAGAACTTGCCCGTGATTACACATACTGTGTGTGCAAGTTTCAGTCTATTGTCTCATTTCCTTCTTTGCTTGATATTGATGATTGGAGTAAAGATATCAGGTGGAATTCAACATTGCTTTCTTTAAAATCTTCCACTTGTGCAAAAATTCCAGCTTGCTAAATGAATACGAATATTATTTATTTGTGTAGCTGAAGCACTTACAAAACAAAATACATAAAACAGATTAAAATACATTGCATAATTAAAATAATTGTTAAAACCAGCATTCTGTCAGATAAGAGTTTGCCCCATGAAGAATTTCACTTATCATTCCTACAAACCTTTCTCCTTAAAATTGCCACACCAAAGGCATAAAAGGCTACTTTTCCAGAGCTGCCGGGGAACCTGTCTCCTAATAAAAATTTAATGAAATGCCCAGTCAGACTCTCAACTGGGAGATACAAATCTTTGAACAAGGCTGTTCTTAAGTCCTTATAGATTGGGCAATCTGGTAAGTAGTGGGGGTGAATCTTCAGGTACATGGGCAAATGCATAAGGAATTGGGCAATAGTGTCCTTCAACTATGGCTTGCTAAATAGAACACTCCCCCTCTCCTCCCTTCTCTGTTCTGGGGGTTCTCTTGACACCCCCAGAGACACTGGGGTAGGAGATGGGGAGAAGCTCCATTGAGCAACTGAAAGTCCTTGTGCAAGACTTCCACTAAACATACAAGTACTTTATCATACATTCAGATGAATTACATATTTTAATGAACAAAACAAAGACAAACCTTGATTATGTACGCTTGACTGAAATATTGTTTTTTTAAAAATCAGATGTCCAGCAGTGTGAAGTATTACATTAAGAATACGTAAGCCATAATCAAGCAGAAATTCCTGACATTCTCTAATGATTTTTAATATAACTTTTTAATGGAGTTTTGTATGCCTTCTGTTTCTTTCTTTTTTTAAAAAAAACCCCCCTCTATATTAAATAAGAAGAATTACACATTTTATTTGTGTTTTAATAGCTATTCCCCATTAATATTTCCCAGCCAGACAAGCAGATCTCAGGGTCTTGCTTTTGAGATCCTTCCCTATGAGACACGTAGCAGTAAAGACTAGCTGTCCTTAACAAAACAAAAGGAGCCACAGAATTACACATTAAGGACTTGGCTGGTATGCAGCCTTTGTTAGCTTAAATGTGACGTCCACCCTATGGAAATGATTGTGGGTGCCTACAACCAGTGCTTGATGAACGCAATTGAATGATTTTAATGAAACACATAGGCTGGGGTTGGCAATATGATATTACACATGTATAAGCGAGTTGAAGCCTGAATAATTGTATGTGTTTGAACTAGTTTAAACACAGCGCTGTGCAATAGCAGAACAAAGTTGTACTTGTGTGTCATGAAAACCGTAGAGCAGTGTGATGAATCTGTAACAGATAAGCAAGCAGAAAGGACCTGTTGAACAAGCATCTTCTCTGTGGAAGTGGAAAAGGGGGGGGGGGTCATGTCTGAGAGGCTGAATGTCTGTACCAGAAGCATTTGATGATTGACACCATCCATGAAAATGGATAATTTTCAACCTAGCTAATGGCTTCTGACAAACAAGTTCAGAGTGCTTGACCCTAATTTGACTCGGTACGCAGCAACAGAATGTTAACAGTGCCATGCCCACTTAAAACTTAAGTACAGTCATACATCACCGGAATTTCAGCTTATGTGGCTTTTTATCTTTGGAACAGTTTAAAGCACTTCTCTTGACCGCATCTTAAAAACTGGCTTCACCAATTTTGTAGAGTGCTGATCATTAGATGTTAAGATCCAGCACTCCTAACCCATGTACTTGTTTTACTATTTTAAGTTAAATCCCAAAGTCTTTATGAAATTGAGGTGGACTTGGGTTTAGAAAGCTATCATACATAGCTGATGCCTTCTGTGAAATTCCAACTAAAGAGCTTGACATCTCTGGTAGGAGGCTTTCAAGGAAAATATTGGGTATTTTTTTGCAGGTTTGTTGTTGCATGGGGGGGGGATAGAGAAACTACTTCACAGAGACAAGGGAGCCTCCCTCTGGAGAGATGCCATTTCCTGTGACCAGGAAAAATTACGGTACATGCCCCGCGACGGGGTGAGCTCCCGTTGTTCGGTCCAAGCTCCTGCCCACCTAGCAGTTTGAAAACACGTCAAGTGCAAGTAGATAAATAGATACCGCTCCGGCAGGAAGGTAAACGACGTTTCCATGCGCTGCTCTGGTTTCGCCAGAAGCGGCCTAGTCATGCTGGCCACATGACCCGGAAGCTGTCTGCGGCAAACGCCAGCTCCCTCGGCCTATAGAGCGGGATGAGCGTGCAGCCCCAGAGTCATCTGTGACAGGACCTAACGGTCAGGGGGGTACCTTTACCTTTAGGGTACATGTAGTAGCAGTGAGTTAGTGGCTTTTCTTGTCTATGGCTCCTTTCTTATGAATGAGATGTTTGACAGATGGATCAGGTAGCTCTGTAGGTTTCTGCCTGTACTTTTGACTCCCCCCCCCCCAGGGAATCTCCCACATAAAATTTCTGCTGAAGTTAAGTGACATCCTATTTCCATTCCAAAACCATTTGTGTGGAGTGTGCCCCTTCATTCCTTCCCTTCTCCCTCTGTTACCGAGGGCAAATGCCCACTTTAACAAATCCGTGCCATAAGTACCAAGCCTGCAGCAACTCATAAATATTACACAGTGTCATGACTTTTTGCAGCTGACATGCTGGCAAATAGTGTATTTTGGTAAGCCTGGGCGTTGTAATTGTAGGACATGTTCTTTCATGTTTCTGGTTGTGATAGAGCCCTATAGTGATTTGGCAATTAGATTATTAACGTTAAAAAGGCCTGAAACAAAATGCATATCCACGTACACATAAACGGTATGCTTGTATCCTGCACCTTGATGCTTATTGCTGTAAGGGGCTGAAGCACCTGCTATGACTTTCCAGGTTGTTCAAAATCTGTTTTTAACAGCCTCTACCTGGAGATTATATCTCTTCTACTGAATTCAGTTTTTCAGTTTAAAGCGAAGGATGAATTGTGATTTGCCCTTTCTTACATTATAATGCTCTGTTAATGCCTTGTTCATTTAATACAATGTCCAAGATAGATTTGCCACATAATTATTTTAAAAAAATAAGATAACAGCAGTGCTTTTTTGTTATCCTTATGAAGATAATCATGACTGCCATTGAGGTGTATAGAGAAGCTTTTGGCTTTCACACACACACACAAAAAGATGCTGAAGGAATAATAATGTAAAAGCAGATATAATGTTAGTTTGTAATTTTAACTTTTCTTCTTTGGAAAACTTTGCAGATGTTAGATGCTTACAAAGCACATTCTTTTTTGTTTCTGTGTATATCTAGGACAGAAGAGAAAAGTAGGCTCAGTTTGCACGTCATGGTTAAAGCATAGTTAGTGGTATACAAAGGACAAAGAAATGGCTTCTGATTTGCTCCCTGACAGCAGGACCTGCAATTCTGGATTTTGTATCATATCGGAAACAGGCTTCATGGTTTGTTTCGGGGTGCAAGCAAGATACTTTCCACATAACCATATAGAAAGCTGGTGTATACTGTCTTCAATTATTCTAGGATAACATTAGCTTATTCTTTTCAGGGCAAGGTAACACCTTTGTTTTAAAGTCTCTTTATATAACCATATGTATTTATAATAGTTTGCTATAACTGTTTTTCTTCGCATGCCTCCTTGATGAGAGGTCTGGAGGGTGGCAACACAAGAGCAGTGGCTTTTCTGCTGTGGCTTCTCACTTGTGGAATACTTCCCCCAGGGAGGCTCACCTGGCTCCTCATTTACATATCTTTAGGTGCCAGGCAAAAACATTCGTCTTCTCCCATGCCTTTGTCTAATGGAACAATCTGTGGCCTTTTAAACTCTTTCTCTGTGTGCGGGAGGGGAATTTTGTTTTTGTTTGTTGCAATGTTATTTATTTTTGTGTTTTTATTTTGTAAATTGCTCTGTGATTTTTCAGATGAAGGGCAGTATTAAAAAATGAAATAACACAATGACTGGTTTCTATTACTTTTTTCACAGTACTGGTTGGATCCTGCAAAGACCCTTACAGAACATAAGGAACTCATAAACAGTATGTATATGCAATTGGTTAATCATAAACTGTTTCGTGATGGAGAGGCATAGAAAATACTGCATCTGCAAAGCTAACAGTGTTGACTGCAGATGTCTGATAGTCCCTTGACGTTGATCCATGTTGCTATATGTGGCTATCTCAAAAGTATATAGTGTACAGCAGTTTGACTGCTAAATACCTGCTTCTTCTCTTTCCAGTCTCACATATATTTATTTGTTCAAACTATTCCTTACAATGCCAGAAATCTTCATTTATCAATTACATTGTTTCTGTATAAACAAGACTTGCATTTGATTTGAATTCTTAAACTTGCCTATTGAAGCGGATATCTAGAAGCCTGAGCAGTAACTTTGGAACTGCAACAAGCAGGTTTGCAGAAAAACCTGTCAGGTAGATTATCACAATATGGCTTGAAAAGGCATTGCAGGATAACTGTGATGGAGAAGCTAGGAGTTCGGCAAACATAGAGATTCGGGTTAAAATAGGAAAGTTTGCCTGTTTTATAACCATTATGTGAGGGATCCAAGCAAAAATTCACTTAGTGCTCTTATTAATGTGGAATTTGTTGAAATGTTTATTCTACTTAGTTTTTTAGGGCTTGGAGGAGGGGCAAAATGTGTCAGATTGAAGGATATTGAGTCATAAGGCAGTAGAAATCAATCAGAAATCAGATGACTGCGGATATCACAAGAACTGTGAAGTCTGTCAAGCCAACCTTACCACACACTTGGGAACCCCCCTCTTGTGGTCAGTGGCAGATCCAACGATACATGACCACTAGGTGTTCATACAGGGAGTTGTTTTGAATGACTCCCCAGCTGCTCACCTGAGTGCAATCCTGTCCAACACTGGTTGTATCCCTGCCTTGGAACACTACTGTCTTGACTCGATTAAGTTTTTCAGTTTCATTTTGTTAGCCTAGTGTCTCCGAAAATGTTTACATATCACTTGGGGAAACAGACAAACTAATGTGGAAGAAGCAAAGATCATGACTGTTGAAGCAATGATTCTTCAACATCAACTTCGTTGGACTGGTCATGTTGTGTGGATGCCTGATTATCGTCTTCCAAAGCAACTACTCTATTCCAAACTTTAAAATGGAAAGCGTAATGCTGGTGGCCAACGAAAGAGGTCTAAAGACTCTCAAGGCAAATCTACAAAAATGTAGTATAAACATCAACAATTGGGAAACACTGGCCTGCAAGTGCTCCAATTGGAGAACAGCCTTTACCAAAGGCGTCATGGACTTTGAAGATGCTTGAACTCAGGATGAAAGGGAGAAACAAGGAATGCGTGTTTGGCAAACCCTCACCGTGATCAACTCCTACCTGGAAACCCATGTCCCCACTGTGGAAGGATGTGTGGATCCAGTATTGGCCTCCATAGTCACTTACGGACTAACTGTTAAGACCGTGCTCATGGAAGACAATCTTACGTTGCTACGAGTGATCGCCAAAGAAGAAGAAGCAGCTATTGTCGAGTGGAACTTCTTCATATTTACAGAACCATTCTCTTTCTGTGAAAATGGAGGAGGAATTTCTTATCCGTTCTAGGATTCCCCCCCCCCCTTTTTTCCTTTTGGTGGAAACCATGGAGAGACCTGGTCTGAACAAAGAAATTGGATTCTTATCTCATTATACATGACAAAGCCATTTTTCACCTTCTCACCCCTTGCTTTTTCCTGTAAGACCTATTGCAGTCGTTAATAATAATAATAATAAATTTTATTTATATCCCGCCCTCCCCAGCTGAAGCCGGGCTCAGGGCGGCTAACAACACTAAAACAGTGCAACATTATAAAGACATTATAAAAATTAATTAAAATACAAATTGATGGCAACCATAAACTAAAGTTTTGTAAAGATTGCCAAAGGAGGGAGTCAGGCTGCGCCCTGACCAAAGGCCTGGTGGAACAGCTCTGTCTTACAGGCCCTGCGAAAAGATGTCAAGTCCTGTAGGGCCCTTGTCTCTTGCGACAGAGCATTCCACCAGGTTGGAGCCGCAGCCGAAAAAGCTCTGGCTCTAGTTGAGGCCAGCCTAACCTCTCTGTGGCCTGGGACCTTCAAGGTGTTTTTATTTGAAGACCGTAAGTTCCTCTGTGGGGCATACCACACCCATTCCCACCACCCTTCTGAGTAATACCCCTCCCCACCTTCTCACTATATAGAAGGATCTGGCAACTTCTGTTTCAATGTATCTGAAGAAGTGTGCATGCACACGAAAGCTCATACCAAGAACTAACTTAGTTGGTCTTTAAGGTGCTACTGGAAGGAATTTTTTTTGTTTTGACTATGGCAGACCAACACGGCTACCTATCTGTAACTCCTTTTGGTGGGGTAGGGTTGACTGACTTTACAGTTCAGGTGGTTCAGAGTATTTTTCCCGGGGGTTCCCTACCCTCACACTTTAAAATAATCTTTGCCTGCCACAACTAGGCTTGCCATATGTACGGAAAATTCCTGACATATCCTGGTTTACGGGTGTAAATTTTTTCCAAATTGACAAAACCCAGATAGCAGAGGAAAAAGCTCCAAAAGCTTAAACAAACTTTTTTTTGGGGGGGGGGGTTCCGGAGAAAGCTCAACTATCTGGGTTTGTTCCCCAAAAAAGTTCGACAATTTTGGTGGTTACTTTAAAAAAGCTCAATAACCGTGTGGGTATCAGGAATTTTACTTTTTGAAATATGGCAACCCTAAGAAAACACTTTCCTCCCTACATACTAACTCTCGTGATCTCTCCAGTCACCTGACTTTAGGCCATGTTACAGTTCCTGGTAGGGGTGCCAACCTGAATAAAATATTGTGGGGACCCAGGTAAGTCCCGTCCCGCATAATTGATCACACAACGCAGTTCACATACAACATTTGAATGGCAATGCCCATCAACTTTGCAGGGATCCGGCCCCCTCAAATATTTTATTGTGGGGGCTGAAGCTGGTTAATGTTATTTGTATGGTGACTTTGCACAGAAATACCAGTGTGGTCAGGAAGTAGAAGATAAAAGATAAGATAAGGCTACAGAGAAGCTCATCAATTGCTGATTGCATCTGGCATAGCTTCTCATAATTTTTTGCCACTCCCTCCAAATCTTTGGAGTGATTCCTTTTCATTCCTCCCATTTTTGTGTGGCCTGCATGGAATAGGAAAATGCGATGGCTGCTTAGGCATTGTCACATATCCAAGGTTAAAATCAAGTGCATACTTTCTCCAATAAAGTCTGCTGAAATTAATGGAATTGACTTCTAAGTAACTATGTTTACGATTGCAGGGTGTGCTTTAAAACACACACACACACACAATTAAATGTTCTTATTTTTTATAGCTGGTCCACCCTACACACTGTACTTTGGTGTTAAATTCTATGCAGAAGATCCATGCAAATTAAAAGAAGAAATTACAAGGTATTGTATGAATAACCTTTAACTATCAGCAGTAAGAGTGAGCAGGTGCTTTTAAAGTATCTAGTAAAATAACTGTATAAGCTCATCAAGTAATTGTTCCTTTTTAAAAGAGAGACAGAGAGATGGAAAACAACTTGAGACTCTAATTTTCTTGCTATAAATCCTTGCTGGAAAATGATGTTTAACTCTCACTGGTGTTGGAGGGATGGAGTTAAATTCAAAATCCAGCTTATTCATGTCCCTTGTCTTTGCTTATGTTTGTGTTCAAAGTTTTGCCCTGATTGCGGAAGTGTTTTTCCTTTTGTCTTGTTTGAGTAGTTACCAGCTTTTTATTTTGCCATTATGGATCTACTTCTACAGAGAGTTTGTTGTTCTCCCATAGCTTTTGTTTTTATTCTATCATATATGATAATCAGTTGCTGATTGGATTGCATTTTAAGTGGCCCTATTCAACATGCAACCTTTGCCCTGATACAGTGAATGCAGTCTGCATACTAATATGCTTTTCTTTAGTGCATAAAAGCATGTTGCATTGGAGACAGCACATCATATCCAATAATTCAGTAATGTGTGCATGTATTCCTAAGTACTGTGTATCTGTAGGCTTACAGCCTCATCGGCCACCTATTCCAGATAATTGGGGAAATAAGGTAAAGGTAAAGGTACCCCTGCCCATACGGGCCAGTCTTGACAGACTCTAGGGTTGTGCGCCCATCTCACTCTATAGGCCGGGAGCCAGCGCTGTCCGCAGACACTTCCGGGTCACGTGGCCAGCGTGACAAGCTGCATCTGGCGAGCCAGCGCAGCACACGGAACGCCGTTTACCTTCCCGCTGGTAAGCGGTCCCTATTTATCTACTTGCACCCGGGGGTGCTTTCGAACTGCTAGGTTGGCAGGCGCTGGGACCGAACGACGGGAGCGCACCCCGCCGCGGGGATTCGAACCGCCGACCTTTCGATCGGCAAGTCCTAGGCGCTGAGGCTTTAACCCACAGCGCCACCCGCGTCCCTAATTGGGGAAATAGAAGACTATAAACACATTGATGAGCATGCAGTTTATAAGGTTATATACAGGAGATAATTTCAGTACAGTGGTACCTCGGGTTACAGACGCTTCAGGTTACAGACTCTGCTAACCCAGAAATAGTACCTCGGCTTAAGAACTTTGCTTCAGGATGAGAACAGAAATTGTGTGGCTGCGGCGCAGCAGCAGCGAGAGGCCCCATTAGCTAAAGTGGTACCTCAGGTTAAGAACAGTTTCAGGTTAAGAATAGACCTCCAGAATGAATTAAGTTCTTAACCCAAGGTACCACTGTAGTGTAGTAAGTGCCTTTTTAAAAAACAACAACAACCCCACTAACCCTGGTAAAAGTAGTTTGATAACCGTACAGATGTTTTATCTAGTCCACACCTGAACCATAGCTCCTGCCATCCTTGAACATTGGCCATGCTGACTGGGCCTGATGGGAGCTTGAGTCCAGCAACATCTGGTGGGCTTTATGCTCCCCATCCATCCTTGGTACATATTGGTAAATGGCTTGAGGTGTGTCTGTTTTCCCAAGTATCTAGTCACCATGTGTCAGCAGGCCAGATAACCAGCATTTCTGGTTTAGTTCATTTATTCATAAGTGAAATGTTTTGTTAAAAGGGAAAATGTTTTTGAAGCGATGGATTATACATTGTTCAAAGAAAAGTGATATATATATATATATATATATATATATATATATATATATATATATGGGTTGGTATCCATTGTTAGTCATACTCAGAGCAGACTCATTGAAATTAATGGGCATGACTAACTTAGGTTAATTAATTTCATTGGGTCTGCTCTGCCTAGATCTTGGTTGGATACAACTCAATGAAAACATTATTGAACAGTAAGGCATTGTGCAAATTCCCAGCATCCTTATGGAACCACAGTTGCCAGGATTCTTTTGAAGAAGCTGTGATAGCCAAGTTCTTTATCAGATTGATCTAGAACACCAGATGTATCCCAAGGCTGCTAGTTGTAGTGCCAGCTTCCGCTTCTTAGCTCTGTCATCCTAAGTTCACAGCGGTGCGTTCATAGCATGTGTCATGCTTTGTCACAGCTTACATGCTGGGCAAGCTTTTCCATTTACGTTTGATTTGAGATATTCAAAGGAAACAAAACTTAATATCCAGTTTGTGTCCCCTCCCAAGCTAACCTGGCAATATTCCTTTTAAATAAAACTGCAACGGCAATATATTCGTATGTTAGGATCCTTATACTTGTATAGTTACTTCTATTTTCTGTCTTTGTTTTAGGTACCAGTTTTTTTTACAAGTGAAGCAAGATGTCTTGCAAGGCCGCTTGCCTTGTCCTGTCAACATTGCTGCTCAGCTAGGAGCGTATGCAATACAGGGTATGTGCTTTGTACTGCGTTTCCCTTCATAAATACTAGATTTTGCTTAGGTTTGGTCATATTTAGAAACCTGAATTACAGTGAACTTGAATGTTGAGGGTTATATATTGATTCTATCTCAAGATAAATTCCAGAGGACCAGCCATGTTAGTCTGTTGCAGCAAACAACCACACATAATTTTGACTATGTAAAGCTTTGTTGTGGTTAAGTTTTTGAGGACTAGAGTTCCTTTTTTCTTGATATCCGCCTCTATTTTATGGTCTCTAGTGCATAAAAGATTATGCCACAACAAATCTGCTAGTCTTTACAGGTGCCCTAGGACTCTGGTTTCCCGCCCCCCCCTTCATAATGGATTATGCAGAGCCAATTTGCATGCAGTTTAAATGCGTTCAAATTCAGGTATAGTGGACGCTCCCTCATAAATAAGATGACAGGAAAACTGTGGAAAGCTTTATTGTACTTGATTGTACTGTGACACAGTGGCGTAGCGTGGGTTGTCAGCACCCGGGGCAAGGCAAGTAATTTGCGCCCCCTAACCCGTGGATTTTAGTAGGGGCAGAGAGCTGCGAGTGCGAGCGCGCCCCCCCCAGATGTTGCGCCCGGTGCGGCCGGCCCCCCTGCACCCCCCACGCTACGCCACTGCTGTGACAGTATAATATTTCTAGGGCTGATTTTGGGGGGTTGAAGAATGTTACAAGTCATTACATAGATTAGGATAGGTTTACATTTTGAATCATTTTATTGTTATAGCTTGTGGAATTCCACGATACAAAAAAACATGCTAAATAGTTGAAAGCTGAGAGAGAGCACTAAGATCCAATCTTTCCCACTCTTGCATCTTCATACTAGAGCTTAGTGCTTTATTCCTAGAAAAGTAAGTGCTGGTACTCACCATGAAGCTGTTACAGTAAGCGCCAAACTTATTAACAGCTATAAAAGAGGTACCGGTACTACATACCCTTGAGTAAAGGTAAAGGGACCCCTGACCATTAGGTCCAGTCGTGACCGACTCTGGGGTTGCACTGCTCATCTCGCTTTATTGGCCGAGGGAGCCGGCGTACAGCTTCCAGGTCATGTGGCCAGCATGACTAAGCCGCTTCTGGCGAACCAGAGCAGTGCATGGAAATGCTGTTTACCTTCCCGCCGGAGCAGTACTTATTTATCAACTTGCACTTTGACCTGCTTTCAAACTGCTAGGTTGGCAGGAGCAGGGACCGAGCAATGGGAGCTCACCCCGTGGTGGGAATTCGAACCTCCGACCTTCTGATTGGCAAGTCCTAGGCTCTGTGGTTTAACCCACAGCGCCACCCGTGCCCCTTTAGTACGCCCTGGAAAAAAGCACTGCTAGAGCTCCAGTTTTAAATGGGAGTGTCCACATCTTCTCTTCTTTTTCATGGGGTTACAGTGATCACACTTTGATGCTTATGAGGGCTGAGGGAGACACTGAATATCATAAATCAGGTTCACAGATACAAAATACTATTACTAGGAATTAAGCGGGAAAATATATTTAACAACCAGCAAAGTAGGAAAAAAAATAAAATTGTGTAAAATATGTCAGAAAGTGAATAATATTTAAAATTTATTTTAAATACAGCTGAACTTGGAGACTATGATCCATACAAGCATATTGCAGGTTATGTTTCGGAATACCGCTTTGTTCCAGACCAGAAAGAAGAACTAGAAGATGCTGTAGAACGGATACACAAAACTCTGATGTAAGAATTCAGGTTATAAACTAACATTGTTTGGGAAATAAAACTGTACAAGGAAAAGGGCGTTAAAGAAGCAGTTCCTTTGTGAGTCGAACTATTGACTGTTGTTTTAAATCTGCTTTCTTATGAGCTGTTTTTCTCTGCAATGGTCATAAATATAACCAATACATTTAATTCTTGCCTCCTTTGTACATTACAACGTATACATTACCACGTGTCTTCAAAATATCTTAAGGGCTGTCGTATGGAAGAGGGAACAGGCTTGCTTTCTCCTGCTCTGGAGGGTAGGACTCAAACCAATGGCTTCAAGCTTACAAGAAAGGAGATTCGGAATAAACATACGGAAAAACTTTCTGACAGTAAGAGCTGTTCAACGTGGAACGGTCTCCCTCGGGAGGTTGTGGACTCTCCTTCCTTGGAGCTTTTTAAGCAGAGGTTGGATGACCATCTGTCATGTATGATCTGGTTGAGATTCTTGCATTGCAGGGGTTTGGACTAGATAACCCTTATGTTCCTTCCAACACTATGGTTCTATGTCTTCAGCTTACAACCGTAGGCACTACTACGCCAATTCATGGAGGACAAGGTTATCAATGCCTGTTGGTCATGATGGCTCTGTTCTGCTTCCCCTGTTGGAGGTATTATACTTCTGAACGCTAGTTGCTGGGAATTCAGGTGGGCAGAGTGCTGTTGCATTCATGTCTAGCATGTAGGCTTTCCATAGGCATCTGGTTAGCCACTGTGAGACTGGGATTCCAGGCTAGATGAGCCATTGACTTTTATCCAGTAGGCTAATCTTAGAGAGCTGGACCATAAAGAAGGCTGATCGCCAAAGAATTGATGCTTTTGAATTATGGTGCTGGAGGAGACTCTTGAGAGTCCCATGGACTGCAAGAAGATCAAACCTATCTATTCTTAAGGAAATCAGCCCTGAGTGCTCACTGGAAGGACAGATCCTGAAGCTGAGGCTCCAATACTTTGGCCACCTCATGAGAAGAGAAGATCCCTGGAAAAGACCCTGATGTTGGGAAAGATGGAGGGCACAATGAGAAGGGGACGACAGAGGACGAGATGGTTGGACAATGTTCTCAAAGCTACCAGCATGAGTTTGACTAAACTGCGGGAGGCAGTGGAAGACAGAAGTGCCTGGCGTGCTCTGGTCCATGGGGTCACGAAGAGTCGGACACGACTAAACGACTAAACAACAAACAACAAAAATCTTACCTTATTACATTATGGGTAGACATAGAAGGCAGGAGAATCTTAAAGTTATATAGATGCAGAAGCGCAGGAAGAAAAATATGGCAGAAAGAAAAAAGAGACATCAGCAAGAGAATTAACTTATGAAAGGTTGTCAGTGTTTATAATTTATAAGATTTATCAGCTCATCCGTCAGCAATAGCTGTTTCGTAAAATCTTGCATGTCTTAATCAAAAAGGTGAGAGACGGAAAAACATATTTGAGCGATGAGTCAGGTGGTTAAGTTATGGAATGTGGAGCCAAATGAATAGAGAGATAAGGCCTCCTTGATAAGATGATTGCAGAACTGAATGCCAAAAGGTGTAGAAGCTGAAAAACACTGAGATGTCTCTTGTTCAGGAGGGATGGGTGATGGGCAGAATTTGTGAGCTGGAAAACCAGATTTTAAGGAATTTATTCATATATACGAAAAATAAGGTGAACTATCTGGTGAGATGTGCAAAACTATGCAAAAACTTGTGATTCTATAAAAACACTGGCTTTACATTGTGTTGAAACATACTGCGAATACAGATGCTATTTATAAAGGTTAACGGAAAAATGTAACCTTATTTTGGCAAGTTATTTTGAAATCTTCCCTCTTTCCCCTCCAAAACAAGAATTAAATTGAACTAGGATTTTAAGCCTGTTAGCTTCCTGGGTCTTTTCACTCTTGGAATTGGAATGCATTAAATGCAGTGGGGACCCAGTTCCTGAAATTAGGATGTTGTTCTCCTGATCAGTAAGGATCACTAGGAACTCATGCATGAGTGTAATATAAGATGAGTAATTTAAAAAACCTAACACAAAGCAGAATATTTTTTTACTAATAATGAAAAGTGATGCTAATTTTGGATAATAATGTGGGGATATCTGTTTAAGTGGTGGGACGTGGGTGGCGCTGTGGGTAAAAGCCTCAGCGCCTAGGGCTTGCCGATCGAAAGGTCGGCGGTTCGAATCCCCGCGGCGGGGTGCGCTCCCGTTGCTCGGTCCCAGCGCCTGCCAACCTAGCAGTTCGAAAGCACCCTCGGGTGCAAGTAGATAAATAGGGACCGCTTACGGGCGGGAAGGTAAACGGCGTTTCCGTGTGCGGCTCTGGCTCGCCGGAGTAGCTTCGTCACGCTGGCCACGTGACCCGGAAGTGTCTCCGGACAGCGCTGGCCCCCGGCCTCTTGAGTGAGATGGGTGCACAACCCCAGAGTCTGGCAAGACTGGCCCGTACGGGCAGGGGTACCTTTACCTTTACCTTTATCTGTTTAAGTAACCCACCTGATATTCATAAATTACTGTGCATTATGCCACCTTGGGGTGCAGCAAGTTGCAGGGGTCATTTATAGTGGCTTATCTGCCCCAGCTGACCTGTTGCAGCAGTTTGGGTTGAAGGCAAGCTGGAAATACCATGTTGGCCCAAATATAAAGCCACACCTTTAAAATTGGAGGGGGGAAACGAAAAAAAGAAAAAATACCTGAATGTAAGCCACTCCCTTCCTCGCTGCTCCTGGTTGCATACTGGGGAGGGAGCCGTGCTGTGTTGCCAGCGGCCTTTCCCCTTCCTCGCTCTCTCCCTTCCTGGCCTTGGGAGAGATGATGGAGAACTATGTGCAGGGCAGGTGCTGTTTGCCTCACACTCTTGGCCATAAGGTCTTGAATATAAGCTGCACTTTAACTTTTCATGGTCGGATTTGGAAAAAAAGTGTGGCTTATACAGTAGTACCTCTGGTTTTGTACTTAATTCATTCCGGAGGTCCGTACTTAACCTGAAACTGTTCTTAACCTGAAGCACCACTTTAGCTGATGGGGCCTCCCGCTGCCAGTGCACGATTTCTGTTCTCATCCTGAAGCAAAGTTCTTAACCCGAGGTACTATTTCTGGGTTAGCAGAGTCTGTAACCTGAAGCGTTTGTAACCTGAAGTGTATGTAACCCGAGGTACCACTGTATTTGGGCCAATACGGTATTTAACAGCTTTCCTTAATATAAAAGCCAGGGAGAGGGAAGGAGAGGAAGTAGAGGTTAGGGGGCAGGGGATAGTGGCAAGGAATGTTTTCAGTCACATTTACCAAATGTGCTGCAAATGAATGTTCTTATTCTGTGTTAAAAACAATTTTGAAGGCTTTTCTGATGCAATAAACAACCCCGTTCGAAGTAATATTAAATGATAAATTCTGTGCTGTCACGTGGGAAATCTAAGTATAGATCTGACCAGTGCTATTTTTTTTAGAAAAAAACTCACCATGAATGCCTCTCTTTGTTCTCTTATATTGGCAATGGCACCCACCTGAGAGGTGCTGAAACTGCGTTCTGGTGAGTTCTGGCTGGAAAATAAGCCCTGGATCTGATGGTTCTTAGTGAATCTTAATATGTGTGCTGCAGCACTTATTCAGGATCGTTCCAGATTTTATTTACAGTTAAGTGGTATAAAAATTTCTGTTAAATAAATGGGACTTCACAGTTTGGTATCATCTTCGGTCTGTAATACATCTGGTTAAAACACATCTCTGGATAATTGTATTCTCACAAACAGTATTAAATCTTCACTCTAAGTGAAATATTTTGCTATAAGACTTAGTAGCAGAATAGTTAAGGGAGATTGAAGCTCTCTGGAAAGCCCTTACCTGCAGCAAGCATACAAATAAGCCTCAGAAAGAGTCAGTTCATGCCCTGGTTCATATGTTGTTTGTGGCATCCATGCAAATGATATAACTGTGAGGCAGACTTCACACAAATGCTCAGAGATCCTGGTGCACAGCTTCTCTCCATCAAAGGGGGAAAGGGGAACATTTTGCTAAGGGTGTGTGTGTGTGTGTGTGTCTCATATGTTACATCATCTGCATGTTCAAGGGGATATGTACGAAACGGCTATGTCAGTATTTCAGCAAGCACAACTTTTAAAATATTTTTTCTGTACTTTATAAAATATATTCTATTATATTAAACAGGGGGCAAGTTCCAGCTGAGGTAGAACTGAATTACTTAGGAGTGGCAAAGACACTTGAAATGTATGGAGTTGATCTTCATCCTGTTTATGTAAGTAGCATTTTTGATGTATTTTGTATATTTTATGCTGTGAACCACCCTGATATATTTGGATGAAGGGCACTATACAAATTTAAAATGAATGAATGAATGAATGAATGAATGAATGAATGAATGAATGACTGTCTTGCCAGAGTGGTGCATGCTCTGGATATCTCCTGCTTGGACTACTGCAATGCGTTCTACGTGGGGCTACCTTTGAAGGTGACCTGGAAACTACAACTAATCCAGAATGTGGCAGCTAGACTGGTGACTGGGAGTGACTGCCGAGACCATAGAACACCGGTCTTGAAACACCTACATTGGCTCCCCGTACGTTTCCAAGCACAATTCAAAGAGTTGGTGCTGACCTTTAAAGCCCTAAATGGCCTTGGCCCAGTATACCTGAAGGAGCGTCTCCACCCCCATCGTTCTTCCCGGATACTGAGGTCCAGCTCCGAGGGCCTTCTGGCAGTTCCCTCACTGTGAGAAGTGAAGCTACAGGGAACCTGGCAGAAAGTCTTCTTGGCAGTGGCGCCTGCCCTGTGGAATGCCCTCCCATCAGATATCAAGGAAATAATCAAATATCTGACTTTTAGAAGACTTCTGAATGCAGCCCTGTTTAGCGACGTTTTTAATGTTTGATGTTTTATTGCATTATTATTATTATTATTATTATTATTATTATTATTATTATTATCATCATCATCCTGTTGGGAACTGCCCAGAGTGGCTGGGGAAACCCAGCCAGATGGGTGGGGTATAAATTATTATTATTATTATTATTATTATTATTATTATTATTATTAAATGTGAAACTGTTGACAGTTGCCCCAGGCAATTAATGTGTTGCTAGTGTTGGAGCTTAAATCAGAGGTGGCTAACCTTTGGCCCTGTGGGACGTGGGTGGTGCTGTGGGTTAAACCACAGAGCCTAGGACTTGCCGATCAGAAGGTCCGCCGTTTGAATCCCCGCAACGGGGTAAGCTCCCGTTGCTCGGTCCCTGCTCCTGCCAATCTAGCAGTTTGAAAGCACATCAAGGTGCAAGTAGATAAATAGGTACCGCTCTGGTGGGAAGGTAAACGGCGTTTCTGTGCGCTGCTTTGGTTCGCCAGAAGCGGCTTTCTGGCACATGGGCTTGGCTATGCAGTTCTTTGAGTCCTCAACAATGTCAACAATTTATTTATTTGTTTCATAAAATGTATATATTTGCTTGATTGTAGAAAAATCCTCAAAACAATTGCCCTTAAAAGGCTAGGGAAGACTGGCACCACAGAATGCAAAACACTAATTATTCTATTTCATAATCCCATGCTCTTCTTTTTTTTTAAAAAAGTGGAGTCTAAATCCATTGGAACACATACTTAGGAGAACCATGGATTAAGCAGCCTTTCTATGAAAGAATGTGGTTGCATTTCCATATAAAAGGCAATTAACTATGCTGGAAGAATAATATGGGTTACAAATCTAAGGGATTTATTCTAAGTGTTGTTATAAGATAAAAGGGTTTCATTACAAAGAATGTGTTCAGGCAGGAAATATGAAAGCAACACCAAGAATCTGAGTAAGGCCCTTAAAAAGTTCAAAGTAACGAGACATAATAGATAATTAGTAGCTCAGAGCTACAGAAGTTTTGTTAATATTAACGCTGAAAGTTCCTTCAATATGCAGGACATAGAAAAAGAATCTTCAGTGTCATACTGCATTGTATGTCCTTTCCTAACCACCACGTTACATCAGCTTAAGGAACGTTCATTGTGCCCTATTTTCACAGTGGCTCCAGTTCATCTTTTAGACAGGAAGCTCTCTGTAAATGTGTGTGTGTGTGTTTATGTGTATAATGTTAAAACTGTTTTGCAGGGTGAAAACAAATCAGAGTACTTCCTAGGGTTGACCCCTGTAGGAGTAGTTGTCTACAAGAATAAAAAGCAAGTTGGGAAGTATTTTTGGTAAGTATCATCTATCTTGTAGCCCCCATTTAAAAAAAAAAGATTACCAAAGATTGCATGGCGTATTTCCATTTATAAATGTTTTCTACATAGAGCAGTTTCGTATATTTCAGACTGGAAACATGGAGACAATGGGTTGGGTCCACCCTGTCTTTGGTGGAGCTCTGCTAACTGGGTGCTCTTGCAGGGTGAAGTATTTTTGTCAATTCCTCTATCCCTCCTTTAATAGCATATGCACCGCAAGCAGCTGCTCCAGTGGGCTGGAACATTGTGGGAAGTGGTGCAGAGGGCTACAAGGGGAAGGAAAGTGTGCCAAATATCTCCTTTTTCTTCTGCCTTCAGGAGCTTCCAGTTAGCGCAGCAGTAACCTCTGCTGGGTCTTAGCCCCATCTATGAATGGAAACAGTCCATCTGTTCAGAGAGGGAGGTGTTTGTATTTGGCCCACTTATTTAATATGAGTGCATTTAAATATTTCCCTCTAAAGGGTACCTACCAATCTACAAATTGAAAAAAGAGAAACTTCACCAGTGATGAACATACTTCCTGCAAAATGTTCAGGGGGAGCCATTTCTAGCAACACTTCATTCAAAAGAAAGCAGTTCCTGAATATCTGCTGTAGAGAAGTAAAATACTGTAGGCTGTTGATTGATATTTCTACTTATATGATAATCGTTACTGGCTTGCATGTTTCATAGCTAGACTGGCTAATGCATTAATGAATATACTTGTCATTAAACCTTCAACCGTTCCAATTTTTTAATGTATCTGTTGGCTTAATCTTCATGTATTTTGTGTGTGTGTTTTTTTCTAACACTTAGGCCTAGAATTACAAAAGTCCACTTCAAGGAAACTCAGTTTGAGCTCAGAGTTCTTGGAAAAGACGTAAGTTTATATTTTGTAGCTTGAAAATAATGCTTATTAAACATGTATTCCTAACCACTCTAGACCAAACATGAATAGGATTGTGTTGTATTTGTATCTAACTAATAGTTACAAAGTGATTTTTAACACATACACATAAAAAGGCTTGGTCTTTGTCTATGTCATAAATTCTCTTTAAATTATCTGCTTTGTTAATACTACTTGTAACATTGAGAGGGGAGAAACATTTGGGGGAACAAAAGTGATGCGTTCACCATCAGGCTTATTTCTGTTGTCCATTAAGTTTGAGGGCCTTGTGTTGTAAAGTTCTTAGAAGAGGTCAATCTCATTCACACAATGCTAAACCGAAACATGGCTTAGTATGAACAAGCAAACATGCAAACTTCTCTAGGGGAGATTGGTCACAGTTCATGATTTGTCTATAGAGAGAGCTATCCCAAGAGTTAGGATTCAGCCTATAAACTAAGCCAAACCATGGCTTAGTTTAGCATAGTATAGCAGTGGAATGACCAGATGAGCGTCAAAGCAGCTGCGATATTCTTTCTATGAGGCTGCACATTTGCTTGTTCACAGTAAACCATGGTTGCCTTAGCATTATGTGTGAACTGAACTAGACTATTGGGACTTTATCTGTGCCATCTGTTAACACAGCGTAGATTAGATTGCTTGGAAGTGCTGCTACAGTTACCTTAGATACTTGTTGGTAAATGCTTTGAAATTATCCAGATGAATGGGAAATCGGGAAGCTTTAGAAAAGAAACATTGTTGTTTTTGGTTTTAAGGCTGGTGACTGACTGGGCTTTTAAAATGAGAGCTCATTGCTGCGCTTAAAAGAACTCACAGCATTTGGTAATGTCAAGTTCTGACAAGAATGCTGTTAAGGAAGCATTTCAAAGAACAAGGATGCAGAATATTATGTACACTTTACTGTCTTTTAAAAATGCCTTCTGCACTGAACTTGGTTAGAAATTAGGACTGGGTATTGGGATTGTGTGTCCCTCCCTGAACCACACACCAGTTTATCCCACCCATTCTACTTTCTGCTTCAAAGTTACCAATGCTGGTTAAAATCATCCTAACCTTGGTTAAGTGGGGAGACTAAGGCCCAGTGTGGAAATCTGTCAAGGAATGCCTTTATTCAGGTGTCAGGTGTCATTGTGAACAAGAATAGAGGGGGTGGGGGCAGTCTAGGTACAAGAGTTTACAGTTCACTGCCTATCTCCAAAACCATGGTTAATGGTTCTGTCTGCATTGATCCTATCGCAGTATGTTTGGTTAAATACATTTGTTAGTTCTGCTAAATAACCTATTCAGAAATTATGTTGCATGGTTGATTTTTCTTGAGGAATTTAAATGTCAAATCAATGGAATGTCTTTAAACAAAGTTTTACTGTTTGATCTTAAACTGAATATATCTTGAATATAAATCAGTGTTCTCCAATCTGGTGCCATACATGTATTATTGGACTATAGTCCTCATCATCCCTGACCTTTTGCCTTGCTTGCTGGGCTGATGGGAGTCAGAGTCCAAAATCGCTAGGCAGCATCTGGTTAGTGGAGGCTGATATTGACTGACAAAGACTGGGGAATGTAGGTTATTCTCCAGATAATACCAAATAGATAAGATAACAGTTTGTTGCATTTAGCACTTTGTATTCCTGCTGTGATAAAACTTCACATTATAATTATCTGAGGGAAGCGGTTACTACTTATAGCTTCTCCTCCAGGCAAATTAAATTAAAAATAAAACACCAATGAAAATTTCAAAGCCCTTATCCAACTCTCATTTAGAGATAATGGAAAAAAGACAAGCAATTCCACAAAGTAGATTTAATAACTAAAGTCTTGCTTAGATATATTATATAATGTGGGACATGTTAATGAGGAAACTTTCAGGGTAATGATGGATCTAGCTGTTTATAGGATTTTATTTTGGTTAGCTAAGCAAACAAAAGCCAAAGCTAGAACATATTGCTTTGTTAATTCAGTTTGACAGCATGGCCATCCTGAATGACAGGGCTATTTAATTAAGTGGTCAGGTGAGCCAGGACCAGTCCCTGACCTGCTGCTCCAATCTTACAGTTTGCTTTTTCCTGGTTGCTGCTATCACCTTATCTCATCCATCACGTTTCCTTTTGATCCAGCAAATGCATGGGCGGCATCAAAAAGGAAGCGTGGCAACTGGGATTGAGGTGCAGGCCACCATAGTATCTCAGCAACAGAGAGAAGGGAAGATGAGCAAAAAACGAAACCTCAAGACAGATAGAAGAAATATAAAAAGGCAATACAATAAATAATCTTGTTTGAGATTCTTTGGTAAATTTAATCAGTCTGTTGCTTTTTATAGTGGAAACCTCAGTGGTGCAAGCTTGTAGAAGCTGGAGATGCAGCAAACCTTCAACAGAGTAGAATTTCAGTCTCTCCGTATGAATTGCACTTATTCTGTGCAAAAAAGGACATTTTATCTCTTCAGGCTGGCAGAACCCAATTCTGCAGTCACTAGATGTAGATGATCAATGACTAAGATAAAGGAGCTTGACCTGTGAATTAACTTGGGGAAATATTAGATTAGATTAGAAATAGTAGATTTGAGAGCTTTCTCTTTTTATAATCATGCCGCTTCCACATTTCCACACCCCTTTTATTTCTACAGAAGAGAGGAAGTTCAACAGTATGTTCCTTTCAGTTTCCCATTTTGCTGTATCTTGGCAGATTCTATGAAACCTCTTGAAACCTATACCTTCCTTATTGTACTCTGTCTTTCGTTGAATGGAATTAAAGCTTGTTTGCTTGAGAGATTAAATTCTGGTTTTCCAAGTATGTTCAAATATTTCACAGAAGCATTTACAACAGAATGCTTCTGCAACAGAAAATATAACAAGCAATAAGTTATGCAATATCAGGGAAGGAATTTGTGCTTTGGCTAATAGCTATCTTGCATTGACCTGTGGTCAATAAGCTACTCAGCCGAGGTTTAATTCAGGCAGGCAACACCCACCCATATTACCATACCGCTTCAGACCCTTTATTCCTTACCATAGATCCAATTTAGGTTGGAAATAAAGAGTAGCCTACTGATTACACCATGTGGCATGGCCTCCATGGGAACAGCAAATAATTTAGTCTTGTCACTCCCTGAAAATTTAAATTGAATTGATTGTGTCTCTATAGCGATTGAGGTGAAACATGTTTCTTGCTTGTTCCTGTGCTGGTAATTGTTGGTTCAAACAGTAAACCCATCAGACATATTACTGATGGCACAGTCAAAGCTGTTTGGTCCCAGAAAGGTCCACAAAAGGTTTGCAAGGAAGCAGGACCAAGATGCAGTCTTCAGTTGAGGGTAAGGACAGCCAGTAGACAGACAGGGGTTGCATGTCCCATCTGAGAGCAGGAACTGGACTGGAGAACAAGATTACCAATTTTGCCTTGGCTACTGGCTTGTGCTCAACTCTAATTCCATGGTTTCTAAAGCAATGTTCAGGTTTTTATAAACAAGCTTGGCCAGAGCTTGGTGCAAAAAGTAATCTCAACAGGTCTAGCACCCTTTTGTCTGTTAATTATGAATCTTATGGGTGACAAATCAATTAGAGGCCTTTGGATTTCCAAGAGATCTAGGGAACTGCAGAGGCACCATGTTCCCTAGTCACTAGGGTTACCATGCCTCCCCTGCAAAGATGGAATACCATAATTTGTATGTTTAACTAACCCTAAATATAGGAAGGCTTTCTCTTTGCCAAGGTTTACTGTTTTACATTTTAATAAAACCCCAGTGAACCATAAATGCTGCCTTTGTAACAACGTTGAGGTGGAGTCTATCTTGCATGTCCTTTTTATTGACATTTGTCAATAAAAAAAGCGGCTAGGAAAGACCTAATTATCCGATTATGCAGTCTCTCCCTGCCTGCTTTTTTGAATCTCTTATGATCCCTTTGCTTCCTGGCTCCCTTGTGTCAGCCACAGAGCAAGTGGCAAAGTTTTCAAATATGGCCTGCTGTATTAGGCCACTTACGATTGATATATGTAGATACAGTGGCGTAGCGCGGGTTGTCAGCACCCGGGGCAAGGCAAGTAATTTGCGCCCCCTAACCCGTGGATTTGCCCTAACCCCAGATGTTGCGCCCGGTGCGGCTGGCCCCCCTGCACCCCCCACGCTATGCCACTGCGTAGATAGCTTAGCATTGTTATTCCGCACTTTTCAGTTGTATTAATTCATATTTTAGTGATGTTGTTAATGGTCAATTATAAAATTGTTACTAATGTTCAAATGGTCTGTTGACTGCAAATAAAGAGATGGAAAGTGTAAACAGGTGGTATTTGGAGAGAGTTCCTTCAGTACCTTGGACAGATCATAGGGAGCAAAGTCCTTGTTTAGGTTGTGTCCAGATGGGGGCATTATCTTGCAAACAGGTTGTTCAGAGTAGTGTGTGAGGATCCACACACTCCCATTTTTTTCACTCACCATATTCATTGCTGCCTTACTGTCACACTACTGGGCAGAGCTTGCCAGACTTTTTGTTTTGGTCCCTACAATCTATCACTCCTCCCAACCCTTCTCTGAGTAAGTTTACAGGATTAAACTGTAGTTTGCTTGTCCTTTTTCTTAAAAAAGTTTGCAGAATTTGGGTTTAATATAATTGCACAAATTCTGTACTAATGAAAACAAATTGGGTCTGCTTTGTGCTCCGAGTGGGGTTTGTTCCTGTGCTGAACTTTCTGTAATGAAGATACTGTAATCACTCATTCTCAGCCTTCTCTAACTGAAATCCAACTTCAGTTTAAAACGCTTTGGGATCCAATCTTGTTGCTGGGAGGGAAAGTCATCGATCCAAGAGATTATACAGTGAGATTTTAAAAACTTTTATTTTATTACTTTATTACTTAACTAACAGACTCTTGTGCTGTGTTACAGACTTCCTCGGAAAATACTGTACTCTGGGTCTTAAATGCCCTAAGTAACATGGAGAAGTACAGTTTGAGAAAAGTGCCCTTGGGATGTGTGGAGCTAGTTGCATGCTGTTTTGGATTCTGGTCTGTGAGGCAAAGTGTTTATTAACCAAAACTCTGTCTACTATTTACTGTTACGTACATTTAAGTAATACTTAAGCCCCCAAAAGGGGACACGGGTGGCACTGTGGTCTAAACCACAGAGCCTAGGGCTTGCTGATCAGAAGGTCAGTGGTTTGAATCCCTGTAATGGGGTGAGCTCCCGTTGTTCGGTCCCTGCTCCTGCCCTCCTAGCAGTTCGAAAGCACATCAAAGTGCAAGTTGATAAATTGGTACTGCTCCGGCGGGAAGGTGAAAGGTGTTTCTGTGCGCTGCTCTGGTTCGCTAGAAGCAGCTTAGTCATGCTGGCCACATGACCCAGAAGCTGTCTGTGGACAAACGCTGGTCCCTTGGCCTATAGAGCGAGATGAGCACGCAATCCCAGAGTCGTCCACAACTGGACCTAACAGTCAGGGGTTCCTTTACCTTTAAGCCCCAAAAGCTAGAGCCTGGGTAAACTTAACCATCAGTAATAGTTCTCTATGTGGGGCTATCTTTGAAGGTGACCCGGAAACTGCAACTAATCCAGAATGCAGCAGCTAGACTGGTGACTGGGAGTGGCTGCCGGGGCCATATAACACCGGTCTTGAGAGACCTACATTGGCTCCCAGTATGTTTCTGAGCACAATTCAAAGTGTTGGTGCTAACCTTTAAAGTCCTAAATGGCCTTGGCCCAGTATACCTGAAGGAGCGTCTCTGCCCCCATCGTTCTCCCTGGACACTGAGGTCCAGCACTGAGGGCCTTCTGGCAGTTCCCTCCCTGTGAGAAGTGAGATTACAGGGAACCAGGCAGAGGGCCTTCTTGGTAGTGGCGTCCGCCTTGTGGAACGCCCTCCCATCAGATTTCAAGGAAAGAAGCAACTATCTGACTTTTAGAAGACATCTGAAGGCAACCCTGTTTAGGGAAGTTTTTAATGTTTGATATGTTATCACTTTTTATTATTTTATTGTTTTATTGTGTTTTTAATATTCTATTATTATTATTATTATTATTATTATTATTATTATTCCCATAGCATACAATATCCATGAAGAAATCAGTTTCAGATGCAACCAAAGGCTTGCACAGGCTTGGCGTGAATTGTTAGTATTCTCTTTGGACACAAGCCCCACATTCGCCATACTAGTGTCTGTTACTGAAATCTCTCTGCAGCCCAGCGTACAGCATGGGGAGGTGCTGTTAGGGCAGGAAAGGAAGGCAACTTGGAAAGGGTGACTAAGGCCTGTAATCCTACGCATGATGAATGTTCTGGTTCAAAAGGCTTTCTACATTTTAGAATGCAGTTCAGCCACATTATTGTCACTCTGAGTCTTTTCATTGACTTTGGAGTTTAGAAAGTTAGGCATTATATAAATCACACTTGGCTTTTCATTCATTGACTGGGTTAACTGTGTTCTGTCTAATGAGTAACTTACCTTAGATTCAGGGGCATTCTTTGAAGGTTCTCAGTGAATTAAATTGACTATGGCATGCCATAGGATGTTTATTATGCATTGCATTCCCACCCCTTTTTTCAGACAAAAGCTATAACTCACCCAGTTGATGGGTGCTATTTCTTGAAGAAACTATATAATTCTTCAATGTCACCTTTGTTTGCTGCATACATACCACACCTTACTGTTAATCACTAGTACTCTTTATAAAAATGTCCACTTTGGAGGGTTTCTGATTATGTAAACATTTTTCGGTTCTTTAGTGAGTTAACAGGTTCAGTCCTGTAATTTGGTGAATATGTTGTGGAGGTGGGGGTGATGATTAACAAAATCAATCCTACTGGGAATATCCCCTCACTCACCCAAGTTTAGGACGTTCCACCATTCTTCAGCAGAGTTTCTTTTTCTTTGAGAAAAATAAGTGGCTCATGTAAATGTAAACAAGCTTTAATAATAAACTGAGAGAAAACTGTAACAAAATAACAACATGTCTGAGAGAAACTAAAACAACAACATGAGGCAAGAAAACAACAAGAGGCAGTTGGTCCCTCTTTACTGACATTCTTAACTGAACATAATGGAACACATGCACTGAAGGGAGGGGCTGATTCTGGAGCAAAACACACAAGCCCCGCCCACCAGATAACAAGCACTCTACTATTCAAATGAGGCCCAAGTGTTTTTCTTACAGAATATACTTCACATTTACTTTTCATATCATGGAGGTCAATTTCTATGTTAGAAATAAGTATCTGTTTGCCATGAAACTATGATGTATGTTTGATGCCTTCCACTGCATGGACCAAAGACAACCCACTTGTCTTCTTTCTTCTTCTTCTTTGGCGATCACTTGTGGCCAAGTAAGATTGTCTTCCATGAACACGGTCGTAACAGGCAGTCTGTAAGTGACTGTGGAGGCCAATTCTGGATCCACATGATCTTCCACAGTGGGTACATAGGTTTCCAGGCATGAACTGATCACGGTGAGGGTTTGCCAAACATGCCTTCCTCTTAGCACAATTCTCCCTTTCGTCCTCAGTTTGAGCATCTTCAAAGTCCATGATGTCTTTGGTAAAGGCTATTCTCTAATTGGAGTGCTTTCAGCCCAGTGTTTCCCAGTTGTCGGTGTTTATACTACATTTTTTAAGATTTGCCTTGAGAGAGTCTTTAAACCTCTTTTGTTGACTACCAGCATTACACTTTCCATTTTTAAGTTTGGAATAGAGTAGTTGCTATAGAAGACAATAATCAGGGATCCAAACGACATCACCAGTCCAACAAAGTTGATGTTGAACTATCATTGGTGTGTACACACTCATAGGATGACCTCCAAACCTACTTGTACTATTAATTCACAATGGTGTCCCTCCTCAACATGATTAATCTTAGATCACGGACATGGGTGACGCTGTGGTCTAAAACCACTGAGCCCCTTGGGCTTGCCGATTGTAAGGTCGGTGGTTTGAATCCGTGGAACAGGATGAGCTGCCGTTGCTTTGTCCCAGCTCCTGCTAACCTAGCAGTTTGAAAGCATACCATCGTGAGTAGATAAATAGGTACTGTTGTGGGGGAAGGTAAATGGCGTTTCTGTGTGCTCTGGCACTCATGTCCCGTTGCGGGTCACATGACCCAGAAAAGCTGTCTGCGGACAAGCGCCGGCTCCCTCGGCCTGAAAGTGGAGATGAGCACTGCACCCCATAGTCTAATTCAACTGGACTTAACTGTCCAGGGGTCCTCTACCATCACCTTTACCTTTAATCTTTGATCACATCCGTACCATACATTTAAAACACTATTATACCACTTTATTATTATACCACTAAAGGATGCTGGGAAGCTGTAATGTGTAAAGGGTGATGGAAGTTGTTAGGAGATCCCTATTTCCCCTAAAGGTAAAGGTAAAGGTCCCCTGACCATTAGGTCCAGTCGTGACCGACTCTGGGGTTGCGGTGCTCATCTCGCTTTATTGCCTGAGGGAGCCGGCATACAGCTTCCGGGTCATGTGGCCAGCATGACTAAGCCGCTTCTGGCGAACCAGAGCAGCACACGGAAATGCCGTTTACCTTCCCGTTGGAGCGGTACCTATTTATCTACTTACACTTTGACGTGCTTTTGAACTGAAAGGTTGGCAGGAGCAGGGACCGAGCAACGGGAGCTCACCCCATCGCAGGGATTCGAACCGCCGACCTTCTGATTGGCAAGTCCTAGGCTCTGTGGTTTAACCCACAGCGCCACCTGCTGCAATTCCCAAAATGGCTTAGCAGTCAATCCATCTTCCCAGGGGATCTTTGGAATTCTAGCAGAGTGAGGAGAATAGAGTCTCTTAACACTCAGTACCCTTTACAAACCATAGTGTCCAGAATTCTTTGAGGTAAGCCATTAAATTGGTGTGAGTGCTTAAAATGTGTTGTGTGGGTGTGGACTTAGTGTTGGGAAATATAAAACATGGAAGTGATCCTTGAAATTTGTGTTGATTTGGTAAGATGGTTTAAACTATTCACATTTTTAAAGATCGTGACTAAGAGAACATTTTTCTCATCAAGCCTGTAGAATTACATCAGTGTAATTCCCCTGATTCCACATGGTTAAAAATGAAAGAAGAGTCTGTGTTCATGTGCCTAGATTATCAAATATGATTCCCTTATATCAGAAGAATCCTTCACAGCGCTTCCTTTTTATTATTTCAGTGTAATGAAACTTCCTTCTTCTTCGAGGCTCAGAGCAAAACTGCATGCAAGCATTTATGGAAATGCTGCGTAGAGCAGCACACATTCTTCAGGTAGGTAAGCTACTGCTGTAAAGAATCTATTATTAAACGATGACAGAAGACAGACACATCTTGGCAGGGGTGGTGCAGGGCGGTGCACTTTAGAGCTTCAGGCTAGCGCTTATCTGCAGTTAAAAGGCAAGTATATTCAGATCTCTTTAACTGACCTGGTTGTATTATAAAAGATAAGAGGCCCTAGCTGGTTTCCTCAAACTGGATTTGATCCAAAAAAAACCAGTGAATGGGAGATAAATAGCCACTGCCTCTGTTCCATAAATGCATTCGCAAGAGTTCACACAATGCTATAGCAATTCTTGCACAGTTCTTACAAGAAGTGGAAGAATATATCTGGATTCAGTTTCACTTAAACAGCCTTTGAATGAGCAGAATATACCTTCTGCATGCGAAAAAGAGCACATTTTGGATCCAAATCTTTTTTTTTTCTGAAGGAACATCAATGTTTTAAATGAGAATAATGAAAGGAGAACAGTAAATCAGTTTGAGCTATGTTTTTACTAATTTCCTGTCATTTATCCTGTCTAAATAAGTCATCCTCTTCCATCTACAGCAGTGTTTCCCAAACTTGGGTCTCTAGCTGCTGTTGGACTCCAAATCCCATCATCCCTAGCTAGCAGGACCAAGTGGTATGGGGTGATGGGAATTATAGTCCTAAAAAGAGCTGGAGACCCAAGTTTGGTAAACACTGATCTACAGCAAGATTAGTCAATGTGGTACCTTCCAGAGATTGGACCACAAGCCCCAGCCTGCATGATTGATGATCTGGGATGATAGAAGTTATAGTCCAACAACACATGGATGGCACAATGATGCCCGCTGTCCCAGTCTGTAGGCTTTCACAGAGATTATTTCGTTGAGTAATTTCACAGAGTAATTTCGTTGTCCCCGAGAGGGGGCAATGACAATAAAGATATTATTATTATTATTATTATTATTATTATTATTATTATTATTATTATTAAGTGCCTTGACAGTTTTGTTTGTGATCATTTGTTAGCAGAATATTAGGGCAAAATTCTTCTGAATCCAAAACTTGACATAGGTTGATCTATTTTACAAAAAAAATATTTAAAAAAATGAATATTTTTGCACACAAAGTAGTTTTTTAAATGTCTTTGGCTTGGATCCAATTTGTGCAAGAAAGGGAGCAGTCTCCACCAACTCTCCTTTCATCTGCAGCCCACACCATTCCCAGGAGTTCATCAACCCCCACAGGAACAGATTGTCAGGGTGTGCAGGGGGGCTGCAGAGGTAAAGGAGGTAGGGTTCCATTCATGGAAGAAAAGCTGTCTGTCTAAACCAGTGTTTCCCAACCGCCGGGAGGCGGGCGAGTCAGATGGCGAGAGGCGGGGTGGCGGCGGCGAGGATCCGCGTCGAGCCGGGGGCGGCTCCGCGGTGGTGGTGCCAAGGTTTCTCTCTCCATTCTCCCCTCACACACACACACAGGAAATAACACGGGATCAGCTGACAGGACCCGGCCAATGGGGCGGCGGCGGGGCAGCGCGCGCAAAAGGGAGGAGCGCGAGACGGCAGCGGCGCAGGGCGGGAGGGCGGCGCATTGTGCGTGCTCAAATCCGCCCTCCGAGGCGCAGAGGGGAGCTGGGCAAGCGCCTTCTTCAACCACGCGCTCGTTTAAAGAGGCAGCGCCCGGGCGGAACAGAACTCTGTGCTTCTCGCCTAGGGATGAAGGCGGGCACTGGCTTAAGCCAGTAGTAGCCTAATAATGCATTAACTTCCGTGGGACTTCCAAGTAAACACAGTAGCCCAGCGCCTCCCTCCCCCAAAGGAGGGGGAATTACAGCAGCGCAGGCGACTCCTGCGTCTCCCCGATATTTAAGGCTGCCATCCCTCGTGCACACTTACGCGGGAGCAAAACCCCGTGAACAAACTAGGGCTTACTCCAGAGTAAATACGGGTAGGATCTGGCTGCAGTTGTACAAGAAGAAGCAATTGATAACGTTTTCGCGCCTTCGGGATTGCCTTCACGCCTTCCTCCTCCCGGGTCCTTGAGAGCGCGGGAAGCGGCAGCGCGAGACCGGCGTTGAGCCTGGTAGGTATTGCGCTTGCCAAGGCAGTCATTTGGGAAATGAAAACTTGCAAAGCAAGCAACCAGTTCAATCTGAAGTACGTGTATGCTTAATATCCTGTATCTGAAACCTGTTCTGCCCCCTCCCCCACACTTGGTGCCATTTTCATCTACACATGCAGCAGAGTAAGTTGACCCAGAATAGTACCAATTCAGATGGGAGAATGACAGTGCTGAATGCTTTCCCATGTAGAACAGTCCCTGCAAATAAAAACCTAGCATATTTGGAAGAGGGATGCTAGCCTAACCATTACCTTCTATGCTGTTACTATTTTTTAATTTTTTTTTACATAAGTAAAAAGTGACCTTTCCCCATCTGGCATGGTGGTGTGCCTCGAGATTTTTTTCATGAAACAAGTGTGCCTTTGCCCAAAAAAAGGTTGGGAAACACTGGTCTAAACAACCAAATGGAAAAGGCTCACTGAAGTTCAACCAGCATACTTATACTGGAAGGAAAAACTTAAAAGCAATTAAAATGTGATTGTCTCAAACTAGTTTGGGCCTTTTAATTTTTTCTCTCATTTCTTTCTCACCTTAGACACACACTTTAGACACACACACACATTTTGTGTATGTGTGTGTGTGTATCACATGCTCCCTTATCCAGGATGACTAAACTATGCATCTTCAGTACTCGCGGGAAGAAAATTACAGTGAACTTATTTTGTTGACTTGGTGTGCTCACAGGATGAGTGATAATTTTTTAAAATTGTATCACTAACTGCCATTCTGGCTCATTTCCTGGTCTTAAGTGGCTACTAGGTTGCTGTGTCCTGCTAACCTCTTTTGGTATTGCTCTCAGCATGCAAAGTTGACCCCAAATTTCACTTAGCAGCTTTCTCTGCTTTGACGTAGGTTTGCAAGAACTTTTAATGCAAAAAAGAGAAGTAGTTTTCCTTAAAATATTATTTTTCTTTCCTTTCATTTTTTTAATAGCTCTGAATGACATCTATCCTGAGGTTCCAGCTCCGGTTCAGGGAACCTCAAGACTAGTGTCAAATGGACCTTTTCTGTGGTGGCTCCCCAATTGTGCAATGCTCTCACCAGAGTGGCCCACCTAGCACCATCATTACCTGTCTTAAGCACCAGGCAAAAACATTCCTTTTTACTCAGGCCTATGGCTATTAAATAGGGATGCAGGTGGCGCTGTGGGTTAAACCACAGAGCCTAGGGCTCACCAATCAGAAAGTTGGAGGTTGGAATCCCCACGACGGGGTGAGCTCCCGTTGCTTGGTCCCTGCTCTTGCCAACCTAGCAATTCGAAAGCACGTCAAAGTGCAAGTAGATAAATAGGTTCCGCTCCGGTGTGAAGGTAAACGGTGTTTCCATGTGCTGCTCTGGTTCGCCAGAAGTGGCTTAGTCATTCTGGCCACATGACCCGGAAGCTGTATGCCGGCTCCCTCAGCCAATAAAGCGAGATGAGCGCTGCAACCCCAGAGTTGGCTATGACTGGACCTAATGGTCAGGGGTCCCTTTACCTTTACCTTTACCTCTATGGCTATTAAATAATCCATGACCTGTGACTATTCTGATTATTAGGCTGTCTGCCAGTATGCTTTTTATCATTTAAGTTCTGTAATGTGCTTTTATTGTTGCACACCATCCTGGGATCTTTGGATGAAGGGCAGTATATAAATTGAAATAACAATAAATAACACTAATAATAAATGCAGGCCCCCCGACCTCTCTATCCATCGATCAGGTGTCTCCCTAGACAATGCCCCCTCCCCAAGCTGCCACCCTCAATAGTCCTGTTTCATGTCCCTCCTTGTGATTCCACGTAGTTGGAGTACAGTGGTGCCCCGCAAGACGAATGCCTCGCAAGACGGAAAACCCGCTAGACGAAAGGGTTTTCCATTTTTGAGTTGCTTCGCAAGATGATTTCCCCTATGGGCTTGCTTTGCAAGACGAAACGTCTTGCTAGTCTTGCGATTTTTTTTCCGCTCCCCCCCCCTTTTTCTAAGCCGCTAAGCCGCTAATAGCCTTTTAGCAGCTAAGCCGCTAAGCCTTTAATAGCCGCTAAGCCGCTAATAGTGCTAATCCGCTTAGCCGCTAATAGGGTTGCTTCGCAAGACGAAAAAACCGCTAGACGAAGAGAATCGCGGAACGGATTCTTTTCGTCTTGCGAGGCACCACCTCCTTTAACTCTGATGATGCCTCTTGCTTTTCTGGATGAATAAAGGTGTCTGTGTATACTACTGGTTTTTGTTAGAAACACATCCATTGCTCTGCCCACAATGATGGACAGTGGAACCGTCTCCCTTGGAAGGTTGTGGACTCTCCTTCACTGGAAGTTTTTAAGCAGAGGTTGGATGGCCATCTGTCATGGATGCTTTAGCTGAGATTCCTGCATTGCAGGAGGTTGGACCAGTGAACCTTGAGGTCACTTCCAACTCTCCAATTCTGTGATTTGCCTCCAACTCCTCTCACCAGTGACATGCAGCCCCCTAGGGGCAAGGGAATAGGACCTCCAGGCTGAAAAAGGTTTCCCATCCTCGTTCACACTCATTAAGTGCCATCTGAAACAAAAGAAGCTCCATTGTGCACCTATACATGTTGTTACTGCGAAGATCTTACTTGTTTCACTAAAACTAGAGAGAGCAGCTCCCAGCTTGCTCCTCTGAACAGCTAGTTTTTAATCTCTGTTATAAAGCCCTACAAGCAAATAGTATATATAGCATTGAAAAATGGTGTGGCCCCACCTAGTGGGTGAAATATTCTATTATGCATATTACATAATTTCAAGAGATGGAATTTCTGAAACTTCTTCTCAGAACTTTCATGAGACAGATATAGGAAGGGTTTTTCTCAGTTTCATAGAATCAGTAAAGTCTTCAGTCTTCATGCAAATGCTCTTGAGATCAGTGTGGTAGGCAGAATCTGAAGCAATCCAGCACATAAATTACCTGTACTTGAGTCTTGTTGATATCAAAAGGACTTACCTAGGGATAACTGTGTGCAGGACTGCAGCATTGTAAAGTTATTAACACTGACATTTTTAACTTTGACTGAATTGTGCCCCATATTTATAGAAGCCTTCATATACAACTTTTCAGCCATGGGATCTCAATGCACTCTTTTAGTATTTATGTTCTGTTGAGATACAGCTTACCGTCCAACGGAGCAAAAAGCTTTAAATTCCAGAGGATACACTTTGAAGTAATGTGCATCTTAGAAAGTTAATTGTGCTTGTGCTCTCTTGAAATCATTTATGACTTAAGTTGGTACTGATCAACAGAATGTAAGCATAACTACATCTTCCTGGTCATGCTTCTCTAGCTTTAAAAAGGACGACAATAAAAAAAATTGGAGTATTTGTTTAAATAGGAAAAGAACAAATATAGTGGACTTCCCTCTAGTTGCAGAATCTCCAGTCTTATAAAATTGCCTGTCATAGGGTTGTCACTTAGAGATGCCTGCAGACAATCTATGTTCTCTTGCATAGCTTTCTACCATATTTAATTAACTTATTTTTAAATCTGATACAGAATGCCAGAAAACGAATCCAATTCTCTATCAAGAAAACTTGGCAAACTTGGGCCTCTTGGCTATAAGCACCGGTATAGGTAAGGAAACTTTAGTATGATGCCAAATCTTCATACTAAGCTCTCTTTTTTACATGTTTATGATCTTCTTATTATTTTAGGTATCCTTTGCTGTGTATTTTTGTTCCTTACTTCTTTCTGGAATAGCTGTTATATTATAGGCACAGCTTAAAAATGGGCTCCCTGAGCTCATCTACCTCCACCTCTTATTATAATAGATGCAGTGTATGGTTCCATGAAAAACAGAATATGCTTTGGTTGTGCAGAATCTGTTGGGGAATCTGTGTCCCTGCAGATGTTCCTTGACTACAGCTCTCATCATCACTGACCATGGTCTGGGGTGGTATGCCCACTTTGGCATAGGGACGCGGGTGGTGCTGTGGGTTAAACCACAGAGCCTAGGACTTGCTGATCAGAAGGTTGGCGGTTCGAATACCCGCGGCGGGGTGAGCTCCCGTTGCTCGGTCCCTGCTCCTGCCAACCTAGCAGTTTAAAAGCACGTCAAAGTGCAAATAGATAAATAGGTACCTCTATGGCGGGAAGGTAAACGGTGTTTCCTTGCGCTGCTCTGGTTCGCCAGAAGCGGCTTAGTCATGCTGGCCACATGACCTGGAAGCTGTACGGCGGCTCCCTTGGCCAATAAAGCAAGATGAGCACCGCAACCCCAGAGTCTGTCATGACTGGACCTAATGGTCAGGGGTCCCTTTACCCTTTACCTAATATTTGTCTTGCAAGGCTGCAATTTTTTAAATGTAGATTGTTTCATGATTTTCTGGTTTATCATTTGCATATCTTTTGTCTTCCCAAGTCCCCCGCATAACTTATCTATGGCCAATCAAAATCTGTGGGTTTCCCCCCAAAGCATTGGCTCCGCATTAGTGAATGCGTCAAACTGAAACTGCCTAGCAGCTTGCATGTACAGTAAGCCTTCATAAATAATGAAGTCCACCACTTGTAACCAAGGCTTTAAATGACCTGGGGATTAGCAGTTCATATTTTCTGGCTAACAAGCGAATAGGCATTAAAAAAATAAGGTATAGAAAGCTAAGTTTCTGATATGCTCCTTGCTTACACAACTGAATGTACACATTGTAAACCCACTGCACACGTGTCAAAGCACATGTTGGGATGCTTAGGGAGAAATTTTTAAAGTTTTCTTCTTTGGCTGCCTTCTGGCATTTTGTTGGTAAAACAGAACCTGTCCCTGCAGAGCCTATTCATACGAGTCCGTCAGTAATTACGGTTTCTTTACATACAGTATAATTGCTCTTCACTCATTAAACAAATCCACCTGGATGTTTTTCAATCATTCAACTGCAGATGTTTTGGCAACTGGGAATTATTGCTGGGAAAGTGCTTTATTTTGCACCATTAATGGTTGTTCAAGAACAAAGCTTGGCAAGTCCATGAATTTTGCTTTTGTTGAAGCTGAAATAATGTTATCAGATCTTATTGTGCGACAGGAAAAACAAGAGCACATTAGCTGCGAAATGGCTCCTTGTTTTAAAACGTTTTCTTAATGCCATTTGCAGAACTTTTTGCTTGATATTTAAATCTTGACATTTTAGACCAACCTGTTCCCAATTTTTTTATACTAACACTGGAATTCTCCGGCATGAAAGAGTTTGGAAGGTCTAGGAGTGGGGGTGGGGGGAGGCGGTCTCCACCATTCCTCCTCAGTCCAGTCCCTGACACTTGGTTTGTGTGTGCATGTGGGCAGTACTCAAGGCCAAAATGGTTAGCCACCTCTGGTCTATATGGTGAATAAGCAGTTCTGGTAGCAAATGGAAGATAGTGTGTTTTCCTATTTACTGGAATTCTTGTTACATTTGATACTTACTCTTTTCTCTCATGTTATTTCTCTCCCTGAAGCAGCCACTTATCTGGTCAGTTTGGGCAAATGCTGAATGCACATTTTGGTACAGATAAATATTCTATTATTTTAGTTTTAAGGATTCAATGGCAGCATCCTAAATATTTTTTTAAGACGTAGGCTGTTAACTATTACCTTCCTGATACCCTCTGATACTTTAGAAGATGACAACTAACTGGGGCTGATGGATATTGTAGTCCAAAACATATGGAGGGCAACAGATTGAGAACAGCTTCTATAGGACTACACTAAATAGCACCTTCCTTTGCTATATTCTGTTCTTCTCAGCAGATGAAGCATTTTGTGGGGTTCTAATATAATTTCCTTTGGGGAAAATACCAACTAGCTTTGCTTCAAAACAAAACAATACTCAGTAGCACTGTGCAGCCAGTCCTATAAACATGAGGCTTGACTTAAGATCCCGAGGTTTCTTAAAAGCCATCCATTGGTTTTCTTGGGCCAGCTGTCACTGTAAGCAGATTCATATAGGGTGATGAGCTTACGAAGAAGGAAGGAACACTTTTTAACTTCAGTATATATTTAAGGTAATAGTTAATTATACAGCTAATTTAGAAGTGGCACTTTTAGTCTCTGCAACTTGTCATTTCTGCGGGGGAAAGCTTAATCTGCTGCTGTTCTCACATTTGCACATCTGTTTACAAGAATAACTGCTTTGACCTATTTTGGTCAAGTTAAGAACATAGTATTCTAGAGACAAGGTTGCACAATAAAGATGTAATGGTGATTTAGTGCTGAGCAAGAGTGGTTCCACTGGTGTGGTGAGAATCTTTGCCAGTTCACAGGAAGCTGGTTCACACAAATGAACCAGATGAAGTAGTGGTTCACCCATATGATCTTTGATTTTTGTAGCGGCCATGGTTTTAGAGGATGTATGATTCCACCCTTGTTCACTTCCAGTCAGCAGATTTCAACAGCAGCTTTTGTTCTTGGGAGGGTGTCAGTGTTTTGTCAAGCTTTGGCCAAGCTCCAGTACCAGCCACAGCTGGGGCTTCAGGATTGCCAAGGTTGGTAATCAAGTAGTGCATTGAGCAAGTGAGACAGGACTTATCAGTCCAATAAACACACAATAGAACATCAAGGGTGTTTTCATTCATAGGTATTACTGAAACCTGGTGGGATGAGACTCAAAAAGAATAGACCAAACAGGAAGGTAGGAGGAATAGCATTATATATAAAGGATGTGCACACTTGTGTAGAGTTCCATGACTCGGAGCATGGAAGGCAGATCGAGAGTATGTGGATAACAAAATTAGGAAAGGGAAACAACAGTGACCTTACTGTGGGTGTCAGATTGAAGGCTTGGATGATGCCTTCCTAGAGCAGATTACCAAACATTCAAAAAGAAGAGATATAGTTGTAAGGGAGACTTCCAACTACCCTGGTATTTGTGCAGCTGGTTCATCCTGCCTAAGTGAAGAACCTTCCATTTTCCCTATTGAAATTTGTGGGGATGATTAGGGAGGCAGGAGAGGATATATTATTTAATCACATCCTTCCTAACTTGCACTAGCAAGTTCCATATTCTAACAGAGTTCCAAACATCCCCCTTTTTAAATTACGCAGTGATCAGCTTGTTGCCGACTCACCCGAGTCTTACTATTAAAGATTCCTTCCTGGTAAAATGAATTCCTTCCTTCTAATGAATCTGATTAACGTTAATATAAAAGTAGTTTACTCACAGATTCATTTAGGTTCACAGACATATCCCTGAAGGCAGGCTTCAGATGTCTTCTAAAAGTCAGGTAGTAGTTTATTTCCTTGACATCTGATGGGAGGGCATTCCACCGGGCGGGCGTCACTACCGAGAAGGCCCTCTGCTTAGTTCCCTGTAACCTCACTTCTCGCAGTGAGGGAACCGCCAGAAAGCCCTCGGAGCTGGACCTCAGTGTCCGGGCTGAACGATGGGGGTGCATCTTTACCCTGCCTTGATACGTAAAATATTTTAGTACCCACTCTATTATATTGACCGTAATTCGCTTTTACCGACTTCAATGTATTTTAAAATGAAGTGTAGATAAGAAATCTAAATTTGACTATTACTGCTATTGATCCGTGAAACCGAATCTGCCTGGTTTTCCTCTAAGGACTAGAATGCTGTTGGTGCAGGGGTGAAGGCACTGGAGACTGCCTGTGGCAGGCCCTGGTTTGAGTTGCACACCCCAACACCTTACAGTTGAGCAAGGCTCAATAGCAGAGCACATGCCTTGCAGCATTCAGCATTTCCAGCTACTAGAAGGTGTAGTGAAAACTACCTCCTTTAAGCATCTGTTTTATGCACTTTCAGGACTTATTGCTGGGAGATGTTTTGTTACTTATCTTGTTGAGGGAAGGAAGAGTGCTTGCTAGAGATTCACTTAGTGCTTAGCTGGCCCAAACAAAGATGGACGTTAAGGAAGTACAAAATACAGATTTGCTGTGCCACTTCAACACACACACATGCTGGAAAATGGAAGGGAATTCAGTTATACCTTAAGATTAAACTGGAAAACTTGCAGGGCAGCGGAAGGGAGGGGGTGAAGGAAGTTGTTATATTGTGAAGACAATGGGCCACATTTTTCCTTTTAATTGTTTGAAGTACAGAAAACCTACTTGACTCATTCTGTTTCGTTTTTCTAGTGGGAGAACAGCTTTGCAAATGAACAAAGACATCTCTATCCAGCTTCCTCGACCTGACCAAACAGTTGAAAGAAGTCGTAGTAAGACTTATCCAAAAAGAGAACCCAAAACACAACAGAATGGTAAGCGTTGCTGAACACAGTTCCTGTTACACTGAGATTTAAACAGAAGGGAATACTTTAGAGTCCGTTACAAAACTACAATTGATTGACTAGTTTCAGACTCCTTCCAAATTTTCCTCTTTTTTTGGTGCTGTTTGCAGTAAACAGCACCTTCAGGGGCAAGTAACAGACAGACTGGGGGCAATTTTCAGCAGAAAGCTTTCGATTAGATTAGATTTGCTGTATTTCTATGCCGCTTTTTATTCAATTCACTCTCAAAGCGGCTTACGAACGAAAAAAGCAACAACATAATAGAACAAAACATATAAAATAATTCTAGCTGCTGTTGTCATGTACCTAAATAAATCAGTTAGCTTTTTTGGGACTTTGATCCCCATTATTCGAAGCAAAAAGATTTTGTTTTTTTTAAGAAAGATCAGGTTAAATATCCTTTTCAGATTAACAAAACAATATTAAAGACATTAACAAAATAGCATTAAATATTAAAGACATTAACAAAGAATTAAGCTGAGCATGATTATGTTAATACACACACTCTACAGTCCCATGAGGGACGCGGGTGGCGCTGTGGGTAAAAGCCTCAGCGCCTAGGGCTTGCCAATCGAAAGGTCGGCGGTTCGAATCCCCGCGGCGGGGTGCGCTCCCGTTGTTCGGTCCCAGCGCCTGCCAACCTAGCAGTTCGAAAGCACCCCCGGGTGCAAGTAGATAAATAGGGACCGCTTACTATCGGGAAGGTAAACGGCGTTTCTGTGTGCGGCTCTGGCTCGCCAGAGCAGCGATGTCACGCTGGCCACGTGACCCAGAAGTGTCTCCGGACAGCGCTGGCCCCCGGCCTCTTGAGTGAGATGGGCGCACAACCCTAGAGCTGTCAAGACTGGCCCGTACGGGCAGGGGTACCTTTACCTTTACCTTACAGTCCCATGACTCAAAACATTTCACTCTATTCAGTTCATTAAAATACACATAATGCTTGTTATTAAGCCAGCACAGTCAGGTGCTGCAGTGGTTGGGGTCCTCAGATTGTGAGCCATGGTGGAGTTCTCAGGCCTACCTCCAGTAAGGTGGATGTTCACTCTGGGTAGCCTTCTCAGGCACTGTTGATGAGGAACTCACCCATGTCACTCTTGGTAATCAGAAAGTCCATTCCCGCTTGAGGAAGTCCAAGATGAGCCTGTTCCTCCAGAGCAGCGTGACACGTCTGCACTATCTGAAGAGGCCAACCAGGAGGTCCAGCAGCGCCTCCGCCACACTCAGGACCCACACGGCGTCCTGCCCACCAGCTGCTGTTCCAGCTTCTTCAGCCACACCTTGGCCAACATGGTGGTGGAGGAAAAGTTGGCTGCTGAGGGGAGCGAGTAGGGCGGCTCGTTGAGTCCACCAGGCAGGAAGGACAGGCCGTAATAAAGATGCTGAGGGAGATCCTCAGCAGGATCTTGGCAGCCTGGATGAATTCACAGCTGGTCACTCAGAGCTGCATCTTGGTCTCTGCGTCCAGCTGCTGACCATGGAAGGAATGAGTGGAAGGCATCAGCTGGTGGGGTGGATGAGATGTAGGGGTGGGCCGAGGAGCTGGAAAGTGTGGAAATGGGGAAGCTTCCATCTCCATGTCATTGGGCTCACTCAGCTGCTGCTTCCTGGGCTTCTGCTGCTGTTTTTGCTGGTGGTTCATGTTGGGCTGCGGCGGGGAGGGAGCCATGCTTGAATCCAAGGCTGAGGCTTCACTTTCTCCTTCCTGCTCCATGTGTCCCTTGACCTCCCCAGATAGGTCCCTGATCTGAATCTGGCCCCTGCAGCTGCTTTTTCTCTAAACCAGAAGCAGCTAAGTTAAGCACATTCATTAAACATGTGACCAACATTCATATGGAGTTTGGCTCCTAAGTTAACTGAAGCAGGAGATTCCAGCTTCGCAGTTGATGGGAGGAGAATTCAGCTGGTACTGAGTGCTTTTGAAAACCCCACTGAAAATAAAGCATCTAGTTTAAATGCTAATAACTTCCACACATGTTTATTTAAATAGTTATATAAAGAGTAGAGAAATACCACAGTGAATTTTAAAAATAATGGGCGGGGAAAGCTGGATATGAAATCTTGACAAGTTCTGCTCATGGGATTTCTCAAAAAACACCTTATTAAAGCAAGGAGTTCAGAAGAGCTGGGCAGCTGCATGGTCCAGGAATATTCCACATTATTTATGGTCTCTTTGATGTCTAGCAGAAGTTAGTGCTTCCAGCAGTAACATTATTCCACCCTCCAGGTTTGGATGTAACCTAGGGAGAGACTGTAGTTCTGCTTCTCTGAAATTAGAAGCGATTTGCGGTGTGTATTTGTATCAGGAAGACACTCCTTTCCTTACAGATTATCACACATTTTCTGGTTTAAACAAGAGATCAGCTTCCTCTGGAAACAGCTTGTTATTTTGGGATAATATAGGGCAGCGTAACATTGACGTTATTGAGCTATCAGCTATGCTGTTTCTTTATTCGCTTCTGCTTACAGTTCAAGCAGCATTACACTTCCTGTCTTTTTCCGTGGGTATTTTCGCAAGCACAACTTTAACTAAGTGAATAATGAATAGAATAAATATAATATTTCACTGATAATTTGAATTATTAAAGAAAGCTGCCTGCTTTTGATCCACTTTGCAGATCGTGTGTGTCAGGGACAAGGTAAAGTTTCAATATATTCAATGAGAAATGCTACAAGTCATATTATTAAAGAAGCAATGTTAACTGCTTTCTAACGGACTATACACACATTTGTAATGTTTTCCTTTAGCGGTGGTAGACTGACCAGGTATAAAAGAAGTCAAGGCTTCTGCACCTTTAATACCTGTATAAAAGAGACCTTTTCAAAAGGTGTAGTTTGTCCTCTAAGGGATTCCTTATTTTTTAATTGTTGAAAGTAAATAGTGCCCTCTTAAATCTTTTCCTGCTGCTTGTTACTGGCAATATACAAATTATTAAAGTCCAACAATTAAAGAATGTACATGGGATTATATAACAATGGCTAAACTAACCTGTTACATTAGATTTAGAGAATAGAATCACAGTTCTAGAGAAATTCAATTTTTCTTTTTGTTTAAATGGACCAAATTTATCAATTATTCTAGTTTTATGGATTACCTCCAAGTGCTAAATATGGATTTTCAATGTTCTGATGAGAAAATTACTGGAATATTGTGTTTGTAAAGGCGTTCCATTGCAGCACTCATGAAAAAGCCTGATATGGTTGACTGACCTGACGGTCGCATACCAAAATGATGGTGCGAAAAAACAACCAGATAAAATCCACATGTGTGAACATACACCTCACAAATGGAGGTGGATGTGTTACACTCCAGTCAAGGAAGATGTGAACAAATTAATTTCCTGACAGAACTTTTCCTTCTGTTTAACAGAGGCGTAAAAGAGGACTCAACTCTCCCATAAGTCTAAGCTTCCCTCTCTTCCCCCAGAATTCTGCTTGGTTTTTTACATTAAGGAGCAGTAGCATGTTGACTAACGATAACAAGAACCCAATATATTAAAGTCCACAACTGGTTGGTTGCCTGTGAATCAAGCCTCTTATTTCTAAGGCTCCTGGCTGAGTTGTATGCAGCCTTCTCTAGATGGGGGTCATGCTCCCTAAGAACAGGTCTGTAGTTTGAGAGCCCTAGTGGAGCCACTTCTGTCACATGAGGTGTGGTGGCCTTGCTGTCCAACACTGCCTTCTGCCAGCTTCAGCAGGTAAGCCAACTGTGGCCCTGTTTGGACAGGGATAACTTGGTTGCAGAGCTCCATGCACTGGTAATCTCAGGACTGAATTATTGCAATCTTCTTTACTGCTGCTATTGCCACGGTTAGATTGCTGCGGGTTGTTTTTCATTGTACTGCTAGAATGATAATTGGCATAGAAATTTCAATATATGCATCTACATAGGGAATCATGTATTCAGATACGCACTGCATGTGCAGTCTCCCTCTCCTGTTCAACAGCTGGGTCTCTGTGCATGAAACACTTTCAAAAATGTTACTAATCTGTTGCTACACCATTTGGGGGAGAAGCAGGGGTCTGGCTTCAGGCTATGCCACAACCAGCCCCCTGCCAGCTAGCTGACTGGTGGGGCTTTAATTATTTTTAAGGGCTTCATGTGCACAGTGTTGGATTATGTGATTTGCCTAAAAAATTGTATGGGCATATGTTAAACTAGTTATAAGATTACATCTTTTAGATTTTCAGATATTGCCGTGTAATGCCTCTGATATCTTTTATATTTTTTTGTTTAGTATATACTTATTTTATTAGGCCATATGACAGTAGGCTTTTATAACACAGTATTTTATCTGGTGTATAATGAAATGCTCAAACATGCATCTAACAACTCGATCCAGTAAGCTTATTTGAAGATTTGGACATCCTAAATATAGGTTACATGTTCTATAGTGGGGTATTATCCCTTCTTAACATCCCACTAACAAAACTAGCATGATTTCCAATATGCTTTGCATTAATGTTGGGAAGGTCTATGTTAGTGTCAATAAATTGTCGTTCTTTGACCACAGTGGTTAATGTTTACAGGCAACCAAAGCTTACTCATTGCTCAGTAATGTATCTATTATGATCAAGAATTGGAACTTCAGCACTACTTCAGAATTCCACCAAGATGGAACAGTCTAGCACTATAAAAATAAAATGAAGAAGGAATTAAAAACTAGAGTATAAAAACTCTGATCCATGCATTTGTTAGTTTGTGTTTAGCATTATGCCTAACAAAATAATCACCATTTGGCACTTCTGTTTTCTGGCACCAGCTTATTAATTATAAAAATAATGCCCTGTCTGTCCGACTGGAAAAGCTTTGCTTTTGTATAAAACAGACATTCAGTTTATTATGATTGCTACTTAGATTGAGTGGACCTCTTTCTGATCCAATATATGACAGATTCTGAAAATTGTGTTTTTACAGAGCTATTTGCAAACTGATGATAGTGCATTCATTTTGTTAAAAACTCCCATGAGAACATTGTCATTGGTATTTTCAATATAGTATTGGCAAACTGTCGAACTCTGGTAAAGGCACAATATGCCTCCAGCACATTTTCTTCAGCCACAGTCCAAGTGTGGTGAAATGTGCCTTATGGACGGAATCTAATTGGTGTTTCTTACACTGCTGCTTCAGCAAAGATAAAACAGAATTTTAAAAATCCTTCCAGTAGCACCATAGAGACCAACTAAGTTTGTTATTGGTATGAGCTTTTGTGTGCATGCACACTTCTTCAGACAGTCACTAAAAGTAAAGTTAGAAATTTTCATAATATCTACTTTCCCCTCATAGTTCTCAGTCCGCTTTCCCACCCTCCCTGCAGACACAATCATCTCAAAAACTAAAGATGTACTCCAACAAAAGTCTAGGTGCATAGTGTGCTGCAAAGTCCAAGAGAACCACTAAAATCATTTAGTAAAAATACATTTTTTTCTATCTTTCAGGATCGCATTGTACAAATCACACTTTAACTGGAGAAAATGAAGGAACTACAAAAATTATTGCACCCTCACCAATAAAAAGGTAGTGATATTATAATTATTATTACTTTATTTTGCCATAAAGTGAATCAGAAAGTTTGAAGCAAGGTATTTTAAATGCTGATAAGTTTGTAAAGGCAGAAAGAACCAGAGGTTGGTTCCAGGCTATTAGCCTTCTTGGATTTGGAAAATCTATGTCCCAGCCCTGCATTAGTGAAGGACTTATTCAATGCTCATTAGCAAATAATTAGTATATAGATATAGACTCTATATAAATATATAGAGTCTACTTCTGTAAACTGTATATTTGCATTTTGATGCAAGAATAAATGAGAGTTTATTTTAAAAGGCTTGCATTTTAATGGTGCGTTATAATTAAGTAGCCATGCCTGACTTTATAAACACAACCACGGAATTTCACATAAAACAACAAAGAATCTTGCAACACTTTAAAGACTAACACATTTTATCACTGTATAAGCTTTTGTGGCATATATAGACATGGATCGAAAGCAAAGGGTTAAATAGCAGCTGAACACCATTAGAACTTGTGCATGCAAATGACTCTTTACAGCAGTAGTATTTGGTGATATCACCAATTGCTGCTGTTGCGAAGGGTCATTTTCCTTATATGGAAGCTCTGATTCAGCAGCAGGAAACCTGCAGACATGATTAGGTCCAACAGGGGCCCTAATTTGGCCTGTGAGGCCAAGCCACACCTTAATGTTATCTGTATGTCAGGTTACAAAACAGCAGCAGCTGTGTGGAATGATGGGAAGCCAGAGGTCATTCTGTCTGGGCCTTTTTACTTCTGGACGGAAAGCTTAGACTCTGCTCCCCACCTCTAAGCATACAATAATAATTGTAGTAAATTGAAATAACTAACAATTTATTGCTACTGAATGATACCTAAAAAATCTGCTACCTGAGACAGCTTTCTCCATCTGCCTAATGGTAGGGCCAGATCATTCCCTAGGTCACCACACCAAGTACTGAATCAACTAATGAGGCCTGTAATGCTGCCTAAGTGGCGCCTCAGGGATTCAGACTGCAACTCCTTCAGTAGTCCTGCCTTGGTGGGTGAAAAAAGCAAAAAATGTATTGGAGCTTTGCTGTTGAGACAATGACTTCAGGAGCCCTTGTCTATCATTTTCAGCTAATTTGGTTAAGAGAGTCTAACCTGGTTCCAGGTCTGATAATCACTCTCACAAAACACATTAGAAATCTTTCCCAAGTTAAATTTGTAAGCCCAATGATCAAAGCTTAACCTCTTGTTCATTGCCGAAAAGAGAACCAATTATCTATCTGTACACAGTGGTACCTCGGGTTAAGTACTTAATTTGTTCCAGAGGTCCGTTCTTAACCTGAAACTGTTCTTAACCTGAAGCACCACTTTAGCTAATGGGGCCTCCTGCTGCCGCCACGCCGCCGGAGCCCGATTTCTGTTCTTATCCTGAAGCAAAGTTCTTAACCTGAAGCACTATTTCTGGGTTAGCAGAGTGTGTAACCTGAAGCGTGTGTAACCCGAGGTACCACTGTACACTATAAATTAAGGAGCAGAGATCACACATGAAATTCACATCCCAAGCCTTCTCTGAAAAATCTGAACCAGTTCATCCCCTTCTTAAGTGTTCGGCAGGAGATAATCCTCATATCCAGAGAGCTGCTGCGATTTAGCATTACTGCTGTGAAATGTGTGTCTGCTACAAATGACAAATAGCTTAGAAATCTAATGCAAACAATTCAACATCCTGGATTAGTTCACTCTGCTTTAAAGCCATATTGGACGTGTACACGTACACACACGCAGATACACAGTTTCCTTATGCATATCAAAAGAATCTTCATAAAAACAGACAGGCTTTTTACCAAATTCAGTTTAGTAGCAGCAAGACACAGTGGGAATTATAATTTGCCTTTCTTTTATTTTAAAATAATATATAGAGCAACTGTATGAACAAGGTGGACATCATAGCTCGCAGCAGCCAAAATATCTAGGCAGGCTCAAAATCCTGATTAAAAATGAAAGTGTTTACCGGCCCCCATCTGGATCTCTCAGGGAAGGAAGTCCCTGAGCAAGGGAGACTGCCACACAAAAGACTCTGTGAAACTTCTCAGTTTGGGGGCAGGATTATACAGAGGAAGTTGGTCCTTTAGATAATCAAATTTGAAACCTATATATAAAGAAATTTTCCTGTAGCACCTTAGAGACCAACTAAGTTTGTTCTGGGTATAAACTTTCGTGTGCATGCCCACTTTTTAGCAAAACCTGTAGAAAGAAATTTTAGAAAGTTTTAACACACCTTTGTATTCCTTCATTTCTATGATTTGATCCTCTTAAGGGGTTTATTTTTCTATACTTTATTAGTTTCAAAAAATTAAGAAACGAAAGCAGCCCAGAAACCCAAAGAAGCAAAACCAGTGCACCATGGGAAGAAAACTGCCCACAGAGGTAAGCAGTACAGTAGTATGATGCCTCGGAAAGAGGATATGATCTATCTATCTTTGCTAAGCAAAGTATATACATTTTAAAAACCTGTGAGTGTACCGCTTTTGACAGCCAAACACATTCACAGATTCAGGTTGTGCTGACAATAGGACAAAAACAAGACCGTTGGGTAAGCAGGAGAAGCTTCTGCCGATGGTAGAGGTGCCCTGTCCTTCCATCCGAAATCTGTGTGGGTGTGAAACCAATTCCTAGTCCTAGGCATTGCCTGCTGTTGTTGTTTAGTCATTTAGTTGTGTCCGACTCTTCGTGACTCCATGGACCAGAGCACGCCAGGCACTCCTGTCTTCCACTGCCTCCCGCAGTTTGGTCAAACTCATGTTAGTTGCTTCGAGAACCCTGTCCAACCATCTCGTCCTCTGTCATCCGCCTTCTCCTTGTGCCCTCAGTCTTTCCCAACATCAGGGTCTTTTCCAGGGAGTCTTCTCTTCTCATGAGGTGGCCAAAGTATTGGAGCCTCAGCTTCATGATCTGTCCTTCCAGTGAGTACTCAGGGCTGATTTCCTGAAGAATGGATTGCCTGCTTAGTACTGATAAATGAGAGGTTGGAGTGTGCTTGCCCACATTCAACTTAATCTCCACCTTAAGGGCAGCTGCCAGCAGTTCTTCTTCCTTTTCCTTTGACACTGCTATCCCTGTAGGTGGAGAGTTGAGACCAAAAAGCACCAGGGATTGTAACAAGAAGGGGGGGGGGTGGAGAGGAGAAAGAAGAGGGCGGGGTTGGCATAGGGAAATGGATTCCCATGTACCTCTGTGGAGTTCCCGGGGATAGGTGTATGTTTGTTGGTGGGGAAGGATAAAGAAGAGTTTGGATTTGATATCCTGTTTTATCACTACCCTAAGGAGTCTCAAAGCGGCTAACAATCTCCTTTTCCCTTCCTCCCCCACAACACTCTGTGAGGTGAGTGGGGCTGAGAGACTTCAGAGAAGTGTGACTAGCCCAAGGTCACCCAGCAGCAGCATGTGGAGGAGCGGGGAAGCGAACCCAGTTCACCAGATTACGAGTCTACTGCTCTTAACCACTACACCACACTGGTGTAGTGTTTCCTTATCTCTGTTCCATTCCCTCTACCACCTCTGGGTAGCTGTATGGAGAGGGCAGAGAAGGAGGCTTCTTTGCTAATGCTTTGTGGGTGCAGGTGTGGGTGCAAAAATGCTTTAGGTGTACCCATGTGCGCTTCCATATTACGTAAGGGTTGAACACAAATATGTGTAGGAACATGCTGTTCACAGTGGGTGATGGTGACGGTGCAGACCCATCCCTTTGCTCATTCCCACCATGTTTAGCTCTTTTTAAAATAGGAGTGCCTCGGATATTTTCCTGGTGAAAATATGTGACACGATTCATTTCATATACAGGGTACATATTGATGTAAACAAGTATTTATGTATGTAGAAAGATCTACAGATTGTATTACGCAAAGACATTTCAGTTGCTCAAAATATAAAGCCCAGTAAATGTACGTTTTTGCATTATTGACTGAGAGAGGCAAAACTTCAGCACACATACTTGAAGCCATTAGGGTGACGCCAGAAAAAAATAACTCTAGGTGATCCAAGTGTTATGTCATGTCCCCACTTGCATATTTTTCATGTAAATGAACTGTGAATACTTGGTGATTCATTAATATCATTAGGAATTATGGGGCATTAGGAATTTCTTAATGAATATTAATGAACGATATTTGTGGAGAAGATTATATATGCAGATAATAAGGTCGTAATTCTGTTCCTAACTGGGTTCTTTACATCTTTTGACTTCAGCGGGCAGTGCAGGTCTTATTTTCACTAATATTATAAGGAAATGGTATAGTTGAATACTTTTTGTGTGTGTGCAAAAATCCTCCTGTGAATGAATAATGCCCCCCCCCCCCAGTTCTGCTTTATGACTAATTCAATCAATTGCATCAGTAGAAATACGTTTAGTGTCTCGTAAACATTCATTTCTATACAATTGTTCTTTACTTGCAGAGTTCAGAATAATATATTTAATTTATTCCGAAAAGGCCATAATATATTTCATCTTAGCTTGGCCAAATCTTACCTATGTACCTGTTAAAATGACATATGCATAAATGTAGAAAATGCCAACATTTGCCTTCACTATCAAAGTAATAATATAAATAAATGAGAGTCTGTCCTTGCAATACTTGCTGTGAAAATCAAGGGGGTTCATCTGTTGACTTTCACTCTTCTTTGACCCTAGTGGGCTTTATAATTCTCCCAGTGACCGCAACAGATCTCCAAAATTCCCTAATTCACGACGAAGACATCCTTCAGGAGGGAGTGAAAATGAGCCTGGAGTGCCGCTTAGACGAAGGTGAGAGTTTGAGTCTTCAATAAAATGTTCCATTGCACCCTCTCTTCCTAGCAGGAGGTGCTGACATTCAGGGTTCTTGCCAACCAGCAGGGCATTCTACTCCATTTATCTTTTCCAATGAGCAGTGAACATTCCACAGCTACTGAGCATGCTCAATAGCCATTGAGCTATTTTTGGTTTCCCCATTCCAGTATTTTGTTGTTGTACTTCTGTAAAGCTCTGGCTTCTCCCAAGCCTGTTGATTCAGCTCCTTGTGCATCAGCAAAGGGATAGTGGGACTGGGACAACATAACATTTATCATAGCAGGACTGATGCAACAGTGAGAATTTGTCTATTATTCCGTAGCAAAATGTTCCCATTGTTTTCTGTTGTAATTTAATAATATGAGACAAGTTTAATTGTTTTCTGAGCATTGTTCTGCCTGCCTCTTTTCTAGATCACGGTCCCGTTGCAATACCAGCAGTGGTAGTGAATCAGAAAATTCAAACAGAGAACATCGGAAGAAGAGACATAGGTGAATAAGAAATGGTGCCAGCACTCGAAACAAATTGTATAACTTAGTGGTTTTCAACTATTTTGTTTCCACAGCTCCCTTGACCAACTACATTCTTTCTGCAGTAACCCCTGTGGGGCTCAGGAGCCCATTTATGTTACCCCTTGCCTATAGAGGCAGCAGCTCCTCATCCCCTTTCAAATACCCTCCCTTGGGGAGTGTTCCCTCAGTCTCCTCTCCCCTCTCCTTGGGAGTCCTCTAGCCAACACTGCTGCTGCCCTGGTCTCTGGGCTGCCCTCCCCGCCCCAAAGAGAGATGCCTCCTCCCACTGCCCCACAGGGCCCTGGGAAGCACCCCCTGGCCAGCCCCAGAGGCACCATTCGCCTGTGGAGCTGGTAGCCAGGGCTGCTGCAACAAACAGATGTGCAAGCCTTTGGGAGGCAGAGATGTGAGAGGGCATCAGAGGAGGGAGGGAAGGAAAGAGGGGCAGAGGCCAGTGTTGCCCATGGCACCCCTGACCACCATTCAAGGCACTCCATGGTGCCATGGCACACGGGTTGAAAACCACTGGTCTAACTTAGGGCACACTTTGTTTAAATATGAATCTATATGGATCGTTTTTGCCTTGCTAATCAATTTGTAGAAGGAGGTTTTTCCCCTTGTCACTGTTAGTGAAAACTGGATTTCTTACTCCTGTCCTTTCAGTACTTTAATATTTCACAAATAAACATGGAATATTGGGGTGTCACAGTTTCTAGGTCCTAAACCCCTCAGAGCATTGGACAGCACCGGCCTCACATCCTTTCCTGTCTTCCGGGTAGACCAGAGGCGGCTTGCTCAGCATAGGGGAACAGTGGCTAACCCAGCCTCCCATTCTCCTTTGTCCTCTCTCAAGAGGCAGTCTTGGCCTTTATTCCCTTTCCATAGTGGCTTCCTTTAGGTTCATAAGCCATCAGGAGGAGTCTGAAAGCTTTCAGCCTCTCATCAGCACCACCCAGGCCTGTGCAGAGCTTGTCTGATGCCCGGGTCAGGAGTCTTGTTAGAATACAGTTCATGAACTGGCTGGATGCAGAGGACTGGTGGGAGACACCAGCTGGGAAACCCCAAGGGGATTGGTGGTGGGATGATGATAAGTGATCGGAAGGAGAAGAGAGGGCAGACTGGGAGGAGAAGGTGTCAGAAGCTGGAGAGGCAACAGGGTTTAATGAGCAGGAAGAGGCTGGGGCAGAGAGCAGTTCAGACTCCGAGGCTGAAGCAGAGGCCTGAGAGGAGGGTAGCCAAGAGACAGAGTGGAGGAAGGCTGCTGAAGTTTTCCCCCTCCTGCTGCGACCACCGCTCCTCCCCCATGGACTCCTTGAACACAAAGAGGAATGAAGAGGGAGGAGCAACGAGAGACAAGACAAAGGAGCCTAAGACTGCTGGAGAAGGAACCAGGAGAGGAGCCTTAGAGAGCAGTGGGAAGGTGGAACCTTCAGTCCTTGCAACTGCTTCATTGGGGCAAGATCTACTGGGAAGAGTTGCTGTGATCATTAGACCTGCCCCGTTTTAGTTTCTTTGAATAAATAGTTAACTTCATGGACATTGGGTGCTTTATTGTTTTATTGCTGACCTATGCCTGACTCCAGCTCCTGACAGCATGACAGCGTAAGCCCGGCAGGCCCCTGATGAGGCCCTCCAGCCAGCTGAGCCCTCTGAGGCCTAGGGCAAGTGTACCCAGCTGCACCCCACCCCGTGCATGGGCCTGACACTACCTGTACCCAGATCCAGCCCATCCATTACAGGCTGAGCTGCTTATGAGCAAGGTGCCAGTCTAGCAACCTTGTCATCCCACGAGGCAAGAGCATAGGGCTTTTCACAAAAGCTGCTTTATTAAAAATATGCTTTTAGTTGTACAGAAAATTGTGACAGGCAATATTTAATGAGCCCCACTAGTAGAAGTCCATGCAACAACTTCCATTAGCACAAGGCTTCCCCGGTCTCTTTTGTGCCTCCCCCCAAATTTCAGAACCCTCAGAACAGGAAGAGAGAAGGGATTGTTATGTCTGGCAAGCTGAAATGCTTGCATTAACTTTAACTTTGGTGATAACGGCAAGTTAAACAGCATGAATATGATTGTGTGTACACATGTATACATATATGACAGAGGAATCAAATCAATGTAGGTCTTGTCTGTTACCTTATTTCTGGGGCACTGGGAACTACCAGTCAGAGTAGAAAATAGCATACTAGATAAATAGTCTGACCAGCTCTAAGGCAGATTTTTTTAATGTTGTTATGCATGTAATATCTCCCACTGAAATCAATGGGAGTTACAACCTGGACTGGATTATGCCTCATAATGTTCTTTCTCTCACCTGCATGCATGAAAAACATTTTCACAAAGTTGAAGCTGAATGTACTTTCTCAGAAAGTGGTGAAAAATCACTAAAACGCTGATCCATCAGATATTCACTCTTTCCTCAGGGTACGGCAGGAGAATGACATGGTTGATTCAGGTCCCCAGTGGGAAGCAGTGCAGAGGCGACAAAAAGAGAAAAACCAATCTGATCCCAATCACCGGCGATCCAGGCACAGATCTCGATCGTATGTTAATCCCGCTTGTTATTGTATTGTTATAATACATCTAAAACAATGACTTCTAACAAGGTTTTTACAGCTCTCTACTTTTGCATACATGAAAGCTACATATTTTATTATCTATCCTCCAAGTGAGAGAAATGTATACATACAGATACGTATGTGTTTTACGTTCATTCATGCAGTTCCTGCCTAACTACAAATGGCAGTTTCAAAATCTAGCATAGAGTCTGCAGAGCGGAGAAAGAGAGATCTATAGTGGAAATGAATTTAAATACTGTCAGCTGCTTAATACAATCAGTTCAGACTAAATGTGTTAGACCTATTAACTCTTATTGCAGGTACAATTCCGGCCAAAATGAAATGAGTCACAAGACAGAGGCTAAAATCAGTCAGTGTTCCACTTTTTATTTTCCTGGGGAAGCAACCAGACTTCAGTTGCTTAGTTTCTCACTTACTTTAACCCATTCCAAAGGTTTATAGATTACTTATTTTTATGTTGTAATACATGGCACTCTTTGAAAAAGAATCAGAGTGTGTTATTTTGGAAATCTCAAAAATGTCCTAGACTCCTATTATCTACAAAACCTGCCACTTTTTAAGCATCATTTTCATGCTGAATTTTTAACAATTACTACACAGTTTGCTGAATGTACAGATTACCCATTCCAAATTGTACACTGATTTTTAAAAACTGGCATATTTAAAAATGTGGAGAGAGTTCTTGTGTATTTTTCCTATCCGATTCATGTTTGCCATGTAAGTGTGATTAGATAAACACGCTTTGTGAATCTTAGATATTGGCTCTATGGGAAAAAATGAAACAAGACTGATAGGAGTTTGAAAAAAATATGCTGAACAGTTCCAGGGTCGTGGGTGGAAAAAATGACCTTAGGGGGTTGTTGAATTCTGGCTCAGAAAGACCCCCCCCCCAATTGCCCTGCCTACTTTAGATACATTTCCAAAAATAGTTTGCATGACTTATAGTTTATATCCATGACTATAGTAGTTGTTTAAGAACTGCAGCACATGGCTTTATGTCAATTTCCTACAAGACAGCCCTTTCTACTAATGAAATACTTCTGGGAGGAAACTGTGAGAATCAGATCAATAACTGTGTTAAAAGTATGTATTGGCATCTTGACGATGGCACAGAAATGCTTCCTTAACTCAATGCACATGCAGGCATAATTTAAACGGCATTTGCAAATCATCTCATTTGTATTGAGAGAGAGCATAAGCCAAAGTGGGGGACATCCCTTTGTATTGCAAGACTAGAGTGCTTCAGATTTTCAGAATAATTAAGTATACCAAGTCTTGTACATTTTGAGAAAAACCTGCTCTGCCTCAGAACTGCTGTTCCGCAGGAAGGTTTTTTTTGTTTTTGATTTAACTTTCCACTTAATTTTGTTGGCTGAACTTGTTACTTAAACGAGACGGCACAGGCTCCCTCTTGTGGTCAATTTGAATATTATAAATGAGTTTATAATTTGACAGCCTGATAACTGACTAGTTTTCCAGGCTTTTTCTTTGACTGAAAAAAATGTAATGCAGTAGGAAAAAGCATTACAAAGTGGTACAATGAATGAAAAGACTATATAGGGAGTAAGAAAGCTGCTGTCCATGGCTTCTTGCAGGGGTATTTTCTGTCCTGAATCCTTTTTAATTGGAGATGCCAGGGACTGAATCTGGGACTTTAGACATGGAGAGCATCTGCTCTGCTAATGAACAGTTTCACCAATGTAAGTCAGAAGCCTCTGGTCTTCCAGATGTTGATGAACTATAGGTCTCATCATCCCTGCTACTTGGAGACGAAGTCTCAACATCAGCTGGAAGGCCAATGATTCCTCCACCCATGCTCTAAACCAGGGTTTCCCAAACTTGGGTTTCCAAGCTGTTTGTGGACTGCAATTCCCATCATCCCTGACCACTGGCCCTGCTAGCTAGGGATGATGGGAGTTGTAGTTCCCAAAAACCCCCAGCTAGAGGCCCAAGTTTGGGAAACCCCGCCTAAACTAATCCCATCCAGGTTTGTGGAGTTATGCCATAGAAAGTGATTGTGTGACACTTAGATTAATGCCCATTGGACTTGATCTGGAAAACCACACACTTAGCAGTAAAAGTGCACCCTCTGTGCTACGCTTGCAGACTCTTAAGGGCTGGAGACCAGCAGCCTCTTGTAGACTTAGTTAGTGATGGATGTGGGGGGTAAATGTGTCAAAGGCCCCCTCAAGCCCCACCCACAACAGCCAACCAGCATAGCTTCATGCCTGTTTTGGTACAGCAGTGACCAAAATGAAAATGTTTCCTGTAGTTTCTCTTGCCCTGCTACACGAAATACATTTGAAACAGACACCTGCTATCACTCTGACAATGAAAGCTGTCTTTAGCGTCATTTAAACTTAAGTTTTTAGATGCATTTTAAGAGAGTCAGGGTTAACTTTATAAATGCTTGAATATACCTGGTCATCTGATTTTAATTGGCTTAATAAGGGATATTACTGATCTGGTGTGGGTGTGTGGGTTTGTGTTTGGGATGCGTGTGTTGTGTTTTGTCTGGGGACGGGGTAAGAAAGGTGAAAAGAAGTTTCTTTTTTACGACAACAGCGAACATAAAAAGCTCAATGTTCTAGTGCTGTGGGGATCGTTTCTAAGAGTTCAAGCTAAACATCTGTGTTGCCAAAGGGCTTTTTAGAATTAAGAATAGCTGTAAAAAAAAATCCATAGTTAAAAGCACAAAACGTTGCCTGGTTGCAAATCATAAATTCTTGTTGAATTATTAATAAAGGTGAAAATGCAAGCAAAAAAAAAAAAAAAGGTAATACAGACACAACCAGCATATAGGAGCTGGTTAAAGTTTCTTTTAAAAAATAAATAAAATGAAAATAAAAAAACAAAAAGCCACACGCATACCTCTCTCCTGATTAAATTCCAGTGCACCACAGATTTCTTTTAGAACCGCAGGCTTGCACAACTTTCAGCTCCCCATGCTGAATACAGACCACCAGCCATGTAGTTGAGTATTTCGCTCATGACTTTATAGTCCTGGGCAGGCAGAAAACTGTGAAGTTCACTGAGCCACTGATGGTTTGCTGTACAAGCATTGTGCACTTTGGAATTTTGAGTCATAAGTTGTGCAGGGCTGCTTTGGGGTTTGAGGGAAGCTCCCTCATATCAGCTCTGATCCTAGTGGGATTCTTCAGCTGTTACTGAAGCTAAAAGGGCATTGCAAGTCGAGCAAAGTCAACCAGCCCCAAAAAATCACAATTATGAGTATAGTGTACTAGTTTTGTGCCAGTTCAGGCCATCTAGGGTTTTAGGTTTATGCACAAATGTATTTGAGTGCCCGAATACTCCCTAAGCAAGCCTACTGTTCATTTGAGCTACTCCCTGTACCCATTATTGGGACGGGGGTGGCGCTGTGGGTAAAAGCCTCAGTGCCTAGGACTTGCCGATCGAAAGGTTGGCGGTTCGAATCCCCGCGGTGGGGTGCGCTCCCGTCTTTCGGTCCCAGCACCTGCCAACCTAGCAGTTCGAAAGCACCCCTGGGTGCAAATGGATAAATAGGGACCGCTTACTGGCGGGAAGGTAAACGGCGTTTCCGTGCGCTGCGCTGGTGCTGGCTCGCCAGATGCAGCTTTGTCACACTGGCCACGTGACCCGGAAGTGTCTCCGGACAGCGCTGGCCCCCGGCCTCTTAAGTGAGATGGGCGCACAACCCTAGAGTCAGACACGACATGTGTACCTTTACCTGTACACATTAAAGGAGAAAGTAGTGATGTATGCAAGCATGCTGATTGGTGCTGCTGTACTAGCTATGTGGCTGGAATTAGATCCTGGTCCCAGTCATCTGTTGCTTGCTCCCTTTGCAACAGCTGTCTTGGTGGGGATGGAGAACCTGCCACCTTCCAGAAGTTGTTGGACTTGACTCAGCTCCCATCAACCCTAGCAAGCATGGCCACTAATCAAGAATGATGGGAGTTGCAGTCCAGCAATAGGTTCCTCATCCCTTGCTAAGAACAGGTCATTAGGAACTGGAGAGCAGCTACATTCTGTTTTTCAGTGGAGGCTTAATGGCAATACAATGCAATACTATGCAAGACATTTTGAGTAAAACCTTGCCTCTGTTCTCCTACATCCGCACCATGTGTCTATGCGTATTATTGCCGCTGGCAGCATGCTAACATGCAGCAAAGCCCAGTTTTCCTAAAGCATAAGCACAAACTTAACCATTTGTTCTTTTCATTCACATAAGGGTGGTTTGAAAGGGAAGGTGGGGCTTATAGCATGCATGCAGTATCATCACTGTGTCCAAATACAGATTTCTCAATATGGTTTCACTGTAAAAGTAGCAGAACTAAACAGCCCATTTATTATGAAGGAGGCATGGGCTACATTGCAGAGCCACATGTAGGCTTATTTAGTGAAGTGAACAATGACTTATTCTATAATGATGATCATCATCATTGCATTTAAGCCACTGAGTGCAGATGAATGTGATGAACCTTCTTAGAATAATCAAAAGCTGAAGTTCACCCCCCCCCCAGTGTCTTTCTTACAACCTATAATGCCCTCCAGATTTTGGATTACAGCCCCTGTCATCCCTGTCCCTTGACCACACTGGCTGTGGCTAGGGGAATTTGAAATGGCCAACAACTAGTGGGCGCCATTTTGGCACCTCTGCTCTTATCCCTATGGCTAAGAAGGGCCCACCTGAATCAGTTTCATTTTTCATGAAGTACCAATATCACCTAATCTAGTGGATAGCATGGTCTGTGAGCATGCCAAGCACACTGAGCCTCAGGGCATTCCCTCTCCATGGTAGCTGGGACATAAACATTATCAAAGCCATTCTCTCCCCCTTCCCAGTGAATCATGGATTGCTTATGCACATTCCCTGGAGCCTTGAGTATTATAGATTCAGAAGGGATTGCCAGTCCCTCGGGATATGTGCAGAGTACACAGCTGCTGCTGCTTTGCATGAATGGGACCAAAAGGAAGAATAAAGCAATTCAACATTCAGGGCTGGAAGGTACTATTAACCCTTCCCCCAGTGTTAAGCAATGCATCAGGCTTCTGCCTTAGGGAAGGCAAAGGCACTGGGAGGGGGAAATGAATGAGGAGGAGGAGAAGAAAGGTGAAAGACACAAACAGCATTAAAATAATCCATGGCATTGACAGCCTTGGGGTAAAGAGAGTGAGAAATTGGGTCATCAGTTTCTTGTGCTGGGTAGTCTTTGTATGAAGGTGGTATTATTACAATAGATACACACGCACATTTTAGTTGACTGTCAGCTGAGATGTCACCATTAACCCTGCTCTCCAAAAAAAACCCCATTTGTTTTTCAGCTAATAGAACATAGGAGGGGGAAACAAAACTGAAGTGGCTCCATTTTTATGAGCAGCTTAGTCGAACAGTTGCCTGGAGGAAGACAAACTGTGGTTCAGACTCAGAACTACTTAGTCAGAATAGGACATTTCCATATTCAGCTAGGCTTTACTCAGAGTAAACCCACTGAAATTAATGGACCAAGCTTAGTCGTGTTTGTTAATCTCAGTGGGTGTACTCTGAACACCACCCCATGTCATGAAAACATAAAGCTTAATTCTCTGCAGAAATGTTAGCTAGTTGCATCACTATTCTTAGTTCAGGGTTTTGTCTTTGCTCTAGGATTATGCATTTGATGAAATGACATATTTTTGTTTGCATTTATGTAGGAGAAGTCCAGATGTGCAAGCAAAGGAAGAATTGTGGAAACACATTCAGTAAGTATGTCTGCAGGGGTGGGGAGCTTCCATGGAACAATACAGATCTATTTTTATGAATGTGGTTGTATAACTTCTTTTTTGTGTGCAATCCTTTTCTAGAAAGGAGCTTGTCGACCCATCTGGCATGTCTGAGGAACAATTAAGAGAGATTCCATATACTAAAATAGAGTAAGTTGTGTTTTGTTTTGTTTTCTCCTAGAGAACAGGAGTGTTTCTATTTGTATATAGCTAAATAAATCTAACTCTGAGATTTGTATTGGAAAGAATCATGCAAGATTGGAGAGAGCTGCAAAGTTCTGTCTTAAATAATGAGGCACAATCCACTGTGAACATTGCTCAGACCTTAAACACAAGTGAATGTCTGAGTTCCATTTCATTTCAGCCAGGCGTATATGTGTTGTGTTGCCAATAAATTGCACTTTTAAGAATGCTCCTCCACTTGGAGCTTAGTTCTCTGCAGTCTGCCACTCCCTCACAAATTCCACCCCCCAAGCAAGCCTTGATGGCAGAAGTGAGCCTCACTTTGAATGAAATGAAATTTATTATGGTCCCAGACCAGATTCACATACCGTACAAAGCGAACACAAAACACAACAGAATTAAGTCCAAATTAACAATCAAACATAACAATAAACAATACGAATACGACAGCCATTAGAAATGTGGTTTAGATAAAATATTATCTAGAGTTTGCATCTGAGGCCTTAGTCTTTGTAATAGCACAGTTTGTTCCCTGAGTTTTATGGCAGCCACGCAAAATTTGGCCGCCCTTAGCGTGATCTCTGGATCCTTCTCCTCTATCAGGATTTTAAGCATTGAGGTTCAGACCCACTTGGAATTTTCTGTATAACAGGGGTGATAAAGACCAAGTGTATATCCTCATAAAAACAACATCATAGCAAGACTATGAGAGACGGTTTCCACCTCTATCAGGCCGCAGGGGCAGACTCGCTCTGCATACGGTTTACCCACATATCGCTTTGAAAGAAAATCACCTTAGGGAGCAGACCATAACAAGGTAAACAACAGACAGAGCAAAGGGGTTTCACATTCCCTACCCATCACAGACCTTGTCCTGTTTACATCAAAACCCACCACCCTCCCCACCTTGTGCAGTTGGGGCCGACCTGGATTCACACAGAGAACTTACACCATCCTGTCTAGTTTGGCTCTCAGTGGCATCCCCTATGCTCCTGTCAAGTTTGCTGAACAGCATACAGAATAATGCTGAAATTCTAGAGCAGCTTTGGGGGAAATTCAGCCCAAGCTACCTTCACTTATAAACTCTCCCTTTAATATTTACTCTTCCTCTGATCCCCTAAAGTGACTGGTTGACCCGCTTGACCCTTCTTCCTTGGCACACAGCCATCAGTTGCCAGAGCACATTTGCTCCTTTCAGATCAAACACCTGTTTCGTTCTCGTAATTAGCCCATTTGGGACTTCCATGTAGAGATGCGAGCAAGAGCTTCTGACAGGAGAGGGATCACGTTTTACATCACAGTGCAATTCTGTCACATCATTGAGAATGAAATAAACAAACAAACGGTGGTAAACTTCTGCAGGTAGGACACAGAACATAAAACTCTTCTTCAAAAACACCTGCACTCACATAATTTTCTTAGCCAAGTCATACATAATTGTTTTTAATACCATGGCTTTCCTAATATGTCTGCCTTGCCAGTTTGCTGCCTTCTAAGCAACCCAGTTTTACCACCATCACCTTACATTTCGGACTACATTGAGGCTGAGAGAATCGTAACTTGCCTCTGGCCTTCAAGTGAGATTGTGTCTGTCGCAAAGGAAAAAATATATGCGAACACGTGTACACAATATTCATTAAGTAGCCGCCTTAAATCTGCTCTGATTCCAGGTGCATAGTAATCCGTAATCCATCACGATGGCGTTTTGAAAAATTTACATTTGTATGTAACCAAATTTATATACCACATACTGGAACAAAAGACCTCTGTGCAGTTTACGATCGTTTACAATAGTCAGTAAAAATACCAGTTAAGAAATAAAAAAGCTACATAAACATTTATGAAACAGAAAATAAAAACAGTAATTTTAAAACACTTACACTTACTAAAAGCACATGTCAATATTACATGCCTAGGTAGGCATCCAAAGTTTTTAGTATGCACCAAAAATAATACAGTACAGGGAATTTCAACATGCAGGTGATTGTCATACTAAAGGATCAACTTCTTGTCAGTGCAGGAGGAACATCAAGTGGCACTTACGAGTTAGTTTGAGGACATATGGGTTGAGGAGATCCTTCAGGTATACAGGTCCCAACCAGTTGAAGGCTTTATACATAATTCATATTGAATTTGGCACAGTGACAAATCGGAAGCCAGTCCCAATCTACGACGAGGGTGTTAAATATTGACAAACAGTGCTACTTTTCTATAAAAAGAGGTGCCGGAACTCACCATGTACACCTCCCTTGTTCTCTTAGAATGGCAATGGCGCCCACCTGAGAGGTGCCGGAACTGAGTTCCGTGAGTTCCAGCTGAAGAAAAGCCATGCTGACGGGTTCTGTCAGAAATCATGCTGCAGCACTCTGTACTAACTACTTTCCAGACCAAATACAAAGGATGCACACAGAGTGTATTGCAGTAATCCATTCCTGAAGTCATCAATGTCTGAACCATAGTCAAACAACCCCAACTCACACCTACCTAAGCCTGTGTGTGTACACACACCCCAATATATTTTTTAATAATTTTGCTCGCATTACTTACATTTAAGCAGCTTAACCCAAAGGAAACTGTGTACACCACCTTGAGTTGCGTGGAGGAAAGGTGGGATACAAATGAAACAAATCTCTTTCCTAAGAAGTCAGAGGGTAAGGATGGGCTACTTGGATGGGCTACAGAGGGAAGGAAAAATTGAATATAGGGCAAGACATTTGCTGGCAACATTTGCTCACCAATGCTAATATTACTAATTGGTTGAATTTCTTATTCAGTGTGGATCTTTTAGTTGTGGGTTTTTTTAATTCTCAGAGCTGAGGGTACTGTATGGAGGGGAAATTCTGTTTGATAATTTTATCAATTTCCTATACGTTCTTAATATAAATCAGGGTTTCCCAAACTTGGGTCTCCAGCTGTTTTGGATTGCAGCTCCCAACATTGCTGACCACTGGTGATAACAGTTCCCATAACTTGAAACATTCCACTTGACAGTTGACACCACACAGCTTAGCTTAGTTGGTTAGAGCATGATGCTGAAAATACCAAGGTTGCAGGTTCAAGCCCCATATGGGACAGCTTTATATTCCTGCAAGGGGTTGGACTAGATCAGGGTTTCCCAACCATGGGTCTCCAGCTGTTTTTGGACTACATTTCCCATCATCCCTGACCACTGGTCCTGCTAGCTAGGGATGATGGGAGTTGTAGTCCAAAAACAGCTGGAGACCTATGGTTCTGAAATCCTGATGCAAATGAACTTGATCGCGGAGGTTAAACAACTTTCCAGGGTTGTCAACTTTTGTATTCTTTTTGATGAGAGTCCCTTGTGATACTAATCTGCTCCTGGAAATGTTAATTCCACTTTAGGACTCAAGGCGACCCTGTTCGCATCAGACATTCCCACTCCCCTCGAAGTTATCGCCAGTTTCGACGGTCGCAGTGCTCTGACGGAGAGAGATCTGTTCTGTCAGAAGTTAAGTAGGTCAAGTATTTAATTTGCCAGTGGTTTAATGATAAATGCTACCTATCCCTACCCCCAACTCCAATTTAACGAAATTATTGTGCAGCACTTGCTAAATCTTTTATGCTCCCTGCCTGACTCCTCAGGGAAAAAAGTTGAGTGGGAGAGATCAGTGATTTGCACCTTGGCCTGTTACTTAACTCCTCATTCTGCTTAGAATCTTCTATACCAGGCCTGTCTAACAGATCAATCACAATCTACTGGTTGATCGTGGGACGCCCAAGGTCGATCCAAGTTGATCTTGTGATCCTGAACGATTGACAAAAAAAAGCTCAACAACTTTTGTAAATCCAATGGGTAGATCACTGCCATTTTTTAAAAAGTGGGAGTAGATCGCAGTCTCTTGAGGGTTGGACATGCTTGTTCTACACCATTGCCAACAGGATATTGGACCTTCCTGCATATCCGGAAGCACAATACACTTGTATCAGAAGTGCTATCCTGCTAGAGGAAAGGGCAGGGCAGTATATGAAAACACTTGGCCTCTTCCTACTCCTCCTCTGTTGCTTAAAGGAAAAGAGGTCACTGCCTCACTTGTATCATAATATGGGAAGCAACCCTTGGAACACAGGACCGTAAATCAGCAGTTAAACCTTAATTAGAAACACTTAAGAACATTTCAAAGTTAGAATAATTGAATTCCATCCTATCCTGGGGGGTCTAACAAAGATTGTTGTTCTTGTTTGGGTTCCAGTTGGGCTATAGGAGAAACAGTCAGCTATATATCTCCTTGAGTTGTATTTATTACTGAGAGAAAAGCACTGATAGGATGGCTGTTCATGTGCAGATAACTTTTTAACCCCAAAACTTTTCTTAACATGTAAGCACCATACATCTTATTTCTTTTTCAGTTCAAAAACAGACCTTGTACCTCCATTACCTGTAACCCGTTCCTCAGATGCTCAGTGCCCCACCATTGCAGTATCTCACCAGGTTGGTAATTTGAGTATTTTAAGTTGCATATTTTGGGGGAGTGGCAGGACAAGGAGAGACTAATGCTGCTTCCAAATCTAATTCAGCTTAGGTTATGTGAGCTAGGACCCAGGCCTTAAAACTTGGACCTACATTCAGCCGCTGGCAGTAGCCTGTCCCATAGTCCTGAATGGAGCTTAGAATAGGAGTAACATACACAAGTGAAAGTTACACTGGCTTCCTATAGTTAGAATTGTTGTGTCTGACTCTAGTTAGTGCTAAATACCACACCTGAAATGCTCTCAAGGGATGGTGGTGGTTCATTGGGACTGCAGCACACAGAGGAAAGGACTTAACCAGGCATAGGCAAACTCGGCCCTCCAGATGTTTTGGGACTACAATTCCCATCATCCTTGACCACCGGGCCTGTTAGCTAGGGATGTAGTAGTCCCAAAACATCGGGAGGGCCGGGTTTGCTTATGCCTGTCCTAGCCTAACTTCACTCCCTCATTCTTACAGTCATTCACCAACTCATCCATCCTGCCACCTGCCTCCATCCTAATTGATTCTGTTAGGATGATATGCTGTTAACACTTACCAAAGAGTATTCGGATGTTGCTGAAATCAAATGCCAAGCAATTCCAATGCCACCTCGCCCCCACATTTAAATTTAATGGATTTAATTTAGGATCCCTCCGCAGACGCACTCTCAGTCCCATGCATTACAATGTTAATTTCAATTTATAGTCATTAGCTAACTTGTTGAAGTTTGAAAGCTTTCTGCATTGCTTTCAGTAAATCAGTGTTTATATTGGGAGTAGTGTCGTACCTCGGCTCCCAAACGTTGGTCATTTTGATCGTTGGGAGTCGGATCAAAAACCGGAAAGAAGTGTTCCAGTTTTCAAATGTTCTTTCGGAAGCCGGACGTCCGACAGGGCTTCCACGGCTTCTGATTGGCTGCAGGAGCTTCCTGCAGCCAATCAGAAGCCATGCTTTAGATGTTGAACATTTCGGAAGTCAAACGGACTTCCGGAACGGATTCTGTTCAACTTCCGAGGTACGACTGTAGTACCGTATTTTTCCGTGTATAAGACAGTCCCCCTTGTATGAGACAACCCATATATTTTTTGACCCAAAATTAAGAAATCGAGCAAGAGCCAGAGTCCAGGCCGCCCATGTCAGAGCCTGAACCCAAGCCCAGGCCAGGCCTCCCGCACCAGCGTCAGAGCCACAACCAGAGCCCCTGTGCATTCACCATCCATGTATAAGATGTCCCCCAATTTTTGACTAAATTTTAAAAGCAAAAAGCATTGTATTATATATGGAAAAATACAGTAATTCCTTTTGCAGAACTGTAACCAGAACACAGAACGTGACTTAATTCTCATCGGTTGTGCACTGAACTTTTAGTAATGCATTTTCTTTCTCTTCAGAGGCGAAATGGATCTAAAGACAGCCTAATAGAAGAAAAGGCACAGGCACCCATCAACAACCTGGATGGAAAGCACAGTGCAAAGACAATAAAAATTGTACAAGCTTCACGGCTTAAGACAGAGACTTGATTCTTCTAGCGGAGGACTGAGAGGATGCTGCCCCTTGGCATTTTCAAATGGTACAGAAGTCCAACTACACTTAAACTGCACAGATGGGATTTTTGACCTAAATTAAAGCAAAGATTTAAACTATGAAATATTTCTTGAGGACGAGGCAAATTGCTCTGAAGGATAACACCAATAAGATCAGAGGATTGAACAAAACAGCTGTTGGCTTACTGGAAGATCTATGAAAGTAAAGGCTTTAGATAATAATTACTCCAGTTCCAAAAACCAGTTACAGCCGATTGTTAACCATGGACAATGCCCTGGGTGACTTGATTCAAAAAATGGAAGTATCAGCAAAGATACAAAAGCAATGTACTTGCCAAATGTGCAATAGTAAATGTCTTCTGAATTTAAGAGTAAGGACTGTAATTCATATGCCTATACTTGCCTAGCAATCTCATTCTTATTCACAGAAATGATTATTACATCCTGCTTGGTTACACAAAAGCAGACTGTCTTGTATGCAGCCTTCCAATTTTTAATGTCCTAAAATTAGGTCCTTAAGATTCATGCTATTGTTGCCGATGGTTTTAGGATCTTTTACTGTGGTTCTAGAGCAGGTTTCCCTAACCTGGTACCCTTCCAATGACTACAAATCTCATCATAAGAATGAAGTCAAAAATATTTGCAGAGCATCTGGTTGGGGAAGTTCATAGAGCTATGAATGAGGCATCAAATTATAGAGTTTAGAACAGAGAAAAGTGTTTAGCTGTAAAAGGTGTAGCTATAGTATTTTGAAATGAGTTGCCACCACCTTTGAAGTAAGGTGCTATGATATAATGAAATATTCTTAAGCAACCAATGTTTAGGAGCAGGGAGGGGCATATGGCCCTCCAGATGTTGCTTCCTAATGTACAGGGTCTAGAAACAGACAAAAAGAATGGCAAGGAGGAAGGCATTACAATAGCACCAACTCTGGATATCAAAAGAGTACAGGTTTCATTTCTCCATCCTTCCACTCCAAGGAAACAAGCAAACTGGATGATTAAATAACAAGGGATGAAGGTCAAACCCTTCATTTTCTATTCCTGCTAGCTCATTGTTGCTGTCCACTTGGTTTTACAATTTTGAGATCCTCCCATTTTTAATCTCCTGCAAACGGCAGAACATCTTAATTGCTGGGGAGAACTTTGGATTGCCAACAAACACTGGTTTGGTTTTGCTTTTCTTCTAGTAACTTTTATGGTGGCAGCTTTTTTGTGTGTATCACACTGTTTATGGATGAGAAAGACGCATCTAGCAACCATGGTGTTAAGAAATTGATTTATTTTTAAATTGAACATACACAGATGCTGTGCACAGATGTTTCTTTATACCTATACATGAAATTACCTCTGATACAGAAGTTGAGCAGAAAAAGCCACATCATGTTAAACTACTGATACTTCAGTGGCAGGTGTTAATTTTCAATCCCAATCTGCATCCATGTTTTAACTTTAAAACCCCTGTGTGCAAAACTTACTGGAACAATAGATTGGAAACTATATACCATCAACAAGAGTTTGTCTGTGGTCTGGTGGTGAGTGGTTGCAATGGAGCAAGGCATGTTCACCCTATTTACTTTCAAGGTGTAATTATCACAATCCAACAGGTAATATTTACACATTACTTTCCCTCTCTTTAATACAGGCTTCTGCTATAGCATGTTGTAGCTGATGCTGTAGATACATATTCCTGCAAAAGAAGAAAACAATCCACTATTAATTATCTGGCAACCAAACAGAAAATGTGCCACAAGAAATGAATTTGGGTTACCCTAATTTTTGAAGTAGTTATTAACTGGTGGCCATCTTATTTTTTAGTTTTGTTTTTTAGTTTGATGTCAAACTAATTTCTTGATGTTGGAAACCTGTATTTACATACTATGTGCTGTGTCAATTCAGTTATGTGAAAAGGGTGGTAAATTCATTTTTAGAGCATTTAAGTGGACATCTTGCATTTGGTCCACTGTGAGTGACCATATTTTTGTGAAGGTTGCCCTAGTCAAATTTATTTTGGCATTTTTTTTCTAATCAAACTCATCAAACCTTTGTCACTGTGAACTATTAATTATCGAACATAGCTTCACCACCCGACACCTGTTTCACCAAATGCATGGGAAGAGCAGAGCATTAATCCACTTGTCAAATTGCCTGCCATGCTGCAGTGGATCCAGGAGCAGCCCTAGCAGCAAGGTCAATAACCAGGTCCATAGCTGTGAATGACCTCTTACTTACTGGGGGAACCCAGCTAGATGTGCATGGTTTAAATAATTATAAATTATTATTATTACTCATTGGCCTGGGCGGACCACTTTCTCCCATCAAGCAGAAGTGTAGAAGTATCTATGGCTTTTGCCTTGTGCAGCAGCTAATATGTTTTGGGGCACACATGATTCTATGCAGTTAAAATAGCTACACCCCACATGGATGATCAGTAATGGTGAGACAGTTGTTGTCATGGGGCCAAAAATCATCTGTTCTCATGGCACTTCTCATGTCCAGGATGATTTGAAGCCTTGCTTCCCAGGAGATGGGAAAAATAAGGAGAGCGTATGAATAGAAAAGAACGAGACCCTGGCAAAACAGGAACAGAATGAAGTGGGTGTATATGTAAAGGTACACATGTGTTATTTTGCTGACGTAATGGACAAGCCACTGTGCCTTAACCCTGCCTACCTAGCCTATTTCCAATAATCTGTTTCACTTGTTTGTTGGAATACAACCCAGCAAAGCCGCCACCTTTACCTACCTGAAAGCAAATGAAGCCTACCTCAAGTAAAGTGCCTGTACCTTGCTCCCACTCCTCACATTTGTGTTTCTCTTCATATCCTGCCCAAGCATGTTTTCTTCCTCTTTCAACTTAAGACTGGGCATGTTTAATCAGAAGAAAATCCCACTGAATTCAATGGGGCATAGTCCATAACTATGTGCTGTACCTTAATTTTCTCTTTTTGCTCACACACTGTCAATTTCTTTTTCTGCTGGATTCCGTGCATTTCCAGGTCTGTAGGCGTCCATTGGGGCTTATTAAATTCAGCCTTCTTGCACCCTCATCTTCCTCACTCATTTTCACCTCCACATCATCATCAATGAGTGACCAACGGGAACCACTCCATACACGTTTCCGTTGTGCAAGAGAACACACTTGAGACTGCGCTTAGAGCTATCAAGAAATCAGCGCCATTCCGTTGAATTGTATGATGTAATGCCTAATTGGCAGAGAAGGCCTGGAATATCATGACAGTAAACAAAGTGCTTGTCTTTTGAAAAGAAGCCCACAAACTCCTGGTCCCTCTTTCAGAAATATGTCACTTTTGCCGAGTGGTGCAGTAGATGTTTTTCTTGCAGCCTGGATGCCAATAACTCAGCTGCCTTCTTGGAGAGGCCCAAATCACGCACTAAGTCATTCAGTTCCCGTTGGCCAAACAGCTGTGGGGCTGATTGCTGCTCAGATGAGTTGTCTTCGGATTCTATAGCCATTTCTCAAGGCACCTTCCCAAAATCCTCATAATCTTCCTCACCATGTTCACTTCCTTCATCTTCAGAAGAGACAAACCCCTTAAAAACTGGAATTGGGAGTTCCTCAGAGTGTGGGATAGGTCTAATTGCTGAAGGAATACTGGGATAGGCGGCAGCATGTCGGTTTTTCTTGCCAATACACTTCATATTGACCAGACAAAAATAGCAGTCACTTGTGTGATCCTTGGGTTCTCGCCAAACCATGGGAACCCCAAAAGGCATACTCTTCCGTTTTCCTTTTGGCCAGTCTCTAAGCATTTCCTCACAATTGTGACAAACAATATGCAGAGCCCATTTCTTGTCTTGGTCACCAAGGGGAATTTCAAAACAGCTTTTATAGGCACGCCTCACAAATGCTGTTATATTGCGTCTCTGACGAGGAAGTGTGTAGCAGCCACATGCATAACAAAAGGCATCAGGCTTGTTTACACATTTTGAAGAAGCCATGGTCTGATCTGAAAAATACAAATATTTAGGTTACAAAACTATAAAAATAAAGAAAAATTAAGTTGGTTAAGGTAGATCAATGTGTCATTGTCCACTTCTCCCCAGTGTAAATATGACCTATCAGCAAAAGTCAGAAATTGAAAGATAACTATAGCATGTACACAAAAATCAATTTCAGATTTGAAATCAGCATTGAAAGAACATACAAGAACCCTTGAAAACTCTTATGCAACAGAAAATGAAAAAAAAAAAAAAAATCCCCAGCGATTCAGTTTGCCAGGCACAGAAGCTTTTTAAAGAAAAAGGAATTTTAGCTAAACCAGATCCCAGAGGTGGAAAAAAGCTTCCATCTGAAACTGTAAGCAAGGTTCTAAACTTTTATCACAGTGATAAGAAGTCTAGAATAAAGCCAGGAATAAAAGATGTGGTCAGAATTGGAAAAGAGTACCATAGGTTTCTGTGATTTTTGTGTGTGAAAAATTCCATTATATTGCAAGGGAAGACGTGGACATAATCTGCTGTTCCCTTGAAACCTGTTTCAGAGATGTGCAGACACTCCCTGGAACTCACAATTTCCACAACTTTAAACCACTGAATTATACAGGCACAACTGAAGCAAGAAGAATGAGCACCGATAAAGAACCCTTCCTCACTTTCAACTTGAGGAGCCTCCCCAAGCTTCCTGTGAATACTGATGATCTGTATCCTGGATGTTTTGTAACTTGCAAGTAAGTATGATCATTTGTGGTACTTTGGAATGCTATCGGAAAATAATCAAGACGATGGAGATGCTTTTGTAAAATTTATTCACCCAAATGGACCTTCGCCTTCATTCTGCTGGCCTAGCCATGACAATTCTTGTGTAAAACCATTTCCTCACACGCTTGGTATTGTACAACTCCCAAAGACAATAACTGGCAGAAGATACTTCTTTCCCAACAAGTGTATGGTGTTGATGGAAGAAAAAAATGAAAATCTTGCAGCTGATACTGAGGCTACAGCAAAGAAACTGAGGATCATTGAACTTGTAAGATAATAAACTGTGATAATAGCATAATCTGTTATGGTAAGTGCATTTATAAAATCTTGAGTGCTGGTGTATTTTTTTCTGAAATCTCATCATTTTATTGAGCTCTGTGTAAAATTTCAGAGATGTGATCAATGGTTATGGAGAAAAAAAAATGTGCACAAGGGTATCTTCTGGTGAAGGTCTCAAGAGGGACAGACAACAGATAGTGCTATAAAATTAAAACCATTTGAGACAGAGGAAAAAATTAAGGGGGTTTCTTCCAACCACAGGGGAAGGGTGTACACCAAATTTCATCAACATCCGAGACAGAGGGTGACATGCCTTCATTGAAATGACATAGAATGACCCAACACAAATGGTGTGTTTTAGCTGAAATACAGAGAAGGTACATAACCAACTCCTGGTAGTATGACAGCTAAAGTTAATATATGCCTTTTCTGACACCACATTCACTAGCCAAAGTAATGAATGGGCAACACAAAGGCAAAATTACATGCTGCAAAATGTGGATCAATGTCAAAGTGTTGTGGACTAAATGTGTGCCTAGGCCAGGGTGAACATAGCCAATGATCACACTGAGGTGGAAAGTCAAAGCATTTACTCAGCCATGGCAGAAGGCACAGAAAAGGCAAACACCCAAAGAATTTGTGCAACTCTGAAGTGCACAGTAAATACTGTACGATGTATAGCAACCATATAAGTATTATGTGAAAAACACGTGAACATGATTACTATTGGGGTCGTTCCATGCCAAATCACCTACTGTATTTTAATACTCAGTTGTGCTCTCACAACTCAGATTAATTTTAAAAAAATCTCATAGGTATCTACACATAATTTTTTTTGGAAGAAAAAGTTTTGAGAGCACATGGCACCAGGTGATTTGGTGTAGAACAGGGGTCTGCAACCTTTAAGACAAAAAGAGCCACTTGGACCCGTTTCCGAAGAAAAAACAACAACTGGGAGCCGCAAAACCATTGCGACATTTAAAACAAATATAACACTGCATATATTGTTTCTTACCTTAATGCTATATATACAGGATCGTGCAGTCAGCTGTCAATCTCAAGAAAAAAAGGACAAATTAATAGCTAATTAAAATATTTAATTTACAACCAGGTAACCAGGTTAATGGGACTTTTGCTCCTGAACCTCAGTGCTCAGTGTCTGCACATCAGGGCTGTAAGACGTCACCTTCATTTTCACACAGGCTTGCAAGCTGTCATCTGTGAGGCGTGATCGATGTTTGTTTTTAATATAGTTCATGTTGGAGAAGACCTGCTCACATACATATGTGGAACCAAAGATCGACAGGACTCCAAATGCATACTTTTTCATGTTTATATAAGTGTTGGGGATGGCATTCCATGTTTCGAATATAAGTTTGTCCTGTTTGGGAAGGTTTTCAATATCACTCCATTTATGATTCTGAGCCAGAATGGCCTTCTGACGGGCAACATCCTCAAGAGAAGCCGTCAAGCATTTGAACTTGGACACCCATATATCTTTGTCGGCTATATCAGCCAGTTCCAGCTCAAGATCAGGTTGACTTACACCTGCAAATGCAGTCATATTCAATAGGGATGGATCGATCGCCAGGGGAGTGACAGGGAAGGATAATGTGTTTTTTTCCTCTCTGAACCCACAGAATCGTTTCCCAAACGAGCTTTGCATTGCGGTGATTGCAGACTTGAAATATTCCAAATTTACCGTATCATGACTTTGTTTGAACTCTCTCAAAGAGGGAAAGTGAGACAGTGTACCTCTCTGGAAATCTTTGACAAACACTGTCAACTTGCGCTCAAATGCCATAACCTCCTCCAGCATGTGCAGGGCTGTGCCTCCTTTCCCCTGAAGGTTTGTATTTAGCGTGTTTAGGTGGGCTGTCATGTCCACCATAAAATGTAATTTTTCCAGCCACTCTGGCTGTTCCAGCTCAGCAAAGGTAAGCTCTTTGCTGGCCAGGAAGGTTTTTACTTCTTCCAAACATGTGACAAAGCGTTTTAGCACCTCACCTCTGGACAACCACCGGACCTTGTTGTGGAGCAGGAGGTCAGAATATGTGCTTTCCACCTCATCCAATAGCAAACGAAACTGGCGGTGGTTTAAACCCTTTGCCATTATCTTATTAACAATCTGAATGACCACATCCATTACTTTTGTGAATTCGGGGGGAAATGTTTGAGCACACAATGCCTCTTGGTGCAGGATGCAATGAAATGACAGCAGCGTTCTACCCAGTGCCTTCTGCAGTAGAGCCACAAAGCCCTTCTGTGCTCCTCTCATGCTCGGTGCCCCATCAGTAGTCACTGAGACCAGGTGGTTGGTGTTTATTTTTTTAACACTTAAAAAGTCCAGGACAGCCTTACAGATATCCTCACCCCTTGTTTGGTCTTTTAGTGGTATCAGCTCAATCAGTTCTTCCTGTGGCCCAAAAGAGTTCACATATCGGCAGAACAGCGCTATTTGTTCAATATCACCTTTATCTTTGGACTCATCACAGGCGATGGAGTACGCCACAGCTGAATTAATGTCTTGAATTTGCTGTTTGCTAATGTTTTCTGCCATTTTTAGGGTTCTGTCTTTAACAGTCTTCGCAGACAGAGGCATGTCTTTGATTTTCTGCACAATTTCATTCTGGTTTTTGAAGTCCATGTATAGATGTTCCGAAATCTTAATGAATGCTTCTTTTATATACTCTCCATCTGTGAACGGCTTACCGTGCTTGACTATTTCCTGAGCGGCTACAAAACTAGCATATGTTGTCTTGTCAGTAGAGAAGGCAAATGATTCTGTCCATGTATCATTAAACATTCTGTTTTCTTCAGAAATGTTTCTTTTCTTGCCTTTATCCATGGCTGGCCTACCGGGGGTCCAAAAGAGGGACGTAATTAGAAATCAGAGGGCCCCATAGCAAAATTTGCTATGCCAAATAATCAATGCCCCAAAATGCCATAGAAAATTAATCAGGGCCCCAGTGTACCATAAATCATAATCAGTGCCTGATGTAAATAATAATTAATAATGAGGGCCCAATGTCATCCACGTCATTATAAAAATAACTTTTTTGACACTTTATTATTATTTTGTTTGACCCCTCAGAATTACTCCTCCTCATAGAAATAAACATTAAATTAACAAGTTACCTTTTTTTGAGTGTGTGTTCTTCACTCCCCTTCAAAACAGTGACCAGCTTACATGCCCCCTTTCAATGCAGCCTGCTTACAGCCCTCAACCAAAATGGCCGCTCCCACGACTCCCACGTGCGCCCACAAAGATGGCGCCGACGATTTTCCCTTATCGATGCCCTTTAAAGAAATGGACGCCGCAGCTTCAACCCACGCCTAGAGGAGGCTAGAGAGGGAGAAAAGCGGGGGGGGGGGAAGGAAAGCAGCGAGGACGGCAGAGGAGGACTGCCGGGAGTGGAATCCCACACACCGCGAGGGGAAGGAAGGGAGAGGGTGCGAGCTGAGGCAGGGGCGCTCCCCTCGGTTACTTTACCCCTCTTGCGCCTTGAGTACACTCGCAACGCTCCTCGTGGTATGGTTATTCAGCTGCCCACTCCTCCTGCGACTGCACGGGAACAACCCGCAACCCCCTCTCCTCTCTAGCTCGGAAATGGCTTTGCGGAAAATGCGCCTCCTCCCCTCGCCTCCGCCCCGGAGCCGCGGCAAAGGCGTTAAAGAGCAGCTTGCGGCTCCGGGTTGCCGACCCCTGGTGTAGAATGACCCTCAAGAGGGCTTCTCGGACCGCTAAAGAAGTGTATAAACATAGAATAACACAATGTACTCATACCTTATATTCTGAAGTGAAATGTTTCGTCAAAACTGTGTGGGTTTTGCCTATACCTGAAAAATAAACAATGATACAATGAACCAGCCATTTTTGTATGACTGCAAATCATTTTGCTTTAAAAGTAGCCCACACAGTCCCTCAGTTACAGATAGAAACTACATAATGCAATCTTTTAAGAGGGAACCTGCATAGTGCACATTTAGCACATAAGGTCACATTAATCCCAGGAGGTTTCACTTGCAAAAGTGGTTGTGGAGTTCACTCTTATCAACAGTCCCTTTTTAGGGTCCATCCCAAACAGTGGAATGTACTTCTGAGCAAACTAGCAAATTACACTGTCACCAACCCATGTGGTTGTAAGGAAGAGTGAAAATGCTAGAGAAGTGCATATACACCAGTTCTTTTCCATAGGTTCCTTGAATCAGAAAGCTTTGTCTGTACTGGCATACAGTGCGGGAGAGTAAACATATGGAATATGCCAGGGATAACAACCCAGTAATTTTGAAGTTTGTAAAGAGGCTGATTTAACCAAGCACTGGCTTGAGATTAGTCTTTGAAGCAAACTACACACTATGCCACTGCATTGTGGGGGTCCCACCCTTAGCCACTGCTCAGGCGTCTGCACTGATTTACTTTAAAAAAAAAACAATATTCAGGAAATTGTTAATTGTGTCATGTCCAGTTTGGTCCTTTGCTCTTTGTGAAAATAGGGACTGCAGTCAAGTTGAAGCGTTAAGTCTTCAAACAGACAGGAGCTTTTAAGTTTGTAAAAAACTTAAAATGAACACAAAGAAGAAAGCTACACATAAGACTTTCAAGGAGCCACAGGCAAACAAAGCTAAAGATGTCCCACATACAGCAAGCCTGCTAGGAACAATTCCTAGCTTAGGAAAAAGCTGCAAGGGGGGGGGGGATTTGTTTTATGCCTTCTCTGACACCACGTTCATTAGCAACCAAAACGAACGGGCAACACTGAAGGCAAGATGATACAAAGCAACCAAAACTAAGCAAGCAAGGAAAGATCTGCACCTGCATGCCTATACAGTGGCACCTCGGGTTAAGAACTTAATTCGTTCTGGAGGTCCGTTCTTAACCTGAAACTGTTCTTAACCTGAGGTACCATTTACCTATGGGGCCTCCTGTAGCCGCCGCGCCGCTGGAGCACGTTTTTCTGTTCTCATCCTGAAGCAAAGTTCTTAACCTGAGGTACTATTTCTGGGTTAGCCGAGTCTGTAACCTGAAGCGTCTGTAACCCGAGGTACCACTGTACACACAGTTTACCTACATTACAGAGCTGGAGACATTTCCTGCAGTTCAGCATACTGAATTTTTATATGCCTGCCTGTAAGAAAAAGATCCTCCACTTTTCTTTCCTCTGTGGCTTCTTTCTCACAAAATCTTGTATACCTCTACCCTTTTCTCTCTGGAAAGCAACGCGAGAAGAGCTGCTGTGCACGTGTTTGCGCTCACAGTGAACTTGCCACACGTGCAAAATATCCCCGCTTCCTATCTAAAAGTGATGGGGGCCCCCCTCGTGCCAGCCTGTCCCGTCAAGCCCAACCAACACCGCCTCCCGAGGCTCGACAGGGCGCGAATCCGAGGCGGCCACGCTACGCCGTCATTCCTTGCCTCTGTGTCCCCACTAACACCACGCGCTAAGCAGCAGCTAAAAGGCCCCGCAGCCTCTGCGCGCCCATTCGCGCGAGAGGACGAGCTCCCTCAAGGGCCGGCAAGGCCTCCTACATGCCCGCCTTGCTCAGTTCCCCGGCAGCAAGGGAAGAAAAAAAGAGCGCGTAGGGCCTTTAATTTTAACCGCCGGGCTTATTTATTGTGGGGGGGGGGGGGCTTCATACCTCGGGGCCCCGCGGAAGCTTAAAGCGGCGCTTTCGCCGGCAGAGGCTGCGGCCTTCGAAGGAAGCGCTTTCTTCCTCAGGGCGCTACGGTTCGTTTAAAAGGGCTGCCGGGAACTGCATCTCCGCGAGGAGATAAAGCGCAGAGCCCGGGATTCTTTCGCGGGAGAGACGAAACGGCAGAGGCTGTGGGAATCCGGCTCACTTCGACCCCCCCTCAGCGAAACCTCCATGCCTGCACTTCCCCTCACCCGCCCGCGCTCCTTCTCCGTTTCCTGCCTCCCTTGCCAACTGTCACACATATGAGCCCCCTCTCCCCCCCCCGGCCTCACTCACTTGGTTGGCTCCAGTCCCCACAGCTCTTCCCGCGCTTTTCAAACACCCCGCTTGGTACTTGCCCTCAGCGGCTCTCTCAACCGCCACCTCCCTCGCGCGCGCCGAGAGCGGGAAAAGGGACGCCCTTCCCCTTCCGGCCGCTTCTTACAGCCTCCGCTTCGGGCCAAACCATTGCTGCTAGAGCGGGGGGGGGAGGAGAGAGAGAAGGCCAGGCCAGACCGCTCCATTCATTGATTTCTGCAGGAAACCATCGTAGCCCAGACAGGTTACAAAGGTCTGGCATATACCAAACGCGCTCTCGGGTCACTCGCTCCTCCTCTTGTCGAAACATGAGGAGAATGTGGAATGTACCAACTGTGCTTCTCCCCGCCTTCTTCCCCTGTTCTCATTCAAACTGTTGCGGGACCCTAGAGATAACAGTGCAAAGTAAAGCACATCTCGTTCCGCGCTCGTTTCTTCTCTTTTGATTTGGGATCTGCATTTTGCAGCAGGAGAGGGGCAGAAATGCACGTGGAGGTACTTCACAACATCTTGTTTGGCGCAGCAGTTAATGGCCAGATTCTGTCATTTTCTATTTATTTGGTGATTAAACCAGATTACATCAGTTTCTGCTGATGTGCAAGGTTAATGAAATGTTCAAACAAGATGTTGAAGAAAAAGGTTTTTGTGAAAAAGAATCAAACTTTCAACAAGAAATATTGAATAACGATTTTAAAATTCTGTCTAAAATGTATAAATTATTGCTTGAATAGCACCTGAAAGATGAGGAGGTAAAATCAGTCATGATTTACTGGGCAAAAGATTTTGGGTATAATATACAATTAAGTGACTGGGTAAAACTATGGAAAGAGGGTTTGAGATTTACCGCATGTAATGCATTAAATTTTGATCTTTGGCTTTCTGCTGAAGGTGTGGATACTTTTGAGGGCCTAAGGCAATTAATGTTAAAGGAACAGTTTACTCGACAATTGCCTTCTGAAGTAGCGAGTCTTGTGGCAGACAGACACCCTGCTAATCTTGAGCAAGCTACCCAACTTGCAGAGACTTTTAAGAAGAAGAGTAGAAGAGTTTGGATTTGATATCCCACTTTATCACTACCCGAAGGAGTCTCAAAGCAGCTAACATTCTCCTTTCCCTTCCTCCCCCACAGCAAACACTCTGTGAGGTGAGTGGGGCTTGCCGATCAGAAGGTCGGTGGTTCAAATCCCCACGATGGGGTGAGTTCCCGTTGCTCAGTCCCTGCTCCTGCCAACCTAGCAGTTTGAAAGCACGTCAACATAGATAACGTCAAAGTAGATAAACAGGAACCGCTCCGGTACCTGTACACAGTAAAAGTGTGCACAGTAATTGAAGAATAATGCATGGCTTCAATTCTTTGCTGAAGGGAAGGGGAAGCACAAAACAAGAAGGATGAGAAAGAACAGTATTTACTAACCTACCAAATAAATTAGTGCTGAATAAGAAATGCTCATTACACCAGTGAGGGCGGTCTTTGCTGGATAGGAAAGGAGATCATAAAGCAACTTGGTTTTTTCCTCTAGAGAAGAAGAGTTTGGACTTGATATCCTGCCTTTCACTCCCCTTAAGGAGTCTCAAAACAATCTCCTTTCCCTTCATCCCCCACAACAAACACTCTGTGAGGCTGAGAGACTTCAGAGAAGTGTGACTGGCCCAAGGTCACCCAGCAGCTGCATGTGGAGGAGCGGGGAAGCGAACCCAGTTCACCAGATTACGAGTCTACCACTCTTAACCACTACACCACACTGGCTCTCACACTTTTAAGTTGAATCGGTCCCATCTAGCAAACAAAAACCAGCCCAGCAGAAACCGACCAGTGGTGTCAGCTCCAGCGGGGAAGTTTGCTCCTCTGATTAAAGAACAAAGCAGGGCTAACCCCATGCCTTCCAAGGACTCCTCCTCAGGGGAGGGTGACCGGTCTAAACTTACTCCTTCTTTGGGACTGTGTTTCTATTGCAGGAAGTCCAGTCATGTGAAGGCAGCTTGCCCCCAACTAAAACATAAAAGACCCCCAGCCTTGACGTCAACGCCCGCAGTGCGCATAATTCAACGACCAGTGGAGGACTGGGAGGTGGAGTCGCAAGGGTTGAGGGCTGAAGGGATAGTTCTCCCAGAAAATAATGGGGGTGGATCAGCACCTGGTGCTACAGTTCCCATGACCACTGGAACCACTTCCAATGCTGTTAATGTGGGGCCAGTGAGAACTGGAGCGGGAACGCCACATGTTAATTGGGCTAATTTAGAATTCACAGCACCTATTACGATCAATCGAAATGTTGTGAACTCTTTTTGGGACACGGGCTCCGATATTATGAGCGTGTCTAGAGATTTAGTTTTGCCCCAACAGATACAGCCTGACCCCTTGAAGATTAGCCCGTATGGCGCAGATGCAATCTTTCCACCTACTGCCATTGTCCTGGTTTCCTATAAAGGTTACACCGGAAACCAACTTGTTATAGTTCATGATCCTGAAGCATGTAAGGTGTGGCTGGACATATTCTGCAACTGATTTTGTGGAGCTGGAGAGATGTGTAGTTAGTACTGCATGTGCGGAAGAGAAGGCTCTCACCAGGACAGATCCTGACTGCGCGCTGCAATTGCTGTCCTGAAATATAAGTCAATACAAGGAAGGAGGAAAAAAATACTCAAATTTTGGTACTCTGGGGGGTGGGGGGAAGGCCTAGAACAGAGAAAGCCAGTTTGATGCATTAAGACCTTTGGGTAGAGCATTCGGGATCACATGAAAATTCCAGATTTCACTTTAAGTATGCATTATGTGTCTGGGAAAGAGGAAAAGTGATGTGGTCAGATGTGAAAGAGGACAAGGCTCCTGTACCTTTAACAGTTGTCTAGATGAATTTCAGCAGGCTTAGCTTCCAAAACATGCTCCTCCCATTGAAATTCCCTTACCAGGGGAACAGAGGAAATGAGTGGCAGTAGGTGGTGATCCCACTGGAAACTGTGCAGCTCAGACACTTGGTACGCCCTCAGCCTAGCACTGTAAAGCCAGGTGTGAAGTGAGATAGCTGCAACTGGTGGCATCTTCCTTATTTCCAATGCCTCTGGGTGTGGGATGTAACATCACTGAAGCAGTCAAATACAACGTTTCCTGTTTGTCCAGAGCGGGCACACAGGGGAATGAATGTTGCTCCAGCCAGGAGGACTTTCTGTGGCATCTGGTCTGGAACATCCTTCCCCACTACCGTCAATGGTTTGACTTGGGATAATGCAGATTCATAAGTTTGCTACCAAATTTCTTTTTCAAAAAAATTTTTTTAAGCAAGACAGTGGCTTAATTTAAGCAAAGACTCAGCTCTTAAACTGTTTGTTTCAGTATTCAGCTTTCCCCCCTACCCCAAATTGGTATAATAAAATAGTTTTTGATGATATCCATAATAATAATAATAATAATAATAATAATAATAATAATAATTATTTATTATTTATACCCCACCCATCTGGCTGGGTTTCCCCAGCCACGCTGGGTGGCTTCCAACAGAATATTAAAATACAATAATCTATTAAACATTCCCACACTGGGCCCCATTGCTGATGTGGTAATAGTTTGCCATTGGGGACAATGAATATATGATGGATCTGCAAACATCTGACCCTTGCATTCATTCATTCATTATATTAATATCCCACTTTTAATCCAAGAAGCTCAAGTTGGCATAAATGGATCTCTCCCTCCCCACAACCCTGTGGGGGAGGTTAGGCTGAGAGGCAGTGACTGGGCTGTCATCCAGTGACTTCATGGCTGAGTGGGAATTTGAACCCTGCTCCCTCCTAGTCCAACATTCCAGCAAAAGCACTAAGTTGACATGTATTTTAGACCATTATTCACAGAAACACCAGTAAGGGGGGAAATTAGCATTACTAATCTTGGGCTCTTTACTAAAGAACATTGTATGCCATAGATCATTAGACTGCTTTAGAAACATCTGTTTAACCTTGCTTGCTTGGATAAATTAGCCAAAACTCAATAGATGCACACACGGGTATGCTTATTTTGGGGATTTAGTAATAATATCGTTTTTATCATCATTGGGTAAAAATGATACTTAAAAAAAATAAAAATTTGTGGAGCAGCTTTCTGGAGGTATGCTATGCCAAAACTTGTCTCCCCTGAATATATTAATTGTTTTTCTAACTTTGTGTATAAGTAAAACATTAAGCTGAAACTTTGCTGAGTTTGTAGTAAATGCAGTCTTTAACAGACTATTGTATAAACTTAACTTTCAAATAATAGTGAAATAGTATTAGTATTAGTTCAGAAACATTACCTCGTTTGAGCTTGTGAGTCTCAGTAAATTTGGGAATTCCTCTCTGATGTCATCTATAATTTCTACGAAGAGTCTCTGTATTATCTGGGCTGAATTGAAAAACAGTAGTCAAAAAGAATAAAGCGCCTGTCTTCAAAATTATACTTATCGTGTAAACATTGTTCAGACATGAAATATTCAGGTTGGAGCAAGTCTGCAGCATCAGAACGAAGAACTATGGTTGCTGTCCAGCCAATTGCTGGCTGATCTAAATTAGCAGAATTCTGTTCTATTGAGCCTTAAACCAATACTGGGATCTGAAATGCCAGCCCACTTCACCTCCTGCATTTATTATGACTCGGGAATAAGCCAGTGAGCCCTGCTGCCTTCTGAAACTTCTGGATGGCAGAAGTGGATGGGAAGGAAGCAGGAACATATTCTATGAGTTTTCTCCAGTATTTAACCAGGCATATGATGCAGGCACAGCACAGGTGCATGTGCATCTCAGGGTTGGGGAACCTTTTCCAGACTGAGGGCCGCCTTCCCTTCTGGGCAACGTTTCAAGGGCCACATGCTAGTGCTTGTTGTTTAGTCGTGTCCAACTCTTCGTGACTCCATGGACCAGAGCACGCCAGGCACTTCTGTCTTCCACTGCCTCCCGCAGTTTGGCCAAACTCATGCTGGTAGCTTCGAGAACACAGTCCAACCATCTCGCATAAAAGCTGAAGAGCAAGGTGGAAAAAAAGTGCTCTGGTTTCTGGGTTATACAGAACCTAACATTTTTGGAATTCTGTTTCAGAATGAACTAAAAGTCCCAAAGTCCTCTCCGTTGACTTTTAAAACAGAGTACAATGAATGTTGGATGGAATGTGTGTGAGCTTTACTTTAAGAAAATTTAGTGGCCTACTCTGCCTTGGGTATATTAATATTACAATTTATTTTTCTGTTTATCAATTGTAATAATAATAATTATATATAATTATTGTAATTATAATAAATCATAATAAATCAACAAAAGGCTTTCCTCTCCCTTTTTCATTTAGAAATAGTGGGTCTCTTTGCAAAATCAGCTCTCCTTTGTTCTCAGTAGACAAGGTTGTTAGCAGAAGCAAGCCTCAAGATGATGTAACCAGGCCAATCATTAATACCTTATCATCTCAGGATACCGTGTAACAAGTTGAACTCTAATAAAATCAGAGCACAGGGTATGTTTAAATCCCACACGTATCTGAGAAAGTTGATGGCTGACTTACAGAAAGCAGACATCATGCCCTGGAACGTATATTTGTTCTCTCCCTTCCTGCAACTTTTGTTCTGCTTTAACTTTTAACATCTAACCTAAATTTGTCTATATCTATATCTATATATCTATATATCTATGTCATCTATATCTATATCTATATCTATATGTATATGTATATCTATATCTATATCTATATCTATATCTATATCTATATCTATAGGGAACTTAAAATGCTTGCTCCCAAATGAGAACAGACACACCTGACACGGCTTCAGTTGGCCTTAGTAAAAATATTATTATATTATTAATGTTATTTTTACATGTAAATGATGTTCGTTCTGTGCTTATGATGTTTACCACAGAATTCAGTGGGGTCTACTCCCCACTGTGTACCTAAGATTATAGCCTTAGAATTGCAATCTGAAACTCAGTCCTATAGGGATCATTTTTTAAAAATAATAAAGGCTCAGCTATATAGAGATCAGGCACCAGGAGTCATCTTTCTGTTCTCTGTACTCCCAGATTTGTTGAGAAACCACCAGGTGTCTCCATAAGTCTAAAAATCTTTTGGGTCAAGCAAAGAAAAACATTGTCAAGTATTTTTGTTTAACAATCATTTTTATTGAAAGTTTTCAACATAAAATACAAAAAAGCACAACTAATCTAAGAGATAAAGATGGGGAAGAAGCAAAGAGAGAGAGAGAGAGAGAGAAGAAAAAAGAGAAAGGAAAAAAAGAAAAGGGGGGGGGGGAAGAGGATAATAATACTAAGCTCTTTATCACAGTTATTCCACACACAGTAGAGTGAAACCTCCCAGCTCTCACCTGGGGAGCTTCTCTTTCTCCTCTTCGGTCCATCACCTTCAGGATCACAAGTTAATGCCAAAAATTGCAATCTTCTCTGAATGACTCCAAATAGGTGCCAAAGTGGTGTGCTGGTTTTGTGCCTTTTTGTGTCGCAAACCTCGCTTTCTGTGCCATCCCCACAAACTGAGTACCGTATTTTTCACTCCATGAGGCGCACCAGACCATAAGACGCACCTAGTTTTTAGAGGAGGAGGAAAACAAGAAAAAAAATATTCTGAACAAAACAGTGGATGTATGATTTTTGTGGTTCATGCTGACGGTCAGTTTGGGGTGGCCCAATGCAAAAATCCTGATTGTCCATGTGGATCCATACTTTGTTACCACATTTTTGCCCCATGAAACAGTGGATGTGTGGTTTTTTTTTTGGTGCAGCCAAACTGGTGCTCATGCCAGTGTGTTCAAACCACATCAGCCTCACCTCCTTCCTCCTCTACCTTCTGTGATGTCAGCATTGGGAGATTGTATATTATGTCACAACAACAATTTACACTTAGTTGGATAAATGACACTTGCATATACCCAATCAAGTTGCACATTGTGATTGCAAATTTCCAGTCTTTCACACTTAAAAAAAAATCCCTTGATGAAACAACATTCACTATTATTCATCAATAACCACAGGCATGCAGGAAAGAACCCACCTTAGCATTCTGATCTCCAACTGTACCCATAGAAATGCCAGGTAAAATCAAAGCAAAAGCAAACTATGGTTTCATATCCTGGCTTGTTGCAATCCTGTTAACCATAGTTTTATGATTTGGATGTAAAGGAAAACTATGGTTAATTGACGACTTTCTGGGTTAAGCACAATACACCAGAATGGGAACAAGCAGTGCAAAAATGAACAATGCAGGTGCAAAGCTCATGCATCATTTGGTTTATTAATACCCAAAATAGGCTTATTTATAGCCTGCTTCGGGTATCTGGTATGAGAGTTAAGAAAACCTGCAAGGCGGGGATGTGGGAACAAGCATGCTGGCTAAGCTCCTCCCTCATCATTCTCATTGGCTGCCTTCAGTTCGAGGATGATGGTCTGAAACCAGAAGCCTCCAATAGTCATGGAGGTTCCACTGTGTGTTTTAGAATCCTGGAAAATCAAGGTCCTCAAATCTGTGGAGAGCATCTATAAGTACAGGAGGGGCCCCCATTTCAGACAGTCCGTCTCAAAATTATGGAAAGTGACGGAAACAATGAGCAGAGCTGGGGGGCCCTCACACATTTATTTATTGCAGGGTTTGTATATCAGAGGAGGGCTTAAATTGCATTAATTTCCTTGATGACAGAAAGGCAAAATATAAATGTAATAGATACCCTTGAAACAACATTGTACAGTTGTACTTCAGCTCCTGAATGCCTTGAGAGTCGAACATTCCAGCTCCTGAATGATCGAAAACTGGAAGTGAGTTTTCTGGTTTTCGAACATTCTTTCGGAAGCCAAACATCCAACATTGCTTCTGCAGCTTCTGATTGGCTGCAGGAGCTTCCTGCAGCCAATCAGAAGCTGCGCTTTGGAAGTCGAACGTTTTGGAAGTTGAACAAACTTCCAGAACAGATTCCGTTCGACTTCCGAGGTATGACTGTATTACAATTGTTCTAGCAAATGCAGTTATATTTTCAGAAGCATTATAAACTTTGTTCTTTGTAATTTACATATCGCTATCGAAATAGTGCACACTCTGCATCTCAGTTTTGCTTTAATCCATTACACTGTGGGAAGAGCTATCAACACCTTTCTATAGCATGTCTTGCTGTTACCTTCATTTGAGGCATCTTTGGACACCACATGGCATCTTAATCAAGTTCTTAGGTTCCTGTTGCCTTGCCCATCTGTTGTTTTGGCATCTACTGTATCATGTTTCCTCCAGGTGGATGGGTAGCTCAGTGTCAATAGGTTTCTGCTAAAAATAAAAAATAAAGAGGCATATGGCATTCCTGGGATAGAGGAAGAGCTCTTTGAGGAAAGGGAGAGCACTGCCAGCCTTAATAAGGACCTGTTACAGGAACTGACATATCAGTTTGCAAGTGGGAAGAAGCCTGGTGCTTTAACCGATGGGATTACTGCAAACAGTCAAGGTGATACATTTTAAGAACCAATGAGCAGGTGGGGTGCATGATGTCCAGGAATCAACGTGCCAATTTATCTCACTAGGAAGTCCTTTTTTTAGCTGATGGCTGCATAAAAAGTTGAGGTCAGTTTTCTTTTTTGTGTGGAAAACTACCACAGCTTCTGTATTGTTTTCCAGTACTCATAAATTTTCCAGACGAAAGGGACATTCATTATGATAATGATTTCTGCAGCAATAACCAAAACGAAGAAAGTATAACCCTTAATTCAAGTAACAAAAAAGCCTAGGGATAGTTATGATAGCTGAAAAGGTTCTTCCTAGTTGATTCTCACCATTCATATCTGGAGAAATCATTTCGGTCACCTAACTGGAGAGCCAGTGTGGTGTAGTGGTTAAGAGCGGTAGTCACGTAATCTGGGGAACCGGGTTCGCATCTCCGCTCCTCCACATGCAGCTGCTGGGTGACCTTGGGCCAGTCACACTTCTTTGAAGTCTCTCAGCCTCACTCACCTCACAGAGTGTTGCGGGGGAGGAAGGGAAAGGAGAATGTTAGCCACTTTGAGACTCCTTCGGGTAGTGATAAAGCGGGATATCAAATCCAAACTCTTCTTCTTCTTCTTCTAATATAACATCACTTCCAGCTCACATGGTTATTACAAATGGTTCCACTTTTTGGATTTCCCCCAGAATGGTTAAATATGGTTTAAGTGAGGAACAAAACAGGCTGTCATTTTGATGGCAATAACTTAATGTGGATGCCACCCCAAAGCTTGCATGCTCAGGGAGCACCAATCTATAATCAGGTATCCTGCTGGAGGCCCCCTCAGCAAAAGTGAAGGGGGTGTTTCTTCTTGTGCCAGGCACTAACAGTTTAGTTAGTTTAGTTTAGTTCCAGCTGTACAGCCCATTGTTCTCTTTACTTGGTGCACCAAATATATACAGTCCATACAAAGTTGTTATTTCTTAAACTAGGTTGCAATTAGATATCAATAATCACATCTACTACTAATAGCTTTCTATCTCTGCTGTTTGTAGTCCAGCTGATGTAATTGTTATAAGTGTAGAATTCAGTTCTTGTCAATTTTTACTGGAAGGGCAATGTGACGTTGGTCTTCTGCACTTTGCACAGTATAATTTCGGCTTCCCTGCTCCCAGCACCCTCCCTTGTGATCACCTCCCCTGCAGGTGGAGGAGGGCTATGTGATGCACTCAGCACCATGCACAAGAGACCAGCTGGATGGGGCCCAAATCCTACTAACGGTATATAATATTGTAATGACATTCAGTACGTTCGATCAGTTTATCATGGGCATATTGCCCAGTGAATAACACATGCTGAAAATGGAAGGTGAAATAAATTATTTTCTAGCAGTTTTAAAGACGGCAATATCTCATCTGAGAAATGATTGCACCACAGAGAAAATTATGGAAAACATCAAAACTGATCTTCTCAACAACCCCTTTTGGGCTTGGATATTCATTTGCCTTTTGGATTCTTGTGAATATAATTTGTTTTAAACTCTTTTTAGTACTGTATTTTTAAATTGCTGTAAGCCAACCCTGGACCTCAGGGTGAAGGGAAAGTAAGAAATGGAAATAATAAGAATAGTAAATTGCACTTAATCAATGTAGTTCTTTCATTTTTCCATTACTGCTGCCTTTGATGTATTCATCTACATATTTAAGTGCATTTTGAATGAGTTATTATTGATTTGCT